>NC_058101.1:26275000-26900000 GCF_020171115.1 Neogale vison | reverse complement strand
AGGGATTCTTACTAATTCTAGTAAGTAATTCTAGTAATTCTTACTAATTCCTAGTAAAACTAGTTATTCATCTAGGAAGTGCCCTGGGCACCAGAATGTATAAAACCTCTCTATGTGGTTCTAATGTTAAGTCAAGATCGAGAACTACTGATTTAAGCAAACTCAGTGCTAATTTAGTCAAACAATTGTCTTGGCTTATTTCCCTGTTGACAGAACTGAATAAGCAAAATGATGATGTTGGGGGTTTTTGAATAGACATGGCCTCCAGGTGATATGGTCTATTAGTAGATTCATTTGTTAAGGCAGGATTTTACAAATTCCAAGTCAGGTAGAAAGGCAGGAAAACAATGTCTGGTTTGAAATTACTAATACAGTTTCAATCCCAGTGTTTCATGTTCTGTGCTTTGGTCTGCCTACCTGCTTCAAACTTACTAAAGTAAAATGAGAAAGAGTTTCACTGTGGGCTGATGAAGCTTCTAGACCGTGAGGTCTGGCTGTGCAGCGCAAATTCAATAATAATCCTAACACGACCACTGGCTGACTCCAGCCCACTGTGAAGGGTGTGAAGTGAATTCCTTGGAGTGTTTCCAGAAAATATTTTTGGCACCGTTCCTGCATCATCAACAGGATTCTGTCCTTGACATCTGGAACACCCATCTGAGATGCAAGCAAATAGTTTTGAAATGAAGTGAGGTCTCTTGACCAATTAAAGATGTGTGTTTGACAGAAACCCTGTGCAATTCATTAGCTCTCCAGCTAGTTTCCAGCAGGTATGAATTCCTAGTGATTCTGAGTTGCTGATTGTGGGGTGATTAGTCTGGAAACTGGAAGGTAATGCGGCGTGAGTTCCAGCTACAGATGGCTTAATTAGAATAAGGGTGTAGGTGACCAGCCACCTGTAAGCAATTACTAGCTGTGCCTTTAGATGAAATGGGACCTGGGCCTGATAGTCTACCTTTGTCCCTACCATGACTGTGTGCGTAGTTCCCTCTTTAGGGTTCTACAAAAGTGCTATGTACCTTAGAGTTCCATCTGTAACGGAGAGGCTCCTGGACATTGCAAATGCTTGTTTATCTGCTTTCCATCAGAGCAGGTTTTCTCTAATTCAGCATTGTTGACATTTTAGTCTTGATAATTCTATATTGTGAGGGGTTGTCCTGTGTATTGTTAGAATATTTAGCAACATTCTGGCCTCTACCCACCAGAAGCCAGGAGTATTTCTCTGGTTGCAACTGCCAAAGAGATCTCCAGACATTGTCAAATATCCCCTGGTAGGGGGTGAAAGGTGCATAGGGATTGGAGAACAAAATTCCCTGGTTGAG
Organism: Neogale vison; assembly: GCF_020171115.1. NCBI lineage: Eukaryota > Metazoa > Chordata > Mammalia > Carnivora > Mustelidae > Neogale > Neogale vison. The sequence continues at coordinate 26,898,678 of NC_058101.1, read as the reverse complement.
AACCAGTATGATGGTCCCCAGATTTCATAATAAAAGAAAAATGTTTTCTATAGAAAGGCAGAATGATGATTATAAGCTACTTCCTAAATGTCATTCCGTACAAATAAACCTTCCTTCTCTTTGTCGTACAAAACCGTTTTGATTTATTTTTGTCATCTTTGTATGTTCTGCAGTGCTTAATGAAATGTTCTATTCACATAGTAGGTCCTCAGTAATGGTCACTGAATGACTAAAAAGAGCCACTCTTCTCCTGCTTCTGTCCCTGTAGTCTGGGAGGGGCTCTGGGAATTTAACATGTGGCCTAGCCCAAATTAATTAGACCATTCATTTCTCTAGACACAGCAGTAAGTTCCAGGTATGCACAGAATCAAAGCCAGTTTTATTAAAGGGAATCACAGGATTCATGGGAAATGTTGTGAAAAACACACTTAGCTCAGATTTTTTTTTCCTGCTGGTTTTGAACCTGGAAAAGTGCAATCTTCCAGAAATTCTGGCAGCCATCTTTCTATTAAAAGATAGTAAGAGAGAGGGGCACCTGGATGGCTCAGTCAGTTAAGTGTCTGCCTTCGACTCAGGTCGTGATCTCAGGATCCTACGGTTGACCCCTACATTGGGCTCTCTGCTAAGCAGGGGGTCTGCTTCTCTCTCTTCCTCTGTTTTAGAGTCATTCAAGAGAAATGGAGCAAAGCTCCATGAAAAGAGGTTAATCGAATCCTGAGGCTTTCTTGTATGACCTTAGATGCAGTGTCATTTCTATCTCATCTACATCCATGTGACTCTTCAGTTGCTTGAGTCAGTATGTTCCCACTGGCTTATGATGTCCATTTTTATGACTTTTTGCTTAGGCAACTTGGGATTTCTATCACTTGAGATCCAAAGAGTCCTCCTGTATGTAAGAGCTGGCCATTGTGTGTGTATCGGTGACCTGATAAGACACAGTGCCAATGCTGATTTAGGATTGCATATTCATGGCATTGAAGGGACCTTAGAAGTGAAAGTCTGGCCATTACCTGATGCAGAGGTACCTCGGCCACATCCTTGTCAGGAGAACACTGGAACATGGCTTGAATGTGTTGGGATGTTCAGAACTTGCCCAGGTCTGCCCACGTCTCCCAAGTCTGCTCTGGCTATTAAAGAACTCCTATTACAATTAGGCCAAATCTCTTTCCAGATAATTGCCATCCTAGAATGAAGGTCTGCCCCTATATAGAACAAAAATGTTTTCCTCACACTGATGATAAACAGCATGTCTTGCCTTTGTCAAGTTTTCTCCATTTCAACCATTCTTAAGTGCTTCCAGCTCTTTCTGAAAAATCATGGTCCAAATCTCTGTCACTGTAAAGAGGAGAGATACTAGAGTGAAAAGGACCTGAGGTTATAACCCATGTTTATAGCTTTTTAGCTGTGACTTTAGAAAAGTTACTTATAGTTCCTTAGTATTTGTGATTTCTTCTGTCACATGGGGACCACATTAGCTCTCTTAGAGGCTTGTGGTGAACATTCCAGGGTATGATGCTTATGAAGTGTTTTTAGCTCTTTATTCAGTACCTGACATGTCTGTGTGCTGTGTTCCATAAATTACCATTATTGTTTTCAGCAAGTTGCTATCCTTGGAACACAGCTTTGGGGTATTCATTTAAAATACAGTCTCCAAAAGTCAACATAGTGTTCCAGATGGGATCTGATCATCCTAATATTTTGACATCTCCGCTTGGTTTATTTAAGGCTTCTTCTCGTTTGCTTTAGTCATCCAAATTGGCATGGTGGCCGTAACAAACATGTTGTCAGGGTCATAAAGAGTGCAAATTACATGCAATCCTTTTCCCTGCCATATTGTGGCTAGAAATCCTCATCATTGGAAATGTGATCTTTGCCCAGAGACCATCAGCACCGAGACCAGCCTCATAACTCCTGGATGCCCCAAATCAAGGTTGCATCTAAGTGAAGGTCAAGAGGACTGTTTTCTTTTCTATAGCATAGCTTGCTGGCCTAAGGGAAGAGGATGCTGATGTTTCCATTGGCAGGTTGTAACTCCCAAAGAATGAAGCAAACCTGATTGTATGATAGGAGGACATCCAGGAAAATAAGCACAAGACAGTCCTTGGGCCCCATGGGGACAAAGCTAAAGTGAGTTTTTAATGTCCAGCCAATGTTTGTAGTATGTGGAAGAAGTTTAAAGTCTATAATGGTTGGTTGCACTTTGTTCTATGAGAAAATCTGTCCTGATTACTCATATACAGCACATATATGCATTCCACAATCAACAAAAATGAAAAAAACACAGTGCCCACCATATGTTAGACACTATTATAATCGTAATAGTAGAAGAAAAAACAATAAGTGGTGTCACTTGTTGGACAATACAGGTGTAGGCTAGTATTATTCTCCCCATCTTACAGATTAGGCAATAAGGCTTTGAGAGGGTAAGTCACTTGCCCCACGTCCTTTAGCTTAAGAAGCAGGGTCAGGGGATGTCTGGATGGCACAGTTGTTTAAGTGTCTGTCTTCAGCTCAGGTCATGATCCCAGCATCCTGGGATCAAGGTCCTCATCAGGCTCTTGCTCAGTGGGGATCCTGCTTCTCCCTCTGCCTGCTTGTACTCCCTCTTTGACAAATAAATAACTAAATAAAAATCTAAAAGAAAAAAAAAGGAGGGTCAGAATTCAGATTTGGGTCATCTGAATCTAAAGCTCTACGGTTAATCCCTACACACCATTATCACTTTGCTATGATAGAGATGTGACATGATGGAGGTGTTAGCTAACCCTATGGTGGGAATTCTTTTGCAACATGTAAGTGTATCAAATCAACATGTTGCATGCCTTAAACTTACACAGTGTTGTATGTCAGTTACATCTCAATAAAACTGGGGTGATAAGATGTCTGACAGGCCAAGATCCTCAATATCAATTCCTCCCTTCTAGATTTGCCCTGAGAGGAAGCTCTCTCTCTTATGTCCTTGGCTCTGGGAATTTCTCTAAATTCTGTCTCCTAACCCAGCCTCTCTAACTTGGCCTTGCCCATTCCCCTCTGAGGGCCCTCTCTTTGGGTGCCCGTCTTGCTCTTGGCCCACGCCCATTGGTTTTATTAGTTATATCTTCCCAGCTATTTGTTCCTCCGCAGGTAGGATAGGGATGCCATTTCCTTTTTGTCTCACCAGCCCTACTTTCCTCATGTACCATAAGCACCTTCAACAAATATGAACATGCCCTCCAAGGCCAGCCTGACCTCTTGCAACTCCAGGCAGGAAAAGTCCTGGTGTGGGAGGTGGGGAGATGGGGGGGGCAGTAAACTCACCAAACACACCTGATGACTGACCTCTAGAGGCTTGGAGTCATTATGCAACATCTGATCATCAGGTTTGATGGTTTTTACATCTTGAGAAGGGGAGGAAGTAGAGGTAGATCGGGAGAGAGAGATGACTACAGGGGTTGCTAGAAAGCAAAGAGAAGGGAGAGATGGAAGATGGGAAAGAGAAGAAAAAGGAGAGATGGGAAGAGAGGTATTGAGACTGGTTCAAGTGACCTCAGTGGCATGTTAAAACAATTCGGTGGTATTTGTGAATAATTAATGATTTGTTGTGGTAGGAACAAGAGAATAGGTCTGCAGGTGCTGCTTGCTTCTTTGCTGCAGAGGGAATATTGAAATATCAGTTACCATGAGCAGGAGAAAAACAGCATGAGAAGAGAAATTCCCAGTTTGTAACAAAGCATGGGTTTTTCCAGCTCTCCAGCTTAAATTTCTCTCCAGGGGAACTCCAGTCTCCCCCCGAAAATTGTAATAATAATAAAGTGCTTGGAAGATGTATTTGAATTTCCTGTCAATTAAAACATTTGTTAGTTCAAAGTACTAGGAGTTGAGGCTAGTAGGAACTATACTTTCTTGCTAAGCTTTTTTGGTGGTGATGGTGTGAAACCGTATTCTATTCTCCTTCAATGGGAGTTAACCGAATTGAGGATTTCTTGAGTACTGCAGTGAGCTGACATGGTTGTGGCAGGAGGTGGGGATACAGAAGAAGGAAGTATGATTTATGCCTAGAGGAGCCCTTTGGACACAAGGGAAATTGGGAAACGACCAGTTTCCTCCTCCCTAAACAATAGGGGAAAAAATCCAGCACAATATAATACTAAATGAGGTCGTACTTATTATTTTCATGGTTCCAAGAGCAATCTTTATTCATTTCCTCAGGGAAGCCTACTTTGACCTCTTGGGGTAGATCAAATCATTTGTTTTTATAGTCTCTAATAGTGTTCCTCTATAGCACTGACCATAGTTTGTAATTATATATTGTATATTTGTATTTATATATTGTATTAGAGATACACTGTGATTTTGTAGATGTCTATTTATATGGTTTCTGAAAAATTCCTTTCTCTCTGGCCCACCAGACTAGAAACTCCATAATGGCAAGATTAGGTTCTGTTCACTATTATATTTTCCAGCATCTGACACAAATGCCAGGTACTCAATAAGTATTTTAGAATGAAAGACAAATTAATGTGTGAAGAGTTTAGAGACAAAAATGAGCATGTGCACTGGGCTGTTGAGAAAGTTTCTATGAATAAAACAGACTTTGACCAGGCTTCCTTTATGAGGAGCTACAGAAGAAAATTCCTTTCAAGTCTTAATACCAAGAAAGACTGCATTTCCATTGAAAATTGGTCTGTTTTTAATGTTTATAGACTCTGTGAATCTTATCTATCAAGATATTTTTCTCTTGGCTTTGACTGTGAGGGGAGAGCTGGGAGCCAATTTTCTTACCTATTTCTGAAAAGTGTACATCATAGTTTAATGTACTAACCTTGCCCTTGACTTTAAATATTTTTCTACTCTTAATTTTCTCTTACTAATTTTCTACATTTCTTTGTATTTCAATATTATAAATTATATCTTTTATTTTATTTTATTTAAGATTTTATTTATTTGACAGAGTGAGAGAGATCACAAGGAGGCAGAGAGAGAGGGGGAAGCAGGATCCCTGCCGAGCAGAGAGCCCAATGTGGGGCCCGGTCCCAGGACCCCGAGACCATGACAGAAGGCAAAGGCCCAACCCACCAAGTCATACAGGCACCCCATACCTCTTTTAAAATGAGATTTTGGTGCAAATTAAAGCTTAAGTAAATAATGATTATTGATGTCTGAATTAATGTATGGCAAGCTTTATAGAGTATGGATGTTTTAAAAAGGGTTTTGGCATTCTTCACTAACTTCTTGTTGAAGATCCACTCCAGGAATTATTAAACATAGATACCTGGGATGGGGTGGGCCATATCTGATTGGTAGAGTTATGATTCCAGCCTGAAGTAGAACTTTATAGAAGATAACAAATTCTCTGTTACCTTGTTCTGAATCCTGAGACATTGTCACCAGGATTATTTAAAATTTGCAAAATTTTGGCCAAGGGAATTTGACTTTGAGTACGTTCTGCCCTCTTTATGTTTTGATCTCATGCCCCCAGCTCATATGTTGCCAATGACTCTGTCACATGTCACGTTTAATTCAACTGAGGGAGCTATGTTGATATGACATCTTAGTTATAAGGAAATGAAATTGTTGCTAGGTTTCCCCAAGGGAAAACTTTAAAGGAATTAATATCCAACTATTCTCTGTCATCTCCTTTTGGGTCCAAAATGAAAACAATGATTTAAAAACTTGCATTCACCCTCAACCATGTAACCACAATCTGCTCCCACTCTATGGTTCTATAATTGAGTTAGTTTGAAGAAATACGGTAAGATGTGCTCTATATTATTGTTTTTATATTTTACTGTATTAAGCCATTCCAGATGGTGACTGAACAACATTTTTGAAGGCTTTCATTTATTTTCTTCAGTTTAATAGTTATGTTGCAAAAATTTTGGGACATCTGACATTGGTGTCTATATTTAGCACTTCACCCGGTAATTTTTTTTTTTACTGAAATCACACCCCCCCCCAGTAATTGTATTTTGGTTAAAAAATTAAGCAAGTGAAAAAATATTAAGCATGGGATGCCTGGGTGGCTCTGTGGGCTAAAGCCTCTGCCTTCGGCTCAGGTCATGATCCCAGGTTCCTGGGATTGAGCCCTGCATCAGGCTCCCTGTTCAGCGGGGAGTCTGCTACTCCCTCTCCTGCTTCCTCTGCTTGTGTTCCCTCTTCTGCTGTCTCTCCCTCTCTCTGTCAAATAATTAAATAAAATCTTAAAAAAATATTAAGCAAATATTTATGTGTTCCCAAGGAAGATGTTAATGATCGTTTAAGCAATTACTTTGAAAATTAAGTGGGATGGAATTATGGCAAGGATTGGCAAATTATTAAAGATCTACCACCATAACCAGTTTGTTTGAAGAGAAATAAAAATGTTGGCAGGTCTTCTGAATATGAAATATACACCAGTATTGTAATTAAGGAAGAGTTACTTATATTCCCCCAAATCTTTAAAGTTAAGAAATATATATTCAAGTATAGTGAGGCCATAGTGTATCCTAACATAGAGATCAATTTTGGGTCTTTGGAACATTAGGTAAGCTATCAAGGTCCTATTTGCTTGAGGACTCCTTGGGCATCCTGGAAAAATGCTGAAGAGATGGCATGGGAAATTTGGGATTAATACACTCAAGTGAAGAAAAAAAAATCCCTGCTTCTACTATTAAGGGTGAGTCTTAGAGGTATAGGGAACTCATAAGATTATAAGAGAGTTACACTTAGACTCTTTCTGCTGTTAGTTCCTGGTCCATGGGGGAAAGGATTTAGTAGGGTCATAAAATAGCCTCTGGCTGAGTCCTCTAAGAACATATCTCGAAGGGGGAGCTTGTAAAGCCTGAGACTATTCACATTTTGAGAGCCAGTCACCGATAAGTTCATTGATTTGGACCTTAGCAAGCAGATCAGCCTAAAATTGTAGCCTGATCTTTTCCAACAAGATTGCTTACCCCTACTCCAGTGTGATTTCCTACGATATCTCTGTTCTGATCCCAAACGAGCTATCTTCTCTCCACCCGTAGAATGTTTCTTGCTCTCTTTTGTCTTCAGAATGACACAAACTCAGAAATGGGAATAAGGTGGAGTCAGGGCTTGGGAGAAGATGATGGCAGATGGGGATGGCGGAGATGGACCGAGAGGCGGTATTGGTGTTGCGGTGTTGACGGCGAGTGCCTGACAGTAAGGGCACAGCCTCTGGAGTGCCTCTGCGTGGCTTTGAGTCCTGGCTCTGACACTGATGAGCTTGATAACCGCAGACCAGCTGTTTCCCTCTCAGTGTCCCCGTCTGTAAAACTGGGGCAAGAGGAGAGCCTCCCTCAGAGGGCTGTTCATATTTGCAAAGCAGGTAGAACCGTCCTGGGCACATCGGCAGCACTACAGGGTGGCACGCTAGATTATGTGAGCAAGTTATACATGCTCCTTGGCTATGCAGAGAGCTCATGAAGTGCTGGAGTATTCTGCCAGCTATCCTGACAAGGAAGAAATAAGACAGAAGAAGTAAGAAGGTCTTGAACAAGGCAGCAGTGGGAATCCCCAACCACGACGCTATCAGGGCTGATATTTGTTACAGTGGCAGCTATAGAAAGGGAAAGATCTGCTGGGTCCTTATTGTGAAAAACAATAGGCAAACCATGATGAGCGATGGGTTTGGGGGGATAAAGTTGGAAATAAACTATCCTAAGCTCATCATCTTGAGGGATTAGAAAGAGGATGGTGCTGTTGACAACGATGGAGACATTTGGAAAGAGATGCCTATTTCTGCAGGAAAGACAGGAAGCTTAGGTCATGTCAATACAGAAGAAACAAATGGGCCACGGGAGGGAAGCTGATTATGGCCTGTTCCTTTGACAGATGGGCTGCAGCTGAATCAATTGTGATGCTTCATTAGGATGTCTGAGGTGTCAGAGATGTCCCATGCCATGGTCTGGTGGTTTTCCCACTTAAACACACACACACACACACACACACACGCATTCTTTTGCTTGGGTTGGATTTATTATTATGGGGGAAGTTCCTGCTTCATCCAGAGATGTCTATGTGGTCATGTGTTGGAAAACAAGAAGATATACTATTCTTGGAAAACAAGAAGACATACTATTGAGCTGAGATATATATATTTATTCCTCCAAAGTTTAAATCAGTATGTGCTTCCACTAGAAAACAGAACTTGGCTGAGAGATGTGATGACTTCATTATTATTTGCATCCTCTTATCATGAGAGAGTAATTTTAGCCAAGATGTACATGGTAGTGGCTGGGTGAGTGTTCTAAGCTCTTCACACATACTAACTCTTTGAATCATAACCACCCTATAAAGAGGGTAATAATATTGTCTCCATATTAAGGAAGAGGAAGCTGAGGCACAGCAGAGACTGGTGGCTTCAGGTTGGATTTGACATAATTCTGAGTTGAGGATTTAAGTGCAAGTGATTTAGTAAGGAAGTGCTTGCTTCCTGGGGGCATCAGTAAGGTTTAAAGAGACAAACTGTGGAGGAGAAAGAAGCCAAACAAGAGTCCAATGGAGACAAAGTCTTGCAAAAGGGGACATCAGCCTAATATTGCAGAGGAGCTCTGGAGTATAAGTTATAGCCCAAAGTTACCCCATCAAGGCAGGGAAGCCGGGCTTTTACAGTTCCATTGCCTGAAAGTCAACAGTTAAAGGCTGCCTGCCCTAGCAGGATGTACCTCCTGTCCTCTGCACCTGTCAGCAGAGTGGTTCTAGTTGGTCTAAGGTATTCTTGCTGAGAAGAGCTGCAAACACTTTTTGTTGGACACAGAAGTACAACAAAGGTGGCAGATGAGGGATGGGTTGTGCCCATGAAGGAAAGGGAGAGGGTCTGGTGGAGGGTGATCCTTTTCCCTCACCAGTGCTGAAGGGGCCTGACAATGTCTAGCATATAGTTTAAGGGGATCAATGAAACCAACTGATTTGGCGGGGTGTTATTATTTTATTTTGTCAATTTGGCTCACTCTAGGATATGTAGCTCAGTCTAAGATATGTAAATCTGTGTGTGTATATATGCATACACATAAGCATACACATTCACATACACTGAGAAAATGCAGAGTTATGCAGCCCAGATGTTATATGTTAGACATCAGTGGTGACTCATGAGCTGAATGCAATCTACAGACATTCTTGATTTGGCCCTTTCTGAGACTTTAGGTTGAATTAATAGCCAACATCTTTAGAGTTGGAAGATTTCAACTAAAACTCCAGACTCCTGGCCTTTCCCCACATTCTTACCTTGTATGATGGACTGGAAGAGGGTAGTAGGTGATGCCTTTGGACCAGGCATGGATGGTCCGGTTCTTCACCTTTGTTCCCACCCCTGGATGTCACCACAGCCATCACAATTTCTCTGTGTTATCTGTCTCCTGAGGATATTTACATTTGCAACTCTTGTTATATGTAACTTCACGACCATATCAACTTTCATTTGTTTTTAGAGACTGACAACTTATGCCAGGTTTTCATAACTTCTTTCCCATTTTTATTTCTAGGTTTCTGACTATTATACACCCTTTCAGAGGAAGTATAGCATTAGGTTAATTCAGTCAATGTAGACAACAACCAAACCAGGGGGTTGTGTAAGCTAGAATGACTTGTTGGCTTCTGTGTTGTTAAAATTAACACAGCAATTGTCAAATCATTCCTCTGCTTGTTGTCCTAGAACTTCTATGGGCAAAAAACATAAATTCTAAGGACACACAAAATTGGTAGATAACCATTTTCCAGTGGTTTTTTTGCTCAGATAAAGATGTAATAATACATCTCTCAGCAGCTTCCAATATGTTCTTTTTCTATGTCAATGGAAACATATGTTTGAAAATGAAATCCTGAGGTGTATGGGAATTTAAGAAATTATAGTAATTTTCTGGTTGAGCAAATAATGATATTGTTTCAGTAAATAACCTGAATTAAAGCTTTTCTTACTTTTAGGATTCAGTGAAAACGTATCTTAATATGGGTCAAATCTTAAAACTGAATGTCTGGGAAAATGCTTAAATAGTCCCTCATCTCACTTTAAGTTTTCTGAAGTGTTCTTTGGACATTTTCTCTAACCAACTCAATACAAAATAATCAGATTACTTAATGAGTTATTTAAAATCTTCAAATTTTCCCCAGAAAATTTAATGCCGATTATAGGTCAGATGAAGAACAAATGCCTGCTCTCTTTGCTTGCTCTTTAAGTTAGGTTTAAAGGAATTAAACTATGTTTTTTAAAATATATGAAGACATAGGTGATGATCTTTTCAACAGTAAAAACATCCTTACAAATTTCATTACACAAATCATTATTCATCTAGATGAATAAAGAAAGTTATGTTCTCCCCCCATATATTCTGGATTGTTCAGAAGAAAGAGAAATTAAGGAGTTGATTCTATTTACAATTGCATCCAAAACTGTAAGATACCTAGGAATAAACCTAACCAAAGAGACAAAAGATTTGTACTCAGAAAACTATAGAACACTCGCAAAAGAAATTAAGGAAGACACAAAGAATTAGAAAAACATTCCATGCTCATGGATTGGAAGAACAAATATTGTTAAAATGTCTATGCTACCTAGAGCAATCTGCACATTTAATACAATCCCTATCAAAATATCATCAACTTTTTTCACAGAGCTGGAAAAATAATTCTAAAATTTGCAAGAAACCAGAAAAGACCCAAAATAACAAAAGGAATGTTGAAAAAGAAAACCAAAGTTGGTGGCATCACAATTCCAAACTTCAGGCTCTATCACAAAGCTGTTATCATCAAGACAATATGGTACTGGCACAAAAATACACACACAGATCAATGGAACAGAATAGAGAGCCCAAAAATGGACCCTCAACTCTATGGTCAACTAATCTTCAACAAAGCAGGAAAGAATATCTAGCGGAAAGAAGATAGTCTCTTCAACAAATGATGTTGGGAAAACTGGACAGCCCCATGCAGAAGGATGAAACTGGCTCATTTCCTTACAGCATACACAAAAATGCACTGAGAATGGATGAAAGACCTAAATGTGAGATAGGCATCCATCAAAATCCAAGAAGAGAAGACAGGCAGCAACCTCTGCCTGCTGCAGCAACTTCTTGCCAGACACATCTCCACAGACAAGAAAATCAAAGGCAAAAGTGAACAATTGGGACCTCATCAAGATTAAAAGCTTTTGCACAGCAAAGAAAACAGTCAACAAAGCCAAAAGACAACCAACAAAATGGGAGAAGATACTTGCAAATGTCTTATCAGCTAAAGAGTGTGTATCCAAAATCTATAAAGAACTTACTAAACTCAACACTTAAAGAAAAATAACCCAATCAAGAAATGGCCAAAAGACATGAATGGACATTTCTGTGAAGAAGACATCCAAATGGCCAACAGCACATGAAAATGTTCAACATCACTCGGCATCAGGGAAATACAAATCAAAGCCACAGAGAGGTACCACCTCACACCAGTCAGAACGGCTAAAATTAAGTCAAGAAAAGACAGATGTTGGCGAGGATGCAGAGAAAGGGAAACCCTCCTATATTGTTGGTGGGAATGCAAGCTGATGCAGCCACTCTGGAAAACAGCATGGAGGTTCCTCAAAAAGCTGAAAGCAGAGCTACCCGATGACCCAGCAATTGCACTACTGGGGATTTATCCCAAAGATACAAATGTACAAATAGATGTACAAAGATACAAATGTGATCTGAAGGGGCACCTGCACCCGAATGTTTATAGCAGTAACTCCACAACAGCCAAACTATGGGAAGAGCCCAATGTCCATCAACAGATGAATGGATAAAGAGGTTGTATATATACACAATGGAATACTACTCCAGCCATAAAAAAAAATGAAGTTTTCCATTTGCAATGACAGGGATGAAACTAGACCGTATGATGGTAAGTGAAATAAGTCAATCAGAGAAAGACAAATACTATATGATTTCACTCATATGTGGAATTTAAGAAACAAAACAGAGGATCATAGGGGAAGGGAGGGAAAAATAAAAGAAAATGAAACCAGAGAGGGCGTCAAACCATAAAAGACTCTTAATCATGGGAAACAAACAGGGTTGCTAGAGGAGAGGGGCATTGGAGAAGGGGGTAACTTGGTGATGGGCATTAAGGAGGGCATGTGATGTAATGAGCACTGGGTATTATAGAAGACTGATGAATCATTGAACTTTACCTCTGAAACTAATAATACACTGTATGTTAATTAATTGAATTTAAAGGAAAAAAATTAAGACAAAAAATATTTTGGCCTGTTCATATAAATTCACTTTTTGGTGTATAGTTATTATCAAATTTTATTCAAAATAAGTTGATTTTATAGAACTTTAATAAGACCTTAAAATTTTAAAAAGCCTTTGGGAAGGTTGAAGTCAGGTCAGAAATCCGAATTGGGGCTACAGTTATCTCCAAATAAATAATTTTTGGTCCAAATGAAAGCAAATGATTTCTCCCGTAAAGTTGTCTTTACTCCTTAGAAGGAAAGATGGCTATCTGCCTGCAGCTCTTCTGTGATTTCTCTAATATTTATTTCTAGTTATTTGGCCTCCTGATTTTTTGTGTGTATGTTCTTTTTGTTTGTTTGTTTTTGCTGTTAATGTACAAACTTAAAATTAGATTCTTGGTATCTGCCACCAGTGTAAAATGTGATAGGGGAAAGATCAGCCCCAAACTGATACATGGGCAGGCATGTGTGTGTGTGTGTGTGTGTGTGTGTGTGTGTCTTCTTTTTGTTTGAAAAGGGGGAAAGGACATTTGGTCCTTTTAAATTCCTCCCCAGTTTGGATCTTTTCCTGTAGGGAGTTGGATTTTTCTAACTTGCGGTTTTAGAGGCCAGGATGACATAACTCCAGAGAGAATACTCAACCCTGATTTCCATGGGGTTGAGATAAGATGGTCCTTTTATCTCTTCCCCTTCCTCAAACGAAGAATGATCTTCTTACCCACCTTTGGAGGACATCATTCAGTGCCCTCTGAAGCTGGAAAGGCAAACTGTGGATACAGAGAGATTTGCGGAAGGAAGAGGTCTACAATGAAAGAAGTCTTTTGTTTTTGTCCTGGATCTCTCCCTCACTAGGCACATCCTCTTGGAAAAATCACTATGCACGTCTCTTTCTTCACCCTCAGTTTGTCCATCTGTGAAACGAGACTGTTAATAATGTCTCTGCTTTGCTCACAAGGTTATCACAGAAGGAATCAAATGAGATGTTATGTAAAAAAAAAAAAAAAAAAAAAAGCCCTGCACTGATAGACCTTAATTGCTACGAACACGTGTGTATTTTACTTTGTAGTATGTCTAACAACGGAAAGCAGTTCATTTCATAGAAGATCATTACTTTTTTGTGCACTAGATGTCAGGAGAGCTCTATGGTTCAACTGGGGCTGCTCCCAGGCTGGGATGTCCGTTCTCGGAAAATGTTCCAAAGCAAACTCATTGTGTTTTAGCTTATTTTGCATTTCTTTCCACTGGCCAAGAATTCATGTGTCATACCCCACAGCCAGCTTCATATCCACCCCACTAGAATTCTACTTTCAGCACCATTTTCTTTCTTATTGGAGCTTCCCTCTCCTCGTTTGCTGGAAGCATTCCTACAAAATCATTCTTTTCCTGGAGTTTCTGTAGTAGAAAATGTGAAAACCGAGAGAATACATAATATAAACTCACGAAATGATTTCAAATAATTGTGCACAGATTTAGCATTTTAAAACTACATGTCACTTTAGAACATCCCGTTTGCATTTGTTGGTTTTTTTTTCCCTCACTCTCCTACTATCATTACCTTGTTTTCATTTTTTTAGCTTTTGTTCTACTTGAGATAGAAAACGGCAATTGTAGAGAAATGCTCTGCGTTGCCAGAAATGCTTAGTAGGCGAAGCCTCTGATTTTCCAAAATGCTGACTGTCTCAACAGAGAAGAAAAATAAATCTCTTGGGCCTGTCGCTATTTTTGCTTTCTGGAAATAGCTCAAAAGTCCAAGCTAAGGCATATGGGCTTTAGAGACCTGCCCTCCTTTCAAGAAAGGTATGTTCTTTCCAAAAGTACAGACCCAACTGGAGAGCAGACCCATGTTTTCACTGGCTTATTTGGCCCAAGCAGAGTCCACTAATTACTTTTTTGACTTTCAACTTGAAAATCATTTACCAGCATAAAAATGAAGAAAGCGCAGGATGTTTTCCTGATTTGTTTTTCATCAAAGAACGAAGGGAACTCTAAGTATTTAATATCTGAAGTTTCCCAAGAAAACTCGGCTACCTTCAAATGTAGGGCTTTAAAAAATAAAATTGCTTGGAAGTGAGGCATGTGTGAATCCATAAAGTATTCATTTTCAAATACTGCTTAAAAATTATTAGTATCTGCTCACATAAAACCATCCAACAGTGTTGCATTCCATTCTGCACAAATGGCTGTTAGTTAGAATGAGAATTATTCCATCAGTTTTACTGGGCATCTGTTATAAGATAGGCACTATCTCACATGTATGAGCTCTTTGTTGAAGATAAACAGTGAGCAAACCCAGCCTGGAGCTTATCATCTAGAGGCGATACAAATACTAGTTAAATTACCATACAAATGAATTATAAACTGTAAATCTGACCCCCCCCTTCTCTGTGTATGTTCCCACTTCCCTGCTTTAAAATTTTTTTTAATTTTTATTTTTAAAAAGATTTTATTTATTTATCTGACAGAGAAAGTGAGAAAGTGTACAAGCAAGGGGAGGCGCAGGCAGAGGAGAGGGAGAAGCAGGCTCCCCACTGAGCAGGGATCCCCATGCAGGGCTCCATCCCAGGACACTGAGATCATGACCTGAGCCAAAGGGAGATGCTTAACCAACCGAGCCACCCAGTCACCCCTCTGCTTTGTTTTTAGAATACTTACCCTGTGACATTGATATTGATTTGTTTGTTGTCTGCTTTCCATCATAAAATGACAGCTTTGTAAAAGAAACTTTGTTCTATCCAGAACTTGACAAGTGGTAGGTGCTCAATAAACTATATTGAATGAATGAATGAATGAATTAAAGACTATCAGGTGAAGTACTTGGTGCTACGAGATTCTTTACTAGAAGAAGCCAACCACATCGGGAGATAAAGGAAGATCCTTGCAGCAGTAATGTTTGTGTTGAGATGGAAAGTAGGCATTGACAAGGCTGAGAAAATACAGAAGATCATTCAAGGCAATAAGTGCAAAGACCCTGTGGTGAGAGGAAACACGAAGAATATACGAAACAGAAAGAAGACCTGAGGGATAGTAGAGGAAGACTAAGGGAAATAGGATTTCAAGATGAAACAGGCAAAGGAGGGAGGAATCAGATCATGCAGGGTCTTGCGGGTTGAATTATTCTAAAAAGAAAAGTCATTTGAATCTTTTAAGCAGAGAGATGACTTAATCAGATTTGAAAAGATTACTGTGGCTTCGGTTTCAAGAATGAATTGATGGAGGGACCAGAATGGATTCAGGAGATCCTGCTAAAAGACGGTGGCTCAGATGAGCACTATGGGTAGTTTCAGAGAAATGTGGGTTCGTTTCAGAGAAATGAACTTGAGTGCTGGTGGTAAGGACTGCAGTAGATGGATACAGAAGGAGATAATATAGTAGCCATTTAAGAGCTAAGGTAATAAGACTTGGTGGTGGTTTGGATAAAAGGTGAAAAAGGAGGGGTAGAGGTTGAGCTGAACCTTAATGGTTTGGATGATGGGATTCAAGGCAGCTACTCTTGTCCTCATTCGATGGACGTGGAAACCAGCACAGCAAGGTCAACTAAGTCAAGGTCACACAAATAATAAATAGTGGAGCCAAGATCTAAACCCAGGAAGTCTCCTTCAGAGGCAATACTCCTAACTTCTGTGTCAGACTATCTTAAAAACCTACTGTGCAATTTTTAATGTTTTAGATTAGATGGAAAATTTTTAGTAAGACTTTCATGAACTACTTAGTGGTTTGCAGATTCTGGTGAGTATTAAAAACCTATTTGGACCAGCAACCCTGTACTTAACTCAAATTTCCCCTTTTTTCTGGGTTTTCTGGGATGAAACAGCTCCAAACGGCCACTCTGGCCCATGGCCCCATTTTGACTTGTGGAATAACATGCAATACACTGATCGAATTTTAACAGAATGTTTTGGGGCCTTTTACTCATAGCATAGAGATCATTTTCTTGACTCAAAACAGAGGTGTGTCCAGACATGAGGGCACAAGAAAAACATGTAGCGAAATTCCCCATAAAAATGAAGGTGGAAGGTTTGGTGGTTTATGTCATCCCACAAAACTTTGGTGTTGATGTTGCAGCCAGTGTTGAAATAATACCTCAAATTCTAAGACCCCAAAAGGACAACGGCAACTCCTTACAATACCCTTTCTCTCAGGTATTCCTCTGAGTCCCCTGTCTGGGAGCAAAACAGCCTGTCACAAGCTACGGAACCTCTGTACCTCTCAGCCATGGCTCTTCTCCACTCCCTCATGTTGCCCTGCGCGCCTGCTCCCTACCACACTCCCCCGCTAGTGGCAGCTCACAAATCCCGTCACGTCCTCCTGTCCCTCCAGCTGCAGATTTGGCAAGGAAACTAAAGTGAGAATTAATTTCAGTTTACATCCAGAACAAAGACTTCTTTTCTGATTCCTAATCACTCATCATCTGATGAATGGTAGGAGGAAATGGCTAGAAAAAGAGATTAGAAAGGTTTCTGTACAGTCGCTAAATATTGAGGGTGGCAAAGATGACTGATGGCTCAAAGATTCTGACATTCACCCCCAAACTGGTTCAAGAGCCCTCCCAATTCTGTAATCATAATAATGACTCTAAAAATGATAATAAGGTTTAACGTTGATTAAGTGCTAACCAAGTGCCCGGAACACCTCTGAGTACTTTATGAGTGTGGTGTCTTCCAACAACAACTCTTGGAGGTAAATAACATTACTCCCCCTCACTTGTAGAGGAAGACACGAAGGCACAGAGAGGTTAAATCATTGGTCCAAGTTCACACGGTGAATTATTATCAGAGCCACAGTTTGCACCCACGTGGATTCATACAGCTCACACTGCTCCTGACTGCCTCTCGGGCATCCACGTGTAAATGTGTGGCTGGAAAGACAGGGCACAAAGTTGCCTCTCACCAAGTTCTGGAGAGGAGGAGTTTAACAGGTGGACCTGAAGAGCCCAGCTGGAAGGTGGGAGGCAGGATGGAAGGAACAAAGAAAAGGAACGAATGCTACTCTTGAAGAAATACTGAGCAGTTCTGACACTATGCAGGCGAGGCAGAAAGGGCGCATTCTGGCACAGTCTGGGAGCACGGGGCAGAGAGAGAGCACATGCACAGTGGCAACTACTGGGCAGACTCTTAAGAGGACCCTGAGGTAAGTCCTCCTCCCTCTGAGGACCAGTTAGAGATGGGCAGGAGCCTGTTGTCTGGATTACCTTTTTCTGTGAAGTCTGTACTTTATCAGTTAAAGGGATCTCCCGAGGGGCTCTTTCGTTGTGGGAACCACATAAACTCTCAGGACACAGTCCCATGGCACCCCTTCTGTGGACACACCCCCTGCTCCCCTTGGTCTCATCCTGCTCTCCTGATTCTTGGAACCGTGTTCTTTGGGTCGCTGGACCGAGTTTGGCCAGGCACCCTGTTCTCTCTGCTCGCTCCCATGAATACGGCAGATCCAAAAGCCCTTCCTTTGTCATTAGTGGAATTTCGCTATGTTGCTAGCATATAATAATATACTCAATAAATTGGGGTGTGTGTGTGTGAGAGAGAGAGAGAGAGACAAAGACAGAGAGAGAGAGAGAGAGAGAGAGAGCATGCGCGAGAGAAAGCAGATGAATAATAGAACCATGGGTAGCTCACTGCACACCTCCAAACTGGCCACAGGACACTTACTTTCAAGATACTAATAGTCTCCCTCTGTGAGGCATAAGTAGGTCCAAAGACGCATGGGATTATCGTCATGAACTTGAGCCCACCACCATTTCTTCCCCGGAATAGTGCCACCGTGGCAAACGTTGACTTCCTGCACCGGAGGTCACATTCTGAATCATCCTCACATTCATCCTGGGCACTTGAGTATTTATTTTGTTTCAGAGAAAAACAACCAGTCCGGGCCCCTTTGCCCTCGACCAGCCCGTTTCCAAGTGGAATGTGAAGCTTCCCACCGGGCCGCACCCGGAGCACACCCACTTAGATTATAAACATTCCGAAAATCGCAGGCCTTTACCACCACATGGGCAGCTCTTTCCCCAGGAAAAATATATCCACCCACATGCCACATTTGCTCTAGTTGGCATTGAGTCAAAAGGCGGGGACACTCCCAGCGGGGACCACAGCCCGGCCTCACCAGGTGGAGAATATTTTTCTTAATGACCTTTTGTTTCCCCCAGAACCTCAGTAGGGTTCAGGCTGATGCTGTAGATCAGGTTATTAACCAGAATGGTAAGATGCCGTGCGTGGTGTGTTTCTGAGATGCAGCCAGGAAGCCTCTTCTGATGCCAAGGAAGAAATGGGATGGTGCTCTCGGCAGGAATTCCCTGGCCCTCACTGAGCACGGCTTCCCTGCCTAGCGGGCACTTCCTCTTAGACCTTGGTTCTCAAAGATCTTTAGCTCAGATTTGGGGATTTCCCTCCCCATTGTTAGCCAGTAAACAGCATCCATGGGTTGACTGACAAGCAGGCACGGAGAGACGTTTGTGAAATGAGTGTTGTGCAGTGTATGGTTCCTGGTTTGTAAAAGGACATAAATATGCGCAGATAAAAGGATGCTAACAGTGATCCTCTCTATGTGGAGATACTATTAGGTTTTATTTGATCCTTTTCACTCTGTGGTACTGTCCACATATATGTATTTCTTTGTGATAATAAAATAAATTAATAAGCAAAAGAAGAGAAAACCTGCCGTCTTTTATGGCTAGTTTCAAATCTTACCTTCTTCCAGAATCTTTAAGACAGCGCTATCCAGGAGGCAGCCTTCCCTTAATCAAACATAGATCAGGACTCATAAAATATATTGGATCCAAAGGCGTGAACAAGTGCCCAAGTGCACAAGTGTCTCTATAGCAACACTTAAAGCTTTCCTTTTGAACTACACATTTTTTTTTAAGTTTCTATTTATTTATTTGCGAGAGAGAGAGAGAACACTAGAGGCAGTAGGGTCAGAGGGAGAAGCAGATGCCCCACTGAGCAGGGAGCCGGATGAGGGACTCAATCCTGGGACTCCAGGATCATGGCCCGAGCCCAAGGCAGTTGCTTAACCGACTGAGCCACCCAGGTGCCCCTGAACTATAGTTGTTAAGAGAGTGTCGACTTTTTTTTTGTCTCCCACAGTGGACTGTAAGCACTTTGAGAGCAGGGACTGTTTGAGTTTTTCCTGTCTCTGATTGCCCATCTGCACTCCCCTGCCTGCTGTAGGCAGCCAGTAAATCCTTTTCAGATGAATGATTATGTATATCTTTGGGCAGATTCTGTGTTTCTGAAACATTCGTGGGCAGAGTATGTGAATTTAATTCTCATTAATTCTCAGTTGATTAAGTGTCTACCCTCAGATCAAGTCATGATCCCAGAGTCCTAGGATCGAGTCCCAAATCGGGCTTCCTGCTTCACAGGGAGTCTGCTTCTGCCTCTGCCCCTCCCCGACTCGTGCTCATGCTCAATTTCTCTGTCTCAAATAAATTTTAAAAAGCTTTGAGATTCAAAAACTTTACGTAGGTATTTTGCTATGGCTAATGCATGAAAAAATGATAAAATCAATACTACCCAATATGAGCTGTGCTGAAGTTAGCTCTGGGACTCCAAAAAACAGTCAAGTCAAGAATTACAGGGATGCTCAGTTTCTTATGGTTTATTTTTTGATTTCTCAAGCCAGAGATGCTGTTTTCCATTTCCCAAAGCTCTTAATTTATTCTGAAATGCTAAGAAATATGTCAAAATTCCAAAGATAAGTCAAAGAAAGGTGAGGTGAAATTCAATGCGTACTTATTTTTAAAGGGAATCATGACTTGTGACTTATTTAGTGTGTTAGCTTCAACCTAGAAGATAATCACAGATTCATCTGCTATGTGCAAAAAAAGGGACACAGAAATAGGCTAAGGAATTTATGTGTTTAGCAGGTGGGGAGAATCAGACAGGTCTTTGATTTCCCCAACTGAGAAAAAGAACCCTGGACCTCTCTACTCCGCATTCACATGCAGAGTATGTGAATGTGAATTTAATTAAATTCACATTCCGATCCACTCCTTAGGGGCTCCAGAACCTGTTTTTTGTTTGTTTTGCTTTTTATTAGTTTCATAGGTAGAATTTAGTGATTCATCAACTGCATATAACACCCAGTGCTCATCACATCAAGTGCCCTCCTTAATGCCCATCACCCAGATACCCCTTCCCCCCGTCCACCTCCTCTCCAGCAACCCTCAGTTTGTTTCCCAGAGTTAAAGGTCTCTTATGGTTTTTCTCCCTCCCTGATTTCGTATGATTTTATTTTGCTTTCCCTTCCCCCATGTTCATCTATTTTGTTTCTTAAATTCTAAATATGAGTGAAATCATATGGTATTTGTCTTTCTCTGATTGACTTACTTCATTTAGCGTGCAATACTCTAGTTTCAACCACGTCGTTGCAAATGGCAAGATTTCATTCTTTTTGTTGGCCAAGTAATATTCCATTGTGTATATATACCACCTCTTCTTTATTCATTCATCTGTCAGTGGACATGGGGACTTTTCCATAGTTGGCTATTGTGGACATTGCTGCTATAAACATTGGGGTGCACATGCCCCTTCGGATCACTATGTTAAGGTAAATCCTTAGTAGTTTGATTGCTACATCATAGGGTATTTGTTTTATTTTCAACTTTTTTAGGAACCTCATGCCATTTTCTAGAGTGGTTAAACCAGTTTGCATTCACACTAACAGTGTAAAAGGGTTCCCTTTTCTCCATATCGTAGCCTGTTTTTAAGTATTCCACCTCTTCCTACTCAGCCCACCTGTTTAGGTCCAGCTCCAGCAACCCCTTACACCTCATTCTAACCTCAGGGGTCTCACTGGGATACCAGGGAGCAAAGTCTGATTCTTTTACAATGAGTATTTATTGGTAAGCTCCACAAACATGTATGGAGCTCCTACTATGTGCCAGGCTAGTTGTTTTGGCTAAAGTGACAAAGAAGAGGAGAGTTATGCCTGTCTTTGGAGAACTTCCCACGCAGCAAGGAGAAGTAGACATTATGCAAATCAATACCCAAATAGTTTCTGCATTTTGGATATCATAAATCCCATGAAGGAAAAGCACAGTGAGGAGAAATAATGAATACTCAGCATTTCTGAACCTGTCTGAGGAGTCAGGGCAGGCCTGTCTGAGGAAATGGAATCCTTCAGGGTAAGTTCAGAGTATCCCAGATGCAGGGGAAGCATGTGTAAAGGCACTGGGGCCAGCAGTGTGGAGCATCCCAGGGACTGAGAAAAGTTGCTCAAGTCATATCCACAGAGCAACAGAAAGCCACACAAGGTTACAAAACATGGAAGACACACACCCAGATTGCAGCTGCTGTGTGGAGAACACAGAGAGGATAGAAAGCGGCAGGGCCACCATGTAGGGGGCCATTGCAGTCAACCAACTGACAGGCGATAGGGCTCCAAGCAGCCTGCAGCACACTGAGAGAGGTGATGGAATCAAGATATGTTTTAGAGACTATATGTGAAAACAAAAGCAACAAAAGACAGACTCTGTCGCCACCTTCAAGATTATTGAAGTTAGCACCAGACATAAAAGTTTGGGTAAATTGGAAGGGGAGGTGAACCATGAGAGACTATGGACTCTGAAAAACAGTCTGAGGGGTTTGAAGTGGCGGGGGGGTGGGAGGTTGGGGTACCAGGTGGTGGGTATTATAGAGGGCACAGCTTGCATGGAGCACTGGGTGTGGTGAAAAAATAATGAATACTGTTTTTCTGAAAATAAATAAATTGGGAAAAAAAAAAAAAAGAAATAAATGAAAATCTCATCAAAAAAAAAAAAAAAAAAAAAAAAGGATTTCAATCCAATTCTTGACTATTTTAATTTTGTCAGTTTATGAGACTATGGACATTTCATTGGACAGTATAATTATATACATTCCATATTAGTTGATTTTTTTTTTCTTAAAATTCTTCTCTAAACTCTCTCGGGGGACACAATAGACGACCACAACTGGAGGTCATATGTTGTCAAGTTCAATCAGGGATGCAGGTTGAGCTCTAAGCATGTGTAAGGCCTTCTAGGATATTAAATAAACAGATGGTCGTTGTCCTCAGGGGGCTTGTAGCCACCTTGAAGTCGGTACATGAGCTAGCTCTCCTTGAAATGGACAAGCATGAATGCCAGGAAATGAATCTCTGCATCATGCCATAATTAGTAAATGGGGATGGAAGAAAAACTAGAAAAAGAAACCCAAATCAGCAGTCGAAGAGGTCAGAGGAGAACCAGGTGTGAAAACCAGCTGGAAGAAGAGGCGGCAGCGACCAGAACCGTGGGCTGAGCTGGCAGAGGAGGAAGAGTGGGAGAAGCCATAAGGAAGAATCTGGTGCCTTAGGACAGGTCCATGACAAGGGAACAGAGAAAGCGGAAGCCAGTGCTGTGAGCAAGAGGCAAAGTTGGAAAAATATGACCACAACTTAGCCTGTTCTTTGCTCTATTGATTAATTTATATTTTTGCTTTATTCCTGAAAGGATTTCAGGAGGCTTATGCGGACTCAAGTGTACAGCAGGAAACATAAATTAAAAGAAGGATGAAAAGAGAAAGAACACAAGGCGGGGTGCTCCACTATGAAGCAGGAATGTGGCTCAGAGTGTGCAAAACTTTGGCCTCACCCAAACTGGGGAGTTAGATCAAACAAAATGAACTGAAGTGCTGCAGAGGACTATTTAATCCCTTTATACAGCTCTTACTCTCCTGACCCTGTTGTTATCTTGAGTTTTCCCCATTTCAAAGTCCAGATTGTGCTCCAGGTTGGGTCCCTGTGTCATTATTTATGGGGTTTCTGCTATTTGAAAGGCATTTTTCGGGGCACCTGGGTGGCTCGGTCAGAAAAGTGTCAGATTCTTGGTTTTTGGCTCACGTTGTGATCTCGGGTGGTGGGATGGAGCCCCAAGTCAGGCTTCAGTCTCGGTGGGGGCTGCTTGAGATTCTTTCTCTCCCTCTCCTTCTGGCCCTCCCCTCCAGCTCTCACTCTTTCTTTCTCTTTCTTTTTGAAATAAAAGGCATCTTTAGTCAAAAGATGGACAGAATCGATGCCTTCATGGAAACTCATCACCACCACTAGAACGACAGCTCAAAGCTAATGCCCCTCAGGTGGTCGCTGCTGTGAAAATCAAGGGTGGCCCACTTTGGGGTAATATAGAGTCCCTTGGTAACCAGATGGGATGGAGAAATGGAGTTGTTCCAAGTCTAAGTTAACAATCTGAACTTAGACCAAAGAAGGAGAGCCATAGTAAGAGAAGAAGCTCCAGCAGGACACGGCAACCTTTGTCACATGGCTCCTGGTCGCCCTCCACCCGGATGCACTGCAAAGCCCTCCAACACACCTGGCTGCAGTTCACTTCCTGATGACCCCTGAAGCGCTTGGTTCATGTGCTCTCTCTCTTCTTGTGGAACAATTTTATGTTGATCAGTGGGAAGCAAAATATGCCTTTTGGCTCCAACTGGCATTTACATATTTTGGCTATTGGAACTAAGCACGCAACCTCTCTGGACCACAGTTTTCTTATTTATGAGAGTAGTGTGTATGCAACAGCTTGCTAACTACCACCTGACCTTCATGCTCATCTTTGTTATGATGTTTCTTAGATTAATACCCCTCTCCTGTCCTCACAGCTGCCCTCTCAAGATTTGCAGTCTGACACATTAGAGAATTCTGATTCATACTCTGAAAGCCTCATTTAATCCTAGGCTTGGGGAGGAGATAACCCTGGAGACATGTCACCAGTCCTGAAGGTCAGCCTCGCGACAGCAGATGAACCACAGGGTAACGAGGAACAGGTCGGGGACAGGCAACCAAAGTTTGGAGTCTTTGCTTTAAATGACTGGCTAACTGAAAATATCCAGAGAAGAGCAGGTATGGTCCATTGGTAGGGCCTGGATCATGTCTGGGGCTTCACCACTTCATGAAGACGCTTTGAGAAGCAAATGAAAAAACATGGCCCTTACTGAGTACAGGCATGTTTTAAAAGCGGTCCTCTGATATCTTTGTTTTCTTAAAATGTGACAAAGAGTGTTATCTTTAATAAGTGATAGAAAAATATATTGGTTTTTTTTTTAGTTGGAAATTTGCTTTATTCAGGTTTGACGAAAATTCCGATGTGCTTTTTAAATTTAATTTATTTTTTTTCAGTGTTCCAAAATTCATTGTTTATGCACCACACCCAGTGCTCTATGCAATACATGCCCTCCTTAATACCCACCACCAGGCCCATCCAACCCCTTAACCCCCTCCTCTTTTCCTCCCCTCCAAAACCCCTGATGTGCTTTTTTTAAATTTATTTTCAGCATAACAGTATTCATTATTTTTTCACCACACCCAGTGCTGCATGCAATCCGTGCCTCTCTAATACCCACCACCTGGTACCCTGACCTCCCACCCCCCCCCGCCACTTCAAACCCCTCAGATTGTTTTTCAGAGTCCATAGTCTCTCATGGTTCACCTCCCCTTCCAATTTCCCCCAACTCCCTATTGTTATTTTTTTAATTGAAGGACTTTATTAGTAAATTGATGAATTCTGATTTTTATGAATAATAAGGTTGTCTACTATTATAATTCTATTATAATAAAAGATTTTTTTAATCTGAGGAATGAAAGTATTTATTCTCCCAGACCCTCTGAACAAAAGGATTCACAAAGTATCCTTTAGATAAGGTATCACCCTAGTGTTTATAAAAGATGATTCAATACACAGAATTAGAATTCATATACATATGTACCTAGCACAATGTCCAAAAATGAATGAATGACTCAATGTAGTGTCCTTAATACCACAAGGATATTATTTGCATGACCTATGGAAAACCGCGTGACCATATGAGAGAACTTGACCTTAAATGCCTGGTTATCCAACGTCAAAAACACACCACCAATACCATTTTCAGAATCAACCCTCACCACAAATTATTATATGCCCTATAGAAGCCCCAAATTTTCTTAAGAGAATTTTCACAGTTGTGAAGGGGATATCTCTCAAGGTCCCTCTTCAAATGGATAGCACTAACCATGCGCACGCGTGTGCACACACACACACACCCTCCTCAACATTAGGGAATGACCAAAACCAACTTAAAGTGAAAATGAGCCAGTCCTTCAGGAGCCAGACGAAGAATATTGGGCATCTGTTAAATGAAGCCTGCATACGCACCGGTCCCCTCAATGCTTATTCAAGATACTGTTAACTTCCAGCCAAGTTATTTCATTCTTGGTAGGGTGCAGTTTTTAATGCATGCAAACAGACTTTTCAGGCTTTCCAGGCTTTCCTGTTCACCCTGATTTACCACTAGCCGGTGGCTCCTGCTCTGTGTAGCCATCTGCTTGCGGGCCAGAGATGAAGTCATGGTCCTGGCTTTATGAGTTCTCGCAGCTGCACACTATCCTAAGAGACTCTCACTGCCTTCTGGAGCAAGAAAATGTGCCTTCAGAGCTACAAGGTACAGTTCTGAAGGTACCAGGGAGCAGCCTTCTTTTCCAGAAGGGGCTTTCACCTTCTAAAAGGTGAGTCTGCAGGCCTCCAGGCCAGTGGGGTGGTCCCACACGACTCCAGAGTTTCCTTCAGTCCCCGCTCTGCACAGTTGTTGAGGCAAAGTGAGAGCTTGTTCCATCTGTGTCTCATTGTTTCCTCTAGGTTGAGTTGAACAGGGCCAGGTTCCCATTGGATTAATATTCAGATGAGTGTTCACAGAATTTTAGAGACTTTGATTTCTCCTGGTCTATTCTGTACCCTCTCTTGGAAGGCAATAAAAAAGCCCATTTTCTTCTGTCTTTGAAATGCATCAATTTCTATAACTCACTGAACAAAATGGTTCCATTTAGCAAAAGAATGGGGGAAAGAATTCATTTAGCAAAAGAATGGAATGTGAGGAATGAGGGGGGGTAGAGAATAATGGAAGAGGATGCAAAAGTCACCTTCTTAGTACAACATAAAATATTGTAAAATGTTTGATGAAGAGCTATTTCCTGAAGCTGTATCAGGCATTTATTTAATATGGATGTCTGAGTATATAGCTACTAACATTTAGCTGATTATAATATGTTAATTAGCATTAATAAATTAGCATTAATAAAACATTAATAACATCAATAAATTAGCATTAATAAAAACATAGAGGTGGAATTTTAAAATATACTTATTTGAGAGAGAGAGCATGACCACGAGTGGGGGAAGGGGCAGAGAGAGCGCAAACATCTCAAGCAGACTCCCTGCTGAACGTGGAGCCTGACTTGGGGCTCGATCTCATGACCCTGAGATCATGACTTGAGCCAAAATCCAAAGTTGGACACTTAACTGCCTGAGCCACCCAGGAGCCCCTAGAATATGGGTTTTAAAAATAATTACATACTCTCTCTATTCTCTGTTTACTACATATTTACAGAAATCTTTAGCTACTTTCCTCAAGTCAGTGTGCTCCCTCCCCTCATACTTCTCCAGGGTCTAATTATCTGGGACAAATCCCTTTCATCAACAGCCCTCCTAGAGCGGGCTGAGATAGAGGAAGCTGAGAGTCCAGCATTCTCTGGTTTGGGAACTCGGGCTGATGTGTGTGGCAGGTAAAGCTAACTCCGCCTTGCCTCCTTCTCTGGAATTTGGGGTGCAAAGATAGTGGAAGAAGGAGCCAACCAAAATTTATCTGAGAGCTTGTATGACTATTCCATCTCATCCTCTAAATGATTAATAGGTATAAATAAGCGTGCTTTGGGGAGTATTTTTTTTTCCATTAAAAAAGAGCACAGGCAAGGATGCACTTACTGAATTTATTGTAAAACAGATAACTGGCATCTGTGGTGGGTGGGCAGGAGGGATTTTGCTAGGAACATTCAGTCCTAGTTGGAATTGTTTCTTGAGGAGAGAAAACTGTGTGATCTTGGGCAAATTTCTTAACCTCTCTGAGCTTTAGTTTGCTCAATTATACAAATGGGAATTTTTACTTTGCAAATTTTCATGAGGGTGACATTAAATGGATTAAATGATAAATGCAATAAGGATTACATTAAATGGTACAGGAGAAAGTGTGCTTCACAGTAGACACTCAGTCTTAACCTTCTTTTCTTCATGATCCCTATCCTGAGTATATAGTTCCAAAGCACATCCCCAAATATTTAGTATTGCAAAATAGCTCACCATTGATCCACACTGCTACTTCTTACAATCTGAACAAAATATATAAAAGAAAGTAAATAAAAATGGGGGGAAATAATGGTATTTCCTGCTTCCTCATAAATTAGAAATAAAAAGTTGGTTGAATTTTCATGTATCCACAAAATAGCACTCAAAATCAGATGAGGGAAATAAATGTCAGTTGTATCTTTGTTTGATGAGAAGTACACTCTTTAAATACCAGAGGAAATCTGCCAGAACAGCAAAGAAGATTTTGCCCAGTTAGCACTGGGCATTGCATGGGGGCAAAGATGCTTCTGAACTATGGGTTATGAATTCCTTGGTAAAGAACTCCTGGCCAGATATGTTTCAAATTCAGAATTTTTCAGATTTGAGAAGGGTAACATGGTGAAAATATTGTATATTACATAACACCACTGGTCTGGAGGTATTACTATGACTGCTGTGAAATAGAAGAATATTCACACTAAGTGGGATACACAGAAACCCATAAAGGGTTTCAGCTTTGTCTAGCTGTGTCCAACTTGTAAACAACTTTTTTTTTTGCTCAGATTTGGGGGATTTTTGAACTGTTTTCAAGAGATTGGGGATTTAATGCATTTCCCTTGGACTTGTGTACCCCTTAACCAGTCCTGCTCCTATTCAGGTTCCACAGAGGCTGAGGAGAGACTGGGTGGTAGTGGGTTCAGACCCTGTCTCTTACTGCATCCAGACCCCCTGCTCCCTCTGACCCCAGGCCCTGCCGTAGAGCTCAGCCCATCGCTGAAGCCATCTTTACTCATGAAACCCTGGGCTCTCTCCCTGAAATCAAACGTCAGCTCTGACCCATCCTCATTCTGTCTACCCCTCACGTCTGCACTTCATTTGCACATTTCAAGTGCCCTCTCCTGGGACTCCCAATTTCCAGGTAAGTATTCTGTGGCTGCTAAGTGATTTTTGGTCTGCACAGCAAACCTCTGCGGTAGGGGTGGGAAGCAGCTTACGTCATCAGCTTTCATCTTCTAATCCCAGCTCCAGCATTTCCAAGACATCTTCCTATGTAAGTTCTGAGGTGTACAATGTATGCCCTCAGACTACACTCAGATGTGCAGGAATAAAATAGTAGTGTCTTTATTAACTGATGACTTGATCTGGGTTTTCTCACAAGCTCCCTACTCTGCTGGGTAGAAAAGGGGGTTGAATACATTTAGTCCAATTTGATCAGCTCTTCCATACAGTGGGCAGTCTGCCCACACAGTCCTTTACGGATGGGTCTGGGTACTCAGTCTTTCAGACCTCTTCATCATTTGCTTCTTGTCTCTGAGAAAACAATCAGAGTATGAGGGATGCTTACCGTGGACTTAAGGTGGGGGGTGATGGGTCCTCAGAACTGTGACAGGTCCTCCGGCCCCTCTGGATTTTGCAGTGTCCTTTGTCAGTCTTATTGCTGCCCACCTGGCTGGCAACGTTGGCTGCTGGTATAACCCATGGTCTACTTTCTCTCAGCCAAGTCCAGAATATTGGTGTTCCGTGGCTGGGCTGGCCTCATTTCACCTGTCACTGATTCTGTGGACTTCTCTGGGTGTAGATGATTCAGCCCTGGCCTCAGCTGTGAAAGTCACCTCATCCTCCTCATGGTGCCTGATGGCAAACCATAGCTCTCACATTACTGCCTTCAATGATCCCTTCAAGAGCATGCAGGGACTTCAGGGTCCTACCTGAAACACGTGGTATGAAGAAGACCACTGGCAAGCAACCAAAAGCTGTCTTCCCTTTGTTCCCTAATGATAGAATTGTACCTGGGCAAACATGGCTGCTTTGTTACACTAATTTCCCAGCATTCCTTGTGGTTAGATTTGGTCAGGTGACCAAGCTCTGGCCAATGAACTATGAGTAGAGGTGATGTCTGTCACTTTTGGGCAAGAGTCTTCTGACCTGGGGAGTATCTTCTGCAGCCTCTCTTTTCCCTTCTTGCCGAATGAAACCTAGACATGGCAGGCACCCAATGGCAATCACGTACCGTTGATGATAGCACTCAGGGCTCTCTGGCAGAGCGGCTACTAGGAAAACAATTTGAGTCCCTGAATGAAGAGCTGACCACCAGCCTGGAAACTCACTGCCGATTATTTGAGGGGAAACATTTTTTCCTTCTTATGACACTAGAGTTGAGCCCCTTGATGAAAGCAGCAGTTTTCCAACAGCAGCTAAGAGTAACTGATTGCAGTTAGGGAAAGCCACATTCGGTCTTACACTAAATAACTAAAGTGTACTACTCAGGCAAAAAGCCCTCTATCCTTGGAGTTCCTCCCATCCTAGCACACATACTCTCTGTCCTGGATCAGGGAGACTGAGCTCCTCTTATCCAGCCTCTTCCTCCCTGACTGTCTCCATAGTTCATAAGCACATGGATGTGGACTTTGGATTCCCCCCCCTTCCAGTAATAAAATAAGTAAGTCTTGGGGACAAAATGTACAGTATGGTGACTATAGCTAATAATACTGTTGGTAAGAATAGCTCTTACAAATTCTCACCATGAGAAAAAAAATGTAGCTGTATAGGTAATGGATGCTAACTAGACTTATTGTGGTGATCATTTTGCATATATGCCAATATTGAATAATTATTTTGTACACCTGAAAGTAAGATAACATATTTTGATTATATCTCAATAAAAAAAATCCTTCCTCTCTGAACAAAACCTGGCTTTCATGCTAACTGTCCACAGAATCCTATTTTGATTCATGAACATGGAAATGCAAAAGAGGAATGCTCATGAATAGGCTTTAAAATATTACCTTTCATTATGTTTCATTATGTGTACCGAAAAAAAGGATTTATAAGCTATTTATAGTTGTTTATAACTATGACAAAACTATGTGCTTTTTAAATCCTCAAAAATAATTTTCATTTTTATATTCTGACTTTTCTATGATGAACATATACTAGTTGGCTAAAATTTTTTTAAAACAATTCAAGTCATTTTAAAAATATGCCTGTAGCACTATCAGTTGGGAAAAGGCAAATTACAGTCTCTGTGGGAACGAAGTTAAACTTGTCAAAGCAGTTAAATTAATTAGGTCTTAACTGACATTTAACAGTCCGGGTGGCAGGTCTGATATAACTTAGCAAGGACTTAGAAAATTAGGGATAATAGTGTGCAGATTGTATTCCTTCAAGGCATGCTTGACTCAGGGGAAATAGTGCAGTGAGCAGAGTTCCTAAAAATGCCTCTGCATTTTTGTTCGTTCTTTTTCCTGGAGAGAGAGAGATGCATGAGTGAAATATCTAAGATGAAACACACACCCATTTTTGTTGGTGTTCTCCCTCCCCGTATTATGATAAGGTAATGATTATAGGCTTTGCTGGAATATTTTATGGGTGGGTCATTGTAAAGAAATCCTGTGGCACTTTTTTCCCATAACAAAGAGGGACATAGAATCTGTTCTTTGACAAGTAAATTTCCTTGGAAAAAAATTATATATAAGAGATAGATTTATGATGTCCAGGAGGAAAGAGGATCTTCAGAGTTTCCGGGAGTGGGAAGCAAACTCTCAAACTGGAGGGAAGAGAGGGGCCTCATTGTCATCACAGTGAGCCTGCTTGGCCCCGCCTGGGGACAAAGTTGGGTGAGGGAGGGAATCAGGAGACAAAACAGAGGAACCCAGCAAGCCTTGAAGAGTCATCTGAAGGGAAGTGCAGTTGAAATGTCCCAAGCAAGAAACTTAAAGACATCAGGGAACGGAAAAGGCCCACAGGAAATTCTAAACTTTATTAGTTTTTGCCTCAGGTAGGTCTGGAGGGAGCATCTTAGCCCTTGCAGAAGGGAAGGGAACAGAAATAGCCCCCATCTCCAGAATGCCATGGAAACTTGCTAGGCAGATGTCATTTTTCACCGTGGAAACCTCCACAGCCTGTCAGACAGGGAGTCAAAATATAGCAGGGTCGGGGGGTTGGGGGGAACCTGCCAAACACTTCTAGGGCAAAGGTTTCTTTCTGCAGCTCTACCAGTCCCAGACTATTACCTGTCTGCTGCCTTCTGGGCTGGGTTTAATCTCTTCCAGCTGCGCTGGCTCCCGCAGCCCTTCTCGCTCCTCCCTGTCTGGCCTTCCCGCCCTTTGCCTCTCATGGAGGAAAAATTAAGTACTGCACTTAAAATCCCCCCTTAGGATTGGGGATCCCAAGCCAGAGCCTTGCCACAGTATCCATCTCCAGCCACAGATGACAGGCTGGCTCGCCTCACATGGGGTGTCTCCTTTCTGCCCTGTGGCTAAGCTCTTCTCCCTGCCCCTAATTAGTTCCAGCTAAGCACACAAAGGCAAGGTACCAGGGCAGCTCCACGGCAGGGAACCCCTCCCCTCAAAATCCCACCCTGGTCCCACTGGAAACCTCCCAATTCCTTGTTAGGGATGGATGTGTTTGAGCTAAATTAACCCTCTCTCGGCTGTCATCTTTTGAAATACCCATCTTTCTGCCGGGGTGGCTGGGATCTCCATCAAATCAATGCAACTCAAAGCCTGGGGTGATGTGGGGGGATTGAAAGTCTGTTGCGAGAGTGGGAACCGGGGAGTGCCTGACTGATCGTTGCCTACCCTACCCCTCACACGTGTAGACATCGCTCATCTAGTCCTGGAGCAGATCTCCTGCTGAAGAAGCTAAGACGGAGGCTTCATCACCCTACCTGACACAGCATGTCGGGTAGCCACTACAGCCTGGAAAGAATCAACAGATTTGGTGAAATCTCCTTGTCATCTCCCGGGTAAAACATAGGACACACATTGAGCAGGAGTGAGCAATGAGTCTGGGTCAGTGGGCATGGATTGACAGCACCAGGGATTCTCAAACTTGGCATGACATCAAAATGGCCTGGAGATTTTGTTAACACACAGATTCCCAGACTGCATCACCAGAGTCCCTGTTTCAGTAGGGCTGGGATGGATGGAGCCCCAGGGAATGCCACTCCTGATTTGGGGAACACATTTAGGAACCACTGGTCTACATGATACCCAAGCACTTAGTATTCATCAAGCAGTGTAGGCTCCTTAAAGGATGTTCATCTAAGTAGGAGGGGGTTTGGGGCTTGGGTTGACACTTCCCAAAGCTCAGACTGCTATAGTGTGAAGGATTGTCTTGGAGAGACTGCAGCTGGGTGCAGGAAGGCTAAACAGAGGCTGGTGGCATGCTCCCACTTGTGTCCACCATGAGGTATTTTGTGTCATCTTACAGAATGAGATCTTGGCAGCAAAATAGCACTGGGACACCTCCAGGAGCCAGAGAAAGATGTAATGTTGAGAAAGATGGTTTAGAAGAAACCACTAACAAGAGATAGAGGCACTCAAAGACAAATGATGGCCATTTCCTAATTTTGCTAAGCTCCAGTCTGGTTCCCAGAACAGAGACTGTGCCCTTGCAGGGGGGTCTCCCCCAGTGACCTTCACCAGATCACTAACTGCTAACTACATAGGTCTGGCTCTTTCCCTCCCTCCCTCCTTCTCTGCCCTGCCTGGAGACTCTATTCTATTGGGGAGAGCTGCTTGAAGAACAGGTGGTGACAATTACCAGGAGACCAGCCGTTTCCCTGCCTCATCTTTCAACGTGTCAAAAAGACTGACTTAGGGAATTATGGAGTGTGGGGAGCTTTCCTGATTTGTTCAATGCAGTAATATTTGGCAGGGCCTGAGCATTCTGACTTAGCATCTGATGCCTAATTTTGGAAGGACATTAAAAATTATCTAAACTCTACTAAGTACTTTCCTAAGGAGTGTTACTAGCATATGCATAATGAAAGAGAACTCAGAATTTTGCTACACATTTCAGATGTGTAAGTAAAGCTACATTAGAACCTGGATAAGTAATAATATTACCTATGAATGGCGTCATGTCAGAACCCTGCTCATCAACTCTCAGGGGATCCCCATGACTTTGGATGTCTTTGACTCACCTACAGGCCACAGAATTGGTCAGATGGGCCTACTCTGAATCTGCTTTGTACATTTCACCCCTGGCTCTGCCCAGACAGCCATAGACAACATGTAAATGAATGACAATGGGGTTATGTTCCAATAAAACTTTACTTATGAACACTAAAATATGAATTTCATGGACTTCTTACATGTCATGAAATATTATTCTTCTTTTGATTTTTTTAAACTATGTAAAAATCACTCTGACCTCTGGTCTAAGCTAATCATTACCCTTGAAAATGGTTGGTTTAGGCCAGAACATGTGATACAACTTCGGCAACAGGATATGAGATGAAGTCTGCTAGGAATTTTCTGGAAAAGATTTCCTCACATTTAAAAATAAGCATGGAAGACATAATCTCTTTTCTGTTTCTGGACGGTGTGTCGCATGGATATGGCTGCTGGAAATCTGGGAGCCATCTTGTCACCAGCTGGGGAGCTGGGCTAGAGTCAAAGTCTTCATGCTGATGCTGTCCAAGCTGAAGGATGGAAAGAGCCTGGGTCTTTGATGAAGTCTTTGAGCCATCGAATTAATCACCCTGGAATGGCTCTACCTTCAGTCCTCTTGTGCTGGGAGTATATAAATATTTCTGTTGTTCCAGCAGTGGAGGCAGAGTTTCCTGTTAAACTGTAGCTGAGAGCAGCCTCATCTGTGAACACTACAGGCCACCATGATTGGGAGTTTCCATCTATCTTCATGACTGGAGGAAGTGGGAAAACAGAATATTCAGTGAACAGTTGAGAATTTCACTTTATATTTCCTCTCACCTTGCTTGACTATACTCTCAATACACCACTTGACTGACTGCTCTTTACTCCCACACCTCTAAACCCCAACTCTGTAATATTGTTCTCATTGTCCAGCCACTGCAACATATATGTTTTTAGTTCCTGCTATAACCAAAATAGTCCCTGAGATTGCTCCAAACGAGCATCAGAAGAGCCCTCAGAGAGAAGGGCTCAGCATGACCACAGGTTTCTTAGCTCACTCACCAAAGTACAGTACAGAACATTCCTTCTTATGATTTGTGGCTTTAATCAGCTTTCCCTCAGCCCTTCCAGCCTCAGAGCATGATCCATTCACCTCTTGAGTTAAACTTCTCTTGCTAGAGTTCCAACCAGCCTCTACCACACCCCTCCACTCAAGGCTACTCTCCTTTGCTTCTGCCCGTGCACTCAGATGCTTGAGTGGAAAGGCAGGGAGCTGTTGTTGAAGTCTGGCCACAAGACATGGCACAGGCTCACAGCTCAAGGAAACACCCTTGATCCATCCTCAGACGCAGAAGTGGGTCTGGTTAGTGGGGGTTCTTCCCCATCTACGTTTCAGGCATCTATTCAGCCAGCTGCCCACATTTTTCCACCAGCAGCTGCAAATCCCTATCCCTCTTTTTTTTTTCCTTTTTTTTCCCCCAATTTATTTATTTTCAGAAAAACAGTATTCATTATTTTTTCACCACACCCAGTGCTCCATGCAAGCTGTGCCCTCTATCCCTCTTCTTACTTGCTGCTTTTGTCTCTGTCTCTTCCACATTTATTTTCTTTACCTACACATTTTGTTTTTCTTTCAGAGGACCCTTACCTAGACCTGCCATATGGTTCTCCTTTAAAAAAAAAAAAAAGTGTGGTGTGTGCAGAGACAGCTGGTGGGGTCCCTGCACATGATTGTCTACTCATGGGCCCCTTGGAGCCTGAGTTCCTGCTTGGCAGAGAAGGGCTAAGATCCAGCTGTGGACCGGGGTGGGGGGGTCCAGAAAAAGTCCAGGCAGGCCACGCACCTCATTAGTTCATTTTGATTGGTTTCTTTTATGCAGTTATAAGGAATGGTGAACAGTGATAGATGAGGTAGCCCTGAGATTTTTATCCCCAAATTATATACAATTTGGCAAGATCTGATAAACCATGGCGAGAGCACACAGAAACCGCCATGTATATAACCAAGCTGACCTGTAAGATTGTGTAAGGTTGCCTGAAATCCCAAGTCCACAGCCCTTCCTCATTTTTCCTGCAGAGTTTTGAGGGCTTATGCTTTGACAGCCTTCTTTGCCTTTTGGCTCTTTGTCCATCTGTGCCATTTCTTCTTCTACCAACCTGGGCTGAGATCCTGTTCACTGGGATGCAGAATCAGGCTGGATGCCACACACAGGTGCCCTGTCCATGGCAGAGTAGCAAGTAAAGCTACTTCACTTGCTTTAAATCTGAGCTCCAGCTCAGATTTTCGAGGAAAGCCCAGAGGTAGGGGTCTTTGGTAATTCCTCTGCCTCGAGGGTGCACCATTTTGTCATTTGTTTTACTCATGGGTCTTCTTTTTCTAATTTGTACAAAAGGATCAGAAACATCAGTTGAGGGTCCTACACTGAGCTTTGCCCTTCATTGATTTCCTGGAGGGAATGCCAGACCTCACTGAGCTTCTAGGCAACTAAAGGTTTGGGCTGGGGTGGGAGGTCATTTTGTGCAGTACACACCTCTCATTCTTTCGTTTTGGCTCCTTTGTTCCCATCTCCAATCCTCGTCCAGGAGCTTAGAGTCACCCCTGTGGTTTGAATACTCTCCAGTTGAGTTATCCAAGTATTTCTGCCAAATAAATGCAAAGCTATCGCTACGGTGATATCCAGGGAGTGACATTTTCTCTACCTCAATGTGTCGGTGGTGACCAGAGCAAAGCAGCATGTATTTGTGTAGTTGGAAGACACAGCACATACGTCGCTGTTGGTTGTCAGGGTAGAGCTGGTTAAGTTCAAGAGAACAGAGTTCAATTATTACCCTCTCTCACTATCCTAACTTGTTTTGTGGGATTATGTTTTTCTCAGCTCTGGTGACGTATCTGTTTATTTTCTTTGGAAGAATGGCAACACTTTTATGGTTAAACTGTTTGGTCACATGGAAGAGTGGAAATTTTCTTTCCTTTGAAGGGAAGATTCCCTGACTCCTACCTGCCCTCCCCTGCCCCCCACGGGCCTGCTTGATGAGGTTCACCTACCAATGCTCTGCACCCCACCCCCAAGTTGCCCTGGGTCCTCTAGGATTGAAGCAGCAGAGGGGAGGAAAGTTAAAGACAGGAGAGGGGTGTTTGCCTGGCACCCAGGTAATTGGTCTTGGTTCCTTGGGCCCTGGCAGAAGTAGAAAGCTGAGTTTCTTTTGTGTGCATTTGGTTTTTACTTTGATGATCGTTTCCCCTCTTATGAGGTCATGAGCACTTCAAAGAATGTAGTTTGAGAAATACATCCATATTGAACATGAATTCTTGAAGAAATGTGTGCTGGAGGGATGTTAAAAAGATTATAATAGACTATTAACATGTAAAGAAATAGAACATAAAATGGGTGAAGGGAGCCAATGGTTTAAAAATAATAATAATTGGGGTAGTGCCCCAGCCATCTGCTTCGTTGCATTTCAGCAGAGCACCTGCTGTGGGCAGGCACTGCCCTGGGCTTTCGACATCATTTTGCCATGCGAGCTATTTAAGAAATGATTGGAGATTCCAACTCTAGCAAACATGGAGGCATCTTGCTTTGCTTCACACACAAACTGAAGACACCAGTAACCAGCGGCACCTAAGCAAGGTTAGGAGAGTATAAAGCTGCTTCCTTGAGCTTGATGGATGTTCAAAGATTTTCCTTATTTGTTTTTGAAATGCATCTGTGGATTCTGATTCCCCTTGCTAAGCCTTCCAAATGCAACTTCAGCTAGTTGCTGATCATCTCCTGTCGGGTTTGCCTAAGACCGTTCCTCTCCCATCTCCTTTTTATTGTGCCTTCCTCCCGTTGTCAGGGTACATTCTAAAGGGACCACGCATATGCTCTCTCTCCCACGTAACCCAGATTTGGCCAAGAAAGCAACATCTTTTGCCCTGACAATAGCCTCAGCACAATCCTCATTCCTGCTGTACCCGACCCCCCCACCTCGCCCTCCGGGCCTCAGACAGCTCTTCCTGAGCAGTCATTTTCCCAGTCTGGGTTCACTGTGTCCCGCAAGCTCTCTTGATGCTGCTTGATCACTTTATCTAAAGCATAGTGGCTTTGGCTGTTTTAAGGTTGTTATTATGGAAATTTCAAAATTCAAAAGTAGAGAGATTAGTTTAATAAGCCTATAATAAACCCATGAACCAATCACCCGGCTTAACAAGGATTAATACAGAGCCCATCTCTTTTCATCTGTACACAGATGCATTTCCCTCTCTGCTTTTCCATAAACACCAGATGACATTTCCTAGCAATTATAATTTTTACCTGAAATCCTTTGGTAGCAGTATCTCTAAATTCTAAGAACATTATTTTAAAAATATAACACATACAACCACTCTCAGCCAAATGAATAATATCTTAATACCATCAAATAGACAATGTTCAAATTTTCTTTTCTCCTCATTTTTTAAGACTTTTTTAAAAGAGAAGTTTTAAATCCACAGCAAGATTAAGAGGAAGATACAAAATGGGCAGAAGATATGAACAGACACTTCTCCAATCAAGAAATACAAATGGCTACCAGACACATGAAAAAATGCTCATCATCATTAGCCCTCAGGGAGATTCAAATAAAAACCACATTAAGATATCACCTTACACCAGTTAGAATGGCCAAAATTAACAAAACAGGAAACAACATGTGTTGGAGAGGATGTGGAGAAAGGGGAACCCTCTTACACTGTTGGTGGGAATGCAAGTTGGTGCAGCCTCTTTGGAGAACAGTGTGGAGATTCCTCAAGAAATTAAAAATAGAGCTTCCCTACGACCCTGCAATTGCACTCCTGGGTATTTACCCCAAAGATACAGATGTCGTGAAAAGAAGGGCCATCTGTACCCCAATGTTTATAGCAGCAATGGCCACAGTCGCCAAACTATGGAAAGAACCAAGATGCCCTTCAACGGATGAATGGATAAGGAAGATGTGGTCCATATACACTATGGAGTATTATGCCTCCATCAGAAAGGACGAATATCCAACTTTTGTAGCAACATGGACGGGACTGGAAGAGATTATGCTGAGTGAAATCAGTCAAGCAGAGAGAGTCAATTATCATATGGTTTCACTCATTTGTGGAGCATACCCAATAGCATGGAGGACAAGGGGCGTTAGAGAGGAGTAGGGAATTTGGGTAAATTGGAAGGGGAGGTGAACCATGAGAGACTATGGACTCTGAAAAACGGTCTGAGGGGTTTGAACTGGCGGGGGGGTGGGAAGTTGGGGTACCAGGTGGTGGGTATTATAGAGGGCACAGCTTGCATGGAGCACTGGGTGTGGTGAAAAAATAATGAATACTGTTTTTCTGAAAATAAATAAATTGGGAGAAAAAAAAAAAAAAGAGGAAGATACAGATTTCCCATATGACCCCTGCCCCTGCACAGCCTCCCCCATTATCAACATCCCCCACCTACGTGGTACATTTGTTACTACTGATGACCTTCCATGGACACATAATAATCACCCCAAATCCATAGTTTGCATTAGAGTTCACTCTTGGTGCTGTATATTCTATACATTTGACCAAATGTATAATGACATAATATAGTATCATACAGTGTATTTTTACTGTCCCCCAAGTCCCCTGTGCTCTACTTAGTTGTCTCCCAATCTCCAACCCCTAGCAACAACTGGTCTTTTGACTATATCCACAGTTTTGCCTTTTCATCATCATTTTTTTAAACAGTTGGTTTGCCAAATCAGGATCATTTTTACCCTTAAGATTTATTTCTCGGGGGTGCCTGGGTGGCTCAGTAGGTTAAGCAGCTGTCTTTGGCTCAGGTAATGATCTCAGGGGTGCTGTAATCGAGCCCTGCACCAGGTTCCTTGCTCTGTGGGGAGACTGCTTCTGCCTCTCCCTCTGCCCCTCCTCCCACTTGTGCTCTCTTTTTCTCTCTTAAATAAGTAAGTAACTAAATAAATAAAATCTTTTTAAAAAGATTTACTTCTTGAAGGAGCAGGGTCATTTATCCTACAGAATTTCCTACAATGAATTGTTGCTGGTTGTATCTCTGTTTAATCAGTATTTTTACCAACATTTCTTATGTTCTTCATAATAATGGTCCTCATTTCTGTATTTTTGGGTTTTTTTGGTCAAGGCTAGAATATGTGTATTTAACAAAATACCTCAGGTGGGAAGGGAGCATTACTGGAGGTTGGGTAAGATGGTGGAGTAGCAGGACCCCAAGCTCACTTGTCCCTTGGATACAACTAAATAACAGTCATGTCAGCATACATAACCCAGGAAGCAACTCTAAGACTGGCAGAAAAACTTCACAACTAAAGGTAGAGAAGAGGCCACATCAGAGAGATAGGGATAGGTGAGATGTGGTTTAGGAGCCAGACAGACTGTGGCCCACAGTTGGGAGGGAGCCATGGGTGTAGATAAGGGTGAGAAATAGACTAGCACATTGAGGAACCCGCACAGGGAAAAATGACTCCCCATAACATCTGGTTTTGAAAAAGAGAAGGGCCAAATTTCACGAGTTCTTACAAACAGCAGGACTTAAAGCCTGGAATTTTAAAAGTCAGTGATCTTGGCTCTGAGAGAGCCCAGAAAGTATTACGAAGCTGAGTTCCTGTCCTTCAAGAGATAACACAACAAACGTCCCTCAGAGATACAGCATAGAAGCAGCAGTTTGAAAACGTC
Source organism: Neogale vison (assembly GCF_020171115.1). Taxonomy (NCBI): domain Eukaryota; kingdom Metazoa; phylum Chordata; class Mammalia; order Carnivora; family Mustelidae; genus Neogale; species Neogale vison. The sequence continues at coordinate 26,858,854 of NC_058101.1, read as the reverse complement.
TAAGGACTATGTGAGGGAGAGTTATTTACTCATTTCAGAGCATGCCCCAGAGAAACCATGATTGCAAGGAGGCCTCTCGAGGAACAAAGGAATTGGCAGGCACCATTTCCCCTCCTCCGTGCCCCCAACATAAACACACGGCCATCTGCGGGAACCAGCATGGTGCCAACACTCTCTACCTAACTTGCTTACACCAAAACCCACCCCCTTATATTTCACAGGATCTGCCCTTTCCAGTCAAGCTTGCCTAACTCTCAGCACTGTGGGTACCCCCCACCCTCCTGCCAGAAGACCAGCATGAACCCTGACAAGACCACATCACCAACCTGCAGGTTTTGTGGGGCCTTGGTTCTGGAGGTGGTGGTGTCAGCAGATCTCATTTCACAAACAGATCAGTGCCCATCTTATTAAAATTCACCCCACCCCACCAAACACCAAACACTTGTCCACAACAAGCAAAGGAGACTTTGCAGATGACTGGACTAAAGGAAAAAGTGTCCAGTACACAGCAGCAGGACATAGGCAATACACATAGGAGATACTGAAATACTAGGTTCTGGAGAACAAGGGACACTGCACTGCTGGGGATTAGGAGACCTCTTCTTCCTAAAGTCATTACTTTCAAGAGAAGGAGATGTAGCTGACTTTCCTAACACAGAGAAATGGACAGAGAGTTGGACAAAATGAGGAGATAGAGGACCATATCCCAAATAAAAGAACAGAGCAAGACAACAGAACATTCCATTCTATACAGCAGAATACACATTCTGTTCAAGTATGCATGGAACATTCTCCAGAACAGATCACATATCAGCCCACAACACAAATCTCCACAAATTCAAAAAGATCAAAGTCATATCATGCATCTTTTCTGAGCACAATGCTATAAAACTAGAAATTAACCATAAGAAAAAAATCTGGAAGGAGCACAAATACATGGAGGTTAAATAACATGCTACTAAATGATGAATGGGTCAACCAAGAAATCAAAGAAAAAATTAAAAAGTACATGGAAACAAATGAAAGTGAAAACACAACAATTCAAAATCTTTGGGATGCAGCTAAAGCAGTTCTAAGGAAGTTTATAGCAATACAGCCCTACCTCAATAAGCAAGAAAAACTCAAATGAACAACCTAACCCTTATACCTAAAGGAGCTAGAGAAGGAAGAACAAACAAAATCCAAACCCAGCGAAAGGAAGGAAATGATAAAGATTAGGGTTGAAATAAATGATACAGAAACGAAAAAACCCAACAGAACAGGTCAGTGAAACGAGGAGCTGGTTCTTTAAAAAGATAAAATTGATAAACTTATAGTCAGATGCATAAGGAAAGAGAGAGGATTCAAAATCCCAAATGAAAGAGGAGAGATAGCAACCAATACAAGAGAAATACAAACAATTATAAGAGAATATTATGAAAAACTATATGCCAACATATTGGATAACCTAGAAGAAATGTATAAATCCCTAGAAACATATAACCTACCAAAATTAAAGCAGGAAGAATAGAAAATTTGAACAGACTAATTACCAGCAATGAAATTGAATTAGTAAGCAAAAAACACCCAACAAACTTTTGTCCAGGGCCAGATGGATTCACAGATGAATTCTACCAAATATTTAAAGAAGAGTCAATAATTATTCTTCTCAAACTGTTCAAAAAATATAGAAATGGAAGGAAAACTTCCAAATTCATTCTTTTTAAGCCAGCATTACCCTGATACCAATACCAATACCAATAAAGATACCACTAAAAAAAGAGAACTACTGGTCAATATCTCCTTTGAACAGAGAGGCAAATCCTCAACAAAATGGTAACAAACCAAATCCAACAATACATTTTAAAAAATCATTCACCATGATCTAGTGGGTTTATTCCTGGATGCAAGTGTATTTCAATATTTGCAAATCAACCAATGATACATCACATCAATAAGGGAAAGGAAAAAACCATATGATCATTTCAATACATGCAGAAAAAACATTTGACAAAGTACAAAACCCATTCATGATAAAAACCCTCAACAAAATAGGTTTAGAAGAAACATACCTCAACATAACGAAGGCCTTATATGAAAATCCACAATGGGCATCATACTCAATGGGGAAAAACTGAGAACTTTTCCCCTGGGATCAGGAGCAAGACAAGAATGTCCACTCTACCTACTTTTGTTCAACAGAGTATTGGACATGTTAGCCACAGCAATTAGACAACAAAAAGAAATAAAAGGCATCCAAATTGGAAAGGAAGAAGTAAAACTTAAACTACTTGCAGATGACATGATACTATATATAGAAAAGTATGAGTCTACCAAAAACTATCAGGAGTGATGAGTTAATTCAGTGAACTCTCAGGATAGAAAATTAATGCACAGAAATCTGTTGCATTTCTATACATTAATAATGAAGCAGCAGAAAGTGAAATTAAGAAAACAATCTCATTTACAATTGCACCAAAAAGAAGAAAGTACCTAGAAAGAAAGTTAACCAAAGAGGTGAAAAGACCTGTACTGTGAAAACTGTAGACCATTGGTGAAAGAAGTTGATGACACAAAGAAATAGAAAGACATTCCGTGTTCATGGATAGGAAGAACAAATGTTAAAATGTATGTACTACCCAACACATACAATACAATCCCTATCAAAATACCAATAGCATTTTTCACAGAACTAGAACAAATAATCCTAAAATTCGTATGGAACCACAAAAGATCCTGAATAAGCAAAGCAATCCTCAAAAAGAAAAATAAAGCTGGAAGTATCACAATTCTGGTCTTCAAGTTATATTACAAAGCCCTGGTAATCAAAGCAGTGTGGTACTAGAACAAAAATAGACACATAGATCAATGGGACAGAATAGAAAACTCAGAAATAAACCCACAATTCTATGGTCAATTAATTTTTGACAAAGTAGGAAAGAATATGCAAAGGGAAAAAGAGTGTGCCCCAAAAAGTGGTCTCGGGGAAATTGGACGGCTGCATGCTGAATGAAACTGGACCACTTTCTTACACCATACACAAAAATAAACAGAATGGATTAAAAACCTAATGTGATGCCTGAAACCATAAAAATCCTAGAAGAGAACACAGGTGGTAATATCTCTGACATCAGCTGTAGCAATATCTTTCTAGATGTGTCTCCCGAGGCAAGTGAAATAAAAGCAAAAATAAACTATTGGGCTTACATCAAAATTAAAAGCTTCTGCACGGTGAAGGAAACAATCAGCAAAACTAAAAGGCCACCTATTGAATGGGAGAAGATATTTGCAAATAACATATCTGATAAAGGGTTAGTATCCAAAATATAGAAAGAACCGATACAACTCAATACCCCGAACCAAATAATCCAATTAAAAAATGGACAAAAACATGAAATAACATTTCTCCAAAGAAGACATACAGATGACCAACAGACACATGAAAAGATGTTTGACCTCACTTGTCATCAGGGAAATGCAAATCAAAACTACAGTGAGATATTGCCTCACACCTGTCAAAATGGTTAAAACAAAAAACACAAGTGTTGGTAAGGATGTGGAGAAAAAGGAACCCTCTTTCACTGTTGATGGGAATGCAAATTGGTGCAGTTACTGAGGAAAACAGTATGGAATTTCCTAAGAGAACCAGTAATTGCACTACTGGGCATTTACCACCCCACCCGCCCCCGCCAAATACAATAACATTAATTCAGAGGGATACTTGCACCCCTTTGTTTATTACAGCATTACTAACAATAGCCAAATTATGGAAGCAGCCCAATAAACGGGCAAAGAAGATGTGGTGTATAGACACAATGGAATATTATTCAGATATTAAAAAGATAAGAAATCTTGCCATTTGCAACATAGATACAGCTAGAGAGCATAATACTGAGTGAGATAAACCAGTCAGAGAAAGACAAGTACTATTTGATTTCAATCATATGTGGAATTTAAGAAACAAATAAATGAGCAAAGGGGAAAAGAGAGAGAGAGAGGCAAAACAAGAAACAGACTCTTAATTATAGAGGACAAACTGCTGATTACCAAAGGGGAGGGGGGTGGAGGATGGGCAAAAGAGTGGATGGGGATTAAGGAGGGCGCTTATCATGATAAGCACTGAGTATAGAGTTGTTGAATCACTGGATTGTACACCCAAAACTAAAATAACAATGTAGGTTAACTATACCGGAATTAAAATTTAAAACTTAGGGGCGCCTGGGTGGCTCAGTGGGTTAAGCCTCTGCCTTTGGCTCAGGTCACGGTCCCAGGACCCTGGATCGAGCCCCGCATCGGGCTCTCTGCTCCGTGGGGAGCCTGCTTCCTCCTCTCCCTCTGCCTGCCTCTCTGCCTACTTGTAAATAAATAAATAAAATTTTTTAAAAATTTAAAACTTAATAAAGAAAAGATGGGAGGGGAAGAAGAACAATTTTTTTAAGTAAAAGAATAGAATGGGAAGATACTGTGCTTAACTCATATGGGAAGAATAAGTATTCTTTTAAGAAACTTTTTAGTTTGTTTTATTTTATGAGAGAGAGGGAGGAGGCTTGTTCCACATCTAAAATATTATTTTCAAAATCATGATCACATTCCAAGAGAAGATTTGAAAACACTGGAATAGATCAATTGTTTGAGCCACAATAAAGAACAGCTCCATACATTGCAAGATGGCTTGTCATCTTCAATCAAAAGACCAAACAGGTCATGAGACTTGGAAATCAAGAAACACCTGTCTATGTGTTGTGCTTTTTATTATATTAACCATGAATCATATTTGTAATGAGAAAATTAAACATATCATAAGAGGAAAATTTCACAGGAATAGAAGTGTGAGTTTAGAGCCACGTCAATGCCCTCTAACTGGGTATAGCCTTTTAATGTGGCCCTAAAGCTAACTAATCCTATTTCTTTCTTGAAAATTTAAGAACCAACATCTCAAATGTTCTTAAGGATATAAGTAATTACGGTCTTTAGTCAGAGAGGGAAGAAGAAGTGGAGAGGTAGCAAGCCTCCTCAGTTGGTCAACAATCAGACTCTGATGTCCTGGCTACTTTACCATGCCCTGGCTTCCGTGTTCAAAAATAGTTTGCTTATTAGCCACTTTTAGCTCCAATGAAGCTTTTTAAAAAGTAAATTATACAACATCCCGTGAAATGCACTGTGCTATCTGCTACTACCAAGGATATAGAAGGGAGCGTGGAGTCGGTTTTAAATATGAAAGTAATTCAATCAGGCTCACAGTTTTCATTTGTCATGAACGTAGACATCAAGCATGGAAACAGAGCTGTTTCCTTTTCATTCCAGTGCATGTTGCAGGTGTACATATGAAAAGATCATGAAATTCTAAAAGCCCCATGAGAACCGAAAGCCACTCTGGATTGGCTGCCTCACAAAATTTAAAACTGGAGTAAGGGACAGAAGTGCTATAAAGCTGACGGGATTCATTTTTAGATATGAATTTTAAAAGAAACATGTTCTTGAAACTCAAAGTTTGCAAGCCACGCAATTTTATACATTTTAGAAGTAGTGTGTGAAAAGTCACAGACCTTTTCTTCCAGGAAGGCACACCAGGAAATGTGCAATAAAACTAAGACATGCACAAGTGCTTGCCCACAGCCATTCAACACCCCAGACGTTTACTCCGCACGAGCACCTCGAGTCACCTGTGCTTTAAAACAGCCCTGGGAATATCACTCAACAGATGGGGGGGTGAGTGTCTTTTAGGAGTGGAATCTCTCTCGTTGTTTTACTTACATACCTGTGACTTCCTTCATCCACTCCTGTGTTCCCATTTACTATCCCCTTGCAGCCTCTGGGTGGGCATAGATGAGAAACTCAGCACCTCTTTGAGTTCCCTCCAAAAGAATCCACTCACAGAAAAGCTTTAGTTAAGTCAGGCGCCTTCACTAAACACTTGAAGAGGAGACAGAGGAGAAGGCTAGTGCTGCCATCCTGTAGCAAGAAACTTCATTTTTTTTGAAGGGGAGGAAGGGCAGAGGGAGAGAGAGAATCCTAACAAGGCTCCAAGCCTACTGTAGGGCCTGATGTGGGGCTCGAAGTCATGACCTTGAGATCATGACCTGAGCCAGAATCAAGAGTTGGGCACTTAACCGACTGAGCCACTTAGGTGCCCCTATATATATTTTTTTAATGACATTGTTCATGTTCTTCAAAATCCTGTCTCAACATCGATCTCCACCCAGAATGGTCTTTCCCCCCTTTTTTTCTTCTCCATGAAGGTGCCTATCCTTTCTCTTGATTCGCCCCTTCAAAGACTGGCTGGGGAATCTCAACTTCTCCCGCTCTGTGTTTGCAGATCCACTTAGCTGCTCCTGTTCCTGCCCCCTGAAGTGGGAAGCTCATCGCAAGGACTCAGCAAATAAGGATCTCCAGTTACTAGAACCCATCCTCCTTAGAAAGCATGCTCCATAATTTGTACATTCAACAGATACCTACTGAACGCCTTTTGCCAGAGATTGTTTTAGGAGGTAAGGATATAGCAGTCAGTGACTGTCTTTCTCCATTTCAGCATGCTTTTTGGCGCCTCATTCCTGCCCCACTCATCCCATCAGAACATTTCTTCCCAACACATGCAGTATTCTCTGAGAGTTCTGATGAAGTCCTCTATACCTTGCTTATCTTTATTAATGTTGCATATTTTCTTTTATATTTTTAATATGTTTTTAATTAAAAGCCAACCCATAATAGCATTTCCTAGCTAACATAACAGACAGTATTTTTTTAAAAGTAATACAAACTGGGTTTGACCCCAGAACTGACTAGGGTGACCATAAGTATCAGTCTGAAATGCAAGGTCCCTTTGGCAAGAAAAGAGAATTCCCATTCATAGTTTTAGAAAGCAACCTGGAAAAATGGACCAAAGGCCTTAAAACTTTCCTTATTCTTTGCCTTGGTATTTGTACTTTGGGTAATCTCCCCCAAGAAAATTTATAAGTATATATGTATATGTATGTATGTGTGCAGGGTAGGAGTGTTTCTTTATTTTTCTGTATTTAAAAAAAAGGTTTTGATGAGCAACACTATTTTCATAAGAAAAATAATTTTGCAATCTTGGTTTGTGAAAGGAATTGTCTCCAAACCCTACTTCCTCCATAAAACTTTCCTTGATTAATTTTGTCTGTTTCCCTTCATAGTTTCTGCTGATCACACACCTGTCTCCACACTTTTACACCAATTTTCATTTGTGTGTGCTTATTCCCTATCTGTATTTCAGGACTCTCCTTCCTATTAGATTGAAAGCTCTTCCAGATGAAGCATCTGTCTTCAATTTCCTCTATATTTCATGGTTTATCAATACAACTATCATCTATTGCTTGAGTAAATGCTCTGATTAGATTTTACTACACAAGCATTTCTCAAATTGTGTGCCATGGTCTCTGGTTCCTAGAGATGCTCCACAGGTGAAGAGTTTCCTAAAGAAACAACTGTAGGAACACTCCCTGTTTTATGTCCTGTTGAGGATTCACAATGTAGATTAGTATATTAGGGGCGCCTGGGTGGCTCAGTGGGTTAAGCATCTGCCTTCAGCTCTGGTCATGGTCTCAGGGTCCTGAGATTGAGCCCCACATTGGGCTCTCTGCTCAGCAGGGAGCCTGCTTCCCCCTTTCTCTCTACCTGCTTCTCTGCCTACTTGTGATCTCTCTTTCTCTGTCAAATACATAAAATAAAATAAAATAAATCTTAAAGTCTCTGAAAAGTCCTCTAGTAAACAAAGCTGCTCAATTTGCTTTAACTCAGCCCTTCCCAAACATATGGTGTTCATATTATATCAACACTTCTTTTTTTAAATGACCCCTATTGACATTGGGTCTTTTCTGGGATGCTTGATGAGAAATAATGATTAACTCATAGAAGATGGGGATAGACATATCTTATCATCTTTGTATTTGGCATATTGTAATGTTGTCTGACACATAATAGTATTGAACAAGAATAAATGTTTCTGTGTGAGTAAAGAACATGATATAAGAAGCAGCACAGAGGATCATAGGGGAAGGGAAGGAAAACTGAATGGGAAGTTATCTGAGAGGGAGAAAAACCATGAGAGACTCTTAGCTATAGGAAACAAACGGAGGGTTGCTGGAGTGGGGGATGGGTGAGAGGCATTAAGAGGGCACGTGATGTGAAGAGCAGTGGGTGTTACCTGCAACTGTTGAATTACTGAACACTACATCTGAAACTAATGATGTGTTATGTTGGTAAATTGAATTTAAATTTAAAAAAAAAGAAGTACATAAAGATGAGTTTCTATGAACCAGTGTGATGTGTGGCGGAAGAGCTGTAGGCTAAGGACAGATCAATCAGGTGTTAAAAATACATTCCGGATTTATTTGAAACCTGAGTTCACATGAAGATGATCGATAGAAATATCGATGAAAATATCCCAATCCCAGGGTGAAGACTAAATTATAGACCTGGAAGAAGTGCTAAATACATTGTAACTTACATGCCAGGAACTATCTGTGCACAGAACATCCAGACTATAAACAAAGGTAAGATCACCTGGTCGATTCTCTGACTTTTTCATGGACATACCCTTATTGGCCAAAGAGCGTGAGCGCAAACTTTGAGGGAGGTCTGTGGGAAAAATCTAACCGGCTAGATACTAGCAGGAAATCCTGGATTGTATCTTAAAAAAGAAATGTCAGTTTTACAATTGCTCCATAGTATACCCGAGTTTAATATAAAAATAATGCTTTACATAGTTTAGCTCAGTGGCACAGTATGTCTATTTGAGGTGCAAGGACCTATTCCCTCTCCTTCATATAAAAATGAAAAAACTCACATTCAGAGAGAAAAAGTGACTTGTTCTAGACCCCGTGGCACATCTCTGGCAAACATGGGGTGAAGCCCAGCTCTCCAGACAGTCAATTTCATGCTCATTCTGACCAGACACAGCCCTTTCCTTCCACTTCACACTAGACCCACAAAATACCAGTTGATCCAGAAATCCCTCCTCTAAGGAATCAACCCAAAAAGTAATTTGAGATGCAAGAAAAAAGACCCAAAGATGTTATTTATATTAGCCTTACACTGGAAACAACAATCTTTAATAATGGGAAAAAGGGCTAAGTAAAATCTGTATAATAAAATATTTTGTTACCATTAAAAATAACACTTATAAGGAATAATATAATATTAAATAAGGAAACCAAGTTGAGATGTCCTACTTTGTAAAAATATTATACATCTATCTATTTTGTATTTTTCTATACCAAATGCAATACACCAAAATATCAAGAATGGTCATCTTCGACCAATTTTCACTACAGGAAGTAGTGTAAGTGTTAAGTCCTGCCCAGCCCCTGGGGGTCCAAGCAGGCCTTGCTCATGTAGCATTTGTCAGCAAGGAAGCCTCATCATCCTGGGAGGTTGCAAACACATGCATGGTTCCACTGATAAAGAAATTAACCCGGACCCCTGTTTCCAGAGGGGAGAAACACAGTATCCTGCAAGGAAAATATCTTGAAATTAAACCCTATAACACCACAGTATTCTAGCACAGTGACTATCAAACTTGAGCATGCCTGGCAACACCTGGAGGGTTTGTGACAATACAGATTGCTGGGCTCACCCTCAGAGTTTCTGATTCAGTAGATGGGGGAGAGGTCTGGGAGAGCTGAGCACTGGCATTTCTACCAAGTTCCCAGATATTGTGGCTGCAGCTCTGGGGCCATACTTTTGAGAACTGCTGCTCTAGCAGAAGCACGGGGCTGATTAAAATAAAGAAAAGGAGGACACCTTGGCCTTGGGACCTGTGACTTTTTAGCAGAGGGAGATTTTGATTCATGAGATCTTTCCTTTCTGTAGCCTAATCATTCTCTCTGTATTTCCCCATTTCTAAGATGTTCATTCATTCATTCATTCATTCATTCATTCATTCATTCATTCGGCAATTTAAAGAGCACTCATAATACATGAAACATCAAAGATACAGCAATAAACAAGATGGGTGAAGTCTAACTTGAGAGGGCTTCTATCCCAACAGGAATGGTCAGCATGAATGAACTGTGATGGGCATTTCCCATGTTATTTGGGAATAGTCTAATATTCTTCTATTCTACTATAGAAGATGTGAAACTCATGAGACGTGTTAAGTATAGATAATGAGTAAGCAAGTAGAGTGGGAGACATAGTCAGAATTCATGGAATACGTTAGATAAATCTAGTAGGTGAGCACATCAGTTGAACATAGGAATGAAAGGGCCAAGAGAAACTTGATATTCATGAGACACCAAATATTTGTGAAACACACAAAAAATTCATGAAACACAAAATTTGTGAAACACATGAGGCCTTTTGATAGTCATAGCTTTAATTTGGTGTCCCATAGGTGACACCTATTCTGTTCCCATGAGTCCTCTGATCACAAAGCACAAGAACAATCCAGAGCTGCTCATCAGGCTGATGGGCAAGCTATCACCATGGCTAAGGGTATTTATTCCTACATCCGTCTCACGAAGCAAGTGTGTATTTTAGCCCCACATATTTTCCACCTTTCGGGTTTCCTTGCTCAAACCTTGACTCTGGTCTTTGCAACCACACATCAGTGAGAAAGGCTGATGTGGCAGAGAGAGAAGCAGCAAGTCAACATCGCCTAACCCAGGACGTGGGTAGCATGGTCCTCCCATCCTACACGTGTCCTACAGGGCACCCCAGCCCCTCTGTGTTACCCTATCCCAATCCTTTTCTCTGGCTACTGGCTGCGTGTTTTGAATTGATTCAAGTATCTTAATTTTGCCTGTGAGAACTTTTGTTCCATGACCTCTGGGATAGCTTGTCTCAAACAATGTTCCCAGGTTCTCTGTGATGTCCCTGTCATTTCCTGCCAGACCCTAATATTCGTGCAAAAAGTGACAAACAGGATGACTTTTTTACATTTCTTTTCTCTCTATGTGGCCTCACCTCTTGCCTTTAACACAGTTTAACTGCAGAACTTATCTCTGAAAGAGAATTGACATGAAGCAGACATGGATAACATCTCTCTGGTGGGTCTCATGTGAGAATCAGAACGAATATGTGAGAGGGTCTGAGGCCGGGTCTGGGGTAGAGCGCATTCCCATGAAGGTGGCTGTTATAAATACTCTTCTACTCCCTACAAGACATTACTACATTCTACCAAACAATGTGAAACTGTAAAACCCTCCTTCAAGTCTTCTTAAACGGTTTTCCTTCCTACCCACCAGCACTAAATTATGTTGCCAAGTTACGTCACCTAGTTGTGTTGGCAAGGCTTTCTTTCTGTTTCTCTCCCCAGAGCACAGGGTCTCCATCCTTCCCTCATTATTTTACAGGTGAGCTTATCACATTGCTTGGATAACGTTTAATATTTAGATCCAACCCACAAAATAAAGACCCTGCCTGGTTGACATCATCCACCGATGTCAACATTTTGTCCCTTCCTCCCAGCTACCATCACTTCATGAAGAACATTTTATAGTGTCTTCCGTATCATCTGTGCTTTGTAATTCACCAACCCCAAGACAATGAGCCCCCTTCTTATTCAGCAGGAAATCATAGGAACTCCCTTTCTGTTTGGAATATTCTAATGGCAGCAACCTTCATGAGCCCCACAAAGCAGCTGTCTATGTTAGGACAGGGAAACCTGGAACACATTTTGCAAGGTTTTGTTTTGGTTTTTAAATTGAAGCCTTCAGGGATCTCCCCCCTTCTCCGGCTCAGAACATGGCTGAGAGTGGCTGTTTGCAGGAGCAGCTGAAAGCTATTTCACCATGAAGCAGACCTTGGCAGGCCTCAGATGCTCCATATGGTCTGCAGCTCTGGTCTCCGTGAAGAGCCCAGTTCATTCTCCCCACTTGGTTTGTCTTGTATATAATACCGGCATGTGTGTTTGAAAGGCCATGGTATAGAAAGGATGCTTTGCTCTGTGGTTTTTTTGTCCTGCTAACCTTTATGGGAATAATTCACTGAGATGCAATTTAGTATATATTCCATCTGTGGATTCTCTGCCAAGTTACATCATGAGACAACTAATCTGTCCTGAATGGAGAAAGACTCAAGGAGGCAAACAGAATTGTTACTTCAAGGGGCCAAGGCATGGGAGATACGCCTACCACCCCCAGCATCGTGAGGGCCTCTGAATCATCGAAACCTCCTCCCTTCTCCATCTCTCCTGCCCTGCTCCTCAGACGCTTCGAACAGACTCCTCTCTCAGCCCCAAATCCAAAGCCCTTAAGCACAAAGAGACCAGCTCTGCCATTTCATCAACCCATGGGTAGGTCTGTGAAGGCACCTTGCTAGGACACCAACCTGATCTCAAGGGGATTGTTGATTCCGTGAACTTCCTCACAGTCAGAATCTGCTGTCCCCTTGGGGCAGCCCAGGTAGCTCAGTCAGTTAAGCATCTGCCTTCGGCTTAGGTCATGATCCTGGGGTCCTGGGATTGAGCCCTACATCAGGCTCCCTGCTCAGCGGGGAGTCTGCTTCTCCTTCTGCCTCTGTCTGCTGCTCCCCTTGCTTGTGTGCTCTCTCTCTCTCTCTCAGATAAATAAATGTGCTGCTAAAACAATGAATTCTGTTATGCTGAAAAGAAATAAAAAAAGTATATATATAAAAGAAAAACAAGAAAGAAAGAAAGAAAGAATCTGCTGTCCCCTTCCATCATTTGATAGAAGAGGAGAGAAACTTCAGTCTTCCTTCATTACTGAAACACAAGAGTTAGGGCCATGCTGTCCAACAGAAATATAGTCTAAGGCACCAATGCTTGCTGTCCTTTGGCAAATGTTGTTTATATGCTCAAGAAGCCACACTCAAAAAAAGTAAAAAAGTAAAATTAATTGTAATGATATATTGGATCTAATCAGATGTATCCCAAATATTATCAATTCAACATGCAATCTAGATAAATAATTACCAGTAAATATTATCTCTTTTTATAATACATCTTCAAAATCTGATGTTTTACACTTCCAGCACATCTCAGTTTGGACTAGCCACACTTCAAGGACTCAGGTGCCACACATGTTACCATAGTGGACAATGCAGGTCTAGAAGTTCAGAACAAGGTTGGTGGGAGAAACAGAACCTCTGAGTAAGAAATTTCTGTGGAAATAGTATCCTTTTTTATGTTTTTGGGAATTCTCTCTCCCTGGTGTGAGGTGGGTAGCAGTTGGAGAAGAATGTTTTTACCACATCCTAAACCCCAGGGGATGAGGCTAGCCTGAATCTGTGCCAAGAAATCTCCTTCTTCACTTGCCTTTCTACTCCCCTGTACACACAGATCTCCTAGGACCTAATTTTTTTAAAAGATTTTATTTATTTATTTGACAGACAGAGATCACAAGTAGGCGGAGAGGCAGGCAGAGAGAGAGGAAAGGAAGCAGTCTCCCTGCTGAGCAGAGAGCCCGATGTGGGGCTCGATTCCAGGACCCTGGGATGATGACCTGAGCCGAAGTTAGAGGCTTTAACCCACTGAGCCACCCAGGTGCCCCCCCGCCAGGACCTTCTTAAAATGCACATTCTGATTCCACAGAACTAGATTTTGTACTTCTAACAAGCTCCCTAGTGCCACCCCCAACCCTGCCGCCACTGATCCTCCAACCCCACTTTGAATAGTGAGATTCTGGAGGCTGATGCCCCCCAGCATTGTGCTTGTGACTAAATGGAGGTGGTGTGTATCTCGGTGGGAAGAACGTGAACTTGGAGTCAGACTGCTGGAGTTTGGCGTTTGGGTCTGTCACCTCGCTGTGGGATTTGGGCATGAGGCTTCAGCCCTGCAGACCTCTGTCTGTAAAATGGAGGCAATGAGGTATCATCTCCCCCCCCCACCACCACCCTGTCAAAATGGCTAAAATCAAAACACAAGAAACAGCAGGCGTTGGCGAGGATGTGGAGAGAGGACAATGCTCTTGCACTGCTGGTGGGAATTACCTGTCCTGCTTTGGTTGCATAAAAATCACAGGGAAATTTGTTTAAAATATAGATTCCTAGGCTCCATCTCAATGGTTGCACTCAGTGAACTGGATCCAGAAATCTATATATTTTAAAAGTTCTGCTTCTTAGCTGGGTTTGGAAACTGCTGGATTTTCCCACTTTAGACCCTCGGTATCTATGTAGTACCTGGCATGAAGTCAGCTCCCAGTTTGCTGGATGAAGATGTTATTTTTTTTTTTAAGATTTTTATTTATTTGACAAGAGAGAGAGCGTGGCAGAGGGAGAGTGAGAAGCAGGCTCCCTGATGAGCAAGGAACCTGAGGACCCTCAGATCATGATCTGAGCTGAAGGCAGACACTTAACCAACTGAACCACCTGCCCCTAAAATGTCACTGACTGCCCCTAAAAATGTCATTCTTTACCTTGAACCTTGACACAACCAGTCACAGTTTCCAAAGGGCCATCTTATACATAATTTTATCTGCAGGGCTGGACCAGGTTATGTAGGATCTGATCCCTACTCAATTTGGGGTGACTTCTTTTAGAAGGAAGGAACAAAATTAGCTGTGAACATGAATATTTATTTAGAATGAGAAAAATCACAACAAATTCAAGTTGTGAAAAACTGACCCATGCCCTATTACAAGTCATTAGTATTTTTTATTGTTTAATTTATTAATTTTATTAATTTCTTGATATGCCTCTACCTTATTTTTTTCTACCTTGTTGAGAGCTGAATATTCTTTTATCACCTCTTCACATAACAAGTTTTATAACATAATTTTCAATGAAGAAATAGTGATATAATTTAGTCATTCCTCTAACATAGTTGACTGAAATTTTTTAAAATTATAGGATGCATAAAACCTGCGGTTTTTCTAATCTGGAGAGACTAACAATAACTTTACTACATCTGCAAATGACTGAATATCTAGTATTTATTCCACTAAACCCCAACTAAATGTCTTGCGAACTTGGCTTCCCCTTAGATGAGTTGTCATGATGACTTTGGCCACTCCGTTATCACCCAGGACAAAGGGCAATGTGATTAAATGGAAGCCAGATTCTTGGAAAGAAGCAGCGGTCTTGGGCAGTTGCTGTTAAAACTCACTTTTGCAGTGTGATGAAAACCTTTGACCATGTGGACACCTTTCCTGGGCTCCTTTGAGCACCTTGGAAGGGGCTTATGCAAGCAAGTGTCCCAAGGCCCAAACTCAGAGTGCTTCACAGTGAATCTATCTTTGTTCATTCTGTCCTTACACTCCCTGTGTGTGTTAGAATTCCCCGGATGCACGCAACTGAAGACCTCTGGTCTGCAAGGGCATTTATTGGCATTGTATTGGGTCCTCCCAGAACTCAAGGAAAAGCTGACCATTCATTTCTCAGAAGGCAGTTCTGGAATTCAGAAAACAGAGCCGATACGTAGTCTTTCCATACCTCCCCTGTTCAAAAAAAAAAAAAGGATTCACATGTGTTTTTTAGCCTTTGTTTCATTAGCTCAAAAATGTAATTATAGGGACATGGTGACAGAATTAGCTTGGCCACATGGCCCAGCCCTAACCAGGGGAGAGCTGTGCTGTGTGATGCCTGTGTTTGCCAAGCCTGGGTCTATGAGAGAGGCCTTGTTACCTGATGCTGGCTTAAAGCTGCTATCAGAATAAATGGGATGAAACTAGGCAGATGTCGCCTGCCGTTGTCTGGGCTCCCATCAGAACACACGTAGCATTTACCACATTATATTGTAAACAATTGAGTGTGCATGTCTGTGTTTCTGACTGATTGTGTGTCAGGCATCTTTAATTCCCCGTCACAAATTTCCACACTAAACAATACATAGCAGGTATGCAATATATATCTCTTAAGTGAATGAATATTCTGATGAAGTCATGGAAAGGTGTGACTACTCCAAAATTACTTATGAAGCAGTTGTGGTCTGGAGAAGGCTGACGAACTTTCCCAGGGCCACATGGTCAGAAAACGTGTCAGGGATACAGAAGGAACTTACCGTATTCTCTTCCCACTGGGAGCGTCTGAACACAGAAGCTCTCATGACGGGAAAGTCACAGGCTCTGGAAAATTCTATACCTATCTGTCCCCATTTTTGCCTCAACGGCATCCCTCGAAGACCTTCCAGTTAGAGAGAGTACATCACCACACCTGCCAGAGTACGTGGTGCTACGGCCATGGGTCCTGGAGTCAGCCCCTCAACCAAGGAAGAGTCCAGACATACTCAGCTCTGCAGTGAGCATCCCATCATCCAAAACACCTAATCAAAACAGAATGCATGCCATCTGGCGCCATTGCTCCCCCAGGTGGTTCTCAGCCAGGCGCCATGTAATAGGAGGTCTAAGTGAGAATGACATTTTGCTTTCTGCAGCTAGAGGCTGCCTAAGCTCCTTGAAGCACAGAGCTGCTAGCAGGGAGGTTCCCGGACCAAAAATAAGCGAGGAGTCCCCACAGCTGGGCCCAGGCTACTGTTCTGTCCAAGTGCAGCGTGGCAAAGTCTGAGTCATGATGATTGTTTAGTCAGTAGTTCTCACACCACAGCGGGCAGTTCAGTCACTGGGAGGGCTTGGTAAAACACAGATTGCTGGGCCCTACCAATTCAGCAGACCTGGGGAGGGGGGCCAGGCTTCGCATTTCTAACGGGCTCCCCAGCGGTTGCTAGTGGAGCTGCTCTGGGGACCACAGAACCACACGTTGAGAATTATTGGTTTGGATAGTGCAAGGAATTTCATTAGCCCTGGCTGGGTCATGGAGATTTTAAGGTGTGCACCCAAGGATCAGCAGCACATCAAAGCAAACAACTGTTTTCTGGCTTGAAGGCACAGAGGGGAAGCATGTGAACACACCAGGGTTTCTCAACTTCCCAACCACTTACATATTGAATCGGATAATTTTTCACTGCAAGGGACTCTCTGTGCATTGCTGGATGTTTAGAAATAGGCCTGCCCTCTGGCCTGTAGATACAGATACATGAAGTTCTCCCCACCCACTTCAAAAGCCATGACAATCAAAACCGTCCCCAGACATTGCCAAATGTCCCTCAGATGGCAAAATCAGCTCCAGTTGAGAACCACTAGTACGTACACTAACATGTTACCAGCAGCATGCATGGGGTGAAGGAGAGCATTTAAAATTTCTCCAGCTGGGCCCCATGCTGCTGCTTAAGGCAAACTGTAAGCTGACATGAAACATAATGATGCCTTTCTTTTGGAACACACATTTTTAGGGCAGTCTCAAATATTACATTCCTATGATCCTGACCTGTGTGTTCAGAAAAGTAGATATTACTGTTGTCTTCACTTAAAAATGGGGAAACTGAGTCTCAGAGAGGCTCAGGATTTGCCAGAGCTTACATAGAAGAGACTGAAATACACATCTGCTAATTCCTAGGCCAGTCAGTTGGCCATTACATATGCAACTTTCATTCCGTCTACAAGTATGCCATAAACAGTAGCAGGTAGTGGCATTTTCATGATTTGTGGTGATTGTTTGGCTAGAAAAGATATGAAAACATTTGTCAGTATAGCTGCAGGCTTTGAAAATCTCAGCTGGAGCTAGTGAAACCTTTGTATTATGGGGACAAATTTGTACTGTGGAGGCTTCTTGGACCATGGGATCCAGTGAGCCTAAAGCTCCCTAGGGAACATGCCTGGTCAGGTTGATGGGGTTCTTCTGCTGGTTGGTCTGACTCATAAGCAGAACAGGGACATCCTGACTCAGATTTCTCTGAATTACCCCACACTTTTCAATATGTCAAATCATCTTTTCAGTGTGATGAAATTTTAGAATATAAGTGAGGTTCGGTGGGGTGGAATCCAGAGCCAGTGACCAAGAAAGAATTCTTGAGACATCTTTGGTGCACAATGGTGGTTTATTAAAGCACAGGGACAGGACCCGTGGGAGAAAGAGCTGTTGCCACGGGGTTGTGAGGAGTGGTCCTTTATATACTTGCAAATTGGGAGGAGGTTGGGGATAGCATAAATCTCTAAGGAATTTTGGAAGCAAGGTTTCCAGGACCTTGAGGGGGGAGCTGTTATTGGGAAAAGGTCATTTATTACCATCTAATAAAACCTTAGTCATGAGACCCTTTAGATGTGTATCAGTGGGCCATACGCTTGGGGATGATTACCATCATGTATCTTGGAGGGTTTAGAGATAAAGGAAGTTTCCAAAGGAATTTTTATATGTAAAAGTAGACTTACAGGATCCCAGTTGGGGTGGGGGTGATGGTCAGGCTAGGATTACCTTTTTTCCCTTCTCAGAGTATTAAGGCGGAGGCAGTTGAGTCCCTAGAGGAATGTCACTCTGCCTGCTCAAGGACTTGTCAGTGGGCTTTAGGTAGTAAGGAAATTTAATAACTTTTCTTCTGCCTCTGTTTTCCACTTCAAGTGGGTACTGTCAGGGCCTAGAAACATCTATGAAACAAATTCTCAGTCTCTCTTTTTCTTTTATGTGCATTTGCATACACACACACACACACACACACACACACACACACACACTTTCTGTTTATTACAGTGAGGACCTGATGCCAAAGCCCATATTAAAAAAAATATATTGCTCTAGACAGAGTGTCCAGTAGGTATCAGAAACTAAGGATCATGTGTTTGGGTGGCTCAGATGGCTAAGTATCTGCCTTCAGCTCAGGTCATGATCCCAGGGTCCTGGGGTCGAGCCCTGCAGGGGCAGGGAGCCTGCTTGTCCCTCTCTCTCTGCTGCTCCTCCTGCTTGTGCTCTCTCACTCTCTTTGTCAAGTAAATAAATAAAATTAAAAAAAAAAAAAAAAAGAACTGAGGGTCAGACCCCTCCATTTGTAGCTATTACATCACCACCTCCCACTATTATCTGCCACCTTGCACTGTAGTTTGGTAGCTTTGATTTGCTGGAGTGAGCATTTAAGCAAAGACCAAATCTTGGCGACTACATGTATCTAGAAAATATTTTCACTATTATCTCAATCTAGCCTAACTGTCTTTCTACTTCTTTGTTGACTCTCCCAGAAAGAGAGTGATATCCATTTGAGTTTGAGTACCTAACATGCAGTGACATTTCAGATAAGAATAAATTCAGGAAATGAAGAAGTTAACCTAGCAAGACACAAATGTGGAAACCAAACACAGCCTTTGACAATGTCACTATTAAAGGAGTGGTATATGTGTGTTGTGTATATAGGTATGCATGTGATTGTGCGTGCGTGCGTGTGTGTGTGTGTGAGTGTTTTGAGGAATTATTATGGGGGTGGAGTGAGACAAGTGAGAAGCCTGATGAATTCAACAAAATTTCTCCATGGTTTTCAAAGCCAGTTGGTATTTATGTCTCTTGCCTTTGGCTCAAGAAAAGCTTTCAATATGTAGCTAAAAAAGTTGAGGGTTGCTGAGTGAGCCAAAGGGCCATCTCCAAGAGAGTAATGGACTCACCCCTAATGAGATCAAAACAGAACTCTCAGCTGGAAAAGACCCTATAAGCCCTGGAGTAACCCAATAATGAAGGAGCTTGGATTCTTCCCCCAGGTGAGATCGTCTGAACTTCCAGCATGCTGTTGGAAACTCTGGTGGTGCCAGGCAGATGGAGTTACAAAAATAATCACTCGGCCAGAACACTCACTACCATGTGGCAATGAATTTGGGTCATGACTGCACTTGCCAGACTGATTTTACTGCCTATGCAAGACGAAGTGACTCTAATGGCTTCTACTCGGCTCCATATGGCCCCTCAATGTTCATATTCCCTGCGGTGGGCTTTTCTTTAGTCATATTTCTTTCTGAAGAATTTATTAAGAGGAAGAAAGAGAAGTTCATTATAGATCCTGGATATCAACCTTTTGTCTGTACTGTCATTTGCAAATATCTTCTCCCATTCCGTGGGTTGCCTCTTTGTTTTGTTGACTGTTTCCTTTGCTGTGCAGAAGCTTTTGATTTTGATCAAGTCCCAGAAGTTTATTTTCGCTTTTGTTTCCTTTGCCTTTGGAGACGTATCTTGAAAGAAGTTGTTGTGGCTGATATCAAAGAGATTACTGCCTATGTTCTCCTCTAAGATTCTGATGGATTCCTGTCTCACGTTGAGGTCTTTTATCCATTTTGAGTTGATCTTTGTGTATGGTGTACACTGTTGGTGGGAATGCAAGTTGGTGCAGCCTCTTTGGAGAACAGTGTGGAGATTCCTCAAGAAATTAAAAATAGAGCTTCCCTATGACCCTGCAATTGCACTCCTGGGTATTTACCCCAAAGATACAGATGTCGTAAGGGCCATCTGTACCCCAATGTTTATAGCAGCAATGGCCACAGTCGCCAAACTATGGAAAGAACCAAGATGCCCTTCAACGGATGAACGGATAAAGAAGATGTGGTCCATATACACTATGGAGTATTATGCCTCCATCAGAAAGGATGAATACCCAACTTTTGTAGCAACATGGACGGGACTGGAAGAGATTATGCTGAGTGAAATCAGTCAAGCAGAGAGAGTCAATTATCATATGGTTTCACTTATTTGTGGAGCATACCCAATAGCATGGAGGACAAGGGGCGTTAGAGAGGAGTAGGGAATTTGGGTAAATTGAAAGGGGAGGTGAACCATGAGAGACGATGGACTCTGAAAAACAGTCTGAGGGGTTTGAAGTGGCGGGGGGGTGGGAGGTTGGGGTACCAGGTGGTGGGTATTATAGAGGGCACGGCTTGCATGGAGCAGTGGGTGTGGTGAAAAAATAATGAATACTGTTTTTCTGAAAAAAAATAAATTGGAAAAAAAAAAAGAGGAAGAAAGAGAGAAATGATGAAATACCAACCCTAATTTACCTGAGTACAGCAGAAGAAAGGAAAATTCCATAGAAAATATAAAGAAAGAAATGACCAAATGAAATTGTAACACTTTTTCATACTTCAACTACATCTTCAATGAAATAACAGCTTCTTTTTTTTTTTTAAGATTTTATTATTTTTTTGACAGAGAGGGATCACAAGCAGGCAGAGAGAGAGAGAGAAGGGAAAGCAGGCTCCTTCCTGAGCAGAGAGCCCAATGTGGGGTTCAATCCCAGGACCCTGAGATCATGACCTGAGCTGAAGGCAGAGGCTTAACCCACGGAGCCACCCAGGTGTCCCAAAATAAGAGCTTCTTAAACTAACATTTTATGATGCTGTTTTGCTCTGGGTCTTTTGAAGATTTCTCTTAATACATTTTAGAAAGATAGTGTTAATGTGTATGAAGATCTGAAGTAATTAAGATCAATCTCATTGGAAATGTTCAAATAATTGAGGTGAGAGGTTAAGAGGGTGAATTACTAGTTTTATCATTTTCTAGCTGTGAGATCTAACCCACGTTACCTGAACTAGGCGTTCATTTGCTTATACATTCATTTGCTCATTCAGCAAACATTTGTTGGTTTCCTACTAAATGCTGGTCACTGTTTTAGTTACTGAGGATATAAAGAAAACAAGAAAACCAAGTTGTTCATGGAGTTGACATTTCTGATGTGATATAAAGGCAATTAAAATAAATTTTAAAATAATAGTAGCTATTGAATGACACGGATAACTCTTTCTTGTCATCAGACCACAGATGAAATGTCACCTCCTTAGAGAAAATTTGTCTCTACGTTCAAACCTTACTTTTGTATTTGATTTAAATACATTTGATCTACATACAAATGAAGAGATTGAATGACAACAAAAAGCCAGTCAGGAACATACTGGAGGGAGAGCATTCGAAATTGAGGGAATGGAAAATACAGAGTCACTTAGAAGAAGAGAGCCTGGTGTGTTCATGGATGAAAGCAAAATTCAGCCTTGCTGGAGCCCAGTGAGGTGGGAGGACAGTGGTACAGGAGTTGATCTCCTCGAGAGGTAGACAAAAGGGGGATTTTACAGGCCATGGTAGACAATGGGGGATTTTATTCTGAATGTGATAGAAAGTGTATGAGTTATCTATTGCCGTGTAACAAATTATGGATGGCTGCAATATGTTTGCCTCAAAGCTATGTCTTTTTTTTTTAATTTTTATTTATTTATTTATTTGACAGAGAGAGACCACAAGTAGGCAGAGAGGCAGGCAGAGAGAGAGGAAGGGAAGCAGGCTCCCTGCTGAGCAGAGAGCCCGATGCGGGACTCGATCCCAGGACCCTGAGATCATGACCTGAGCCGAAGGCAGCAGCTTAACACACTGAGCCACCCAGGCGCCCCCTCAAAGCTATGTCTTAATCTTATTCTTTGTCAGTAGAAGAAGCTGAAAACTTTCAAAATTTGCAAATCCAGGCTTCTTTTGTTTAACAATTCTTCCCTGATTTTATCTTTTTCCTCTTGCACTTAAATTTAAGTAGGAAGAAGAAACCAGGAGGCATCTTTAGCACTCTGCCTGGAAATCTCCTATCCTGTGTCACCCAGTTCTACTGGCACGTTTTCTACTTTCTACAGTTTACTTCTGTTAAACATTCTGGCACTGTGTGGTAAGGATCCTCTTTCTTCCAGTTTCCAATGCCATTTTCTTCCTTCCCGTTATATCCTTTCTGGTAGCATCCACTAAGGCCACTAGGCTTCTGCTAACATTTAGTTAAAACAACTTACACTTTCGCTAACACACTTTCCTAAAAGTTCTTTCAGCTTCCACACACTTCTTAATTCCAAAGTTAATCCCACATTTTGTTTTTGTTGTGGTAGCACTTGATAATGTCTTGGAGTTATATAATCAAGACTTGCCAAAGAGATGTGGAAGGAATGATTGTAACTGAGAATGACACTTGGATTTTTGATTGGCTCAGTCAGATGAATGGTGATTCCAATTACTGAGAGAAAGATAAAGAACAAGTGGGTTTGGTGAACATCAAGAGTTCAATTCAGGATATATATATTTTGAGGGACCTATTGCAAATCTAAGTACTAAGTTACAGACAAGAATCAGGAAGAAATCATTCAATCTTTCACCATTAAGTATGTTGTTTGATGTTTCTGTTTTGTAAATGCCTTATCAATTTGAGAAAATTCCCCTCTGTCACTTCTATCTATGATGCATTTTTTTTTACCATGAAAAGGTATTAGATTTTGTCAAATACTTTTTCTTCATCTATTGAAATACTATTTCTTCTTTTATTGGTTTTTGTCTTTTTTTTTTTTTAAGATTTTATTTATTTATTTGACAGACATAGATCACAAGTAGGCAGAGAGAGAGAAGAGGAAGCAGGTTCCCCACTGAGCAGAGACCCTGATGTGGGGCTCGATCCCATGACCCTGAGATCATGACCTGAGTTGAAGGCAGAGGCTTCACCCACTGAGCCACCCAGGTGTCCTGGTTTTTGTCTTTAGTCTATGAATATGGTATATTATAGAATTAATTTTCAGAAGGTAAACGAAATGAGCATTTTATGATAAATCCCATTTGGTCATGTAGCTAATACTTTTTAAAAATGTATTTAGACTCACTTTGTTAGTTTTTTTGTTGAGAATTGTTGTATCTATGTTCGTAAAGGTATTGGCCCAAAGTCTTCTTTTCTATGATATCTTTGTTTGATTTTGGCAACAGGATTATACTGGTCTCCTAGAATGAGTTGGAGACTATCTCCTCCTTTTCTATTTTTTTGGAAGAGTTTGTGAATGATTAGTATTAATTCTTCCTTACATGGTTAGTAGAATTCAGTGATAAATCATCTGGGCCTGGGCTATTCTTTATGGAAAGTTTTTAAATTCCTAAGTCAATTTCTTGTTACAGGCTTATTTACATTTTCTATTTCTTCATGAGTCAATTTTGGTATTTTGTGGGGTTTTTTGGAATTTCTACATTTCATCCAGATAATTTGGTTATTCATAGTATTTCCCTATAATCCTTTTTATTTCTGTAATGTCAGTTCCAATATTCCCTGTTTCATTCCTGATTTGGTAATTTGAGTCTTTACTCTTTGGTCTTGTAGTCTAGCTAAAGTTTGGTCAATTTTGTTGATCTTCTCTAAAAACCAACTTTTGATTTTGTTGAATTTTTTTTCTATTGTTTTCATATTCTAATCTACAAGGAGAGGCTCAGACCACTCCAAACATCACCCTCCAGGAAGGGTCCAAATAGACAACATCACTCTGTGCATATAGCACTATTGAGTTAGCAATAGTGAGGCTAAGTATGGCTATTAGGGAGAGAGGGGTGCTGCAAGCAGCATTTGGGGGAGGGGCTGGCGATGCTGTCCTCCCCATGCCCCTACACCCGACCACTTGAGGTGGGACCATCGCGGAGAATGGCAGCAGCGGCAGAGGGGGCTGCCCGGCCCAGCCGAGCTGAGGACCACCTTCCTTGGGCCCCCCTGCTTGCCATCCCCCATTCCCCACTGAGTCCTTGTGCAGAAACAGCAGTTACAGCCAGAGATCCGAGGTGACCTGCAGGGGGGGTCCTGGGGGGCGCCGGCGAGCACTTCTGCGGCCTGTGTCTGAGTCAAAAAATTGACTAATTTTTTATGGGTTCTTTCTCCCAATTTGTGTATGAGATCAACTCCAAATAATTTAATATGATCAGCTTCAGTGATTAAAAAAGATCAATAAAGTTAGTGAGGAGAAATAGATACCCAGTTCTTATGCTGACTTCATTCCCTGCATCTTGAATGCTCCTAGTTTGTAACAGTGAAACATTTCCATGGGGAATGCTTGCTCACTTCAAGGCATGTACTCGTCACTCCAGACAATGACTATAAAATTTTCCCTAATAAAAATGGAGTTCCATCCAACATTTAAGATGAGTTTGACAAGAGATGAAAGTTTTACTTAAGATTGGCAGGTGCATATTTTAAGAGTAAGAGTCAGTACAAAAATCTGTAGTGTTGGGAGAATAATTGAAATCGTGATTATCCTTACAAAAATATCAACACAGTTGCTATTATTTGCACACCAGGTGTTTCTAATTACCTTATGCATTTGCAGACTCTGTCTGTCCACACAATTCTCTATTCTTCTCCCAGTAAAGATCTTCAAAACAATACATTATAATGCCTACACCGTGTGCTTTGTGTTTGCTACTCTCTCCTACTAATCACTGTGTTGTTCATCAAAACTGTGAAATCTTGACAGGAGATTGGAGCATTTATTGGGTGTTTATTGTATGCAAGCTGGGCATTGGGTTAAGGACAACAGAAGGAATTCTCAAAGAAATCAAACACTTCCACAATAAATTTAGTGTCTGGGGGAGATGGCATACTGGAAGATGGGTTGGACATGTACTTTTCTCAAAGTGCGGAAAGGAAAACAAATATATAGCACTTAGAAGCATGATAGAACTGTCAAAGTACACTAAATCTCCTACATATGCTGTGATAAACAAAGACTGGTTTTATTTGTTTCTTCAGCGGTGTAAAAGTACAAATTGTTCTTGGAAATAGAAAAAGAAAGCAATGAAAATTTACTTGTTCTTCTGATGGTGACAACTCCTACTGAGACGCGTGGTTCAGATCACTGCAACGTTCAAAAAGACTGTGTCCCCCATTCCTTTTTGCCTCCTTTCCCAGGCCCCAGACATTTTAATCTCTCTTGCCTAGGGCAGACCCTAGCATAAATACACATGACAGGGAGAACTTAGCTACAATGCAGATCCTTGCTTCTAGCCAGTTAATACAGCCGGAACATCAAATTCTGAATTTTAAACAAGCATTCACATAACTTTGATGCTGGTGGTCCCAGGACCACACTCTAAGTAACTTGGACTGAGTTCCTGCTTTGTGCAAGGCATAACATCTATCCTAGAGAAGCTTAAAATTTAGCTGGAGAGTCAAAATGCGTTAATGAAACAAAACAAACTGTGAAGAAAGAGACAGTGTTATTCATCCATTCAGCAAAATTTCTCAAGTGCCTACAAGCCTGGCAATTTACCAGAAAAACAAGAGGGTATTAAAACTGGACACTTCTTAGTCTCACTTTGGCTGAGATCTCAAAATACAGATGTCACATTTGGGGTGTGACATTTGGGAGACAAGGTAGACTGGTTTCCAGGTTTCCAACAAATGCCTGTGGGATCCCAAGGGGGTTGATGGGAATGGCTGGTTTGCCGTAGGATTTCTTCTGCCAAAGGGGGCTTCTCTCTCCTGCCCGTGCATCATGGCACTCTTCAGCCAATGGCCTCAAAGTGATAGGTACTGAACTGAATACCCTGGTGAGGCAGTGGGGTATCATTATCCCCAATGTCCAGCTGGACAAACAGAGAAAATTGGCTGCATTGACCTAGATCACACAAGAGGCAGGTAGGGCCGAGAAATGGGCCATAGTCTCCTGCAGTCAGAGTAGGAACTTTGGTCAGTTCTCCTAGGGAAGATTCCCAGTTACCAGGCTAGGACTTTGAGCATGCCTCCTTTAAGTGCAAGAGTTGATGAGGCATTTTGTGATTGTCAGAGTGTATGAGCTGAGAGCAGATGTGTGATGAAATCTGAGGGAGGGAATATTTTCCTGAAATATGCTGTTTCCAATTTGCACCTGAATGGCAGACAGAGATAAAGAAAACTATGCTGCTTTAATTGGCAAGGAAATGTGCACCCAAGAGACTAGAGTTTCCTGACTTTATTTTATTTTAATTTTTCAATTAAAGCAATATATATGTAGGCATGTGTGTATGTGTGTGCAGGCATGGTAGAAGGACTGTTTACACACCTTAGCTTGCAAGCCTTTGGCAGCAACAAACTGTCCCCAGAGCTTTCTAGAAATGTTGCCCTGTGCAACAAGATGCTTAATAACGACGAAACAACTCAATTAAACAAACACTGAACTAGTCTGAGAGTGGAGAGGAGGTGGATAGACACAGATGGGTAAATATAATACAGTCTCTACCCTCCAGAATCTTACAGCTTCAGTAATGATAAATAATGGAGTTCCACTTCAGCTAGAGTTAGTTTCTAAAGTCAGTCAGTACATAAAAATCTCATGTAATCAAAATTACCCTTGCAAAATTCTTTAACCTGCCTGTGAAGTATTGCATACGTGTTATATGTACAAAACTGTACAGTAATTTTCATACCCTTCAAATTTTAAGAAACTCGAGGGTCATAATGTAAGGAATAAAAGACAGGTTGTATAGTTTGTCTGAACATTCAACCTCACCCGTCTGTGAGGTAACTATCAAAAACTTGTGAACAGGGGATGGAGTATAACACCATAAAACACCAAACAGTTATCTGCTTACATTCACTGCACAGCAAAGAGCTCCAGACTCAGTGGCTTAAAATAACCATCATTTATTCTCATGGAGCCACTGGTCAGTTGGATGTTCGCCATCTTGCCAGGGCTTGGCTGGGACTGTTCCACTTTGCTCCAGAGTTTCTTCATCCTTCCCTGACACTAGTCAGGCGTGATTTTCCACAGGAATGGCAGACTCAAAACTGCAAGACCATAGGATCACAGGAATAGAGAGGACAGTAGAAGCAGAAAGAACATTTAGCTATAATGACAATAGGCAAACTTACTTCTAGTCTGCAATTGTCTTAGAGTCAAGGAGCATATCTCACTCAGCATTGAATCCCTACCCTTGCCTCATCTTGCTCCTGCTACATGTTCACTCAATAGCTGTTGACTGATGCATGTTAATGACGTTGCACCTTTCAGGACACAATTCATATTGAGGTGGAATGGCCTGCTGGGGTAGGAGAAGAGGCCTGGCCAACAGGAGGCTTTGTTCTCAAAGGGTCTTGTAGTTCTCGTGACATTTTTGGAGAAACTTGAGCTTGTGAGCTCACTGAGGCCAGAGACGTCTCTTAATTATCATAATATCTTTCCAGAGGCCAGCAATCTCACAAGGGATCCAGATCTTTACTTAAAGTATTAACCAGAACTGTGTAATTAATGCTGTAGCCACATGAAGAAGAGAATCCTGAGGGAGCAGGAGCATTCAGGTAAATCCTATCTGGGGGCATGAATATAAAGGGGAGTTATTTTGGAAGGTTTCAGAGGAAAGGTAGAGGGCTTCCTCTTTTTTTTTTCTTGTTGAAAGTAAGTCCTTTGTTTTCCACAAACATACCTGTGGAAACCAGAGGCTGTTAGGAGTGCTCCTAGGAGAGGAACTCAGGGAGAGACTTTTATAGAGAAAAAGCAGAAGCAAAATAAGGAAACTATTGATTCGCTCTAACTTAAAGACTGGTTGACTATTTGTGATTGGTTGTCATTAGGTTTTAATTTTGTAACCTTGAGGCATTTACAGGTTCAGGTTTTGGTCTGTGTATAGACAGCCATGGCATAGGGCCACCTCAGAGCCCCCTTATTTAATTAATCTAACAAAGGGGAGAGAAGGGCTAATGTGTGCTTGTGTAGGAAGTATCACGCCTCGTGCAAATATGCTGGAACTCCGCTCCATCGAGGCTACGTCGCAAAACAGCACAAAGCAGACATGAGGCAGTGTCCCATCTCAGGATGGAAGGTGCAGATGTGGCTACACTGCACTTACCTCACGCTGTTGGAAAAACAGTTCGGGGTTTCAGAGGGTCCGTTTCCTCGTTTATTAAATAGGTTATAGAGAGCCATGTGCTTGATGATTGACAAAGCAGACTGGTTCCCAGGGAGAAACTTGACATCTACTTTCACATGGGGCTGGGACTTCAAGTTTGGGAGTTACTTGCCAGTGCCCAATATGCTTTAGAGAAACTAAGAGTTGAACCAAACTTTGAAGTCTGTAGAATCTAGATAGAGTTTATACAAGAAGAGAGAATGGCTCTGGGAGATGAAATAGGAAGAATAAAGGACTCAAATGGATAGCTGGGGTCAGTAGCGGGAATTCATTAAAGGTTTCTGAGAAGGGGTGACTATATGCTCTATGAAGACCCAAACAGTGTCCGTTTGGTCATGGTTTCCCTAATCGCTGGCATAGTTCAATGTATGAATGAAGAGAGAGAGCGAGAGAGACAGTTAGAGATATACATTTTAATGTGATTTTTTAAAAAGACTTTATTTATTTATTTGACAGACAGAGATCACAAGTAGGCAGAGAGGCAGGCAGAGAGAGAGAGAGAGAGGAGGAAGCAGGCTCTCTGCAGAGCAGAGAGCCCGATGCGGGGCTCGATCCCAGGACCCCGGGATCATGACCTGAGCCAAAGGCAGAGGCTTTAACCCACTGAGCCATCCAGGCGTCCCTTAATATGACTTTAATGTGATTACCTCTGTAAAGACCCTATCTCCAAATAAGGTCATATTCTGAAGTTCTGGGGATTAGGGTTCTTTTTTGGAAGGATGTACACAATTCAGTCAATAACGCCGGATTAGCTCAGGTGAGATGTAAGACATTGTCTGAGAAATAATTATTTTACTTGCTTTGAATTACTTTATTTGGGGGAAGTCAGACCATTGAAAAGCCCGACCTATATTATTTTGGTCACTTATAACTTGGCTTTCATAAACATCTCTCATACATCAGCAGGCATTTTGTTATTCATAAAAGATGCAACATCCAGTTCAGCTAATGATGGAAATAAGATGGGAAGGAAGGCTACTGTCTCAACTCCCCCCACTCTCACTATACTTTGATAGATGAATTCTGGTTACCCTAGAAATTAACTTCATTACCTTCTGTTTTACTCTTATTTCCCCCAAAACCTCATTCAGTTTAGACCACGGTGGTTTGAATTTTGTTAGTTGTAGACCAGTTTTTGCAATTAAATATTAAGTACTATCAATTCCTAGAGAAAGCTACATTTCAAGGCTGGCCATTTGATTCAAATGGGTCTCTCCAAAGTGATGGGTGGAGATGCTGTCTCATCCACAAGTCGACTTTGTGGAACACATCCTTTGGGACATGGAAGCTAGTGGAACCATTGAAATACACGTGGGGTTCAATATGAAACTTGTAGGAATTTATTGAAATCTGTGAATTATTGCCACCATTTTGAAGGAGGTGATTTCTCTGTATCAAATCTAGGAGATAATAAACTTCTTTGATTAATTTATTCTAGTCCAAATTTATCTCAATGTCCACCTACTATCTATCTCCCAACACATTTTTCTTCTTTAAAAACTCTTTGCTGGTAAAATTGCACCAGTGAGGAAGAGATCATAGAGGGTGGGGTGACCACTCTTGGCCTGAAGCTTCCAATCTCTGCTGCTGTCTACATGGCACCACCTCTGGCTGTGTCTTTCTTCTTTTTTTATAGGGACACTTGTCATTATGTTTAAGACCCACCCAGCTAACCCAGTATGATCTCATCTCTAGATTCTTAATTTGGTAACATCTGCAGATGCCTTTTTCCAAATAAAGTCACATTCACAGATTTCAGGTGGACATATCTTTTGAGGAGACATCATTCCACCCAGCACATCATGGCATAAGGAAGAAGCAGCAAACAATGAAAGGGGATTCAGAAGGGAATGTGGAAGAGAGTCAAGGATCAACTTTGCCCTCTTTATTATTTTCCCTTAGTACCTGATGCATCTTTGCAAACTGCCACCAGACATTATCGATGCCTTTAGTTAGCTACCAAAACTAGTTGAGATGGTTGAAAAGCCAGGGATGACCACATAACTCCCAGTATCTATTTCCTTTTTCTTTTAGAAATTGAATTAATAGAGTACATAGCTACCCAGCCAAAGACTACAATTTCCCAGTCTCCTCTGAAGCAACATAGGGCCATATCACTATATTCTGGTCAAGGGGATGGAGTCAGAAATAATGTATGCAACTTCTGCATCACTCTCCTAAAAGAAAGCTGTTTGCCCTCCACTCCCTGCATCTTTCCCTCTTCCTGTGGGCTGGGATATAATTATCATAGCAAGTCAACTTCAGAAATGCAGATAAAGGCAAAACCCAAGGATAGGAGGGATTATAGAACGGCCCGAGATCTTGGATGACCTTTTGGAGAAGTGCTGTGTACCTGCAGGGATCACCTGCCAACCTCTGCATTTCAGGGTCTTTTTTGTTGCAGCAGCCTAGATGGTGTCCTAATGACATATGCCACGGTGGGCAAGTCCAGTCCAGTTTCTCAACATCAGTCTGGTCTCTTCCCATAGGAAGAAGAAAGAGGAGAGGTAGGGGAGATCATTTTAGGCATTGGCAAAACCAAACTGAGAAGAGAGAGATGAAAAGGAAGAAGGAGCCAATAGGGGAAGAGTAAAAAAATTGTTTTTGCATGGCTAGACCTACTTGTGAAAACTGAAAAGAGACAGTTTATTTTAACTTGAGATGAGGGGGACTACATTAGACCCCACAAGTCCAGGTCTATACCATACAAACTGATCCCCTATAAAGATCTTGCAGGGCACCTGGGTGGCTCAGAGCTAAGCCTGCCTTCAGCTCAGGTCATGGTCCCAGGGTCCTGGGATCGAGCCCCATGTTGGGCTCTCTGCTCAGCAGGGAGCCTGCTTCCTCCTCTCTCTCTCTGCCTGCCTCTCTGCCTACTTGTGATCTCTCTCTGAAAATATTTTTTTTTAATTCTATATATTTTATTTTTTTAATTAAATTAATTTATTTATTTTTAGAAAAACAGTATTCATTATTTTTTCACCACACCCAGTGCTCCATGCAATCCATGCCCTCTATAATACCCACCACCTGGTACCCCAACCTTCCAACCCTCCACCACTTCAAACCCCTCAGTTGTTTTTCAGAGTCCATAGTCTCTCGTGATTCACCTCCCCTTCCAATTTACCCCAACTCCCTTCTCCTCTCTAACACCCCTTGTCTTCCATGATATTTGTTATGCTCCACAAATAAGTGAAACCATATGATAATTGACTCTCTCTGCTTGACTGATTTCACTCAGCATAATCTCTTCCAGTCCCGTCCATGTTGCTACAAAAGTTGGGTATTCATCCTTTCTGATGGAGGCATAATACTCCATAGTGTATATGGACCACATCTTCCTTATCCGTTCATCTTTTGAAGGGCATCTTGGTTCTTTCCATAGTTTGGCGACCGTGACCATTGCTGCTATAAACATTGGGGTACAGATAGCCCTTCTTTTCACGACATCTGTATCTTTGGGGTAAATACCCAGGAGTGCAATTGCAGGGTCATAGGGAAGCTCTATTTTTAATTTCTTGAGGAATCTCCACACTGTTCTCCAAAGAGGCTGCACCAACTTGCATTCCCACCAACAGTGGAAGAGGGTTCCCCTTTCTCCATAACCTCTCCAACACATGTTGTTTCCTGTTTTGTTAATTTTGGCCATTCTAACTGGTGTAAGGTGATATCTCAATGTGGTTTTAATTTGAATCTCCCTGAAGGCAAGTGATGATGAACATTTTTTCATGTGTCTGATAGCCATTTGTATGTCTTCATTGGAGAAGTAACAAAGAGGCAACCAACGGAATGGGAGAAGATATTTGCAAATGACAGTACAGACAAAAGGTTGATATCCAGGATCTATAATGAACTCCTCAAACTCAACACACACGAAACAGGCAAACATATAAAAAAAATGGGCAGAAGATATGAACAGACACGTCTCCAAAAAAATTTTTTTTTAATTAAAAATAAAAGACTCATGGTCAATGTAGAATATACTCTAGCTTTCTTGATTGTTATTCACTTTCTAATAAATATATGAGACTGAGGAGTTGTTCGAGGTGACAGTCTTTTCTACTGTCGCCCCCTGCTCCCTTTCTCTTGCAGCTGACTTGTCTGTGCCTCATTCTTCTCCCATGCCCTGTTGGGAAGTGGCAGGTGGTGCCCGAACAGAGCCCAGAAATGAAACAGGAGACGCTCCAATGTGTTCACCTGCACAGCTGTGCCTTTTCCCCACTGGTGAGTTGCAGGTACCTATCGCAGGGTATGAGTAATCTAGAGAGCACAGACCTATATCGCCCTTAGGTATGTTTATTGAGACGGCTCCTAAAGGCCGGAGGAGCAAAAGTCATCAAGGGCCAACTTTTGGAGCTTTTAAAAGTATTTAAAGAACATTGCTCCTGGTTCCCTACGCTGGGACTTTAGATTTACAGACAAGGGAGAAAGTAGGTCATGAGTTAAAACCCTTGCAGGCTAAAGGAAAATCAGTTCCAATTACTATATGGCTTATGTGGACCCTTATTCTCTCTGTTTTGCCTTTACAAACCCCTGATTCGGAGAACAATAATGAATGTTCAGAAGAAACTGAAGAGGAAGAACCTGAACATGCTATTCTGGAGGGAAAGGAAATTACTAAAGTCATAGTAAAGGAATATATAAAGGAGGAGATTCCTCCCCCTCTTCCAATAACAGAGCAAAAGAAGACAACAATTGTTGCTGGGCCACGACTGTCGGCTCCATCATCGGGTGAGAAGGCGACATTTAGTAAAAAGGATGAAAAATCCATGCTGTCAGCCATTCAAAAAGGCCTAATGGAAGCAAAGCGGGCAGGAGACTTAGATGCCTTACAGTGTACTTTCCTGTCACAATTAGAGAACATGTCATTCTGGGACATGATCCTCACAACCCAAATTGTATCTATGAGGCCATACATGAGCCATTTCCCTTCAAATTACTGAAGGAGTTCAAGCAAGCAGTGCATAATTATGGAGTTAATTCTCCATCTAAAATGGGAATCATTCAAGGTATTGCAGAAGGCAACCAACTTACTCCGATTGATGGGTCCTTATTAGCAAAAAGGGTTCTATCTTCAAGTGAGTTCTTGCAATTTAAAATATGGTGGCAAGATCATGCAGAAACAGCAGCTGCCCATAACAGAGCTAATAATGTTCCTATTTCCATGGAGCAGCTCATGGGCATTGGGTCCTGGGCCCAGGTGCAAGATCAGGTCCAAATGAATGACTGAGCTGTTGAGTAGGTCCAGCGTTGTTGTTTGAGAGCCTGGGAGAGAATAGAATCCCCAGGAGAGAGTTGCTCTTCTTTCCAAAAGGCGGTACAGGGTCCAAAAGAACCCTATACCAGTTTTATTAAGAGATTACAAGGGGCTATTAAAAGACAGGTAAATAACCTTGAGGCTGCTAATACTATTCTTCAGCTGTTGGCATATGAAAATGCCAATGCTGATTGTGAAAAATTGATAGCACCCTTTAAAGGCAGGGGAACACTAACAGATTATATTAAGCCATGCCAAGGAGTGGGAACAGAGAACTATAAAGCTGATTTGTTGGCCTAAGCAATGGCTGTTCTGACCATAGGAAAATTTAAAGGATGGTGTTTTAACTGTGGGCAGACAGGGCATACTAAAGCTCAATGTAGGCAAAAAGGAAAATTCCCTCCACGAAAGGCAAAAAATAATTCACCAGGTCTTTGTTCTAAATGTAAAAAAGGAAACCATTGGGCAAATCAGTGTCATTCCAGATTTTACAAGGATGGATCTCCCCTTCAGGGAGACCTATTTCAGGGCAAGCCCTCAGCCCTATAAAACAAGAGGGTCTATTCTGGAGAAGGTTCCGTGTGCACTTGAGAAGAATGAGTATTCTGCTGTTTTAGGGTGGAATGTTCTGTATATATCTATGAGGTACAACTGGTCCAATGTGTCATTCAATGCTCTTGTTTCTTTATTGATTTTCTGCTTCGATGATCTGTCTAATGCTGAAAGAGGCGTGTTAAGATCTCCTACGATTAGTGTATTCATATCAATATGACTCTTTATCTTGATTAACAGTTTTCTTGAGTAATTGGCTGCTCCCATATTGGGAGCATAGATATTTACAATTGTTAGATCATCTTGGTGGATAGTCCCTTTAAGGATTATGTAGTGTCCTTCTGTATCTCTGACTACAGTCTTTAGTTTGAGGTCTAATTTATCTGATATGAGAATCGCTACCCCAGCCTTCTTTTGAGTCCCATTGGCATGAAAGATGCTTCTCCACCCCTTCACTTTCAGTCTGCATGTATCTTTAGGTTCAAAATGGGTCTCTTGTAGACAGCATATGGATGGGTCCTGTCGTTTTATCCAATCTGCAACCCTGTGCCGTTTTATGGGTGCATTTAGGCCATTCACATTGAGAGTGATTATTGATAGATACGTTTTTATTGACATCGAGTTACCTTTGAAGTCGTTCTTTCTGTAGACTGTCTCTATATTTCTGTTCAATGCTATTCTTGGGATTTTTCCTCTTTTATAGAACCCCCCTTAATATTTCCTGCAGTATAGGCTTGGTGGTTGCATAGTTTTTTAAGCCTTGCCGGTCTTGGAAACTCTTTATCTCTCCATCCATTTTGAATGTCAGTCTTGCTGGATAAAGTATTCTTGGCTGCATGTTCTTCTCATTTAGTGCCCTGAATATATCTTTCCAGCCTCTTCTGGCTT
This sequence comes from Neogale vison, assembly GCF_020171115.1. Lineage (NCBI taxonomy): Eukaryota > Metazoa > Chordata > Mammalia > Carnivora > Mustelidae > Neogale > Neogale vison. The sequence goes on along the minus strand of NC_058101.1, from coordinate 26,823,819 downwards.
GCCAGGTCTCTGTGGACAGGTCTGACGTTATTCTGATGGGCTTCCCTCTGTAAGTAAGGAGCCTCTTTGCCCTGGAGGCTTTCAAGAGATTATACCTACAATTATAATTTCTCAATTTGACTATCAGGTGTCGTGATGTTTTTTTGGAGTGTATAATCTTGGGTGGAGACCGTTCAGCCTCTAGTACATGAACGCTGGTTTCATTCACAAGATTCGGAAAGTTTTCATGAAGGACTTGTTCCACGATATCTTCTAGACTTCTTTCTTTCTCCTCCCCTTCAGGAATTCCAATAATTCTGATGTTGGAACGCTTCATGGCATCATTTATTTCCCTGATTCTGCTTTCGTGGGATCTAAGCTGTTTGTTCCAGGCTTCCTCCTGATCCTTTCTCTCTGTTTGTCTTCCAGATCACTAATTCTATCTTCTGTATCAGTTACCCTAGCTTTGAGAGAGTTTAGATTAGATTGGAACTCATTGAGAGCATTGTGGACCTCCTCCCTGGTAGCTTTAAGCTCTGCCCTAACATTGTGAACATCCTGTTTGGTCGCTTTCAGTTCGGCCCTAATCAATTCTGTTTGGTCATCCATGGCTTTCTCCAACCTAGCTATTGCCTGGATAATTGTTAGCCTGAATTCTCTTTCCGACATACTGTCTATGTTGATAGCCGTTAGCTCTGTTGCAGAAGGTCCATCCTCTGTATTTTTCTTCTGTTGGGCATTCCTCCTCCTAGTCATTAATCTTTGACAAAACAGGAAAAAATATACAGTGGAAAAAAGACAGTCTCTTCAATAAATGGTGCTGGGAAAACTGGACAGCTATATGTAGAAGAATGAAACTCGACCATTCTCTTACACCGTACACAAAGATCAACTCAAAATGGATAAAAGACCTCAACGTGAGACAGGAATCCATCAGAATCTTAGAGGAGAACATAGGCAGTAATCTCTTTGATATCAGCCACAGCAACTTCTTTCAAGATACGTCTCCAAAGGCAAAGGAAACAAAAGCGAAAATAAACTTCTGGGACTTCATCAAAATCAAAAGCTTCTGCACAGCAAAGGAAACAGTCAAAAAAACAAAGAGGCAACCCACGGAATGGGAGAAGATATTTGCAAATGACAGTACAGACAAAAGGTTGATATCCAGGATCTATAATGAACTCCTCAAACTCAACCCACACGAAACAGACAAACACATCAAAAAATGGGCAGAAATTTAAAGTAAACAAACTTACAAAGCTGTTAAAAAAATGGGCAGAAATTTGCAAATGACAGTACAGACAAAAGGTTGATATCCAGGATCTATAATGAACTCCTCAAACTCAACCCACACGAAACAGACAAACACATCAAAAAATGGGCAGAAGATATGAACAGACACTTCTCCAATCAAGACATACAAATGGCTATCAGACACATGAAAAAATGCTCATCATCATTAGCCCTCAGGGAGATTCAAATTAAAACCACATTGAGATATCACCTTACACCAGTTAGAATGGCCAAAATTAACAAAACAGGAAACAACATGTGTTGGAGAGGATGTAGAGAAAGGGGAACCCTCTTCCACTGTTGGTGGGAATGCAAGTTGGTGCAGCCTCTTTGGAGAACAGTGTGGAGATTCCTCAAGAAATTAAAAATAGAGCTTCCCTACGACCCTGCAATTGCACTCCTGGGTATTTACCCCAAAGACACAGATGTCGTGAAAAGAAGGGCCATCTGTACCCCAATGTTTATAGCAGCAATGGCCACAGTCGCCAAACTATGGAAAGAACCAAGGTGCCCTTCAACGGATGAATGGATAAGGAAGATGTGGTCCATATACACTATGGAGTATTATGCCTCCATCAGAAAGGATGAATACCCAACTTTTGTAGCAACATGGACGGGACTGGAAGAGATTATGCTGAGTGAAATCAGTCAAGCAGAGAGAGTCAATTATCATATGGTTTCACTTATTTGTGGAGCATAACCAATAGCATGGAGGACAAGGGGCATTAGAGAGGAGTAGGGAATTTGGGTAAATTGGAAGGGGAGGTGAACCATGAGAGACTATGGACTCTGAAAAACGGTCTGAGGGGTTTGAAGTGGCGGGGGGGTGGGAGGTTGGGGTACCAGGTGGTGGGTATTATAGAGGGCACGGCTTGCATGGAGCAGTGGGTGTGGTGAAAAAATAATGAATACTGTTTTTCTGAGAATAAATAAATTGGAGAAAAAAAACACACAAAAAAACAAGAGGGTCAATTTTCCCTTAATACCCATCTTTCTGGGGTGCCTGGGTGGCTCAGTGGGTTGAGCCTCTGTCTTTGGCTCGGGTCATGATCTCAGGGTCCTGGGATCGAGACCCGCATTGGGCTCTCTGCTTGGCGAGGAGCCTGCTTCTCCCTTTCTATCTACTTGCTTCTTTGCCTACTTGTGATTTCTCTCTCTGTCAAATAAAAAAAAATAAAACCTTTAAAAAAAAAGCAAAAAAACCCCCACCCACCACTGTACCATTTTAAATTTATTACCCACTACTCCTGGTAGTGCTGGATTAGATAGCCCCATTCCCAAAGATCATCTCTTAATGGCTGTCAAGCTTCCCATTAAAATTCCAACTAATGTTTTAGGCCCTTTACAGAAGGGAACCACTGGGTTACTTTTGGGGAGATCTAGCCTCACTTCAAAGGGAGTACTAGTTCACACTGGTATTATTGATTCAGATTATAATGGTGAAATTTCAGTGATATTAACTACTGCAGCTCCATACCGTTTCCAAAAAGGAGACTGCATTATCCAGTTGCTACTTTTACCCTATGTCCAGGGTCAATTTAAAAACAAGCAGAGACACTCTAATCGGTTTGGGAACACTGAAAACACCAGGGCATATATGACTGAGAAAATCTATCAAGATAAACCAATTTGTTATGTTAAAATACAAGGAAAGAAATTTTCAGGTCTGATTCTGGAGCTGATGTCTCCATTATAAGCTCATTACATTGGCCTAAAAAAGGGCCTTATAATTCGTATTCTATTACTATCACAGAATTGGGACAAGCCAGCACTGTGCATCAGAGCTTCAATATTCTTTTCTGTGACAGACCCGAGGGTCAAAAGGGCTATCTGCAGCCATATATTGTAGACTTGGCCATTAACCTTTGGGGACAAGAGTTACTAAGTCCGTGGGGAGCGTCTTTGCTTATACTTTCCCCTAAGGAGGATTCCCAGATTTTCCAGAGGGCCACTGCTCCTGAGCCCATTAAATTGGAACAGTGACAAATGAATTTGGGTAGCGCAGTGGCCCTTAACACAAGAGAAACTACTTGCTTTGCAAACCTTAGTTGAAGAGCAAATAAGAAAAGGACATATTGAGGAATCTCACTGTTCTTGGAATTCATCTGTCTTTGCTATTAAGAAAAAAACCAGGAAAATGGAGACTTGTAACAGACCTGCGTGTGGTTAATACTGTTATTCAACCTTGGGGTCTCTCAAACCCAGACTGCCTTCGCTTAATCTAGTTCCACACGAATGGCCAATAATTATCATAGATTTACAGGATTGCTTTTCTACTATACCATTTGCTAAGGAAGATTGTCCCCATTTTGCTTTCACAATTCCCAGGGTGAATTTAAAAGAACCAGCCAAATGATATCAATGGAAAATTTTACCACAGGGAATGTTAAACAGCCCTACTATCTGTCAGGAATATGTGGCCACAGTTATACAACCAGCCAGAGATCAATTTCCACAAATTTATCTTATCCATTATATGGATGATACATTATGGGCAGCCCCTGATAACACACAATTGCAAGACGCATTTAAAATGCTTCAATTATAATTTGAAAAGTACAAATTAATTATAGCTCTTGGAAAAATACAAACCACCTCTCCTTTTTCATATTTAAAGTTCATTATGGACAGGACCTCAATTAAACCACAGAAAGTTCAGATCCATAGAGATAGAATCACAACCTTAAATGATCTGCAAAAATTACCAGGAGATATTAACTGGATAAGACCTAAAATTGGAATTCCTACTTATGCTTTGCAGCATCTATTTGTCTCTTCGAAGGGAGATCCTAATTGAAACAGCCCTAGGACTTTGTCAAAGGAGGCCTTAAAATAATTACAATTTGTTGAAACCCAGATTCAATCAATGCAAAGGGATAGGGTCCAACCTAAGATACTATTAGATCTTCATCTTTTTCATACCCCACATACACTCACGAGGTTAATTATACAAATGGAACTAATCATAGAATGGATTTTTCTTCCAAATAACACTGTTAAAACACTCACTACTTTATAGACCATATTGGCAGTATTATTCAATTAAGAAGGAAAAGAACTCACCAAATACAGGGATATGATGTGAAAGTTATAGTTCTGCCTTTAAATAAGACACAAATGGAAACAGCATTCTGGAATAATTTAAATTGGCAAATTGCCCTTAGTGGCTTTACTGGAAACACTTCTTCTCAGCGGCTGCCTTCAGCTCAGGTCACGATCCCAGGGTCCTGGGATCGAGTCCCACATCAGGCTCCCTGCTCAGCGGGGAGCCTGCTTCTCCCTCTCCCTCTGCCTACTTGTGCTCTCTATCTCTCTGTCAAATAAATAAATAAATAAAATCTTTAAAACAAATAAAAGTAAAACATACTGCTTTTGTCCTTCCTAAAATTACTTCTAAAAATCCAATAACAGATGTCTGTACTTAATTTTCTGATGGTTCTGCCAAAGGTAAAGCCTGTTATTATGGTCCTACCTCGAAAATCATATCTACTTCCAGTCTCTCAGCACAGAAATCAGAATTAACAGCTGTTATTACATTATTTCAAGATGTTTCTTCTGTATTTAATCTGTTACCTGACTCTTTATATACAATGTATGTTTTACAGCATATGGAAACTGCTGCTATTTCTACATCTGATGTACTATGATGGACCTCATCATGGTAACCCTAAGTCTTCCTGGATGTGATGCACAAATAAATAACTTTATTTATTTATTATGCCTCAAAATGGGTACCTGGAATATGGGATCACAGATTGCCATTATTGCCTACAGGGGAAGGCACAAACATTAATCTTTCATTAGACTATCAAAGTAGATCGATATGTGTCACCGATCATTCCAGTTGTCTTATCCCTGATGATCTAACATGGCTGGTGGACTTTCCTACTAATAACAGTCTGAGTAAAGCTCAGTTATGTTCACTCTCCACTAAAGGATTCCTAGCCAATGAATATTGGGGACCTAGCTATAATACAGCAGCACTCCTTATTCCCAAATGCAAAATGATGCAGATGTGGTCCGATGAGGGAATTTGCTCCTTGTGGGAGGATTGTCAAGCTTCTTACCCCAGTGTCATTATTAATGATTCCTACCCAATTGTATGGGACTGGTTCCCTAAGGGGATGGCAGTCACCGACTGGGAGACCCTGCTTCTCTCATTGAGATTTAAAATGGCGATTTTTGATCACCTCCTCTTACCACAAACCTTAACTTGAGGAAATGTGTCTCTTACCACAAACCTTAACTTGGGGAAATGTGCCTCTGGTCTGACATGGGCAAGGAATTCTGGCGGCATCCCCTTTTGTTGATTTTCATAAAAAACAAAAGAATTTATGGAAAGTCATCACTGCTTCAAATCACCTTTGAATTTGGAACAGCTCTTACATTTATTAGTCCAACTATTATGCATTCTCCTTTCTCCTGATAAGAGAAGAATGGGTAAGAGCATAATGTTAGAGATCCCCATGTCTTTATTATTGGAAAAATGACCTTTGATCATAACATTAGAGAAATACACTGTCCCAAGTGTAAAATGTTCACCTCTGTGAATGAGAATGTTTACACAGACAATTCTATTATTCTCATAGCTAGGAGAAGAATAGACATCTGCTTACCAGTGAAACATCACAGTGTTTGTGAAAGCTCTTCAGATATGCATGTACTTTTAACAGTTTTAAAGGACTGGGTCCATAGAACAAAAAGATTTCTTGGGCTGCTTGTAACAGCTACTTTAGGAATTATAGCCATTACCGCTACAGCTACCACTACAGGAATAGCCTTGCGTTAGACTGTACAGACTACAGAATTTGTACAAAAGTGCATGAGCAAAGCTTGGAATCAACAAACAATCATAGATCAAAAATTAAATGAAAGAATCTCTGATTTAGAATCAGCCATATATATATATATATATATGATCTCCAAAATATAATATTATATATATATATATATGATGATCTCCAAAATATAAAACTTAGACTTTGTCTTTTATGTGATTGGAATGTTCCTTCCATGTTACTCCCTATGCCTATGATGAATCAAAAACATCGTGGAACAAAATTTGCCATCATATTACCAATCGTTATGGTGATAATCCAACTTTAGATATTAAACAGCTTCAAGATACTATTCAAGGCATTACTCACTCATCATTACAATCAGTTCCAGGAGTGAGTTTTGCACAAAGGATTAATGATATTCTGTCTAATCTAAGCCTCTTTACTTGGATCAAGCAAACTGGTCTTGGCATTACAGGTGGAATGATAATTTTTATTACTGTAATCTCTTTATGCTTAGTCCTCAGATGTACATGAAAATCCTTCCGATGACTTGTGGATTGAGAAATCGTGAAATCAACTTTCCTGCTTCTGCTCAAACAAAAAGGGGGAAATGTAACCATCCCTCAGAACAACATATTGCTTAAAATATAACCTATGAGGAATTACACTAGTTACCAAGCACACTTAGATGTAGCCTTAAGAAAAACATGTACTGGCAACTGGCCTCTGGAGGAGAGGATGATATACGTCCTTGAAGCCGAGCAGCTGGGGATGCCCAGCTCGCTGCCTGGTGCACGGCCGAGCAGCTGGGGAGCCTGGCCCGCTCAGGGCAGAACACTGCCTGCTTCATTTTTCCATTATCACCCATTCCCCAGAGATCATCAGCAGTTAATCAGACAATCCTTTAGTTTGGGCTTCCCCACTACAGATAATGTACTATGTGACCAGACATATTTTGCCTTTTTTCTTATGTATCTCCAAAACTCCTGGTCAATGTGTAATCTATGCTGGCTTCTTCATTGGTTGTTACCTACTTTCTAATAAATATGAGACTGAGGGGTTGTTCAGGGCGACAGTCTTTTCTACTGTTGCCCCCTGCTCCCTTTCTCTTGCAGCTGACTTGTCTGTGCCTCATTCTTCCCATGTGTGCCATCGAGAAGTGGCAGGTGGACTCAGTGGTCATTTCTCCAAAAGAGCGAATAATTTTGTTGGGTACAGAATTGAAGAGCCAGCTATCACTTTGGTTAAAAGAAAGACAATATGACATTTTTACTTTGTTATAGCCAGAAGTATTATACCATTATGGAAGGTACAACACTTAAAAAAAAAACAAGCTGGGAGCATTCACATATTTGATTTAGCACTCCTGCTCTGGAATTCTGCCTTAACCCATGTAGATTTGCTTACAAGACAGGCTGGGATCTCAATTTCAGATAAGAAAGGAGACACAAGCAAGAGAAGAACAAGATGGGTGGGCATGGACAAGGCTTTGGGAGCCAGCCTCCCAGAGGCAGTCCACCATCTATCGGTTCCAAGTCTAATGGGGCATAACCACTTCGCACTGGATCAGACCTGACAATGATTTCTAAGATAATTTAGTGGGTGGATAGGCAAGCCAAGCAGGATCACCTGATCTCCTGGATGCCAGTGCCTTGGCTGCCAAGTAGAGAAATGGTAAGGGAACAGGACCCCCATCTCTGGTAATGAGGGTGTGACATGGGGCATAGCTCTGGGAGAAGAGCTACACAGAGGTCAGAGTCCTGACCACATGGACTGGATTAGGATTAGTTTCCAGGGAGGGATTCTAGCTCCTGTGTAGGAAAATGGTGTCCTCTCAGCGAACCAGGCAGAAGATTGTAAGGAAGATGTGATAATAAGATGAATGTGAGCAGACTAATATTGTTCAACATACAAGACTATAGGGAGTGAGATTCGTTTCCAGAGCAGTTAGTGATATTTCTGGGTGCTGGTTTTACTCAGGACTATCACACTCTGGAAGAGGCTAGAATTATCATTCAAAGACGCTCTGGAGAACCATGTGAGCAAGGCTGGGGAAGTTAGGGGCTAGAGGCACAGATCAGAATAAAGGACAAAGAAAAAATTCACCACAGCCTCCAAACAACCTCTAATGCATTCTGTGAGGTTTTTGTGACCATAAATGTCACCATTTACAAAGAATAAAGACAAAAGGTTTTATTTATACTGATCCAGTATTTATTCTGGAAAAACAAAAGTAGGTGGAAGTGACTTTCATCTTTTAGTATCTGACGGAACATTACCTTTGTCTTTCCCTCATCTCAGGGTTTCCTCCCTCATCTGGTTTCCTCCTCATGAGGTTCAACTACCATTACTGGTTCAAAGTGTGTAACATTTTATCAGGGCAAGGCACAAAATGGTTATATCCCCTGGGAGTAACCAGGCAGTGAAGGCAATAATCTATGTCCCATATTTCAGATCAGTGGGGGGTCAAATCAACTTTCCCAAACCTCCCAGAGTGGGGAAACCCTACTATTTTGAAAATGTGCCTTGTGTTTTGTAATTAAAAATAACAAGTACCTTCTGTTTCCAATACTTTTAAATCTAGTGAATATAGTGTGTATGTGTCTCCGGGTGTGTGTCTGTGCATATATGTGTGCCCACACATGCTTTATATTTTTATGAGGCTTTCCCCAGCCTGTATTATCACATAAATCAACAACATAGCTCTTTGAGCTAGAGAAAATCACTTCCCTACTTCGACTTACAATTTAACCCTGAAACAGCTATACAGATTTTCCAGAATTAATTATTGCATTAATGTAGAGAAGTAAAGCCAAAGACTTCAACCTTAAGCAGTCTTTCTTCAAGGGTAAATGGATTCTGCCTAGATATGAAATATTACACAGGCTTATAGAAAAACAATAACCTGGAAAAAGAGTTTGTAATAAAACATCATAAAGTTTCCAAGCAACTAAGTCAACCCAAATAATGACAATAATCTCAGCAGAAAATTTGGGGGAGAAAAATGTTTAGAAATACAGTAAATGACTCAAAATGATATATGCACCCCATGTTCATTGCAGCATTGTTTCAAATAACCAAGGTATGGAAATATCCACAGACAGATGAATGGGTTAAGAAAAGGTAGTGTGTATACAATGAAATACTATTCAGCCACGAAAAACAATGAAATTTTTGCCATTTGTGATAGCACAGAAGGAACTTGAGGACTAAGGGAAACAAGTCAGAGAGAAGGACAAATATTGTAAAATTTCATTATATGTAAAATTTTAAAAGTGCAAAAAGGAAAACCAAAACCCCACAAACTCATAGATAAACAGAATAGATTGGTGGTTGCCAGAAGTGGGGGTGGGGGGATGAAGAGTGGCAGAATGAATGAATGAAGGGGGACAAAATGTACAAATCTCCAGTTATATAATAAATAAACCATGGGGATATAACATATACAGCATGGCAACTATGGCTAATAATACTGTATTTCATATTCAAAAGTTGCTAAGACAGTAAATCTTCAAAGTTCTCATCACAAGAAAAAACATTCTGTAACTATGTATGGTGACAGATGTTAACTAGACTATTGTTCTGAATATTTCACAATATATACAAATACTGAATCATTATGTTGTACAGCTGAAACTAATAGAGCAGTGTACACCAACCAAACCTCAATTTAAAAAAGAGATAGAATAAATAGAATAAAAATAAAACAAACTTCTTTCTATCTCGCTTTTGAAAAGATTTCTAATTATAAAAATAATACAGTAACGCTTTAAAAGCACCAGAACCAGATGGTTTTACAGGTGACATTAAAAAAAAAAAATGTTCCAAGAATGTGTGATTCCCATGTTGCAGAAATTGTTTCGAAATAGAAAAAAGTTGAGACTCAAGTCAATTTTTGTTTTATTTTTAAAATATTTTTTTTGTTGTTGTTTTTTGTTTTTTTTCCCAATTTATTTATTTTCAGAAAAACAGTATTCATTATTTTTTTACCACACCCAGTGCTCCATGCAAGCTGTGCCCTCTATAATACCCACCACCTGGTACCCCAACCTCCCACCCCCCCGCCACTTCAAACCCCTCAGACTGTTTTTCAGAGTCCATAGTCTCTCATGGTTCACCTCCCCTTCCAATCTACCCAAATTCCCTACTCCTCTCTAACGCCCCTTGTCCTCCATGCTATTGGTTATGCTCCACAAATGAGTGAAACCATATGATAATTGACTCTCTCTGCTTGACTGATTTCACTCAGCATAATCTCTTCCAGTCCCGTCCATGTTGCTACAAAAGTTGGATATTCGTCCTTTCTGATGGAGGCATAAATACTCCATAGTGTATATGGACCACATCTTCCTTATCCATTCATCCGTTGAATATTTTTTATTTACATTCAATTGAGTTAGCATATAGTGTTTATTAGTTTTAGGGGTAGAATTTAGTGATTCATTAGTTGTGTATAACCACTAGTGCTCATTACATCAAGAGCCCTCCAAGACTCAACTCATTTTTAAGGCTAACCGAACACTGATTCTAAAACCAGACACAGTTGGTACAGAGAAGAGGATGGCAGGCAAATTTCACTTTCAAACACTGATACAAAAATCCTAAATAAAATGTAGGCAAATTCAATCTTAAATAAAATGTTGGCAAGCCAAATCTAATAGTGGGTTGAAACAGCATTACCTCCTAAAAAGGTAGGATTTAACCTAAAAATGCAAAAATAAAGTTCAGATTTTAAAAGATCTTTTAATGTTACTCACTGTGGTAACAGATTGAAGGATACAAGCCATAGGACTATCCCAATAGATGCTAAAAGGTATTTGGTAAAATTCAGCAGCCATTCCTCATTAAAACACACACCCATGCGCACACACACAGAATAGAAGCAACTACTAGAAAATAGCAGAAGGTATCATGCTAATGTATGAAATACACAAACCAATAATTTTCCTAACCAATTAGAAGGAAAATGATCTCAATCATAGTAGCAACAGTAAAATATTCAAGATGTACAGGAAGAAAATTGCAAAACTTTACTGAAAGACATTAAGGAAAGCCTGGGTAAGTGGAGTAACATACAATGTTTCTAAAAGGGAACAGAGAAGATTATAAATATGCCAATCCCCCCAAAATTAATTTAAAAATTTTGTATATGTCTATCGAAAATAATAAGATTTTTCATGGAAATTTCAAGCTGACTATAATTTCATCTGAAAAACAGGTAATAGACTTTTGGATAAAAGTAGTGTGAGACAACCTGGAGTACAGATGTCAAAATATACTGTAACATCAGCCGTCAAAGTCAAGACAAGAACTAAGACACAAATACACAACTAGATCAATGGTCAGATACAAAGTGTGAAAAACAGATTCACATACATACATAGGAACATATAATAACTGTGACACCTAATCAATGACTAAACATTGGACTATCTAACAAATAGTGTTTTGACAGTTGGCTATTTACTTGGAAGGAAAAGGAAAATGAGATTCTTTTTTTTTTTAAGATTTTATTTATTTATTTGACAGAGATCACAAGTAGGCAGAGAGGCAGGCAGAGAGAGAGGAAGGGAAGCAGGCTCCCTGCCAAGCAGAGAGAAGGAACCAGATGTGTCTGTGTGCCAGAACCCTGGGATCATGACCTGAGCCAAAGGCAGAGGCTTTAACCCACTGAGCCACCCAGGCACCCCAAAAACAAGATTCTTAACTTACCCCACATATAAAAGTAAATTGCAGATAAGGTTGAGCAATCAAGGTGTCAGGTGTGGCCGCAGGTACCTCAGAGACTCAATGGGAATGAGCCACATCTAAGATAGTTCACAGTTGCTGGCAGGATTCTTGCCCGCTGGTGGATGAGGTCCTCAGTACCTTACTGGCTACCTTTGCTGCTTGCGCAGCTCACAAGATGGCAGCAGGCTTTATCAAAGTGAACAAATGAGAAAGAGCCAGAGACAGTGCCATCAAAACAAATAGTCACAGCTTTTGCAACCTAAACTCTGAAGTGACATCCCATCACTTTTGCTGTATTTTGTTTGTTAGAGGTGAATCATTAGGGGCAGCCCACACTCCAAGGGAGGTGATTATACAGGATGTGACAGCTAGGAGGAGGGGTCATGGAGTTCTATCTTATTTTGTGGTCACTGTCTACCACGGCAAGAAATGGTCACAAATAGGAGATTCAGAGAAGAAAATGAAAGCTCAGCAAACATGAACCAAAATGGACAGGATAATTCAAATAGAAACACAACATTCCACTTTCCTCCCATTTGACTGGCAGAGCACAAGCTCTGGGGTCCTGTCTGAGTTAGCATCCCAGCTTCTCCACTTGCTATACGTGACTTTGCACGTTTACTTGATTTGCTTGGCCTCTATTTCTTTATCAGAGAACAACAGTACCTACCACATATATTCAATAGACATTTTAAAAAAATCCTTGTTAGTCAAGGTATAGAAAAATGACACATAAGACTAGTAATATAAATTGATAAATATTTTTGGCTATGAATTTAGAACACTCTTTCACTAGTTAATTGTATATCCCCTTCCACCCCAACATTTTTGCTTGTCTAGAGTTAAACTCACACAGTTTCTTGAAAACACATGCTCACAAATGTTTATTGTAATCTTGTTTATAACAAAAAAAAGAATGACCCATCAAGATGTTCGTTAACAGGGAAAGAGCAAATATACTCTAATATAGCTATACTTTGTAATTGTTTAGTTAGAAAAATATTTTGGAATATAGTAACCCAAATCCAGAGTTTACAAAATGACAGGTGATAGTGGAAACTGTGTATAATCATGGTGCTTAGCATTTTTTGAGTGAATGAATCACTAAGTTTAAAAGAAGTAATATGCTGAGTGAAATAAGTCAAGCAGAGAGAGTCAATTATCATATGGTTTTACTTATTTGTGGAGCATAACAAATAGCATGGAGGACAAGGGGAGATGGAGAGGAGAAGGGAGTTGAGGGAAATTGGAAGGCGAGGTGAACCATAAGAGACTATGGACTCTGAAAAACAATCTGAGGTTTTTGAAGGGGCGGGGGGTGGGAGGTTGGGGGAACCAGGTGGTGGGTATTAGAGAGGGCACGGATTGCATGGAGCACTGGGTGTGATGCAAAAACAATGAATACTGTTACACTGAAAAGAAATAAAAAATTAATAAAAAAGAAGTAATACCATATATACTGAAATCAAATATCAGTATGAAATTAGGTTTCTAAGAAAGATTGTTACTAAAAAAAAGAAAGTGTGGAATAAAATGTTCAGGGTGACACTATAGATACACAAATCACTACAATTTACCTATATGCATATAAATGCATTTAAAAATAAACTACAAAAATACTGTCTTAATGCAGGCTCATGGATTATATGTAACAAATGCACCATTCTGGGGGCACCTGGGTGACTTAGTGGGTTAGCCTCTGCCTTTGGCTCAGGTCATGATCTCAGGGTCCTGGGATCAAGCCCTGTATTGGTCTCTCTGCTCAGCCGGGAGCTTGCTTCCCCCTCTGTCTCTGCCTGCCTCTCTGCCTACTTGTGATCTCTCTCTCTCTGTGTCAAATAAATAAATAAAATCTTCAAAAAAAACCCACAAATACACCATTCTGGTGCTGGATTTTTTCCTTAAAGATTTATTTATTAGAGAGAAAAAGGGAGAGAGAATATGCATGTGTTCACAAGTGTGTGAGGGGGAGGAAGGGCAGAGGGAGAGGGAGAATCCCAAGCAGACTCCCCACTGAGCATGGAGATCAATCTCAAGACCCTGAGATCATGACCAGAGCCAAAATCAAGAGTCGAACACTTAGCCGACTGACCCACATAGGTACCTGCCTCGTGTTGGATTTTGATAGTAGAGGAGCCTGGGCTTATGTGTAGGTAGGGAGTATATAGAAATCTCTGTACTTTCCACTAAATTTTGCTATAAATCTAAAAATTCTTTCAAAGTGTATTAAGAAAAAGGATCTAGAGAAATTCATGCCAATCTGATAGTGAATATTAGCTCTGAGGAAAGGACTAGGGTCACAGGTTTTGATCAGGGAAAGCCATCCATTTATCTGTACTGCTTGAGGTTTTCACAAGAGTCTACATGTTATATATTGCTTGTGTGATTCTTTAATAAATACAAGTATTTGTTATTATTGAGAACTTAGAAAACACAGGGTGCCATCAAGAAGGAAAATTTAAAGTGTTCATAGTCTAGGGGCATCTGGGTGGCTCAGTGGGTTAAGCGCAACTCTTGATTTCAGATCAGGTCATGATGTCAGGGTCCTGAGATAGACCTGGCAAGGGGCTCCATGCTGGGTGTGGAGCCTGCTTAAGATTCTTCTCTCTCCGTCTCTTCTGGCCCTCACCTGCCTTCTCTCCTTCTTCCTCTCTCTCTCCCTCCCTCTCCTCTCCCCCTACCCTCCACTCACATGCTCACTTTCTCTTTTTCTAAAAACAAAAATAAATTTAAAAAGTGTCCATAAGTCTCACTGCTCAGAGGTAGCTACTACTGGCATTTAACTATATATTCTCCTGGTTTTTTTTTTCCTATGAATATAAATGCAAGTGTGTTTGTACCTATTTATACATACATATATGCAGAATCTTGTCATTTCAGAGAGGGGCACATATAAAAGCTTCATTGCCTCCTCCAACCCAGTGTGTCTTGCATCTTCTCACTGATGTCTCTTCTGCCTACCATCACTAACAGCACAGGAATCACCAAATAAAATGAACTTTATGACCAACTTTCCAATTTTCCGATTTAGGATTTTCCGTATCACTTTTAGGGACACAGGAAGGGAAGTTGTTTATTTCTTCTCACCCACATAGCTCAGAGCCGAGGGCTGTCCTCTTCGATCCCTTCATTCCCGCTGCTCTTCCAAATTCGTGTTTCCACCATCACTTAAGTCTTTCTGCGTAAGCTCCCAGCTCCACCGTCCTCCACTCCTCGACTCTGCCATTCTGTTGGCCTGGTGATAGATTTCTTCTTTAGAATATCGAGCACGTTTTGGCGTATAGTCCTTTTGACACTCTTCCAATAGACAAATGCACCACTTTTTGTGTTCCACTTTTTATACTTGTCCTTAGTTACATGACCTGCATATCTTTTCTTACATATTCCTTTCAAAGGTAAGCTCAGAGGGTCAGGGTTTCCTTACATAACTCTGCTTGTCTTCCTCATGAAGATCCTTGATCATTGTTTTGCCGGAATTCAACTTTAGAGGCTCTGATACCCTTTTAGTTGAATTTTTAAGAGTTTCTGGTATCATCGCTCTCATTTCTCTCAACTTTACCTAGAGTCTGTACATACTTGTCTATAACCACCATGCTCTTTCATGAGGATGATGATGATGATGATGATGATGCTAAGATACGTGATTACTTGCTCCCCAAACTCACTTTCACTTCCCTAGTCAATCTTTCATTTTTGGTTGACATCAGGTCCATAGTAATAACTTTCTTAATTGTTTCTTCTGATTCCTAAGGGAGTTTACATTATCCGCGTGGTAAACAATGATTTGCCTAACAGTCTTCTTTGAACAATCTGAGAGTTTCTGCAGATGTCTACAATCTACATACCACTCCTGGGGGTTTGGCTCAGTGGTAGAACATTTGACTGCATCCACTCCTTGTTCCTGTGCTCTGTGTGTGTGTGTGCGTGTGTGTGTCTGTGTCTGTGTATGTATGTGTGTGTGAGATTTGTACCATGATGGCTCATTCATCCTGCTCTCTGACTGGTAATCCCTAGTAAATTTCCCCAACTAAACCATTGGGTTTGCCCTCTGCATTTTTTTCTTTCAATTTTATTAAGATGTGATTGATATACAGTACACTGTAGAAGTTTAGGTATACAAAATAATGTCTTGACTTCCATATATTGTGAAATAATTACCACAATAAATTTCGTTATCATTTCAATACTTCATATAAATATGAAAAGAAAAAAGAAAAAAATGTTTTTTCCTTGTGATGAGAAATTTTAGGATCTACTCTCTTAGCAACTTTCAGATATACCATACAGCAAGCAGTGTTAACTATAGGCATCATGTTGTACATTATATCCCCAGTGTTTATTTAGCTTGTAACTGGAAGTTTGTACCTTTTAACTACCTTTATCAAATTTTCCTATCCCCTAGTTTGCCTTCCCAAAAGGATGGGGTTCTAAGAGCTTTTGGATTGGTGAACACATGGAGATTTGGAGAGAAGGAAGCCCTGGAAAAGCATAGGAGCTCAATGTTCCCTCCCCATACTTGCCTTATGCACCTCTTCTATCTGGCTATTCCTGAGTTAATCTTTTTATAACAAATTGGTCATCTAGAAAGCAGAATGTTTCTCTGTGTTCTGTGAGCTGCTCTAGCAAATTGGTTGAACCCAAGGAGGAGATCATTGGACTCTCTGGTCGGTCTAGAACAGGTCGGTCAGAAGCAAGGTAACAACCTGGACTTGTGATTGGTGTCTTAAATGGGGGACAAGGGGCAGTTTTGTAGACTGAGCCCTTAACCTGTAGGATATGAAGCTATCTCATGGCATAGCGTCAGAATTGAGTTGAATTGTAGGATACCCAGGTGGGTGACCAAAGAAGTGGGGCCCAAAAGAGTCACAGCTGACAGAAGTAAATCTTTGTTGTTGCAAACCACAGAGAATTGGGGGTCATTTGTTATCACAGCAAAGATTATCAATATACCTTTTGGTTAACCACCTCTAGTCATCACACAGTTACCCCTGTACCCCAAAGATGGGAGATATAGAAGTATTTATTGGGGAGCCTGTGTGGCTCAGTTGGTTCAGCATCCAACTCTTGATTTCAGGTCATGCTCTCAGGGTCATGGGATCAAGTTGTGTGTTGGGCTCCATGCTGAGCATGGAGTCTGCTTAGGATTTTCTCTCTCTCTCTCCCTCTCCCTCTACATCCCACCCCCACTCTCTCTCTTTCTTGTTCTTCCATCCTGCAACCAGCAACAGGAGTCATCAGGAAAACATTGTTCCATGGAGCATGGGAGTTTAATTCTTTTTCTGAATGTGTATATTTACCTCCTATAAAAAGAGGCTCCTTGTAGAATAATGCCAGCAGGAGTATCTGCTCTTTCCCTCAGTGTCACAAGTTAATATTTAATCCTTGATATCAGGTTTGGTTCTCCTTGATTCCTTAAAATTTTAAAAAACACACACAGAAAAATCTGCTTCCTTCTTGGATGGCTCTTTTCATTCCCTCCAGAAACTTAATATTCTCTAGGGAGCAGGAGAATGAGGGGATACCACAGTGGCTAACAGACAAGGCTGACATTCTAGTGGAGAAGTTGGACAAGAGACAATAATATTATGTCAAGTAGGGATCAGTGCTATGTAGAAAAATCAACCAAGGAGGGAGAACAAGGATGGATGGGTATTTTACCCTGGATTGGGTGGCCTTCGGTGACTGCATGAATGACCCACTTGGACACAGGGCTGTCTGTGTCCATTTCGTAGACTACAAGTTGTCTACATCACATGATGTCACTTGTCTACATTCCTCAGCACTTACTGCCGTCAGCTCCTTTAGAACATTCAGGGTCAGTCTTACCTGAGAATACCCCCCACCTTCAATTCTACTCACTGCTTTGAAATCCTGAATGGGGACTCCTTTCTTAACTCTACACCAAGGTATTGGCTATTGACCTCGGGTTTTGCTTATCCCATGAATTTAAAATTTGTCCTCTTGTGCCTCAGATTTTGACAGGAACTCAAGAGGGCACTGGGGAAATGATAAAAATACATGAGAAGAAATACTTTTATGGATTGGCAACAGAGCACTGAGAAGCAGCCTGGGCTGTGCTCCTTCATGACTTTGCCACCTCCCCTACCTCTGGGGATGGGGTTCATTTACAAGGAAGCAGCCTGATAAGAAACAAACATAACTTACCTGTAACATTTCATTTACTTTAAGAAAGAAAGACTGGAAACAAATATGGCCACTTAATTTACTAATTTTACACAGTAGAAAGGTAGCTGTTTGTTGTTATGCATTTTGAAAATGCCTTTTAAAAAAGTTTCTTCAGACTCTTAAGGATAAAGAACAAACAGATGGTTACCAGAGAGGAGGTGGCTGGGGGATGGGTGAGGTAGGTGATGGGGATTAAGGAGCGCCCTTGTCCTGATGAGCACTGAGTAATGTATAGAAGTGTCTAATCACTATATTGCACACCTGATACTAATATAACACTGTACGTTAACTATCCTGGAATTAAAATTAAGAACTTAATTTAAAATTTTCCTTAAGGAGGAAGCACATAAAATTTAAGGTTCAAAACATTAGGCTTCTGCCCTTGCAATACACTTTTCTGGCGTGTGTCCTTGAGCAGGTAACTGAAATCCTCTAAACCAGGTTTTCTGTGCCTGTGAAGTGAAGATGAAGCCTATCTTTGAGGATGTGATGGATACACAGTGATAAAACATGTGCAGAACACCCAGCACGAGGATGAGGGGAGTCAGTTCTGAGTATATGGTGGACGTGTCATTACTCTGTGATTTCCCAAAGTGCATCCATGGGCCACTAATATTATAAGTGATCTCCAAGCGGAGGACACCAAGGTCAATGAGGTTTGGAAGACTATACATTATAGTCTCTTCTTGGAGACTCAGTGACCTTAAGATTTTAATGGTACTGAGAAGTTCTACAGTAAAGAAATCTGTTTTAATAACATGGAGGACAAGGGGAGATGGAGAGGAGAAGGGAGTTGAGGGAAATTGAAAGGGGAGGTGAACCACGAGAGACTATGAACTCTGAAAAACAACTTGAGGGCCTTGAAGGGGCGGGGGGTGGGAGGTGGGGGGAACAAGGTTGTGGGTATTAGGGAGGGTATGTATTGCAT
Source organism: Neogale vison (assembly GCF_020171115.1). Classification (NCBI taxonomy): domain Eukaryota; kingdom Metazoa; phylum Chordata; class Mammalia; order Carnivora; family Mustelidae; genus Neogale; species Neogale vison. The sequence continues at coordinate 26,804,922 of NC_058101.1, read as the reverse complement.
GGAGCACTGGGTGTGGTGCAAAAACAATGAATACTGTTACACTGAAAAGAAATTTTAAAAAAAGACTATATTACAGAGTGATTAGCAGTTATTAATATACAATTCATGGCAAAGTACAATTGTCAAAGTATTTAATCTAAGGTACAATAAAACTTAGTGGTTCTGTTTTTGCTTTAAATTGTATATTGACCTACTTATGGTACATAAAATATTTGTGTAAATATTTTTTACACAAAAATATAGTGTAAGAAAAGACATCTGTTCTGTTTCTCTTTGTTTTTATTCTTCATTTAAATTGTTGTTTCCAGATTTGGGGCAAGAAACACTGGCCAACAGTGTTCTTGCCTAAAAGGGCTGAGTGAGGTCACCCTGGCGGTTGCTTAACTTAGTGAGAAAGTCTCCTCTTCCTTGAAGAGCATGGTTCAGAGGGTGGGGTGCTAAAGGTAAGCGTGTTCTTCCCGCCACTGTGACATGTGGCCAACTGGAAGGCATGGTGACAGAGCTACACCTGATGGGGAGGCCACCCAGAAAAGCTTTGAAGTGTCCTGGCCGATACCCACTAACATTTTTTAAAAGAATCCCCAAGCTGGCATCCTTCCCAGGTAGAAAATTATGGGAAATCTTGAAGGTCTCAAAACAAACAAACAAAACATAAAAACAAACAAAATCCCCACGTTTTAGATGACTGTATTTCTAGCTACTAATCATGACCCAAGAGGCAAGAACCCAAGTCAAGTGAAAGCACACGTTTTGTGCCCTGATTTGCAGGGAAGAGGTTGTTAATAACAGCCCACCACTAATCCTCCTGGCAGATTGTCACTCAGCATGAAAAGACCAAATATAGATGAGTGTCTTGCCTGAAGCTCATTTTTATGATCTGTTTGAGCACTTAAGAGTTTGACCATGAAGGGGATACGCCCTCCCTGCACTGGGTTGCATATGTGAGGACCAGAGAGCCTGAATGGGGCTGGAAGGAGCCTGTGTTATTACTGGCAGTGGGTTCCAACTGGGCGTGACCTCAGAGGATGCAGAAAGACCTTTGAAATTGATGACAACATGTCTCCAAGGAGGATGAGCCGCCAAAGAGAAAAGGAACACACCCAGCAGCCCAGGCAGGAACAGAAAGTAATGCAGACAATAATCTCCTTTCCAGAGAGGAGGGCTTCCCTCTCCCAATGTTCCCTTCCATGCATCAGAATTTTCTAAACAAGGCAAGAAGGAAAGTGGAGAATGGGGGTAGGGGACCCTCACTAGGTGTGTAGACTGTGGTCAGGCAATCAGCCCCTCTAAGTCTTGATCTCCTAACCGGAAGAACAAGGGTAGTAACAGTGTCTCCCTTGTGTGATGGTTGGACAGATCAGTTAGATGAAATCCAGAATCCAAGCATGGTATCTGGCATGCAGGAGGAGCTCTGCTAGCTTTGCCTGTACTTTAGATCGCGACAGTGGAGAATTCAACTTGTTGGTCGCGTGTCATATGCTGGCCACATTTACCCTGCTTTTTCCAAAAGGACCTGTGTCCCAGCAGGCACTTGGCTGAAACATGCTTATTGTAATTGAATCTAGGCTCTGGTCGTGCTGTGTAAAGAATAATTGATATGCAGAGACTCTGAAACAAGCTTTGGGAATCAAACATCTGGTTTGGAAGGCAGCCTTGTAGGCCAACCCCCTGTAGGCCCAGGAAGGAGAGGAAAACAGGAAGTTTTATTCATCTTACTTTCTTGGTTTTTCAAGTTACAGTCTCCAGCTGTTTACAACAACTTTGTTTTTCCTAAAGAGAGAGAGAGAGGGAGTCACTCTAAAGCAATGTCACAATCTTTCCATGAAGTAGCCCTTTGTGGAAAATCAGAGTTATTCTTTTGCTTGGCTAACTCATCTTTTATTTTTCTCTTCTCTTCCCAAAGCAAATATCTTTTCTCTGGCTTCTAGTCAGGCCTGAGTAAGTTGTGGGGAAGGAAGAGAGAAGAGAAGTTTAGGGAGAAGGAGGTGAGGAGGAGACAGAAAGAAATAGGAGTAAACGGTGGAAAGGAAGAAAGGGAGGTCACGCCCCTGAAAGCTAAGATGTTTCCAGAGTTGGCAGTTTTGCCCCATGGATGGATGAGAATTCAGTGAGATGCCACAGATGTGGGTAACTGTCCTCAGGGCTGAGGAAAACTCACGGGGAAGAAACACTCTCAACAAAGGCTGAGGAAGGTCTGTTGTTCTGTTTCTTGAAAACAACTGAGATTTAAGTTATTGCCCGCACATCAGCCAAACATCAATGCAAACATTTAATGTGGCATGTCCTAATCTGTCTGTTGCTCTCCTAGATTCACCTTCCAGAGTAGGGGTGAAGCCAGTGGTCTCTGACCGTAGGCTACAGGGGTTCAAATCCCAGCTAGGGGACATGCAAACTTAGGCGAGCTTGGACAAGCTGTGTGACTCTCTGGGTCTCCACGTCCTTGTTTGTAAGCAGGAGGTGATGATAATGATGAAAATAATGGTTTGCCTATAACCTGGGCTGATAAGAGGATTCGATAAATCCGCACAGGCAAAGTACCTAGCCTGGAAGTGTTCTATGAGTTTTAACTATCATCATCCTTGCCCATTCTGATTCAAGTATTATTAAATCCCACCCCATGAAGTGGCATGCATTGGTCATTCAGAGCATTTGCTATTTGCAGGCATCATTCAGAATCCTTCCCACATAAATCATTGATCACACCAACCCTAGGAGGCAGGTGCACTATAATCTCCTGTATGATAGATAAGGAAACTGAGGCACAAAGAGATTAAGTAAGTTGCTTCATTTTACACTGATAAATGGTGTAGTGGTCTTTCAGCCTGAGTAGTTTAGCTCTACAGCAGAGATATATGCAAACCAGGGCCTGCCACTTGTTTTGTAAATAAAGTTTTATTGGGCCCATGGCCACACCCATTCATTTACATATCATTTATGACTTCTTTTGCACTACAATGGCAAACCTGAAAATACTTATTATCTGGCCTTTCTACAGTAAATGTTTGCTGATCCTTTATCTAGAGTCTATCTACATTCCATTAAGGTGGGTTTGCCAAATAGAGAAAATGAAAATGAGGTGCTCAGTTAAAATCTGAGTTTTAGATAAACAACAAATAACTTCCCAGTATAATGTATTTTATGCAACATTTGGTACCTATACGTTAAGGTGACCTGCCTCTCTGATCTACCATGAATCCATGGTCAAGATTTTTCAGAAACCAACTTGTCCTTCTGAATCATGGTAGGTTTGAGTTGCAAAGGACCTCAGATGGCATATGAATGGCCCAGCATCAACTCAGGGGTTAGTGACAGTGCTGGGCCAGTACCGTCTCTGTATAATTGTTGGCCTCGTTAAAGTTTTAAGATTTAGTAATGATGAAGTAGTAAGACATCTGGGAAGGAGAACTAGACCAGGAGCATGGCTGAGCCTGAGAAAAATCGTGACATAGAAAACCATCTTTGTGACTTCCTGTCCACCTGTCACTTTGTCAGCTGCAGGGATCCCATCAGCTGACCTGATTCTCTTTGCCTCGATTAAAACTGAATTTCCCTGAACCATCTTAATTGCCTCCTTTTGTCTTCTATAAAATAAAAACAGTAGTGCTGTGCCCGTGTAAACTGAGGCTTCTTCTTTCCTCTCTCCTATGACCTAGGGAGAATCTTGGAGATTGGAGAGAAGTGATTCAGAAACAGACCCATTTTTTTCAGGTTGTGCAAGGAGATTTTGTTTGGTCATGCAAGAAGACTAAGGCCCAGGCCATACCCTGATATGGTGAGTCTTGCCTTTTGTGGGTTAAGGGTAAGAAGTAGATCAGGGCAGTGGAGATGCAACATGGGGGCTTAAGGGGTAGGAGAAGAATAAATGAAACAAGATGAGATTGGGAGGAAGACAAACCATAAGTGACTCTTAATCTCACAAAACAAACTGAGGGTTGCTGGGGGAGGGGGGTTGGAAGAAGGGGGGTGGGGTTATGGACATTGGGGATGGTATGTGCTATGGTGAGTGCTGTGAAGTGTGTAAACCTGGCGATTCACAGTCCTGTACCCCTGGGGATAAAAATATATTATATGTTTATAAAAAATAAAAAATTAAAAAAAGAAAAGAAGTAGATCAGGGCATCATGCCTGAATTCTTCTCTCCCACCTCCAGTTCTGTATGACTTTAGAGAAGCTACCCAAATCCATCAACATGCAGATGTTCATGCCAGGCTCCAGAACATATTCTGTTCCTGGTAACAGGTGGGAAAATACTTTTCACGCTCATTCCCTTCATGTTCCCCCCTTGCGAAGGCAGTTAGCGATCTCCATCCTGGGGTTCTGGAAAGGATGGAGGCTGCCCTATGGGTTGAATTACCAACCTACCTTCTGTCTCCTAAGAATAAACTGGTATCCAAAGAATTTCAAAACCTTAGAAATACATAGAAATTAAATGAGAAAAGAATAAAGGTCAATTGGTTTTAAAATATGGCCACAAAATTCTCTGATACTCCTCTCATCAAGGGGTAGGATCTCTACCCACTCCTCTTTATCTGGATGGGATTGTGTCTGCTTTGACCAATGAAGTGTGGTGAAAGTAATGATATGTGATCTTCAACTCTAGGTCATAAAAGGTCATAGAACTTTCTAATATCCAAGATTGTGCCTTAGAACATTTGTTCTTAGATCATGTAAGAAATCTTGAGGTTTCCTGGAGTGAGGAAACCCAGCCACAGGTACATACCACATGTAGATACTCTGGTTATCAGCCTCTGCTGAGCCAGCCCCTGAGTTACAGGTATAAGACATTTGAGTGCAGAAGCCTCCATATGTACCAGCACCCAGAAGCCCAGGAGTTCGAGTCTCCTAAGCCATGGCCCCAGATATCAGAGGGTAGAGACAAGCTATCGCCTCATTGCCCAAATTCCTAATCAACATACTCGTAAACATAATAAAATTATTATTATTTTGTGCCACCACATTGGAGTGGTTTGTCATGCAGCAATTAATAATTAGAACAATTATTATGATTTATTGAGATAGATAGATGGACGAATATATATATATATACATTTATATGTTCATATTATGGTGTTATGATATAATAAGAATATACAGTTGGTCTCTATCCCAGGTTCCCAGCACAGACGTCCTAAAACCTTTGTAAATTTCCTGAGTCATAAGGATGAGAGGCGTATCTTTTGTTATTTATAATAAACACCTTTCATTCATACCTGAATTTATGCTAATGAGTAGCTCTTGAAAGATGGGGGCTAATTGACAGGAATCAACCATGTGATTAGAGAGTTGGAACTTTCAGCAACACCCTTACCCCCTGCAGGAAAGGCTAGAGGTTGAGTGAATCACTAATGGCCAAATGAATTAACCATACCTATATAATGCATGCCTATTATAATGAAGCCTCCATTTAAAACAAACAAACAAACAAACAAACAAAAGAGGGGCACCTGGATGGCTCAGTGGGTTAAACCCTCTGCCTTCAGCTCTGGTCATGATCCCCGGGTCCTGGGATCAAGCCCCGCATCAGGCTCTCTGCTCAGCAAGGAGCCTGCTTCCCCCCACCACCGCCTGCCTTTCTGCCTACTTGTGATCTCTCTCTCTTTCTGTCAAATAAATAAGTAAAATCTTTTTTAAAAATAAAACAAAAACAAAAACAAAACAAAAAACAAAAACCTAACAGAAAGGGTTTGGGGAACTTCTAGGTTGATGAACACACTGAGGGCCTGGGAGGGAGGTGTACCCAGAAAGATCATGGGAGTTCTGTGGCCCTTTTCACATACCTTGCCTGTGCATCTCTTCCATTTGGCTGTTCCTAAGCTGGAATCTTTAAAATAAACAGGCAGTAGTAAGTAAAGCACTTGCCCGAGTTCTGTGAGCCATTCTAAGAAATTATCAAACCTGAAGGGGGTTGTGGAAAACCACAATTGACAGCCAGTAGGTCAGAAATACAGGTGACAACTGGGGACTTGCAGTTGGCATCTGAGGTGCAAAGTAATCTTTGCGGACTGAGCTTTTGACCTGTGCAGCATGCACTCCTAAGTCCTAGGGGCTGGTGTCATACGTGAATTGTGGAAAACCCAGTTGGTGTCCAGAGAGTTGGAGAATTGGCTGGTGTGGGGAAAAGTGTGCACATCTGGTATCAGAAATGTTGAGAGAAGTAGAAACAGAGGCTTTTCTTTTACATGTACGTAGTATTACATAATAAGCCTTTGGAATCTAATATTAAAAATTTGCCTTTTAAAGTCTTAAAACTTAGTGACGAGACCAGATAAATAGATGTGTAACTGATGAAAATATGGAAATGATTTGTACAAGTTAGGATTTGGCTGATTCACTTTAAAGAGGTCTTCTCAAGGTTGTCCCCAGAGCTTGAATAGCTCATTCTTGAAAAGGTAGCATCCTGGGGTTTGAAAGAACAGAAGTTTATTTTCTAGGGAGATGTTTACTTTTACTTCCCCATGGGGTCTGAGTCAATATTATGCTTTTAATCCTCCCTCCTTGTATATAATCTTTCAGTATATGGTCAAACTCTGGCTCCATTTCCCCTGACACCAATGAAGGAAAGAATAAAGGAAACACTTGGATCTGAAGAAGTCCAGGGAGACCCAGTGTAACTAGGAGATACATCATTTGCATTTATTTCTTTTTTATGTGGTTTAGAGTTCTTCGAGCTCAAACTTTGGTTTGGCAGAATTCGGGGCACCTCAAGACAATGTTAATGTGATCCAGCACTTGCTATCCTGATCTCTGCTTTGCTCCCTTCCCCAAGACCTGCTTTGTGTTGTAAACAAACACAAGTGGACACACAGGGATTTGGCATTAGGATGGATTCCAGAAATAAGGTAAAACTTAAAATAGACCAAAGGTTAAAAAGATGAGCTATTTAGCTTGATGGCAGACTTAAACCTCATTAAAAATGAAAATATTTTACATATGAAACTGATCTTACAGTAAGGAATATTTGATACCTGAAGACTAAATTAAATCAAAACAAAATTGTACCTGATAGTTCAAAAAAAAAAAAAAAGGAGGGAGGAAGTACTGGAGTGTTTGTTATGTGGAAGATGTTATAGTTACCATAAATCGTGTTGCCAAAAGGATTTTGGTAGCTCTGCAGCTTTTTCCTCTTCCCAAAGCATGTTGCAGACTGCAATTTTATGAATTTTCCAAAAAGGTTACTTCCGTCTTGAGGTGCAGGAAAGTACTTGCGCCAACCATCTCATTTTGGATTTGAGAATCGGAAACCCAGAAAGGTGATTTGGCCAAGGTACACAACTGCTTCCTTAATGAGAGCCCAGGTCACGCCATTTCCCAGCGCAACAACATAGTTCCTGAGGGCAGGGACATGGAGAGGCAGTAGAGGTGAGGGGAGCAGAGATGGAGAGCAACTGAGAGACCTGAGCTATCGTCCAGGTGCTTCCATTTCTCAGCCACATTTGAAGTCAAGTCTAAAAGCCTTAGTAACTGGTTCTCACCACAGCCTGAACTAAACCTCCTTTTCCCAACTACCTCAAGCTAAAGTCTCAATTTGAGCACTACTTATCCGCTTACTGTTCTACGAATCATTTCCCCTGCCCTCCTCCATGCTTTATCCATTCAGTTCTTCCAGCTTTTTCTCTCCTCCACTCTCCAAATTCCCCCAGCCCTTGAGACCCAACTCAAGTGCACCATATGTAGTCTCTTCTCACCATGCCCACCCAAGCCTCTAACTTCCACATTGGTATAGAAGACATGGCCGGAGACCCGATCTGCATTGGCCTTCTGACCTTCAGAGATGCTCAAGGAAGCTTTTTGTTGCTCAGTGTCTGTAACGGTGTCAGTCATTTTCTAAACACTCTAACATAGAGAATCAAGCTCCTTTGGGACTCCTTGCCAATGGACTCTCTGCAACAGGACTGGTTTCCCCCCAAGCCTTGCCCATACTAAACTTTCCATAGGACTGGGAGCTTCCTTTCCTCAGGAAACCACCCACCACATGGCTCCCGAGGAAACCAGGAGCTGAGTGTCTTGCATTCCTCAGCCTCCCCTAAACACCTGGTATCCAACTCAGACCATCATTATTCACTCCTACTCAAACTGATAGGGCTCACCGTCAAGTTCAGCTCGAACAATGAAGAGCAAATGGAGGGCAGGACACCTCTCCTGAAATGTGTCCTATGTGTTCAGCAGGCTGACCTGATACCTCTCTGTAGAATGAAGGGAGGTCAAGGGACCACCTGTCTTTTCTTACTAAACCTTAACTTCCAATCTCCCTCTGATAAAATGCTTTCTGTAACTCACACCGTGTGCAGTTCTGTGGGATGCCCCGTCACACCTTGCCACAGAAACTCAGTGACCCTGGGTCCACAGCTAACCTGGGACCTACCACAGCCTCTGCTGTGTGTGTTCTGGGCTAAGTTCTCAGTTAGTTCTCTGGGCACAAATCAAGGCAGATTTTCTGATTTTGTAATGTGGAATGCAATGTTCTTAACCTTGGACCTCATCCTCTTAATAGTAGCTTCTTTGTATATCTGATCCTGCATTCTTTCATTTAATCCTCTCAACAATCTGATGTGGTAGGTACTATAATTATCTTCATTTTATATTTGATGAAACTGAGACTTGGTATATACAAGACACCTGCTCAAGGCCACTCATCTGGTAAGGGGGAGACACAAAAATCTGGATCTATTTGACGGCTAAGCCCATTTTTAAAATATGCATATCAAATCCTTTTTCCTATCACCTAGAACTAATAATTTAACATTTTTTTCAATTTGTCTTTATTGCTTAATGAAAAAAAAACAGTATTAAAATCTATTTTTCAATTATTCTAAATTCCATTCCCCCCATTACCATTAGTTTCTTGTATATCCTTCCAACTGTATTTGATTGTTATACATAAGTGCCTGGGTATGCGTTTACCATACAGTTTACCAGGTGTACATTTAAAGGTTACATAAATGTTATGACTTTCTTAAAGCCTGTCTTTCTCACTTTCTGGGTCACCTTGCATCTTGGCACCAGGAGTATGGTTATGGGAGTAAGTGGACACAGGGAATCTCTTCTTCAGTGGGTTGCTAGAGAGTGGGCGAGCTCATGGTTCTTCTGCAGCCTGCCTTCCCTCAGGAACCAGGTCTGTTTGGGTCAGCAGGGCCCTAGGAGCTGCGTGTGTGTGCCTGTGGGTTAGTGGTGCTTATGCCAAGGTGGTTTTTTTTTTTAAGTGGGTATGAGTCTCCATGCTTAACATGGAGCCCAACATGGGTCTTGAACTCACGACCCTGAGATCAAGCCCTGAGCTGAGATCAAGAGTCGGACGCCCGACTAACTGAGCCTCCCCAGTGCCCCTGTGCCAACGTGGTTTGAATATTTCCATTTCATAGGAGGATGCCATTGTTTAAAGTAGGGAAAGTCTTTTTGTTTATTCCAGGGTCAATTCGTGCTAAAATGTTTGTAAATTCAAACCTGTTTCCATAAGGTCACCATGAGTCCATGTGTAGCTTTATTAGGAATGCTGGTGCAGCAGCTAATGAAGGAACCAGATGTGTCTGTGTTCCAATAAACAAATGAACACAACTTCCAAGACTATATAATCTCCCTTTTATTGATTCATAAGTTTGAGTTACATTTCTTTTTTTTTTTTTTAAGATTGTATTTATTTATTTGACAGAAGAGATCACAAGTAGGCAGAGAGGCAGGCAGAGAGAAAGGAAGGGAAGCAGGCTCCCCACTGAGCATAGAGCCCGATGCAGGGCCCAGTCCCAGGACCCTGGGATTATGACCTGAGCCAAAGGCAGAGGCTTTAACTCACTGAGCCACCCAGTCACCCCTTGAGTTACATTTCTTAAGGTGATTCTGCCCCTCCCCCCGATTTCCAAGGCATCCTTCAATAATAAATTTTTTTCCAAGCAATAGTGTCCCTTACTTCTGAAATTCTACAGAAAACAGCAGGAAGGTTCTAGCCTGCCTCGGGCGAATTAGCCTAGCCTTGGCTCCAGAATGAGGTTTCCTATTTTCTAGAGCATATGTCAGCTTACTCCAGGAGCCAGAGTACAGTCAGTGATGAATTGCCTTTGGAGGATTTTGTTTGACTCTAAAGCTCATATTTCAAAAATGTAATATCATCTTTTCCCCTATTATCCAGAGCTTAACACTTAATGTATGTCCATCAGCAATAAAGACTTCACCATGCTTATGTTTAAATATTACATAAAACGTAAAGGTTGCATAAGATTACATACAATGTAGTCCACAAGGGGTTAGGTTTTTAAATTAGTACCAAAGGGAAATGGCATTAGACCCGTGTTCTCCCTGGATCCTCCTTAAATAGCCCTTAAAGTGCAGTATGGAAATGTGACACTCAAAATTTTAACAATAGATATGGCAGAGCCATGACCCACAAAATGGACACCCTGGTTGGACATATGTTGGGAGCACAGTCATACCCAAGCTTGCAGGTGCATCTGTTCACAGCACAGCATGCAGAGCTCATCAGAGGTTCCCAGTTGAGAAGGAGCCCTCCAGCCCGCAGAACATCGGACAATATCTGGAAACATCATGCCTAGGGGTTTATTATCATGTCTAGGGTTAGGTCTGTTATTGGCATCTCGTGGGTAAATTCCATAGATACTTCTAAACATCCTGCAATGCACAGTAGAGCCCCCAACAGAGAATTACCAGGTCCAAAGTGGCGCTGAGGTTAAGACCTCTTGGTACATAGGACTTTTGTGTGCAGTGTGTTCATGTGTTTGCATAAATGTACCAAGTTCACAATAATGTAAAATTGAAAAGTATCTCTTTAAACACATAGTGAGATACACAAGCAATGAGCCTTACTGTTCAAGCTCAATGTTTCCATCTTCTCTCTCTGAGTCATCTGCTCATGGAGTGAGTGACTGGTGGGTGGAGTTGTTTGCACTCCCATATTTTTCCATGTGTGTATGTGCCTATTTGCTCTTATAGGTTCTCTCTTGGACTAGGAGCTGAAAATTTCTTAAATCATGTAAAAGTAAGTCCCAACTGCGGAAATCTTTAAGGAACTAATAGTTGTAAAATGGTTTACACTTAGATTTTTTCCCAAAAAAGTCTTAATGATCGAAGTAATAGATCATAGTTATGAAAAAATTTAGCTAATAGAGAAAAATAAAACAAAATAGGAAACGAGCCATAATGCCATAACCAGCTGGATAGCCATAACCATCCAGAAAATATGATAGTTAAAATTCCAGTGGGATGCTTTTTTGTATTTGTTTGTTTTGTTCTGTTTCCAGCTTTATTGAGATATAATTGACAGATAACATCGTGTAGGTTTAAGTATTCTACACAATGACTTGATACACGTATATTGTGAAATGATTATCACAACAAAGTTGATAAACACATCTATCAACTCACTGTGACTTTTCCTTTTCTCTCCTTGTAGTCTGTTTTTTTTTAAATTTTTATTTATTTTTTAAAATTTTTTTTCAGTGTTCCAGAATTCATTGTTTATGCACCACACCTAGTGCTCCATGTAATATGTGCTCTCCATAATACCCACCACCAGGCTCACCCAACCTCGCACACCCTCGCCCCTCCAAAACTGTCAGATTGTTTTTTCAGAGCCCACAGTCTCTTATGGTTCATCTCTACCACCAATTTCCCCCAACTCCCTACTCCTCCCCATCTCCCCATGTCCTCCGTGTTATTCCTTATGCTCCACAAATAAATGAAACCATATGATAATTGACTCTCTCTGCTTGATTTATTTCACTCAGCATAATCTCTTCCAGTCCCATCCATGTTGATAACAAAAGTTGGGTATTCATCCTTTCTGATGGAGGCATAATACTCCATAGTATATATGGACCACATCTTCCTTACCCGTTCATCTGTTGAAGGGCATCTTGATTCTTTCTACAGTTTGGCGACTGTGGCCATTGCTGCTATGAACATTGGGGTACAGATGGTCCTTCTTTTCACTACATCTGTATCTTTGGGATAAATACCCAGTAGTGCAATTGCACAGCCATAGGGAAGTTCTATTTTTACTTTCTTAAGGAATCTCCACACTGTTTTCCAAAGTGGCTGCACCAACTTGCCTTCCCACCAACAATGTAAGAGGGTTCCCCTTTCTCCACATCCTCTCCAACATATGTTGTTTACTGTCTTGCTAATTTTGGCCATTCTAACTGGTGTAAGGTGGTATCTCAATGTGGTTTTGATTTAAATCTCCCTGATGGCTAGCGATGAATTTTTTTCATGTGTCTATTAGCCATGTGTATGTCTTCATTGGAAAAGTGTCTGTTCATGTCTTTTGCCCATTTTTTGACATGATTATCTGTTTTGTGTGAGTTGAGTTTGAGGAGTTCTTTATAGATCCTGGATATCAGCCTTTTGTCTGTATTGTCATTTGTGAAATCTTCTCCCACTCCATGGGTTGCCTCTTTGTTACTTTTTTAAGATTTATTGTTTTAGCAACTTTCATGTATAGGATACAGTGTTGTTAACTATAGTAATGGTGCTGTGCACCCTTTTGTATTTTTTTAATAAGTATATATTTTCCTCTGCTTGACATGATACAATGGTTTTACTTTTGCCCCTTAACTTTATGAACAGTTCATGACTATCTCATTAAATCATTTGGATCACAACATACTTATTGATTTCATTTTTATGAAGAATTTAGATGGCACACATTTTTATTTATTTATTTATTTATTTGTCAGAGAGAGAGCGAGCGAGAGTGAGCACAGGCAGACAGAGTGGAAGGCAGAGTCAGAGGGAGAAACAGGCTCCCTGCGGAGCAAGGAGCCCGATGTGGGACTCGATCCCAGGACGCTGGGATCATGACCTGAGCCGAAGGCAGCTGCTTAACCAACTGAGCCATCCAGGCGTCCCTGGCACACATTTTTTTTTAAACTGATGTAAATTGTACCACACTGAATGTTTTTCTGCATGACTCTTTCTCTACATTTCTGAGCTTTAAGAGATTTCCAGAAATGTGTTGATTGGAGCAAATATTATGCATTTATTTAAAACTTTTAATGGACAATGCTTTTGTGGAAATTTGCATCTGATCTATACTCCTGAAAGTAGCACAAAAGAGTGACCACCTCATCATTGTCTCCAGCCCTGGATATCATTTATTGCTGTTCTAAAGCTTTGACATTGGAGAGGTGAAAATGGTATTTTGTTGTTGTCTTAATTTGCATTTGTCTGATTTTCCTTTAGGCCAACATTTTAAATGCTGTTGATTACCCATTGTGTTTTGTTCTTCATGTTCTCTTGATTTTCCCAGGCTTTTTAGGATTGGTTTTGATAGGTTTTTTATCAGATATCAGTACTTCATGATTCTAGAAAACTAAATATTTCTATAAATCTGCAAGGTATTGACCCACCAGGCCTTTAGAAATATGCTTACTCATCTTTAAGTCTGACTGGTGCGAAGGATGACAACTTCCTTTTTGTCTGTATACTGTTTGAGAATGTGATAATTCTCAAACTGGTCTTTAGAAGTGAAACACCTGAAGGTCATGTGTTCTTTATGGAGCAAGCTAAATTATGAATGCATTCATCTTAAAATAACAAAATATGTTAGCATTTGATCAGTTTCCATCTCAGAGTGTGGTGTTGAAGCTTTAAGAAAAATTTGCAAATGACAGTACAGACAAAAGGTTGATATCCAGGATCTATAATGAACTCCTCAAACTCAACCCACACGAAACAGACAAACACATCAAAAAATGGGCAGAAGATATGAACAGACACTTCTCCAATCAAGACATACAAATGGCTATCAGACACATGAAAAAATGCTCATCATCATTAGCCCTCAGGGAGATTCAAATTAAAACCACATTGAGATATCACCTTACACCAGTTAGAATGGCCAAAATTAACAAAACAGGAAACAACATGTGTTGGAGAGGATGTAGAGAAAGGGGAACCCTCTTCCACTGTTGGTGGGAATGCAAGTTGGTGCAGCCTCTTTGGAGAACAGTGTGGAGATTCCTCAAGAAATTAAAAATAGAGCTTCCCTATGACCCTGCAATTGCACTCCTGGGTATTTACCCCAAAGATACAGATGTCGTGAAAAGAAGGGCCATCTGTACCCCAATGTTTATAGCAGCAATGGCCACAGTCGCCAAACTATGGAAAGAACCAAGATGCCCTTCAACATATGAATGGATAAGGAAGATGTGGTCCATATACACTATGGAGTATTATGCCTCCATCAGAAAGGATGAATACCCAACTTTTGTAGCAACATGGACGGGACTGGAAGAGATTATGCTGAGTGAAATCAGTCAAGCAGAGAGAGTCAATTATCATATGGTTTCACTCATTTGTGGAGCATAACCAATAGCATGGAGGACAAGGGGCGTTAGAGAGGAGTAGGGAATTTGGGTAAATTGGAAGGGGAGGTGAACCATGAGAGACTATGGACTTTGAAAAACAGTCTGAGGGGTTTGAAGTGGCGGGGGGGTGGGAGGTTGGGGTACCAGGTGGTGGGTATTATAGAGGGCATGGCTTGCATGGAGCACTGGGCGTGGTGAAAAAATAATGAATACTGTTTTTCTGAAAATAAATAAATTGGAAAAAAAATTTGGGTAAAATCTGTAACATGGAGAAAATGAATCCTATTAACCCTATCTATGAACTGGGATAAAATGTCTCTTATGCACTTGTTTTTAACAGGAAAACATGAAATTGAAACATAAGCATCCCAGAAAAACCTAATTTCAGGTGTAATGACATAGTCTAGAATGTGAATTCCTTAAAGGCAGGGATTTATGTCTGTTTTAATTATTACTGGCTTCTCAATGCTCAACAAGTCAGGCATATAACACTTGCTCAGTAAATATTTCTTGAATAAATAAATTCTGCCTCCTTCAGGAGACAGTACAGTGCCTCGGAAAGAGCAGGGCCTTTGGGATTGGATGGACCTTTATGAAAGTCAGGTGCTAGCATTAATTTTTATCAGAAATAACTGCTAAGTACCTAGGGTACCACACCCTAGATTTTTCTTCTTTTACCTTTTATCATCACAGATCAATACTTTTGTAAATACAAATAAAGTTAATTACCGGAAAAATTAAATGAAAAAATACAAAATATATGACCAATTTTTATTAAAATTAAGAGACATAAAATTAAAGTTCAATGAATGTGGTCATAACAAACAGAGGGAAAAAGAAAAAATCACAAAAATAAATGCTGCTCATTAAAAGAGTGGTAAAGTGATTCTAACAGAAATGCAATTACACTTGTAAATTTCTGTTTTTCTGCAATCATAATAAAAGAATTAGTGAGAAAATAACCCATTTTAAACATCTGTATGCACTTAGAACAAACCCCATGTACAGTAATTTTTAAAGCTTTAATGTGATTAAATGAGTTTGCTTCTTGCTGAGTGATTTATGTCACCTACACAGTCACTTGGCCATCAAACGATCCTCACAGAGGGTAATAGATATCTTAATCATCTGTATGTTTTGCTTTCATAGTAGAAAAATGAATCTCATAAAAGCATATTGATAGGAATGAAAGAAAAGATTTTAAAGCAATTTGAGCAAAGTCAAGGTATTGATTTTTAAATTTTATCCAAAATTAAGCAAGTAGAGCTGTAATTTCAAACCTTTCATCGGTAACCTGTTGTACACACACACATCTTGGCTCTCCTTAAGCCCTTCTCCCAGCGGGGAGTATAGCAGAAAGAAAGCTCAGAGTCAGAAGTGAACTTGAGTTATGGAAAGTTAACAAAGTTATATTTCTTCATGCTGGAGTTTGTGAAAAGAGATTCTCATTAAAATTTTCATATATCAAAAAATGACTTTTAATGGTATCTTGAGAAACTCCAAAAATCTACCAAAGACTGCTTTTTTTTTGATTTAGTTGGTGAGTACAACTCCTCTGAAATGTAGCATTTTCAAAAACAATTAGCTTGGTAAAATGTCTTCCTTTAATTGGACCTCTTTCTTGTGTATTTATTTCTTTTTCTTTTCTTTTTCTTTTTTAAATTTAAATTCAATTAGCCAACTTAGAGTACATCATTAGTCTCAGATGTAGTGTTCAACAATTCATCAGTTGTGTGTAACACCCAGTGCTCATCACATCACGTGCCCTCCTAGCTGCCCATCACCCAGGAACACCATTCCCTCCCCACTCCCCTCCAGGATCCTCAGTTTGTTTCCCAGAGTCAAGAGTCTCATGGCTTTTCTCCCTGATGACTTCCCCTTCAGTTTTCCCTCCCTTTGCCTATGATCCTCTGTGCTGTTTCCTATATTCTGCATGAATGAAACCATATGATCATTGTCTTTCTCTGACTCACTTATTTCAGTCAGTATAATCCCCTCCAGTTCTATCCACATTGAGGCAAATGGTAAATATTCATCCTTTCTAATGGCTGAGTAATATTCCATTGTGTGTGTGTGTGTGTGTGTGTATACACAAATATATGTGTGTGTATGTCACATCTTCTTTATCCATTCTTGTGTATTTCATGTAAAGGAGAATCATATGCTCCAGAGAAAGATATATTTTATAAGGTATTAGATTGGGGTCACAGCCAAATGGAACATGGCGAAATGGGCAGCCCTGCCCAGTCACTTTGCGCACTTTCCTCAGGGTCCGAGTAAAGCCCAAATGAACCCAGTGCCAAGCGTTGAAAAAACCGAGGGAAACAACGTTCTGCTCCTCCTGCATCTCTTTTGGTTACAACTGAACTCACTTAGCAAACAATAAAAGAGTAAGTGAAACAAATTCTGCTCTTTTTAAGAGCTGACATTGCTATTTTGATCTTTTCCCATAGACTCACAGAGGCAATCGTGCCAATGACAGATTTTATTCTGTTCGGTGACATTTTCTTGAAGGAGTCCCAAGTTTAATAAAGTGGAGAGACATTTTTTCAAATTGGCATAAAGTCTTGTGTCTGTAAGTCATAAAATCTAGAAGACACCTCGAATGTGTAGCCCAGTGTTTTGGTTTTCCCCCAGGGCGGTTGAAGACAAAGTCATGAAGCTGGCTGAAAAATTCGATGGCATGTCCACCAACAAGAGAAAAATTGTCGCTGAATCTGCCGTGAGGAGTAATGACCATAAGGCAAATAATGATACTGTGGGATTAGAAGGAGAGAGAACACTATTAAAATGCTCTTGGTTTACTTAAATTACTCTTAGTTTACGTACTTGAAGGAGTTTGCGTGTTTACGTGAATTACACTGGAGAACTCCAACGGCCCTGAGCATCTGTGTTATTAACCACGAGGAACCTGCGTAGACACCTTGGCTAACCTCTTCCTTATCCGCTGAGGTAAACATGCCAGAAAAGGGATTGGGTTTGGCCAAGAATGAAACATTCTTTATTCCCTCAAACATTTTTTTTTTCCCGTTTGTCGTAAGGGAGTGCTCAGCTGGTATTCCAAAGGCTCACGTGCAAAATGGAATGATCCCTGCCTGGTTGTGGTGGCTCTTCCTGTCCCTGGACACGCTTAGAAGGGCTATCTGTGTCCATCCCCAGTGGGACATGGGTGACTTCTAACTCTGGAGGGAAGCTTACACTCCAGCTCATTGGGTGGTCGACATTTGGACTCAATTTTAAAAATTCTTTTTCTTCTGCAGTCCTTATACACCAAACAGAATAAAACAAGTGTGCTCAATTTGGTTGTGTCTGGGCTTGAATTTTCATCAAACTGTACCTTGCAGCTTAAATGTAAAAACAGTTAGACCAGATGACTCTTGCTGTCAGAAAATCAACTCTTAAGAGGTGTGTGCATGGGAGCCCGTGTGTGTGTGTGTGTGTGTGTGAGAGAGAGAGAGAGAGAGAGATCTCAGCACAGAAACATAAGGATCACCAGACGGTAAGCTGGGTGAGGGTAGATCTGTTTGATTAAGCTTTGCATTTCTCATGTCTCTGTTGAGTACCGGGTACAAAGCAGGCATTCACCAAGTGTTTCATTCAGTGTTTGTTTGTTTGTTTGTTTGTTTTTTAATCAAGTATGTACTATTATTCCCACTTCCTAGGTGTGGAACTGAAATTCAGAGAGGTTAAGTAACTGCCCTGAGGTTGCACAGCTAGTTAGTGAGGGAGCCCTTGTGGTCTGACTCTAGCTTCCATGCTCCCGATCAAGCCACCCCCGTCCCCTCTCTGCCGTACTGGCCAGTCCGCACACAGCAACAAGGCAGGCCCATGACAAAGGGCTCTATCTACCTAGGGCAAACCTTCTTTTCACCCACAATCATAACTTTAATAAGGACACAGGATTGGGCTGAGCTGTCCTGACCAGTAAACAAGCAAGAGCTTCATGAACCAACATTCATGTGAGGATTCTGTTGGCCCAACATTGTGTGTGCCTACGTGTGTGTGTGTGTGTGTGTGTGTGTGTGTGTGTATAAACTGACACAGAAAGAATACTTAGCAAATATGGTGTTTGTAATCTCAGGGTGATGGGATTTCAGGTGAATTTGACCTTTTCCCTTACATTTTTTGTGTTTGAATTTTCACAATATTTACAAATATACAAATCATATAATTAAAATAAAACATACTCAATTATTTTTTAAGGCGAAATAAACAGTAATGGCTCTGGAGTCAGGTAGGGTTTGAATCACTTTGTCCCTGAACTTGGGCAAGTTTCTTATCCTTTCCACCTTGGGCATCTTTATAGGCAAACAGGGCTCATGGAAGTGCCAGCTCAGGTACTGGAGGGAATAAGCAGGACAGAGGACAGGGCAGAGCCCTACTCACAAGTGTTGCTACTCTCACCAGGCCTGAGGATGACAATGAACGACCCTGTGTTCAAGTTGCTCACGCAGGTGGCTTCTGGAGAACAAATGGAATTTGCACGCTGAACACCGCCCGTGGACTGTCTCAAGTCCAAGGACGGCCAGCCTACCCTGTGGCCACAACTCAAGCAGTTAAACAGGTTCCGACTCCATTTGGGTTGTCAAAAGCCCTTTTCTGGTTTGTATCAGGAGTTCAGAATAGGCAGCAGCCCTCCTAATGACTCTGCCCTTGACTTTCCTTGCGTGGGAATCTGCGTGTGAACAATACTCCAGAACGTTTAGTCCATGCGTCTCCTTTCATCCGGCCAAGGAGGAGGCATTTCACACGAGACAGATACTGTGGTTCCTTTCCTTCATGCTGTTGTTACACGTGTGCTCTTCGAAAAAAGCAGCGATTGGCAATAAAATCCATTCGCAATGGGAACAGAGGATGGAGAGAATGGAGACAACCAGGTTTCACAGCTTCACGTGGGGCGGAGGACACTCCTCGGCCAGGTCGTGGCAGCTCAGAAAAGAAAAATGCAGGAGTCCTGGGTCTGAGCTGCCATACCCACACCTTGTCACCTTCCCTGGCTGCAGGAGAACTTCATGCTATTTGCAGGAATTCGTTGACTTCCACGGCCAGGTTCAGTAGGAACCTGCATGCCAAGGGTTCCATAACCACCAAGGCCAGACTGTGACGGGGGCCCCTCTCATCAGGCTCCCTCAGGTAAAACTTGTGCTTCGGGGGAACTGGTCTGTCGGTAAAGGCTGCAGGGAGGTGTCTGGCTTCCAGAGGGGCCAGAGGTCAAGTTCCTGGTAGGGCTGTGGCCCCAGTGGTTCTGCCCACGGCTAGTGGGGCCGTCATTGGTGTTTCCCTATCAGACCATCCTAGGTTTTGTGCCCTGCTCTAGGAAACTTAGCCTCAAATCACCCCATATCTTCTTACTAAATTCTCTCTGTGTAGCTAGCAACAAGCTTCTTTACATTCTAAGAAACCTGAGAGGTGCAAGTGCTTAATACCGCCTGACAAATTTGCTGCTGACAAGTCATGCCCTTTGAGTCTCTGAGCACAAGCACACCCTTTGCCCGCCCTTGTGTCGCCGTCCAGGACAGAGGTCATCCAAAGGAGCTGGTCACCACTTCCTACACTCGGGGATTCTAATACCCTCACTGTTCCTCATGTGAGTTTTTGTTCCCTTGTCAATGGTTCTTAAATTTTGCCGCACATTACAATCATCTGGGGAGATTTAAAATCTCTAATTTAATCTCAGTCAAATTTAATGAGTCCCCGGGGTCTGGGATGGGGCACGTGGACATCATTCGTTTTTATGTGGCCAAGTCTCCGAGCCTATGGTCTCATCAGTGGTTCTAAAAGTACCTCCTAGACGAGTGTCACCTGAGAGGTTGGTAGAAATGCAGGTTCTTGAGCTGCCCCCAGATTGAATCAGAAATGCTAGGGGGTGTGTGTCACCCCCACACAACAGCCCTCCAGGTGGCTTCATTGCACACCCGAGTCTAAGAATCAATGGGCTAAATCACTCTCAGGCTGTCATGTAGGCATCTTTAAAGCTTACTTTGTACTCTTGCAACAAAGAGGTCATCATACCAGTTTCTGCTTAGAGAGAATTTTCTGTGTCCCAAAGTCCAGATGCCAAATCCACTCTATTCCCCCCACTCAAGTTTAGGGTGAGTCCATTTTTTTAAAAGCCTGAAGTATCTATTTCATTATGTTTCTTTAACCAGACTAATTTAATTTTGAAACGCTGAACGAAAAAGAAAATAAGGGTATTGCATGGAGCGCTGGGTGAAGTGCTTACATAATGAATTTTGGAACACACACACCCAAAAAAATTAAATTAAATTTTAAAAAAAGAAAAGAAGGGGGGTGCTTAGCATACAGAATACAACCTGAGATTTGAACCATAGCAAATACACATTACATGCACGTACCCAAGTACACACACTCACACACATGCCGACTCTCATGGAAGTACACATGACTCCATGAGGTGACTATGGCCAGTCCCTAGCAGCACTCCTGGATATAAGGGGTAGGAAGAAATTGGTGGTTGACCTGGAAAGACCTAAATGAGGTCCTGCATTGCTTAGCAAAAACCCCTACAGTCCTCAGTGAGGAAAGGTTATCCTGTGACATTTTCTGGGTAACAGAAGATTGAATATGCTTTCAAAGTCAGCTTCTGCCCCTTCCTGGCAATGAGATGAGAATAGAAATTTTAATCCTGTAGTAATAAGTCCCATCAATACATGGTTTTATGGTTGTTAATTTTATTATGACTATGATCACCATTATGGCTATGGGCACCCGGAGGGCTTAATACAGCAATCCACTGGAGACTTGCAAGCACAGAGAAGGATTTTCTCATCACATTTCTTTTTTTTTTTCCCTGTCCAATCCTGAAAAAGGAACCCCCCCCAAAAAAAAAAAGACTTGAGAGGGGAGGTAAACTTTCATCACGATGCCCCTTCCCCAACCTTCAAAATAAAAAGGAGCATCCAGATTTCAGGACATCATATAAGAAAGTGGGTAATTAAGAATCCTAGAAGACATCTATTCTGTACATAATATGCTCCTATTTGTTACTTTTAAGATAGCATTGTGAATTGCAGCCAACACCCTTCCCTGAAGGGCCTATGAAGGGACCAGCCGAAAAAGAAGAGGGGTAATTGGGTGGTTCAGTTGATTAAGCATGAGCCAACTCACATCATGATCCTAGAGTCCTGAGATCGAGTCCTTCTTCTCCTTCTGCCCCTCCCCGTCCTGCTCGTGCTCTCTCTCTCAAACAAATAAATAATTTTTTTAAAAGAAAGAAAAAAAAAAAGAAATGTTTACACCACATCTTCTGCAGCGGAAGCCCTTAGAGGAGATCATAGCAATTTAGAAGTGAAGAACACAGAATGCCAGAGGTCTCAGAAGTAATGATAAAATCACAGACAACATTAATTAAGCACTTAATTAATACAAACTCAACACTAATTGCCAGGTCCTGAGATGAGGACTCCCCTTCATGTTATCTATGTCCAATCATGGTACCGATAGAAACTAAGGCACAGAGACATTGCATAAATGAAGTCTTCCAACTGGCGAATACCTAAATTTAAACCTGTTTGCCATACCTGACCAGCCAAAGAGTAAAAGGTGACTATCTTCATTCCATGAAGGAAGCCTCTGGCGTCCTGCTTACCCCTGCTATAAAGATAAATCATATTTACTGTCTACCAATTATGTGATCAGTACTGCCTTAGTTTGCAAGGGACATAACGGTGGATGAGGTCAGCACAGACCATCTTCTAGTGGGCGTACAGAACAATAATTGCAGTAGGACGTGATCAGTGTCACCCTGGGAGTTTCTCAGTGGGAGTCATCACTGGGCTGAGACCTGACAGCCTTATCACTGGGCAAGGAGGGTGAAGAGAATCCCAAGTGAGCAAACAGGTTAGTGAAGGGCAGGGAGCCAGAAAGCATGGCCAGAAAGCAAGATGTGAGTTAGCTTCCTCAAGGGCTCTTGAGTTGCCCTTGATAACTGAGGAGCCATTGAAGGATCTTCAGTAGGGAAGGTCTTGACCAGATTTGAGTTTTATGAAGATTGTCCTGATGGCAGCATGGAAAAAGTATAAGGTTTGGTAGCGGCTGACCGGAGGCAAGGAGCCCAACAACAAATATTTATTGAGTGCCTTCTAGACTGCCACTTGAGCACTGGGCTCTGTGGTAAGCAAGATGTGTTTTCCTGGAACTCACATGCTAATGGGGGAAGGACAAAGAGTAAGTCTCCGCACACAGAGTCCATGGTAACCTCCCTTCCAAGAGAGGCACCCCTCATCTCAAACTACTTATACTGAAAGACTGGATTTTTCTGCCATTCATCCCAGACTAATGTGTGATTCTAATGGGCATGATTAGTACATCCTCGTGCCACAGGGGACCCACCACCCGAATATGACAGCACCTGAGCTGCCGGCCCCTCTCTCCCAAGAGACAAGTACACTGATTTTGCACATAGATGTTGCAGCAATGGGAAATTGCGATAAACATATTAAGCCCTTACTCTCAGTTGCTCACAACTGGGGAAGTTAGGAGATAGAAGGAGGTCTGGAGGAAGGATCAGTGTTGGAGGCACCGATGATACCAGAGATGTCTGGGCAAATGTATATGTGTGTTTGAATTTTAACCCATAAATTGAGGTAGGAAGGGAACTAGGTATGCTCATTTCCATTAGTTCCTTTAAATCTGCTTCTTTTTCAGTATCCCAGCATCTGGACGTACTAATTTAAAAGATAAAGCTTACTGCAAAAGACTTACAGTGAAAAAGAAACAAATGATATCGTTAACCATACTCTCTTTCAGGGCCATGAATGATAGGGAAGGGAAGCCAAGTGGAAGAAACCCAGAAGCAGGATGATTCCTAGTATACACAGCCAGCATGGTGACCAAGCCCCTGCTGGTAGAAACTGTATTTTCTCAAGAGCCCTTGACTCCATGGTGAGGTCCAAGGTCTAAAACCTGAAGAGAAATTCTTGTTCTCTCAGGTGTTGGAAGCAGAGGTTGACCCCAGCTTTCTCCTGTTGGGCAGCCAACACTGGAACTGTCTCAGTGGCTTTTCCTTCACTCCTGCAGTTAAGTTTGGGGATCAGGGCCTGGCTCCAGGAACTCCTGGTGGCCCTCAACAGTGGGACAGGGCCTGGCGGTAATGAGCCATCCCAGAGAAGCTCTAAATACCACAGAGAAACACTTTGTAGGCGTTCCTACCCCAAGAGAATTTTTCTAACAAACATGGCATCCAAGGGAAAGGGTGCACAATATTTCACCTCGTTTGTAGGGTATTGGGAAGACCGGGGTGGAGGGCAACTCTGCCCTCCCCACTTCCCCCTTCCCTTGCTTCCTTTCACTCACCCTTCACTGGAAGTTCCCAGAGAGCCGGTCTCCCTCAGCACTATCACTGGGGTGGAGAGTTGGGGGGGATGAGGGGGGTAGGGGGTTTGTTAGGGAAGGCCTTTCTGTCTCACCTCATTGTGGAAAATGGCCTTGCCAATCATCCCAAATCCCAAATGCAGGGTCAGATGTGGTCACAGACCAGGATACACTAATACATTAATAGAAAACTATACTACGTCCCATCACTAGGCCAACTACCACCATACTATGAATTGATACTTTTACAAAGACGATCCTTCCATAGAAACACAATTATAGTATATGGTAGTTGTATGTGTTTTAAAATAGTAAGCATTTGAATATAAACATGTTTTAAATATCACAGTTACCATTTTCTCATTTTTTAAAAAGTAAACTAAGAATCTCAAATAATGGAGATTGTCTGGTCCTCTCCCGCCTTCTAAGACGCTTTGCTTCTCCCTCACACATCCATCCCTGGGAACCTGTTCAGTTCATTTCCTTAGTTAAAAACAAACCAAAAAAGAAAAACGACAAGAAAGAAAGAAAGAAAGAAAGAAAGAAAGAAAGAAAGAAAGAAAGAAAGAAAGAGAGAGAGAGAGAGAGAAAGAAAGAAATGATTTGCCCAGCAGGGGGCAGCAAGAGACAAAGAATATAATACAACATTTCGCTTCACCACCCCCTACCCCAACCCCCCAACTTTGTCTAAAATTCTAGATTAGAAGGGTTTAAATTGGGAAGAGGGTGGTAGGGGAGCAGGGTCGGGATCCAAACCACAGAACCCAAATTCATAAAGTTAAGTGGATGCAGAACTTGCTGGAACAAGATCTACCAAGAATAATAGTTAGACTGCCATTTTTTGGAGCTCCATGGAAGAAAGCAGCCCACTGGAATTTTTAAGGAAAATCTGAAGAGAAAGGAAGAAAGAAAGAAGAAAGAAAGAAAGAAAGAAAGAAAGAAAGAAAGAAAGAAAGAGGGGGAAGGAAGGAAGAAAGAAAGAATCTGGTTCTCTTTGGTGACGTCCACAAACTTGGTAGTATGAATGTGATTTAGGAAATACCCTATGGATAAGATGAAAGAATGTGGTTCCCTTTGAATAAAATCTCACAACCTGTATTCATGCCACTATGAATTGGAAACAGGGCCCTCACAGGCCAGGAATACCTGGGCAGTTGGTAGGTGTGGTACCCAGCATGGGGCATCTTAGGTAGGACTCACCTAGCCAGGTAAGAAGAGATGTGGGATGCTGGAAATCAGGGGGAGGAAAGGAGGCATGTGGTCTGGGACAGAATCTTTCACTTGCCCAGGTGGATGAGTTTACCCTCCTTGAGGTGGGTAAAAATGTGAATCCTAGGGGGGGGCCTGGGTGACTCAGTTGTTTAAACATCTGCTTTTGGCTCAGGTCATGATCTCAGGGTCCTGGAATCGAGCCCTGCATCGGGCTCCCTGCTCATCGGAGAGTCTGCTTCTGCCCCTTTTCCCCTGCTCGTGCTCTCTTGCACTCTCTTGAATAAATAAAATCTTTATAAGAAAGATGTGAGCCCTGATATAAAGGACCCTAGACCTGAAGGAAGAATGTAAGGAGAAACAAGAAAGAAAAGAATTATAGTGGGGGGTTCTAGTTGGAAAATGTTGATTTGGGGTTCTGGGCTGGAAACAGTGTGATTAAAAATCCTTGCAACAATTACATGGAACACATGGGCTTGTGTCCATTTGAGGAAATCTATATTGTTTCCCAGGGCAGCCATAACGAAGAACCACCAACCCGGTATCTTATTACCACAGAAATTTATTCCCTTACAGGTCTGGAGACTAGAAGTCCTAAATAAGTTGTTGGTGGGGCCATGTTCTAAAGGCTCTAGGGAAGAATCCTTTGTCTCTTCCTAGCTTCTGGTGGCTGCCAGCAATCCTTGGGGGTTGTGGCTGGTTGTACTGCACTGTTTGGTTCCTTCCTCCATCATTATATGGCCTTTCCTGTAAGGATGTTCTGGGTGTTTGATTCCCCTCTCCTTTCTCTTACAAAGATACCAGTCACCACCCTGATCCAGTATGATCCCATTTTAGGGTAGATTATGACATCTACAAAGAACCTGTTTCCAACTAAGGTCACATTCTGAGGTTCTGGGTGGACATGAACTCGGGGGAGGACACTATTCGATCCACTATGTATCCCTAATAGTAGTTCTATTATGGCAATAAAGCCAGAAAATGTCGCTCTCAGATCCTGACTCCCACTTCTCCTGCCCCTTAGTCTCCCTACACCTTGAAATGGTAGCGAGCGTCCCTACTGGGATTGTCAGACAGATCAGAAGCTTTCTGCTTCTTGCATTTGGTGTACAACAGGGGTGCAGCCAAGAGGCTGGGAGAGATGCAGTGGAGGCTCCCCTCTCCCAGGAGCAGACTGCCCCAGAGGACTCGTCCAGGGCGCCCAGAATATTCCAAGCATCTTCCCAATGGCTTTGCCCCAGGCTTTAATTTCAGGAGTTTTACTTATTTGCTTGGGGTAAGTCTCTTGGGATAAGAACTTGGGATAAGAGCCCAAGTTTCTGCTGGGGATCTAATTGGTTTATCTTTACTTATGAGATGGTGTGTGTCTCCTCCTAGGAGAAACACCTTAAAGGGGATATGTCCTACTTAGATGCTTCAGCGTCAGTGAATGGTGGCAGGAATCTCAGAGCCCATTGTGGACCAATGGGGGAAACGTCTGGGGGGATTTTGAGCAAAGCCATGATTCCTCAACCCTCAAGTGACATCCAGTGGGGGACTATGATGGTGGAAGCAGCCTGGCTGTAGCAGGGCTTTGTTCTGGCAATCTGGTGCAATCAACAGTCATAAATCCTTGGGGGCAAGACACAAGAATGTTCAGAGTTGTGCTGCAGGCTCTTCATAGGAAGATTCCATGTTACCAGTGGCTCTGACTTTGAAGCTGGTCTAGGCCTGGTTTCTGGGATTAGCCTCTACTCCAGATTCCCTGAGATAATTACAAAAGTTATTTGATATTGGTGTTCACTCATTTATTAGTCTGAAGTCTTTATTGTATCTCTGTGGACACATTTATTAATTCCAAATGTGGATTTTTGGGGGGACAGATAACAATCTTTCTCTGTGTAATCAAGGAAAGATTTTCTTTCCAAGTCCAAGATTTTTATAAGCCTGAATTTTTCTGAATGAATCAATGATAGCTCACTGAAAATGCTTACCTTCCACAGTCAGATTGGCAGAACCCAACTAGACACAAATAAACACTTTAAAGAGGTGCCCTCTCTCTGCCCTACCGATTCAACAAAGCTGTAAGAACATCTAACTTTCTAACAACTAGAGCCTTCCAGTGAACAGTGAACAATATTGTCTCATAGTTTCTGTGGGTCGAAAATCTGGGCATGGTTTGGTGGGTGCTTCACTGGAAGGTGCTTTGATCTAGAAATGTCAGCCAGATGGATTGACTCTGTCAAGAGTGTCATATCATTTGTTCCTTGGTAATAATTAGCATCAGGCTATAAACCTCATTTATTCATTCATTCAACAAATATCCAGCATCCTATGGAAGTCTGCTTTTAAAATGTCTCCCAACCATCTCTACCTCTATCATGCACTTACATATCCCCTTTCACAGGAGTATAGGCTGGGCTAAGTGACTTGCTTCTAATAAAAAGAACAGTGCAAAGTAATGGAATGTAACTTAAAAATCGGATCACAAAAGACTGACTTCAGTCTTGCTCTCTTTCTCTGTCCCTTTCTGTCTCTCTCTCTCTGTCTCTCTCTCTCTCTCTGCTCTCTTCACACTTGCTTACTCTGGTGAAGTAGGCGGCCATGTTGTGGGCTGGCTGCCCCATAGAGAAGTTCATGAGGTGAGAAACTGAATTCTGTGAACTACGTGAATGAACTCAGGAGGATTTTCTACCTCAGTGTTAATATTCTACCCTTGTGTTAACTGCATTCCAGGTTGACATTTTCATTCCAGCCGTTGAGAGACCTTGACTCACAAGACCCGGCTAAGGCATGCCCAGATTTCTGATCCACAGAAACTTTGAGATGATAAATATTGTTACATTGAGTCACCAAATTTTGGAGTAATTTGTTATGCAGGGATAGATGCGTAATACACAGTTCACTGGCTCTGAAGATACAAATTTGAAAAAAAAAATCCACAATTTTCTTCTCAAGCCTTGCAATAATTTCTAGAGGAAGCAATAAATGCCCTCATTGGATCTCGTTCAAAACACAGTGGTTAGTCAGCCCTCCACACAAGGGTTTGTAAAAAAAAAAAAAAAAGACAAAAAAAAAAAAAGACAAAAAAAAAAAAAACCACAGTGGTTATATAAATGAAGATGTGATCTGGGTTTTTAGTCTACATATATAGAATTCATGAAACTGGCCAAATGTTAAAGTAATTGGGAAAGACTTTGTAGTGTGAGATATCTCTGACCACTTGGAAATGGTACACTATGGACAGGAGAAAATGCATGCATTTCAGAATAAAAGTGTCTGAAGCTTAGGAATCAGGGATTACATCTGCCTCTGCAAAACCCATCTTTATTAAAAGAATATTGAAAACAAAACTAGATAAGGAGGCTTTCCTTATCTAGGAAAACTTTTCCTAAGTTTTTCCCACCCATTTCTGTTACCTCAGTTTGAATCATTATATTTTTTGCTTTAGATCAGTTGTAAAAGATAGACTAAAAATAAAGTTTACAAACCATATTTATGCCAATGGGAACAGAAAGACTTTGAAGGAAATCTAAAGGAAACCCTCTTGACAAAATTTTGGGTCATGATGCTCTGACTCAAGATACTGGACTTTAGGATCTGTTAGAAATATCCCGAATTTCTGCTCTATCCATTTCAAGTTGCCAAATTTAATACCAGAAATTAGGTTGTTACCCTCCATATGGAGTGAAGATAAGTAATGGACTATAAGAGCCTGAAATTCAGGAGAAGGGTCCAGGTTGGGTGTGATCTGCAAGGAAGTGGTGGAGGAGAGAGAGCGGAGCTCCAAGGACTGAAGCCTGATACACTCCAATGATAGGAGGGCTGGAAGAAAAGGAGCCACAGAGAAAACTGAGAAGGTCTAGCACAACCCAGTCTAAAGCCAGGTTCACGGGGTGGTGCAGGGTCAGGGGTGGTGAGTGTTCATGTTGACTCATAAAGATAGTGTGCTTGATTCTTTCTGTCCTATGTCCTCACTGTTAGTTATCTCATTTATTCCCATGGCTACTACATAGTCATCCCCATGAAAATGATTCCAAAATCTATGTTTCTATCTTATCTCTGGATATCTTTGCCTGGATATGTATACCTAACTGGCATCCCAGCACAGCATGTCCCCAAAAAACTTGTCTTAAATCTGCACACAGATGTCTTCTTCTCCTGAAAGACCTGGTTGGATCACCTTCCTTAAGTAAGCCTATTATCTTTCCCCCAATCACAATCTCCTTAAGTTATTTTACTCTCAGTAATAGCACTTGCCAACATGATGTGTTTATTTCTTTGTTCCTTCTCTCTCTCCTGTACTAGACTAGAAGCCCCATGAGAGCAGGGACTTGGCCTCTTCCATTCCTGATGTATCCTTAGCTCCTAAAATGGTCCCTGGCCATAGGCAGTGCTTAGTAAGTATTTTCTGGTTCTGATTTTTTGGAAGCCTCTCATTACTGGATTTTCAAAATCAAACCTAATATTTTAATAAGTTTTAGTAAGTTTAAAATTAAAATAATTGTTCTAATTTTGAGATAATTTTAGGTTTACATGCGGTTGTAAGAAACAGAAGGAATCCAATGCACCTGTTACCCGAGGTCTCTCATCTTACAAAAACTGCTGTGCAATATCACAACCATAGCATTGACATTGATACAGTCAATGTCATTCCCATCACCACATTCCCATCACCACAAGGATTGCTCATGGTCCCTTTTATAACCACATTTACTTCCTTCTTGCCCCCACTTCCTTCTTAGCCCCTGAAAACCACTCATCTATTTCTCCACTTCTATAATATATCATTTCAAGAATTTTGTATCATCAGAATCGTAAAATATGTAAGCTTTTGGGGTTTGATTTTTTCACTTAGTGCAATTCTCTGGAGATTGATCTGGGCTGTTACATGTATTAACACTCCTTTCCTTTTTGTTACTGAGCAATCCGACACAGTATGCATGTGTCTGTTTGTTTAACCATTCAACCACCGAAGGACCTCTAGGTTGTTCCCAGTTTAAGGCTCTCACAAATGAAACGACCATAAATATTTGTACAGGTTTCCCTGTGAACATGTCTTCACTTCTCTGGGATAAATGCCCCAAAGTGTGATTTCTTGGTTGAATGGTAGCTGCATATTAAGATTTTAAAGAAATTGTCAAACCGTTTTTTAGAGTGGCTCTACCATTGTAGAGTGATGTATGAATGTTCGTTTCTCCACATCCTTGCCAGCATTTTGTGTTTTCTCTATTTTTTTTCTTTTTTTTCCCATTTATTTATTTTCAGAAAAACAGTATTCATTATTTTTTCACCACACCCAGTGCTCCATGCAAGCTGTTTTTCACTTCCACCATTCTGATAGGTGTATGGTGGCATCTTGTAGTTTCAGCTTCTCTTTCCAAAGGTCAGCAATGTTCCGCATTTCTTCATGTATTTCTTTTCCATTTCTATATCCACTTGGTGACATGTCTGTTTAGGTCCTTTGCCTATGATTTCATTGGGTTTTGGGAGTGTTTTCTTTGTTTTTGTTTTTGTTATGTTTACTGTTTTTAGGGTTCTTTATGTATTTAGATACTAATCTTTTCTTGGATATACAGTTTGAAAATGTTTTCTCCAGTCTGTATCTTAGTGTTTTCCACCTCTTACCAGGGTCTTTCATAGAGTAGAAGTTTAATTTTCATGAGGTTCAATTTATCAATTTCCCTTTGACGGATCATGCTTTTGGTATTAAATATAAGATCCTTTAGATTCTGAAGGCTTCTCCTTTGCTTATTTTTTCTAAAACTTTATAGTCATATTTAAGCTTACCATCCATTTTGAGTTCATTTCTGTATAAGCTGTGAGACTTTGGCGAAGGTTCACTTTTTTTTTTTTGGCCTATGGATATCCAATCATTCCAGTATTATTTATTGAAAAGTTTGTGTCTCTTCCACTGAAATACTTTTCTGCTTTCGGGGAAGAAAAATAACAAGAAAAATGGCATATTTGGGGAGCTCTATTTCTGTCCCAGTGATCTGTGTATCAAGTCCTCTGGTAATACCACACACTCTTGATAAGTGTAACTATGTAATAGATGTTGAAATGAAATAAACTGATTCCTCTCACTTTATTCTTACTTTTCAAAAATGGTTTTAGCTATTGCAGTTCTTTTGCCTCTCCATATGAATTTTGGAATAACATTGTTATACACAAAAAATACTTTGCTGCCATTTTGGTAGGAATTTCATGAAATATCTCATTTGGGGGAGAATGGGCATCTTTGCTATTGAGTCTGACAATCTATGCACATGACTTCATTTATCTCTTTATATCTCTTCATTTATTTAGATCTTCTGTGATGTCTTTCACCAGCATTCTGTAATTCTCAGTATTCAAGTTCTGTACATGCCTTGTTAGATTTACACCTAAGTATTTCTCTCCTACCCCCCTCAATTGTACATTATAATTGCAATTGCAATTTCAGTGTCCATATGTTTTGTGTTTCATGCATTCTATTTGCTAATATTTTATTAAGGATTTTTTGTATGTATATATTAATGAAGAATATTGGTCTATAGTTTTCTTTTCATGTACTGTGTTCATTTGGTTTTGTTATCAGGGTAATACCACTTTCATAAAATGGGTTAAGAAGTATTCTTTCCTCTTCTATTTGGTGGGGGAAATTGTGTAGAATTGGTTTGATTTTTCTGTATGTGTTGAGTAGATTTCTCCAGTGAAACCATTTGTGCCTGGAGATTTCTTTTGGTGAGATTTTAAAATTACAAATTTAATTTCCTTAATAGTTATAGAGCTATTCAAATAATTTCATATTGGGTGAGTGATGGCTGCTTGTGCTTTTCTGACAAAGTTTATCAACATAATGTCAACACGATGTCAAATTTGTCATCAACAAACATCACATTTATGTGTGTAGAGAAATTCAGAGTATTTTATCCTTTGTTGTTGCAAGGTCTGTAATGATATTCTTTGTTTCATTTCTGATGTTGATAATTTGTGTTTTCTTTTTTTTTCTTTGTCAGTCTTGTGAAAGGTTTGCCAACTTTTTAAATCTTTTCTAAGACTCAGCTCTTCCTTTCATTGATTTTTGCTATTGTTTTTTTGTTTCAATTTCATTGTTTTCAGTTCTTATCTTTATTATTCCCTTTTTTCTACTCATTTTATGGTTTGTTCTCTCTTCTTTTCATATATTCTTGAAACGGTTGCTTATACTATTTATTTGAAAGTTTTTTTCTTTTCTAACATATGTATTCAATGCTATAAGTTTCTCTCTCCCCACTGCTTCACTGTGTCCCAGGTTTTTTTTCAGTTTTATTGACATGTAATTTCCAAAT
The DNA here is from genome assembly GCF_020171115.1 of Neogale vison. Classification (NCBI taxonomy): domain Eukaryota; kingdom Metazoa; phylum Chordata; class Mammalia; order Carnivora; family Mustelidae; genus Neogale; species Neogale vison. The sequence goes on along the minus strand of NC_058101.1, from coordinate 26,772,773 downwards.
AAAAATTGTATTTACTTAAGGTATACAACTTATTTTGAGATACAAACACACACACAGTGAAATAATCTCCAAAATCAAGTTAATTAACTTCATTTCTCATTCTATCAACCTATCTTCTATCACTTCACACAGTTACTATTTTTTCTGTGTGAATGAGTGAGTATGTGTGTATGTATGTGTGGGTGTGTGTGTGTTAGGTACACTTAAGATTTACCATCTTAGCAAATTTTATGTGTACAATACGGCATTATAAACTATAGTCACATTGCTATACAAGAGGTCTCCAAACTTATCCATCTCGCAAAACTGAAACTGTCTCACACAGCTTTTTAAATGGTGTATTATCATTTTCATTCAATTTTTTAAATATTTCTCTTGAAACTTTCTCTCTGATTCCCAGAGTATTTGGAAGTGTTGTTTCCAAGTGTTTGGAGATTTTCCTGTTATCTCTTTTATTGATTTCTAACTTAATTCCTCTGTGGTCTGAGAGCATGCTCTCAACACTTAGGATTTCCATTCTTTTCAATTTGTTGAGGTTTGTTTTATGGCTCAGGGTGTGGTCTGTCCTGGTATGTATTATACAGGTACTTGAAAAGAATGAGTATCCTGCCCTTGTTGGTAGAGTACTCTGTAAATGTTCTATCTTGGGTTGATGGTGCTGTTGAGTTCTTCTATATCTTTGCTGATTTTGTTCTGTTTTGATTGTTGAAAGGGGGCATTGTGGTCACCAACTCTAACTGCAGATTGGTCTATTTCTGTTTTCAGTTCTATCAGTTTGATTTCACATTTTTTGTACCTCTGCTGAATAAGCATTTAGGATTACTAAGTTTTCTTGGTGGATTAGCCCTTTTATCATTATATATGTTCTTCTTTGTCTCTGGTAATTTTCTTTGTTCTGAGGTCTACTTTATTTGATATTAAAATAGCCACTCTCCTTCTTTCCTTTAATTAATGTTCACATGATGTAACATTTCCCGCTCTTTTGGTTTCAACTGTACTACATCATTATATTTGAAGTGAATTTCTAATAGACAGCATGTAGTTGAGTCCTGGTTTTTAATTCACTCTATTAATCTCTAACTTTTAAGTGTATCTGGACAATTTCCATTTAATGTAATTATTGATGTTAGTCCATAAGTGTTCCATTAAAATTTTTGTTTTCTTCATTTTTCTTTTTCCTTCTTTTGTGTGAAGGTTTTTAGAATTTTGGTTTTTATTTAACTATAGTATTTTTTAGTACTTTTACTGTATATTAATATAGTTTTTATAGTATTTTTACTGTATATAGTATTTTTACTATATATTAATATAGTTTTTTAGTGTTTGCTGCACATACATAGTATTTTTACTGTATATTAATAGTATTTTAAACTATATATTAATTTTTACTGTATATTATAGTATTTTTACAGTATAGTATTTTTATAGTATTTTTACTGTATATTAATATAGTTTTTTTAGTGTTTGCTGCACATATTACTTTATATATACAGAAGTTAATACAATCTACTGGTGTTGCAATTTTACCAACTCAAATGAAATGTAGAAAACTTACCTTCCTCTATGTCCTTTTATTTTCCCCATTTACATTGTAATTATTGTAGATATTTTCTCTACATACATTTAGAACCCTAGAGACAGTACTATTTTGCCTTCACCATCAAAAAATATTTTATAAAATGCCAGAGGATAAGGAAAGTCCATTATATTATCTGCATGTGTTCTTTTTTTCTTTCTTGATGGTCCAGGGTTTCTTCTTTTATTGTTTTTTTCTGCTTAGAGAACTTTAGTTAGCCATTCTCTCAGGGCTGGTATGCTACTGACATATTTTCTTAGGTCCTTCACCTGAAAAAGTTTTATTTCTCCTTCATTCCTGAAACACATCTTCACTGGGAGTAGGATTCTGAGTTCTTTCAGCACTTAGAGAATGTTGTGCACTGGCTTCCATGATTTCTGATGAGAAATGTCATCCAATGTCATTCAATTTGTTTTCCCCTTTAGGTAAGGTTTTGTTTCCCTCTTATTGATTTCAAGATAATTTTCTTTGCCTTTATTTTTCAGATGTTTGACTATAACATGTTTTGATCTTAATTCCTTTAGGTTGGTCCTGTTTGGGGTTCATTCAGCTTCTTACATCTGTGAACTCAGATCTTTTGCAAAATCCGGGAACATTTCAGCCATTATTGCTTCAAATACTTTTTTGGCCCCACTCTCTTTCTTTCTCTCTTCTGGGGACTCTGATGACATGAGCGTTAGATCTTTTGTTATAGTCTGACTATCTTTAGTATAGGAAACGTCATTCTGATAAATTGCAGGTATGGAGTTTGCCATTTTTCTTACAGTCCTTGACCAGGCACTGCATTCAGCATGTACGCAAAAAGAAATCTACGCCCACTGTGAATCCATTTTTTCTCACAATGCAGTGACCTTCTGTTAGGGCTCCCATATTTCTTTCTTTATTAAGGACAGGTTGGGACTTCACAGTGTTTAATGGGCTCTTTATCCCTTACAGACAGTTTTATAAAGGATATATAGGAAAAGCAAAATGAAACTTGGAATAATGAAAATAATTTTTATTGAAAAAGATCAAAGTGGTAAAAAGATTAAATATAATGCTTTGTTAAAAGCCTAGCTCTGAACATAATACCCCCTCAAAGAGGCTTGAAGAGAAATAAAATGATGCTCTAAAACTCCTAATGCAGTCTTCACAGCAGAGTGATTTCCACTTGATTACAATTGGAAAGCCCTGTTATGCAAGCAGTTTGAGCCTCCCTTATTGAAGACGGGTGCTGCTGCTAAACAGTTTATCAGTGTTTATAAAGATGGCAAGTCTATCAGTTGTGTAAGCCCTGGTCCTCTCATATATGGGCTCATACTTTTGCTACCCAGCAAACTAAACTTGGCTTGACTGACAGGCAAAGAGCCTAATGGAAGTCAGAACATCATTATTTGTCTACAGATCTCAAAGTGTTTCCGAAGCCTCCTGAACTTCTGTCAACATTTTTCACACTTTGCTGATACTCCTTCTTGAACATCTGTCTCCTAAGGTAGACTCTTCTCTGTGAAGTCTAATGAAAATCCCATTGTTATGGGACACATGGGCGGCTCAGTCTGTTAAGCACTGGCTCTTAGTTTCAGTGTAGGTCTTGATCTCTTGGGTTGTGGGATGTGGGATCAAGCCCTGAGTCAGACTCCAGGCTCAGCGTGGAGTCTGTTTGAGATTCTTGCCCTCTCCTCCACCTTCCCCCTCCACTCCTTTCCCCACTTGCTTGCACATTCGCTCTATCTCTCTAAAATAAATGAATGAATAAATATTTTTTAAAAATCCCATCTTTCTAATCATCAAACAGGGACCCTACATAAATATTTGTCAAAAAAATACCTAAATGAACAAAATCTCTCTAGAAGTAGAGAAAAATATCTCCCCACTTCAAATTCTTTTTTTAAATTTTTAAAATTTTAAAAATTTCTTTCCAGTGTTCCAGAATTCATTATTTATGTAACACATCCAGTGTTCCATGCAATATGTGCCCTCCATAATACCCACCACCAGGCTCACACAACCTCCCACCTCCTGCCCCTTCAAAACCCTCAGATTGTTTTTCAGAGTCCATAGTCTCTCATGGTTCGTCTCCCCCTCCAATTTCCCCCTTCTCCTCTCCATCTCCCCATGTCCTCCGTGTTATTTCTTATGCTCCACAAATAAGTGAAACCGTATGATAATTGACTCTCTCTGCTTCACTTATTTCACTCAGCATAATCTCTTCCAGCCCCATCCATGTTGATACAAAAGTTGGGTATTCGTCCTTTCTGATGGAGGCATAATACTCCATAGTGTATATGGATTGTGTATATCCATTCGTCAGTTGAAGGGCATCTTGGTTCTTTCCACAGTTTGGCGACCGTGGCCATTGTTACTATGAACATTGGGGTACAGATGACCCTTCTTTTCACTATGTCTGTATCTTTGGGATAAATACCCAGTAGTGCAATTGCAGGGTCATGGGGTAAATCTATTTTCAATTTATTGAGGAATCTCCACACTATTTTCCAAAGTGGCTGCACCAACTTGCATTCCCACCAACAGTGTAAAAGAGTTCCTCTTTCTCCGCATCCTTTCCAACACACGTTGTTTGCTGTTAATTTTGGCCATTCTAACTGGTGTAAGGTGGTATCTCAATATGGTTTTGATTTGAATCTCCCTGATGGCTAGTGATGATGAACATTTTTTCATGTGTCTGATAGCCATTTTTATGTCTTCATTGGAGAAGTGTCTGTTCATGTCTTCTGCCCATTTTTTGACGTGATTATCTGTTTTGTGTGTGTTGAGTTTGAGAAGTTCTTTATAGATCCTGGATATCAGCCTTTTGTCTGCACAGTCATTTGCAAATATCTTCTCCCATTCCATGGGTTCTTTGTTTTGTTGACTGTTCTTTGTTCTTTGTTTTGTTGACTGTTTTCTTTGCTGTGCAGAAGATTTTGATTGTTAAAATGTCTATATTGCCTAGAGCAATCTATACTTTCAATGCCATTCTAATCAAAATTCCACCAGCGTTTTTCAAAGACCTGGAACAAACATTCCTAACAATTTGTATGGAATCAGAAGAGACCCCGAATTGCTAAGGAAATGTTGAAAAAGAAAAACAAAACTGAGGGCATCACGCTGCCTGATTTCAAGCTATACTACAAAGCTGTGATCACCAAGAGAGCATGGTACTGGCATAAAAATGACACAAAGACCAGTGGAGCAGAGTAGAGAGCCCAGATATGGACCCTCAACTCTATGGTCAAATAATCTTCAACAAAGCAGGAAAAAATATACAGTGGAAAAAAGACAGTCTCTTCAATAAATGGTGCTGGGAAAATTGGACAGCTATATGTAGAAGAATGAAACTCGACCATACATACACAAAGATACATACATAAAGATAAACTCGAAATTGGTAAAGGACCTCAACTTGAGGCAGGAATCCATCAGAATCCTAGCAGAGAACATAGGCAGTAACCTCTTTGACATCAGCCACAGCAACTTCTTTCAAGTCATGTCTCCAAAGGCAAAGGAAACAAAATCAAAAATGAATTTTTGGGACTTCATCAAGACCCACTTCAAATTCTACACCTCATTCATTCAATCATTTATTTCAAAAAAAAGTTTTAAGAAATGTTTAGTATGTGCCAGGTGAGGTACTAGACACTGTAAGTACAACAAAAAATAGAATGTGATTTATTTTCTGACTAACAGTGTCCATGGAAATATGTCAGACCTGTGCTCATTCTTGTTGGCTTGGGCTTCCACATGTGTCTTTAGATCAAGAATTAGCAAATTGTGGCTCAGGGGCCAAATCTGATCTCTTTTTTTTTTTATTCATAAGAAAGTTTTGTTGGAAAATAACCACACTCATTTATTATGGATAACCAGATCTGCTTTCACACTACAGTGACCAGCAAATGTCTAAAATATTTACTCTCTGAACATCTCAAAAAAAAAAAAAAATCTGTAGTCAACCCTTCCCTAAATCATGAATTGGGAATGTTTGACACACCCTTCCCTTACCTGGAAGTTCCTGCAGTGTCAAACAGACAAAGTCATGGTTCCATCCTTCCTCAACATATCCTGTGGTCAAGACTATTGGGGGGAATAAACCAAAATATATATTGTCCCTAAAACTCTCCAGATGACATATTAGTGTCAAACAAAGCCCTTGATCTTAATATAATATCTTTTATCTTCATTAAAACTCACAGAATAGAGACAAGAAAGGTGGTCTACATTCAGGACAATTGCTTGGTCCCATCATCTAGCAGTGGGGAACACTTAATGTTTAGGCATATTCAATGGACAGCTCACATCCTATTGGTATGCTTGACACGTTTGAGACGTTTGGGAAATAGTCAGGGGTTCAGTGAGACTGGAGGGGAGTGAGTGAGAGGCTGAAGTGGGAGCTAAGAGCAGAGAGCTGGGAGGGGAAAAGAGAGAGCCACTGAAAGGATGAGCCATCTGTTGGTTATTCAGTGAAGGAGTGATCTGATCTGATTTGTGGTTTGGGGAAGATCACCCTGGTTGACATGTGGAGACTGGACTATAGGGGTGCAAGGGCAGAAACAGGGCCATAAGTGAGGAGGTCACTGGAATGAGCAGATGAGACATGACAGTGGCTGAGCTTAGGGAATTTGGTAGAGGTATAAGAAGTGGTTAGATTCTGCACTTTAACGATGGAGCCAATAAAAAATTCTGATGCATGGAGCATAGGAAGAGGAGGAGAGCCAGGGAAAGCTGCAAGGCTAAAGAACTGGAAGGATAGAACTTCCATTGACTGAGATGGAAAAGACTGGGGAGAATCAGAGTTTGGGGATCCCTGGGTGGCTCAGTGGGTTAAGCGTCTGCCCTCGGCTGAGGTCATGATCCCAGAGTCCTGGCAGGCTCTCTGCTTCTCCCTCTCCCTGCTGCTCACCCTGCTTTACTCTCTCTCTTTTTGTCAAATAAATATTAAAAACAAACCAAAAAAAGAAGGGTTTGTTTTAGATACGGTATGCTTGACATGTTTTATTTTTTTCTCAGATTTCATCCTTCTCCTTTGGGTTACCCTCATTCAGAAACTGGGACCTCTCCTTTCCAGTTCCTAGGTCTGTTCCTTTCCCTTTCCTTCACGAACCTCCCTGAGATAGCATTGGAGAAAGGAGGTCAGAAGAGAGGACTCTAGAGGCAGAATTCTGCATGCAAATTCAGGTCTGCCATTTTCTAGCTATGTGACCTTGAGAAAATTACTTCAGTTGGGTGAAATTTTGTTCCTCTATTTGTGCAGTAGAACAAAAATAATCATTGCCTTTCTCTCAGAGTTAATGTGAGGATTAAAAGGGATAGTATACATGAAATGGGCAAGCACACATAAGTGTCAGCTCTCTGGTTATATCCCAGGCTTCTGTCTCCAAAATTTTTCTAGTTTCTTGTGTCATATAAGGACTGGTGTGTGAGGATGAGGTTCTTGTGGGGAGGGATACAACGTGGGGCAGGTGGGAGGGGAAGGAGCAAAGATCCAGTACAAGAACCCCTGTCTACTAGAAGGGGCTGGAGGTTGGGCACAGGTATGACTGACAGAAGAGAGCTAGTCACTTAGCACCCTGCTGTTCCTTGGACATAAACCATGGCACCTCTCAGCTGTAGAAGAGGCAGATGGGGAGGGAGAAGCCAGGACCTGACAGGAAGCAAGGCCAGGAGAAGAGGACAGTGGAACGGTAGGTGAGCAAGTGATGCTGGTGTCCAGGGATGAGGCAAGAAGCCTTAAGAGGCCTGTTGTGGGCTTCCAGGAAGAAATGCTGGGATTCCCACAAAGACAAAAGCATACTGATGGGAATGAAGCATCATCTTGAAGGCTTATCTATGACTGGGTTTCACTGGCAGTGCTCAGCCTCTTGTGGGGGAGTAGGTGGGAATGACAAAGTTACTCTTCCAGACCCATGATCCAGGAACCATTGCCTGAATTTGGGCTCTGATTCTAGACTCTGAATCTTTGCCTTTCCCATGCCTACTTGCCCCAGCCCCTGAGTGTTTAGTTTGGGAAACTCTTTTACTGCCCAACTCCCTTGTTGGGAGGTTTGTTCCCCTCAGCCTCTGACAAGTAGTCAAGTGCTCCAGCTCGAGATCATGAAAGGCCTGGATTTCAACACCAGCCACTGTCCTGCTATATAACAGAGCACTTCTCTCATGCCCTTAAAGTCTCAATTTCCTGATCTATAAAATGGGCATATCAGTAGCACCTCCCTCTCAACATTAGTCGAGTTTTCATGAGACTTAGCATGAACCTGTCACACAGTGAGTGCTCCTGGGATGATGGCAGCTAGGATTATGAAAGTAACTTGCCTGCTTTTCACAGCTTGGTCACCAAGTTGCGTGACTATCTCTTGTGCTATAGAAAAAGATAAAATGAATCTAAATTTCCTTTTAGAGTTTGAAAACTAGATATCAATGCAATTCTTCAAGAAGGTTTCATGTTTTTAACAATCACATCAGAGGTTCCTATGGAAAGATCTCTGAGAGATGGTCCTTTTTATATGTAAGAATTCTAGTGTGTTTCTTAAAAACCAGTCACACCTAGATGTATGAGGTGCAAACCTCAGGAGGGGGTAAAGGAAAATCTTCTCTCACCATTATGAGAGTTCACACATCCAGAGCAAAACAGCTTTGCTTCAGAAAATTCTAATCAAGATGACCTTGGTGTTAAATTTTCCTACATGTGCAGCCCACATGGCTACCTCTCTAAATATCTTTTAAGGAGATCCATCATCCATCAGGTGTCCAGGCTCTTGCCGTAAGGAGACATCTTCATAGAGTTCATAGCAAGACTTCCTTCTCGAGTTCTAATCTTGTTTTCGAAGTCAGTAGAAGTGCTTCTGCAAAGCAACATGGTATTATGCAGCAGAAGCCACAAAGATGTCAGAAGCTCTATTCCTAAGAATTTATTCTAAGGACATGTTAATCAGAAGGCAAAAATTGTATGCGAGAAGATGCTGCCTGAAAATGTTAACTAAAAAGCAAAAAACATGAGGAGTGAACTAACTGCACAACAACGTGGGAATAATTTAGTAAGTTACGGAATATTGTGCAAACACTGAAATTTTTAAATACGAAGGCTTGGGAAGCGCAGAGCCTGTTTTTTGATGTGCTGTTAAGTGAAATGGCAGAATTCAAAATAGAGATTGCTTTGCGGCTGCAAGTGTATAAAATGCGTATGCGTGGATGAGCAGGGGTAGATAAGGGGCAAAAGTGAAACACTACTGGAGGGTGCTGGAAATAGCACCTGTCCCTTCAAAATATTTGTTGATGCCGTTGCCATGACAACTCTTCAACAAAAAAATGTTAAAAATAATTAAGTCGGCCCAAAGCACCAAAGACGCGAACTCCCCAGGGCTACGTGAAATGATACGCTCTCATATACACTGATTATACGAGAAAATTCCTTTTCTGTTGTTTAGGCACAGGTTACAGATCACCTGCTGGCATTTGTCTTCTCACGGAGGCAGGAAGCCACCGCTGCCTGGTAAATCTTCAGTACGTGACTCGCAGACATCAAAGCCCCCAAACCTATGTAGCAGAATGGAAACACTTGCAGCCTCCACCTGGAGTTTTATAATGATTGATTTCCTGTCCAGAGAAACTGGGTCTGGGAAAAAGAAAATTTTGACTTATACCCCTTTACCTACAGGAACCATATGGTCCATGCTTTTGAATAATTAGTCCTCTAAAGCCAGACTAGGCTTGTAAACAAATGCATTTTTCCTGGTCTGTAGTCATTCATTCATTTGTTCACTCGCCAAACCTTAATGAAACATCTTTCCTGTGTCCAGCATTTGCTCTGAATGAAGAATTAAAATTCAGAAGGAATAACCTTACCAAGGAGCTCACAATCTAATTAGAAAAGACAGACACATCTTTAATTTTATATGATGAGTTAAGGGCTTTCTTCCATCATCTGTGAAGTGGAGGGAGGAATTCCTAATGAATTGACATATGTACGAAATGCCCAGAAAATAGACAATACTCAGGAAATACTGGTTTCTTTCCCATTGACACTGAGTGTCGGGCAGCTGCATCCTTCTAATATGGAGGAAGAGTAGAATTCCTAGGGTTTTGCTAATGACGGGAAAGCCTCCTCAGAAACAAGGGCACTCATGCTGGTCCTGGGAAGATGAGTGAGATTTAGGGGAAGAGAGAGGGGGCGGGAGAGAAGGAACCCCAAGCAGACTCTCCACTGAGCATGGAGCCCGACAGAGGGCTCGATCTCATGGTCCTGAGATCATGATCTGAGCCCAAATCAAGAGTCCTGATGTTTAACCAACTGAACCACCAGGCGCCCGCAGAGTTCTATTCTTATATATGGTTTAGCCACTGTCTGTTTGTATACTCAGCCTCAGTCGAGGTTAAGTGACCAGGCACCCCATCTCAGTTAGAGTGAAAATGTCCTTTTTTCTTCCATAGGTTTCATCTGAGAGCTTGCTGCTGTCCAAAGGACCAATTGCAAAGGCTTGAAAGATGCTCTCATCCCATCCCAGCCCCCCAAAGCTTGCTCTCACTCCAGGGCATGCTTCATTCCTTCCATGAGGTCATCACTGTCATTCCTTCTGGCCATTCCTGGTCTTGGCCTTGGAACCTGCCATGATCTGTCCAAAGGCACCTCCTGGCTTTTCCTCCCTCATTGCTGGAACCCGAACTCAGCTCACTCTTAGGAAGCAGACTTTGGATGGTAACTGATAATAGCTTTGACCACGATTCTTCAAGAGATGGATTTTCCCTGTGAATGGGCATTTCTGATATTTCCTTCAACCAAAATAAATAAATGAATAAAGTGATCTCACAACCTAATTCCACCAAAAGCACTGCTGTGAAGAGCTTGAATAATAGAGCCCAGACCTGTTGTTTTTCTCATGAGCTAACTCTGGGCAGGGGTAGAAGGATGGCACTGAGAGGAACAAGGAGTTAAGATGCCATTTGGATGGCCTCCCTGCACATCAGATGTCTTGATCGCACTCTTGGCAAATGCTGAACTGCAATCAATTCTTGGATAAATTCTCTGACAGGTGTTCAAAGTGATGATATCCTGGGATGTTGATTAAAGAGTGATCCATATGTTTTAGATGCCAGATGTGCAGGCAGCGAAGTCAAAAGTTAGTTGAGAAAATGTAGGAGCCTGACTGATATTTTCCCCAGATGGATTGCAGGGGCATTGGCAAGTGAGCAAAGTATAATTTTTTTTTAGGGGTTAGGTCATAAAGCATGAAAGAGATCATTCTGGCCTGCAGAAATAGAAAGCACATTCGAAAATCACTTTTAATCTTCCTGGATCTCCATCAGTTTATTTTTAAATGACCTACGCTTGCATTTAAGGAAATCGGTGTAAACTGGATGCCTGTGAGACTCAATTCCTATATACTGACAAGCCAGGCATTTTAAGGGTAACCGCAATACAAAATAAAGGGTAGCTGTTATGTATTGGCTGGTCTTCCTAGCACTGTTATGCTCCAGGACGGGGCCACTGGCTACTGGCTAATAGAAGAAGGCACTTTGGCTCAAGGGCATCTGTGCTCCACTTGCACATAGACCTACCAGATGCAAAGACAGTACTTAATTCTCTCGTGGGTGATCAAACCAAGATGACACCTGTCTAAAGCAGTGGTTCCCAGCCGAGCTGCTCTGACTCCCAGGAGACATTTGGCAACATCTAGGCAGACATTTTCAGTTGTCACAACTTGGGAAGCATTACAGCCACCTGGGGGACAGACACCAGCATTCCTGCTACGTATCCTATCCTATCCACAGGAAAGCCTCCCACGCAAAGAGTTATCTGGCCCCAGGGCGCTTGGGTGGTTTAGTCAGTTAAGCCTCTGCCTTTGACTCAGGTCATGATCCTTCGGTCCTGGGATCGATCCTGGGATCGAGCTCCGTATCGGGCTCCCTGCCCAGCAGGGAGTCTGCATCTCCCTCTCCCTCTGCCTCTGCCCCTCCTCCCTGCTCTTTCATTCTCTCTCTCTCTCTCTCAAATAAGTAAATAAAACCTTAAAAAATAAAAAAAGAATTATCTGGCCCCAAATGTCAATAGCTCAGGGGTAGAGAAACCCCAGACTTGTGGGAACTGCATGCTCCCCTCTTCCCTCCCCTCTCCGGCCTCAGCTTCCTGGTGTGCCCCCACGTACATCAGCCAGTCACCCCCATGGCAGTTCATGCATGTTGACTCCTACATAACAGTCTGCCTATGCCTCCCCCGCCTTCTCTCTCTCTCTGACAATTCCTTAACGATCCTTCAAGACCCTGTTTAAATGTTAGACACCCACTTTCTGACCCCTGAAGTCCCCTCCCCCCCCACCCACCCTGTCTCTCCAGGCAGAAAAACTTTTGTCCTCCCTCCTCTCCCCTGTGCCACGCCTCACACTGTATTACGATGGTTTGTTTGCCTTTTAGAGAAAAATGGAGCTTCTGACAAACGACGTGGAGCCCTTTTCCTCTCTGGGTTCCCAAGACCTGGTGCTACCATTCGAACACCTAGTAGGTAAGCAGTGATTTTAGACCAATTATTCCTTTAAAAAGATCCCCCTAGTACTACGCCTTTCCCACAGGGAGCCCAATTTCACAGGGAGAAACAGTTCTGTTGTGACTCAGGAGAGCATGTGTTGTCTGGCTTGTATGTAAATCACCTAGCGGAGTGCCTGACACATAGATTTTTATTAAATGAACATCGTTTCCTTCAGTTTCCCTTCGGAGCAGCTGCGGCAGCTCAGGGAGACAGGGGGTAGTTTGGGGGAACACCCAGGTGTGAAGGCATCATACCTCACTGCCGTTGAAGACCTGTCATTGTCACTGAGCCGACGGTCATCCTGCCCAGTTCTTACCACCGTGTCTCACCTGCATTCTGGGCCCCTGCACGTGTGGCGAAGGAGACCAAGAGTGCAACCAGATCCAACAACACCGTCATCACAGACAGATGCCACTGAGAAGAGCTGCCTCATCAAGGACCCAGTCGTCCAGGCTCCTTGAGTCTTGCTGCGGGACTAGGACCTGTTCCCTCCAATAGAATGTGAGCAGATGCGTGGCATGTGCTGCAGGCCCAAAGGCTTTGAAAAGGAAGCATGTCTCCTCCATACCTTCTTTTCTCTTCTGCTGGCCAGGCGCATGAGGGAAAGCAAAACCCCCAGGGTTCCTGCATCCCTGCCCTGGGGAGAGCCACTGCCAGAAACCTTGGGCTATGATATGAACATGAAACAACCTTCTATTCTATTAAATGCATTTGAGGATCCCTATGTTACATCAGTTTAGCTTACCTTAATCAGCACAACACACAGTGTTTTTACAAAGAAAACAAAGGGAGCAGTGCCTAAGGTGACTAATTGAGCATAATGTTCATCTCCTGTCTCCCATGATCCCGTTAAAGCGACACTAAAGAATGACAGCCAGGACAGGAGGGAGCCCATCGGAGTATGACGGGTCTGAACAAGTTCCCAGGAGACTGGAAGCAAATGGAAGAATATGCACTCATGAAGCAGGGTGGGCAGGGCACCACCTAGTCCTGGCAGGCCCCATAAGGTCAAAGGCTGGAGGGATTCCGGGAGCCTGCTTGCCAGAGTCCCGAGGACAGGCCAGCCTTGCAAACCGCATACGGTACAATAGAGGACAAAAATGAGAAACTAGATAGAAAACACAGGCATTATTGAAGAGTCAAATGGAACAAATGAGCCTCAGGGGCATCCCTTCCCCAGCTCTGTGCTCAGAACAACTAGCAGTCAGGATTTTAGATCCCCTACCCCGACAGATACACGGAGGGTTCTTCTCCAGAGAAACCACAGAAGGAGAAAAAGGAACCACTGTGCTCTACTGGTGGGAATGCAAATTGGTACAGCCACTGTGGAAAACAGTATGAAAGTTCCAAAAAAAAACTAAAAATAAAGGGGTGCCTGGGTGGCTCAGTGAGTTAAGCATCTGCCTTCAGCTCAGGTCATGATCTCAGGGTCCTGGGATCGAGCCCCACATCCAGCTCCCTGATCAGCGGGAAGCCTGCTTCTCCCTCTGCCTCTCCTCCTGCTTGTGTGCTCTCTCCCCACCCCCCCAAATAAATAAATAAAGTCTTTAAAAAAATCACCCTACAAACAGAATTTCCATATATCCAGTAATTCCACTACTGGGCATCTACCCAAAGAAAACAAAACACTAATTTGATAAGCTACACAGCACCTCTGTGTTTATTGCGGCATTAGACGCGGAGGCAACCCTAGTGTCATCTATAGATGAGTGGATAAAGAATGTGCAGTACAGGGGTGCTGGGGTGGCTCAGTTGGCTGAGTGTCTGAGGGAGGAGTAGAGAAGAGCCTTGAGAGCACCTGTCTCGTTCCTGGGCTTGGGTCAGCTTCATAGACTCAGAATCGGGATTTTATTTTCTCAAGAATAAGTCATCTTTTGGAAAGAAACTCTTGACAAACAAGCTGGTGAAAATGAAAAGAATTAATCATATAATCAATGTATTTATTTTTTCTTAATAGACATATGGTCCTAACGTCGTGAATGTCAGGTGCATGTTCCCTTGGTAGAAACTATTGATACACTTGAGAGATAGAATCAGCAGAAGGTGTTCTTAGTAAGCAACGCATCAGATCAAAAAAATGGTCCAGAAGCCTGTCTTGCAGGAAAGGGAGCAATTATGGAATAACCCTGACTGCTTTCAGCATATCCGGAATATGCATAGAGGGTTATTCTCTTACTTTCTTTTCTCACTGTCTCCCAGACAGAAGGACTAAAGCTTGAAAACTAATCTCATTGAAAATCTGCCTCAGTCCCCAGAAGTAGGACTGGTCAGGCACTTAGAAAGTCAGATTCCTAGCTAAAGAGAGAGTTTGCCCGCGAGTGGGGGCTGGGAGGAGCAAAAGGGGAGGGGTAGAGGGAGAGGATCTTCAGCAGACTCTGTGCTGAGCGAGGGGCCTGACGCAGAACTCATCTCAGGACTCTGAGATCATGACCTGAGCTGAAACCCAGAGTCAGAGGCTTAACTGACTGAGCCACCCAAGCACCCCCTAGCTGGAGGTTTTTCAAGGGCTGGAAGAAGTGGGAGTCTTTGCCTACATACTGCGTACCAGGCAGTCTGCTGGCTGTTGGACATATTTTATGACCCTGAATCCTCACAACACCCTTTTACTTCCCTCTAATTTTCAGTTAAGGAAATCAAGCTCAGAAGCATTGTTGATGACCTACACAAGATCCCACATCTGACCAGACTTCACCGTAGGTCTAACCAGCAGACATAATCATTGGAGACTTTTGAACACAAAGACACAGAGATATGAAGAGCCCGCTGCCATCCTGAGAGTTAGTGGTTGGAGAACGCGTCACGTGACTGTGTTATCTGTGTGCTAACAGATACTGATAATCAGGAAATACTGTTCGTGCAGTACTGATGTTCTTCTATCGGAACTCAGAGATGGAAGGAAAGCTCCAGTGATTTGTCACAAGGCTCCAGTCGTTATGCTTCACAGCTTATTAATAATGTAGGCTGTGTCCCTGAGTTGAAACCAAGGCAACCCATGCAATCCAAGTAGATGTGTTCTAATTAAAAGCAAATGCAGCTCTTCAACAAACATGATTAGTACAAGTTACGTTGGATGTAAGGAAAATAATCTGAGATTGCGTGATGGCAAACATCTGGGTTCTGGGGAACGGATGACTGGCTGAATTGAACGGTACATATTTGGACAGCTGGATTATAGCATATGTGGGGCAATGTCTTCTCACTGCCCTGGCCCCAGCTTCCCACTAAACAAAAATGCGTTACTTCTCCAAAGCAGGGCCAGGTCATGTTTCCAATTTCCACTGGTGCACAGATCGCTGGGGCTAGAGGCTATCACTTCCTCACGCGATTGACCTGCAGCCCGGGGCTACCAGGGTTAGGCCGGAAGCTGAAAGCCTTCCAGTCATAATCTTGGTTTCAGGAGACTTTGGCAATAAACATCTCTCTGGGTTTCTGAAAGTGCCAAGTCATGTCATCTTCCTGCTGGTCCATCTCTCTTTGCTTTCTGCTTAGAGAAGGAACCAAGGTCATCCTCAGGTCCAAAGGTATTTTTTTATTTTCAACAATTCAAAGTCCCCATTTCAAGTGACAATTTGGGGGTGCCTGGGTGGCACGGCGGGCTAAGCAACTGACCTTTGGTTTCCATTTGGATCCTAAGAATGAGCCCTGCTGGGTTTCTCTCTCTTTCTCTCTCACCCTTTTTCCTTCCTCCCTGGCCTCCCGCTCACACACTCTCTCTAAAATAAATAAATCTTTAAAAAAAAACAAACAAATAAAGGAACCATCTGGAATGCTTTTGTTCTCCCGTAGGCTTCACTTAGGCAGTGATTATTTCCTTAGCTTCCTGCAAGATGAGGAAGTAAAAAAGAGGTCAAAGGTGTGATCCCTGGTCATAGACAAGAATTTTCATTGTAGCTGTGTCTATTATAATGAAAATATGAAGACGGCAAAAATATCTGATAATAAGGTTTTGGTTCACTAGATCGTGGAACATCTGTAACCAATAAAAATTGGCACTATTAAAAATTGTCCCATTTAGGGGTGCCTAGGTGGCTCAGTGGGTTAAGCATCTGCCTTTGGCTCAGGTCATGATCCCAGCGTCCTGGGATCGAGCCCCGCATTGGGCTCTCTGCTCAGCAGGGAGCCTGCTTCCCCCTCTCTCACTGCCTACCTCTCTGCCTACTTGTGATCTCTGTCTATCAAATAAATAAAGAAAATCTTTTGAAAAAAAATTGTCCCTTTTTTTTTTTAAAGATTTCATTTATCTATCTGACAGAGAGAGATCACAAGAGCCCCTGACTGACCACGCCACCCACGTAAACAATAAACACTTACTGTTATATGCTACTGCGTTTTTGTGTGGTTGTGGGTTAGCTATCCACCATGGTTGTAGCGATAGGTAATTAATGCCATAATTACTGCATTTAAAAATATTGACCTTTTCAGGGAACCTGGGTGATTCCGTCAGTTAAGCGACTGACTCTTTTAAAAATTTTTTTTTTAAATTTCTTTTCAGTGTTCCAGAATTCATTGCTTATGCACCACACCCAGTGCTCCATGCAATATGTGCCCTCTACAATACCTACCACCAGGCTCACCCAACCTCCCACCCCCCCGCCCCTCCAAAACCCCCAGATTGTTTTTTCAGAGTCCACAGTCTCACATGGTTCATCTTTCCCTCCAATTTCCCCCAACTCCCTTCTCCTCTCCATCTCCCCATGTCCTCTGTGTTATTCCTTATGCTCCGCAAATAAGCAAAACCATATGATAATTGACTCTCTCTGCTTGCCTTATTTCACTCAGCATAATCTCTTCCAGTCCCGTCCATGTTGATACAAAAGTTGGGTATTCATCCTTTCTGATGGAGGCATAATACTCCATAGTGTATATGGACTGCATCTTCCTTATCCATTCGTCCGTTGAAGGGCATCTTGGTTCTTTCCACAGTTTGCCAACTGTGGCCATTGCCGCTATGAACATTGGGGTACAGATAGCCCTTCTTTTCACGACATCTGTATCTTTGGGTATTTACCCAGTAGTGCAATTAAGCAACCGACTCTTGACTTGGCTCAGATCAGGATCTCAGTGTCCTGAGATCATGCTCTAGGTCAGGTTCAGATTGGGCGTGAAGCCTGCTTAAGATTCTCTCTCTCCGTCAGCCTCTGTCCCACACACCACTTGCATACTCTCTGTCTCTTAAAACAAAACAAAACAACAAAAAAAAAAAACCCTGACCATTTCAATGGGCTTTTCTCTTGGGTCATAATATTTTAAATTCAGAACATTTTTTCCCTGTAGATGCTGAGGTACTTGGTAGTTTTGGAGCCCACTGTAGTAAGCAGAGGATATTCTCTATTCTTTATATTTTTTCGTATCAAAACGTGTAACTACCCTACTTAAATATTTTCTCTTTTCTTCGTTCAGGTTACCACGTGGAGCCTAAGGAGGAGGGTGGTGAGACGCGGGCTTTCCCGCCAGTGGCGCGTCATGGAGGTGGGGGGGAGGGGTGGTGATGATTATGGCAGTGACGGCGGCCATGCCAACGCTGGTGGGTATCAGTGGAAGAAGAACAGGGGGACGTGGCCTTTATGTTTCTTTGGAGAGAATAACTGTGCTCTGAGCGGCACCTACTCCACCCTTCCTGTATGTCTAGCTTCTCATGATGGTCCTGCATGGCTAGCTTCTCTCCCATGGTCCTGAGCAAATGGTCAGACTTAAACCGTCCAAATGCCGCCCTCACAATTTTGACATATCCATGTCTTATCTGAGCTACGCTTTGCTTCTTTAAATCACTGGCTTTTAAAATTCAAGGAATGTAATCTTTTAAGACTTTTATTTTTATTTTTAGTGGGAAATTTATTTTTAAGAGGAAACCCAATTGTTTATTTTTGCAAATAAAAGCAATGCATCATTTGGTGTGAATTAAAAATGCTAGTCGAATTAAAAACTGCAAAGAAAAAAAAAACCTTCTGTAATTAAGTTCTTAATGCAACCAAGACTCTGAACCCATGATCTGCTCTTTCTTTGTTACAAACGGAGACTGAATTTCGGTTAGAGAAATGTTCGAGTATCTTAGTGCAACCCTGATCCTCTCTCCTTCTTGGAATCAGAAGGACTAAAGGGGAGTTGAAAAGGAAATGGTTTTCTCGGAATGGGATAAAATGTCATTTAATGGAACATCTGCGTGTCACCTAAAGTCACCTAAAAATCACATCCTGTCATTCAGAAACACTGTTCTAGGGAAAAGTTATTTCTGTGTGCCTGGAACCTTGGGGGCTCCTCTTTCTCAGGAATGATGGACTCGTGAGTGACGAGGCAGTGAGAGAAGAGAAGCAGGAGGAAGAGACAAACAGGCAGGGTCTGTTCATGTGGCAAAGCCACTGAGGGATGGAGACAGGAGGTTTGCAAAAGTACCTTTGCTTTTACTTTAAAAAAAAAAAAGTGCCATTAGCAAAAAAGAAACCATATAAATTCATGTAAGTACTTCATGGTCAAGAAGTCAGAAACTGAAAGAGAAAAAGAACTTGGATACCAACAAGCTTTGGAAGATTCCCATATGAGCAAGCACATGGGTGCTGGCAGGCTCATGGAACGCCATCTGCGAAACGATAGGATGGCTGGGGTGTCATCATCTGCGGAAATGTAACAGTGCGTATTTCTTTTCTATTTGGGAAAAAAAACCACAAAACCTTAACATATGCCTCCCAATTTATGTAGCTGGTTTCTCACACTTTTAAGAATCTAATCATGTCTTCAACAGTAGGAACATTCCCCCCCGCCCCGGGAAGTGGATGCAAGAGGGTGAGACAGACCTCTTAGTATCTCCGCATAAATATTCTCATTTTTATCCTGACAGCAGCCCTACTAGATACATAATGGAAGCCGTGCCTTACCTGGATCTGAGGCTCGTACCCGCTGGAGAATGGCTAGTCTGAGGTCTGTCCCATATTCCTGCTTTCCCACCATCCCCACTGCTCCCGGGCAAAGGGAATGATCGCTTTGGTGTTTCAGGACCTGTGTGTGTGTGTGTGTGTGTGTGTGTGTGTGTGTCTTTTCTTCTTTGTACTCCTAAGGACTTTCACGCTTGGCTCAGCATTACCGTCAGGTGAAAAAAAGCAGCCCTCGGCACTTTGGTGGTTTTTCTACACCTAGTTATTAAGCTGCCTGAGACTCTGGTCAGTCCACAGACATCTCAGATAAGTGGGCAGAAAGCAAATGCCCGGCACTGGTTCCAAATAATATCCAGAAAACCCACTGAGTCATTTCATTTTAAGACTAGGGTTTCCGCAGTCCGTATATATTTTCCTTTAAAAGGGGTTGTTAGTCAGGAACTGAGAAATGTCTTTTAGTTTGATGACTAGATATAAACATCCCCAAGTACCATTTACCCAGGGCTCACACAAGCACGTGAAAACTGCAATACTGTTTGGTGTGCGCGCAAATTAATTAGTGACTTAAATGTTAATGACGAGGATCTTAGAAGTAGCTCAAAAGAAGTTGCCAAATAATTATCTGAAGCTGACTCGAAGGGAAACCCTGTGGTTATAAATGGCACAGAGGTACTGGGAAGCTTCCTGCGTCCCAGGGTAATTTTTAGTCTCCCACAGGCACCATTTAATATACTCCAAGAAGCAAAAGTAATGTCATAGAGTGAACTGCCTTCTGTTTAGCCACACGCCTCTACTAGAAAACTTTCCTTCCTGCCTCAGAAAACACCACACAGCTGGAGAGTGAGTCAGTGACATTCGAATCAGTCAGTGAGTCAACGTTTAAGGACAGTCCTTGTGCCCAGATCTGTTTTCACAGGAGATCCGGAGTTCTAAGTTTTCTGAATGAGCAGATTATTCAAGGGTGTATATGGATGGGGATCACGATGACAGGTCGGTATTTCTACATTTGCTAACTTGCTGGGTCTTGTGAGATATGTTACATTTTACCTCTGTAAATTAGAATCCCTCCCATTCCAAAAAGCAAGCAATAAGAAAACAATATATTTTTTTTAAAACCCCAAACCTCTGGAGCGTGAATTCAGCCTCCAAAGTCCAGTGTTTCTTAATGTGATCGACCACAGTGAAGCTGAAATGTTAGAGGCTCTGTGATTTATCGGGTCTGTAACAAGCCAGAACAATGTCATCCCCAAGTCATTCTCTGCACGCGGTCATCGCCTGTTGCTCTACAGGGTTCCTAGAAGTCAGAAGCAGTTGCAGGTTCTCGGCTTGAGTCTGGTCTCTCTAATAACTCACCTTGGCTTTATTTCATGAGCTGATTTGGGCAGTCAGTCTATAAGTGAACCTTGGGGAACTCAGGTTCTTCTGTAAATTGATGTTGCCTGTTGTCAAGAAGAATTTGGAGTTATGAAAACACTTTTTTTTTTTAAGAGAGACAGAAATAGGGGCGCGGTGGAGAGAGGGAGAGGGAAAGAAGCTTAAGCAGGCTCTACGCCCAGCACAGACCCCCAACTTGGAGCTTGATCTCATGACCCGGAGATCATGACCTGAGCCTAAATGAAGAGCCAGGCTCTTTTTTTTTTTTTTAATTTTATTTTATTTTATTTCTTTTCAGTGTTCCAAGATTCATTGTTTATGCACCCACACCCAGTGCTCCATGCAATACGTGCCTTCCTTAATACCACCAGCTCACCCAACCTCCCACACACACCCCCACCCCTCCAAAACCCTCAGTTTGTTTCTCAGAGTCCACAGTCTCTCATGGTTCATCCCCCTCCTCTCTGATTTCCCCTAATTCACTTTTCCTTTCCTTCACTCTTAACCGGCTGAGCCACCCAGACGCCCCTGAAAACATGTGCTCTTAAATGAGTCCTTCTCAGTTCATCTGCACTATCTCCACTCTTAAACTGGACACCGAGTTTCAGTCCTGCCTAGGTTTCAAGTACATGAAGAAGAAAGGGTATTCTAATTAGATTAAGCTACAAGAGACAGGAAACCCAGAGAAGCGTTGGCTTAAACTAGTGGAAAGTTGATTTCGCTTTTAGGTAAATGAAGGTCATCCTGGCGCGGAAGAAATAAAGTAGCAACTCTGAAACTTCTCTCGTTAGAAAGGCCTGTTTGCAAGGTCAGCCCTTAGCTGGCATCTGGAAATTAGGTTCTTGGTCGTCCCAAATTGATGATAAGCTGATAATGGGGAATCATAACCATCTCTGCTACAGAGTGAGAAAGTACCAGGGGATTATTGTTGTTTTTTTTTTAACTGAGATCCCGACTCTTACACCAGTAGACACTGGGCCTCAACTATCCGTTTACTTTCCTCCTAAGAATTTGGAATTTGGTATGTGCTAGGCAGGAGGTACCTAACATGACCAGCTCCCAACTGGGCACCGAGCCCCTAACAAGCTTCCCTGTGTAGAGACATCTCACACATGTTGCTGCATTTTCACTGCTGGGGGAAGAGTGAGTTCTTTGTGACTCCTCATGGGAGGCGGAGAGCGGAAGGAAGCCTGCGTGTGGATTCCTCCCTCTTAGCCATGAGCACAACTATATGCCGAATGCTGAAAGTCCTTCTAGCAAATGTGGAGTTGGTGTTGAGGAGCCTGAAACAATTCAGGAGCAGTGGGGCAGCTCTGATGGTGGGCCCTCAGGCTCTCCAACATGCATCTGGACCTTGGGGTCCAGGATGGCTCTTCCTTAAGTCTACATTCCAACCAGCAGAAAGGAAGAGAGGAACAAAAGAAGACCTACTCTCCCCCACCGGGATTTAATGACAATTTCTAACTGTTACACAAATCAGTTGCAACCTCTTCTCCAGAACTGGGGGACATAGCCACAGCCAACTGCAAAGGTGGCTGGGAAATGGCATATATGTACCAAGCAGCTGTGTGTCCAGCCGGCACCCTGATGTCTACTAAGGGAGGAGAAAATGGACATCAGAAACAGCCAACAGTCTCTGTCACAGAAGGCAAGAAAACAGTAGTGATTTTTTTTTTAATTGAAATTGAGTTAAGGCTCTTTATGCTAGTGAACAAAATTAGACAGCTCAAAGTATGACATCAGTTTTAGGCTGGATCTTCTGACACTGAAAAAGAACCAGGCTTCTTGCCTATTAAAAGATTTATTCCAGGGCCAGTGACCAGCTGCTAAATCATTTATAAGCTATTAAATGATTTACAGATGGATGGAATTGAGAATTCCTGGACATTGAGTCCCTACTATTTTCCTCACTCTTTCTGTCACCTCATTTCTAAATATTTCTAAAAATAAGGTATTTTGACTAAAAAGTTTTAGACCAAATGGAAAAAGTCAAGCCTCTGGTACTTGGTTCTCTTTTCATCTCATAAAACACCTACTAGGCAAGGCGGTACCAGGTCACCATCTTAGAAGTCATGTCCTAAAGGAATTTCCAACTTAGTGGACAATAGTGTTAAACATTATGATATGTTTTTGTGTAAATGTGCTCCTACAAACCAGCCCCAGGTGCGTGGGTTCTATGGATGGCTCTGAGATATGAAATCATGTGCAAATGTCCTTTTTTTTCTTTTTTTGGTAGATTTCATCAGCTGATCAAGGAAGTCTGTTACTCCCAATGATTATGAATCTTTCATTTTGTAGTTTAATTTCTAATTGTCTAGAGATGACAGATGTGCTGTGATCCAGTCAAGCTGACCTCCTGGAGACCAGTAGTGAGAGAGGATACACCAGCCAGCGAGTCATTTGGGGCCAGAGGTGTGGTGGGGACAAGAAGCAGAGCCAAGTAGCAGTCCCTAGATCATTAGAACTCACAAGCTAGGTTTTCATTACAGAGCAGTTCTACCAAGCAACACATTTTCTTAGACCATGTCTCTTTTGAGCAACTTGTCTGACTTTCCTTTAGGATGGTCTATAGTCTTCTAGATCAGCACTTAGTGCCAATCCAGACTTTCCACTTTCCACGTAAATCCAAAGCTCCTTCCACTGGGCCTCCTATAGCAGTCTTATGCTCTCACACCATGAGTGTGACTTCTGCTGTGTCCTGGTGAGGGCTACAAGGGATCGTTAGAGCAAAATTCAGAAGCCCTAGCTCAAATCGATAGTAGAACTCATCTGCTCAGGTAGTCTTCAGGAACCAAGGTCCATGAGATCTGACAATAAAGGATACCATCAATGCGTCATTAAGGAATCGGGGGGATGAAAATAATTGCTTTTGTCTGGCACATTTTCTTCTCTACACATTTGACTAGAAGGCTTCAGGGCAATGGAACAGTGATCTGAGACATTCTGCTCAGTGATAGGAAAGCAGATGTCTTCTGAGATTCGTAGCTGGGTGCAAGAGTGATTGCAGTCTGCTACCATTTGACATTAGGTGTGTGTCGGTTGTGGTCTGACCTGTGAAGGCTGTGTTCCCTGAAAGCAGTAGGGACCTCCAGGATCACTCAGTTTAGGGATCAAGCCTGGTGATACCAGAAGGCAAATGGGCCTTTGTCACTGACTCTTTTTATATATCTGGAAAGAGATGACTGTGACACCCTAAGAGACTTTGAATAGTGTTCTTAAATCATGGAAATTAGAGTAGTTAGGGAATAATTTAGGGGACTAAAAAATTCCAGTGGCTCAAATAGAATAGAAAGTTCTCTCTCACTAATTGCCCAGAGGTAGGTGGGTGGTCCAAGCTCTGCTCCACCAAATTGTCCAAGCACGCACATTCTTTCTAACTGGCTGGTCTGCAATATCAAGGAAGACCACCAACACCGTGCCCACGTTCCAGGCCACAGAGGGAAGAAAGAAAGTGGAGAGCTGGTAACCTCCTTCTCAGGATGTGATGCCCAGGTAGCTCACAGTCACCTTCGCTCCCATTCTATTAGGGAGAACCAAATCATGAGGTCACACCTAGCAACGAGGCAAGCCACAGCCGGGAGGTTGTGCGGTCGGCTGAAACCGATGGGGGTGGGAGGGAGGCAGTCCCATCGCTAGAAGGAAGAATGGAGAACAGAGTCTGTGGAACAACAAGCAATCTCTGCCACAGTGTGAATTCTCTTTCACAGAGCTAGTCAGAGGTAGTAGAGTGTAGTAGAGAGCAGGGGCTTCTGAGCAAAACAGACACCTTCCAACCCTCTGTCTCTCACTGAGTATCTGTGTGATTTCGAACATATCACTCTACTTCAGTGAATCTCAGTGTCCTTAACTATGAAATAGGAATAGTACTTCCACGTAACTCACAGATCTGGGAAGATTAATTATATGTTCATAGTGTCTGGTGCATAGGAAAAAAAGATGTGTCTGCTTGTATACACGCCATCTCTCTACATCATCCGTATCTGCAGCCGTCTATCTCTCTACGGATCTGTGTACACTGTGCCCAAGATGGGCAAGGAGAAGATACAGAGAAGGCAATGATCGAGTCTGCACTGACCTTGTAAACTGAAATAAGAAATGAGATAACTTGCCTTTGTAAACGTTCCATCCAGTCTGTGCCCTTAACTAAATGGCGCATTCATTGCTGAAAAGGGAAAGAGACAGAATGCTTCCCTTGACTTAATAAGCCTGCAGATTTATAGCCTCACAGGCTGTCACATAATGAATTAAGAAACCCTGGGGCAGAGGCTAAGCTTCAAACTTTGGCTAAAGCTTCACCCAGGAACGTTAAGAGTCTAAAGTGAATATTTCTTCCTTCTCCGTAATGTACTTTATCTTCTCTGATTTTCTGGATCTTGTTCTTTCAAGGCCCAGCTTATGAGCTAACTTCTGCCCCCAAAGTCTCGCCTGTTCCCTCACAGGCAGAACGAATTGCTCCTTCCATCCTGGTTCCAAAACTGTGGCTTCTGCTCCTGTTAAGTCCTTCTGCCTACCGGACAGCTGGCGCCTCAACTCTCCGCCTCCTCTAGAAGACACTAAGTAGACCCTTGAGGGCAAAACCACATTTCGTGTCTTATTTGTCATGGTCTCCCTCCCTCTCTAGCCCCCGTACAAAACTCTGCACAGAACACATCCACAACAATCAATGGTGGCTAAATACATAAGTGAAGGATAAATAAATAAATTCCTGCTTGGCCATTGCCAGTCAACATTCCACGGGCTATATGCTCTGAATAAAAAATTAGGACTTGTTATCTGACAAAGGAACATATTGAGATAAAGTCCAGATTGTCTTAAATCTTAACCATCCTGGAGAAGATCTGAAACATTTGGTTATGTTCAAAAGTCACAAATTTCTCAGGGAGTTAATTGACTTTAAGTTGGTTGTTTCTTACATAAGTCACATGAACTTTTTTTATTATTTTTTTATTTTTTTTTACATACAAGGATATCTAGATATTTAATATATACAATGGATGAGTTTGGAGTTTTTTATTTTATTTTTTTCAGTGTTCCAGGATTCATTGTTTATGCACCACAGCCAGTGCTCCGTGCAATCCATGCCCATACCCTTGATAGCTTCTCATTTCTTCTCCAGCTCAATGTGGGACAGATACTTGAAGGGTTGACCACACAGGTTCATGGTGATGAGGAGCAATTGAAATCCCAGTGAGGACGAAATCTCCTTGAGAAATTCTAAATCACTGCCATATCTGAGGTCATAGTTGCAGAAAGAACTCCCCATTTTATAGGACATAAAATTTAAGCCCCCAATTTTGACTCTCTGGCCCCACAGTCCCATAATCTTTCATGGTGCAGGCTGGTATTTTTCCTTGTCTGGGGGCAGTAACCTCTCATCTTTCATAGCTAAGAAGTTTCAAGACTTGGAGGTCACTTAATAAACTTGGAGGTCTAAGCTAATCCAAAGAATTTAATGGCCTGATTCAAACTTTCATTTTACCCCCATAAAAATCAGACCCGCTCTTTCCTTTTTCTATCAGTGATGGACTCTCCTCTCTCACCTTTTGCCCCAGAGCCCCAGAACGTACAATAATCTACCATCTTGAAAGGAAATTCTACAAAAATAAAGTTTCACCGAAATGATGGATGAAGGCCACCCTCGCTGTTAAGATGTTAGGCTTCCACAGAAGCAGAACAGACTGCAAATTTGAACCTTAACAGGGGTGGCATCAATCTAAGATATGGTCTGGTTTCCTAAGGCTACAATCTACTAACATTACAAAGAGACTTTGACTGAGGACTGGCTTATATGGTTTTAGAATTATGCCCAAGAGGAGGAAGAAGTGTGCAAAATTCTCCTGGAAATAGGAAACGTTCCAAGGATCAAAAGCTCTTGTCCTTGAAGTAAGCTTTCATTATTCATGCAGTCCTTTTCAAAAACCAGAAGGGTCCAGAGGAAGCACAGCAGATAAGTAACATCTGAGCACAAGGAGGCCTCTTTTTGGGTCTGAGCAGCACAGAATACAAAGGAGTAATTCAGCAGAAAGGTGTAGGGCTCTGCTGCTGGAGGAAGAAGGTGGGAATGCAGCAAAGCTAAGGCGGCCTTGGAACGTGATGCCTTTTTACAATTTCCACATTTTTTTAGAGCAGGGTTTCTCAGCACGATTGTTATTTTGGACCAGATGAGCCTGTGTCGGGGAGAGCGGATCTCTGCCATGTGGGATGGTTAGCAATCTCCCTGGCCTTTACCCACCAGATGCAGGTGGCGTTCCCCAGCTCTAACAGCCAACATGCCTTTGTCAGTGACAAAGCAGCCTTCCTCCCACCTCCCCCCACCCACTGCCCCAGTTGAGAACCATTGTTCTAGAGCCTATGAGTCCTACGGGGGTGGGGCTCAGTCCTTATCTCCCCATACTCATGCTTAGCTCAGAAAGAAGCTCCAAGTAAGGTTCAAGAATGGGATGTTGTTTTGGAGGGGGGGGGTGCAGGGGGGGAGGGCCTGGTGGTGGGGATTCAGGAGGGCACGTACTGCATGGAGCACTGGGTGTGGTGCCTAAACAATGAATCTTGGAACACTGAAAAAATATATTTTATTTTTTATTTTTATATAAAAATTTATTATATTATATTAAAATTTATTATATAAAATTTTATATAAAAATATAAAATATTTTTTATTTTATTTTTATTTTTTATTTTTAAATTTACCAAAAAAAAGAATGTGATGCTGTGATTAATGCTTCCTCTGAATTCTAATTTCTACTGCTAGGAAAATACAAGTAAGTGCTCTTAAATGCTACCACTCTCTTTTCTCTGTCTGTGGATATGTTGAACAAGAAAAATGGCTTTTGTTCATAAATTCCATCTTGTGAAATTTGTTTCTAGTATTTTAGTTGCTACTTAGTAAAACATAGGTTATACCTTAGGGGGAGAAACAGAATGTAATGCTGCCCCTTGGCCTTGCTCAGATGTAAATGGAGCAGGCAAAGCTGGGGCAGAGGAAATGGACTTGGGAGGGGGGCAGGACTGTTCTGGAAGGATCTCTAGGGGATCACAGGTAAGGGGTGGGATTCTGGGCTGGGGGACGGGGGAGGAGGTCAACAGTGACACCGCAGGAAAGTACACAGGCAGAGAAGACACTTCATAGGTAAAGTCAGCTCAGCTGGGAAGAATGCAGTCAATGCCACAGGCCCAGGCGTTGAGGTCAAGAATCCAGAGGGCGAGAGAATCGGCACCAACCACAGTAACAAGCAACAGTCAACAAAACCAACTTTTAGCCAAGGAGCTGGCCCCAGGCTGCATCTCTAAGTCTGATGTACTGGCTGTGCTTTATAACTTTGGAGTTACTATGTCCTAAATGCTTTATGTAGTGGTGTCCCCTTGGAAAGTTGACAGCTGCAAAGTTACAGAAAGAACCCAATTTAAAATGGCTTAAACAGCAAGACTATGATCTCAGATTTCAAAAAGCCCAGAGGTAAAATGCCTACTGGTTTGGATAACTTAGCGGCTAAATAATGTCATTGGACACACAGGTTCTTCTCTCCATTTTCAGTGGGTTTGCTTGTCCCTAGCTAACTCCCAACTCCAGAAGGGCTGACACAGCTCCCAACATCGCAGCATAGAAGAAACAACAGAAGGAATCACTTCTGGCTAAAGGAAGAGAAATCATTTTAATTTGCCTGCCTGGGCCTGGAGTTGGAGCTTAGTCAGTCAGTGGCCTTGAGCTTGTGATACTGCATATCCTCAGACAAAACTGATCCATCAGCAAGGGAAAAATGGAGAACATCGGCAGGCACTATTATTCTTTTTAAAGATTTTATTTATTTATTTTTGAGAGAGTGAGAAAGAGAGAGAGAGAACGAGAAGAGAGCATGAGCGGGAAGGAGAAAGAGAAGCAGGCTCCCGCTGAGCGGGGAGCCCGATGCGGGGCTTGATCCCAGGATCCTGGGATCATGAACTGAGCCAAAGGCAGACACCCAACCGACTGAGGCACCCAAGTTCCCCAGGAGGCACCATTATTAACTTCATTTTACAGATAGGAGTTTTGGCAAAGTTATTTTACCCAACGTCACTCAGTAGGCAGGGGTGGGTAAGGCTGAAAATAGGTAGTCTGACTTCAGACCTCATATTTCTTAAGAATCGTTCTATGGGAGAATCCCTGCGTGGCTCAGTCAGTTAAGCTTCTGCCTTTGGCTGAGGTCATCATCCCAGGGTCCTGGGATCGGATCCCACATTGGGCTCCCTGCTTACCTGGGAGCCTGCTTCTCCGTCTGTCTGCTGCTTCTCCTGCTTGTGCCCTCTCTCTCCTACTTTCTCTCTGATAAATAAATAAATCTTTTTTAAATTTAAAAAATTTTTTAAAGTCCCCCATAGAAAAAACTATAGGTGAGCTTTTCCCTTTTTTGCCTCTTTTTTCCCTTTCTCTCTACATCTCTCCTGACTCAATCTTTCACTTTTCCTTTAAACACGTAAGTCAATAAACAGATACTTTATGAGGATATCACTTCTCTTATTTTAAGCTCCCACCCAGAAATCTGTGGGAATATCTCCTGGACCACCCAAGGAATTGATACTATTTCTCCAAGTTACAAATAGTTTGGTCAATGTATGTTAAAGGGAGCTTAACGAAGCAAAAAGAAAACCCAATAAACATCCATTCTGTGATACCATCTTTAACAGTAAATGGAGGTGGTCACAGCTCACTACTCAACAGAAGTCTAGGAATGAAAATTAGATTTTTGTGAAATTCATTGGATGTTAAATCCACTGAGAAAATTCTGTGCATGCAGTTAGGTCAGACACCACATTAGCAAAACTGATGTCAAGAGGATTTGCCTCTTAGCATTCCCAAAGCTTATTAATATTTTTGCCTAAATGTAGAATGGTCCTGATGTGTTTAGAATACAGAAAGTCCAAATCAACTAATTCTTTGTCAAGTTGCCACGTCTTCCTCACATTTGGGCAGTGCTTGAGCTAAGGGAGCTACCTTCTCTGGCACTTGGGTTTTTTAAGAAATTACTAGAACTAGACTGCAGCAGCCTCTCACTTCCTTGGGAATTAATTGGCTTGTTAGTAGATTATCCAAAATGCTGAGACAATAGCCACATCAGTTAATGATTTTCTGCCTCTTCAGATAGAACCCTCTCTTTTAGTTCTCCTGACTTTGTCAGGATTTGGCCACATCTAACAGGAAGAAAGTATGTGAAAGAAAGAGAGAGAGAGAGAAAAACCGTGTGTGCTTGAAACTTTGCCATTGCATCAGAGCTGGGCTTTGGGAGAAAATGCATCTTGGAGGATGAACAACTTTGGAAGCCCTCTTCCTGTTGGTGGAAGTTTAGGAGTTTAGAGGATTTTTTAATTATAAACTGTGTCATCAGAGGTGCCTGGGTAGGACAGTTGGTTTGGGCTCAGGTTCTGATGTTAGGGTTGTGAGATCGAGCCCCACCTCAGGCTCTAGGCTCAGCATGGAGTCTGCTTAAGATTCTCTCTCCCTCTGCCCTTCCCCCACACTCACATGTGCGCTCTCTATCTCTAAGTCAGACAAATAAAATACTTTCAAAAATTAATAAATAAACCAGGTCACCAGTTGGTCTTTATTT
Source organism: Neogale vison (assembly GCF_020171115.1). Lineage (NCBI taxonomy): Eukaryota > Metazoa > Chordata > Mammalia > Carnivora > Mustelidae > Neogale > Neogale vison. The sequence goes on along the minus strand of NC_058101.1, from coordinate 26,742,893 downwards.
TTCCGAGTTTTAACTACACAATACTGAAATTCATCCAAGTGTCCAAATTATAACTTTATCATTTTTTCTCAAGGATTCAAAAACATCATTTTCCTCTCTAGACAATATGATCTTTAAATGTTTTGCTATTAAAAGACTTTCACAACTCTAGTTAATGTTATGCATTCTGAGGCACTTGAGAGGAAGTACACTGATGTCTGCAACTTCCTTGAAATCCATGAAAAAATAAAATGGATTGCCAGATGGGTAGGGGATTGGCTGGACGGATAGAAGTGTGGTAAATCCAGTATAGTAAGGCGTTAGTTGTAGAATCTAAGAGGTGGCTATGTTGGGGATCACTGCAAAATTCTTTGATGTTTTCTCTGGTTTCTTTTAAATTTTTTCTCTATTTTTTAATTAACATATAATGTACTATTTGTTTCAGGGGTACAGGTCTGTGATTCATCAGTCTTACACAATTCACAGCACTCACCATAGCACATACCCTACACAACATTTTCTATATTTTTAAAAAATTTCATAATAAAATGTTAAGGAAAATTTAAAAAGATTTTCACGAACTCCCTGATTGTAAATAATCCAACCATTACCTCAGAGTTTGAACTGTTATCAAACTTAGCTTCCATTATTCAAATAATAACAGCAACAAAAAAAGATGTGAATATTTGTGCCTGGTTTAAGGTAATAAAGAGATGACATTTTGATCAGTCTTTTAATAAAGTGATCTGAAAACACTTTTATTTTATAAAGTCAAAGTGTATGATGATTTCACATCCTTGAATGATATCCTGAAAGTTATCATTTCATACAATATTTTAAAGGAAATTATTGTAGCAATGAGCGTTCATATTCTGCACATTGCTGTCTTATATTAGCTAACTTATATAGATTTCCAAAATACTGGCTCAACAACACAAATCTGGAGAAATAAGAGCCAACATTACTTCTTTTCTTTCTCTAATATCTGTACTGTTTTTACTCTTTCATATTTTAAATCTTACTTATCAATTAAGATTTGTAATCCCTTATAATTCCTATTACTTAGATTCAGACATTACCTGTCTGTGAAATGAAAGATGAAAATTTTATGGACAATCCATCTAACCACTGTATATTTTTTTATCCTATTAGCATTATTGGATCACCTCTTTCAATTGTAACTGTTGACAAAAATCTCAGTTCAGCTGAGACATATAAAAGGGAAATTATTTTCAATTCCTCACACACTTTCTAAGTAAAACATAGACACACAAAAAACTAGAGATACTATGACCCCAAAATGAATTTCTATTTTGCTAAATGTATGCTTACTCAATAATTATTCCTGTTGGCCCCCCCCCCAGGTGGCTCAGTTGGTTAAGTGTCTGCCTTTGGCTCGGGTCATGATCTCAGGGTCATGATCTCGGGGTCTTGGGATCGAGCCCCACATCAGGCTCTCTGCTCAGCGGGGAGCCTTCTTCTCCCTTGCCTCCCTTGATTTGTGCTCTCTCTGCCAAGCAAATACACAGAATCTTTTTTAAAAAATAATTTTTCCAGGGCACCTGGGTGGCTCAGTGAGTTAAGCCTCTGCCTTCGGCTCAGGTCATGATCTCAGGGTCTTGGGATCGAGCCCCACATCAGGCTCTCTGCTCAGCGGGGAGCCTGCTTCCCCCCTCTCTCTCTGCCTGCCTCTCTGCCTGCTTGTGATCTCTGTCTGTCAAATAAGTAAATAAAATCTTTAAAAAAATAATTTTTCCTCTTAAGATAGACTTACACTAATTTATTTGCCTATTTAAAGGTTAAATAAAAGGAAAAAAAGACTCTTACAAAATATAAAGGGATACATTTTCTTTGGCTTAAGATTATCAAGATACAATCAAGTATTTCTAAAATAGCAAAGGCCATTTCCTCCTTTTTCTTTTTAAGTTTCTTTTACCTACTGAAAGCCATTAGATTCAGAGCTGATCATTTTGTCTGGTGAAGAGAAAATTACCTCTATCTAAACATCTAATTCAATTAATTTAGCCAGGAAGAGCCAGTCAACTAAACCAACATGCCCCAGCTCGTGGCAACTAGTATTTTTCATTAAGTGAGCAGCTGCGTAACAGTGAGGAGTTTGAGGTCCCCTTCATATGAGGATGGAAGAAAAGGCAACATCTATGCACACCCACAATCACACTTGTATCCCCAAATTGCCAAATGCACCAGAGAAAGGAAGGTGTATGTGCTGATGGCACTGCTGACATTCATATTTTGTGCAGCTATAACCTCTGATGACATAAAATGTAATTAAAATTATATAGCAAGAAAAGAGACTTGCTGTACATGCTCATTCCATTTTTATAGCACAAAAGCAATTCAATCAACTGTGTTGCAATAATTCTTGTGAATGATTTAGGATTTGTATGAGTACCATAAAGATACCCTGCATTGGCACTGATCATCCGACTGGTTCTAACAGGGTCTGCATGAAATTGTTTCTCTGTCTTTGACATTCCCTACTCTGTGCAGACCTCTTGCTTTTCACGTTGACTTACGCTTTCTGGGGAAGTGTTACCCAAAAATAATAGGTGAAGTGAGCTAACATGAGGACTGCCAGAACACCCCGCTGCTCTCTGGGCATGATTAAGACCATGTCCTTGAGTGGAATTTGCTCCTGGACACAGAGGGGTCTGTGAGCATTAGGCCACCCAAGCTTAGACTAGAGTAGTTTTGTTCCTCCAAGCAAAAGACCAGGGAGTGTTGACCTCGTGGGTTCAGGCAATGTACTAGTGGCCATTCTGCATCACCTGAGGCTAAGACCACCCCTAACTTCTGTGAACCCTCAAGGAAGCGCACAACCTTTATCTTGAAATAAGCAGAGTCTTCCCCCACAACATTTAGCATCCCATCTCAGGGAAAGTAGACAATGTAGCAGGAGTGGGCTGCAGCTGGAAACTGTGGTTATCTCTACACTGGCTCTAACAGTGTTGCTGCTGGTGGGAGCCCTTCCACTTGGGAGAACTTTCTAGAAGTTCAACAGCCAGGCCAGCACAATGATGGCAAACCTTCCCTTCCAGTTCAGTGCTATTCCTATTGCAAAATTTATCCTTTTATCAGAAAACAGCTTTTCAAACTGGAAAATCTTCTCAAGTCATCTTACTTCGCATGTCTTCATCTGAGAGCAGAACCCAAGGTCATGGTTGCCAGCAACTGCCCTGATCTTCACCTGAGGTGGATGGCTGAACTCTTGACAACTGCCCACACCATCTGTCAGCCTAGAAGGAGCCCCGCCCTCCAAATATCCCTCAGAGTAAAGACGGTTTCAGGTTACAGCAACCGCAGCGGTTCTGGAAGTTTCTCTCCAGTGACTATTTTCTTCATATTCCAACTATCTAGTGACTTATTTGCCCAAGGATGTGGCTTTCAGCCAAAAACATGATCTGGGTTAGCACAAGTTCAAGAACTCTTGTTCTCTACGAAAGCTGGCAGTTTCAGCTCAGGCCAACTATACTGAAAGACCACTAAGTAATAGATTAAAAATTCATAAAATAAGAGAACAGCCTCAAGTATCAACTACAAATAGCTCTTCCTCTTTAATAGAAAGGAAAAAGGTTCTGCTTTCAAAATCCTAACCTGATTGAAGACTTTTCTTCTGCATAAACCTACTTCCAATAGTGACCTGTTCAGGCCAGTAGAAATTTGCCATGAGAAAACTTGGAAATACCAAGAAAGATGAAGATATTGTCCAGCTCTCCCCTTAATACCTGGTGTGAAGGCTTCAGGTTGGCACACAGTCACCAGAAACAAAGTGTGCATGTATCTATTTCACATTCCTCCAGTCTCAAGTGTTTCCCTATTTCTGTATTTGCTTACTTATTTACTTTTCTATTATCTTTGGTGCTTAAGCATTGCCACTTATGGAAAATGCAGACAGGTCCTTGTGCTTCTAGCCCTTGAGCTAAAGGACTTAAAGAATTTATAAGAAAATTTTTTTGGAATTATTTTTGAACTTAAAGTAAAATTAACTTTTTAACATACAGCTGTGTAACTTTTGAAAAATACAATAAATCCAGTGCCACAATCAGAATGTAGATTAGTTCCCTCCCTCCAAAGAGATCTGCTCCTTCTGCCACTGCTCTGTGATCAAACCTCCCCCACCGCTAACCCACTGACCTATTTTCTATCCCTATAGTATTACCTTTGCTAGAACATCATGTAAATGGAATCAGACTATATATATAGTCTGAGCCTGACTTCTTTCATTTAAATAATACATTTGAGACTCATCTATGTCATTGCAAGTATCAACAGTCCATTCCTTTATATTGCCAAGTAATATTCCATTGTATGGAGGAACTGTCTTCTGCTTATTCATTTACCAGGGAATGAATTATGGGTTGCTTCTAGTTTTGGGTGATTATGAACTATGCAGCAATGAACATTTGCCTCCATGTCTTTGTGTGAACATAACTTTTCACTTCCTATTGCTAGGTCATATGGTAGGTACATATTTAAATTTATAAAGAACTGCCAAATGATTTTCTAAAGTGACTGTACCATTTTGCATTCTCACCAGCAATGTAGGAGAGTTCCAGTTGCTTTACCCTTGCCAGAAACTGCTATTCTCAGTTTGTTCTTCTTTTACCCATTTTAATAGATGCATCATGGTGTCTCGTGTGCATTTCCCTAATGACTAATGACCTTGAGCATCTTTTCGTATGTTTATTTGCCATCCATGTATTTTTTTTTTTTTTTGGTGCTGTGAGTGTTCTTTCACTCATTTTTAATTGGGTTGTTTGTTTTCTTAGTTTTCAGTTTTGAGAGTTATTTTCAGCTATAAGTCCTTTGTTAGATATTTGATTTGCAAATGTTTTTCCCAGTCTTGTTTTTTTTCATTTTCCAACAATTTCTCTTGCAGAGCCGAAATTTGGAATGCTAAGTCCAATTTATCATCTTTTCCATTTACAGACTGTGCTTTTCATGTCATATCTAAGAGCTCTGTGCCTAAACCAGCATCATGAACATTTCCTCCTATGCTTTCTTCTAAAATTTCATCATATTACATTTCACAAAAACGTAAATATTACATGTTACATATTAAAAAATAATTGTAATTCATTTTGATAATTTTGGTATTAGGTGTGAAGTATAGGTCAAGAGTCATTGTCTTACGTATGGCTGTCAAATTTTTCAAGCATCAGTTACAGAAAAAAAGGCAATTCTCTATTGAATTTACTTTACACCTTTCTCAAAAATCAAATCAGTTCACCGAGTTAGTGTGGGTCTGTTTCTTTACTCTATTCTACTCATGTTTGTGTCTGCTCTTTGAGCAGTATCGTGTTCTCCTGATTACCGTAACTTTATAGGAAGTCTTAAAATCAGGTGGTTTGGGTCCTCCAGCCTTTTTCTAATTTTTTAAAATTATTTGAGCTATTCTAATTACTTTGTATTCTGTGTAAATCTTAGAATCAGCTTTTGATATCCTAAGAAAATCTGAAGTAATTTTGATTGAGAATTTACATCTTAACAATACTGAGTCTTCCAATCCATGAACATGTATATCTCTCTACTGCTCTAGGTCTTTGATTTCTTTCATCGGCATTTTTTAGTTTTCAGCATGCACAGCCTGTCTATACTTCATTGGATTTAAATCTAAGCATTTCATTTTGGGGCAACTGTTGAAAATGATAGTTTTGTAGAATTTTTGTTTCCAGTTGTTCAATGTGGTAAAGAGAGAAATACAATTGATTTTATATATTGATCATATATCTTGCAACCATGCTGAAATCACTTATAGTTCTAGGAACTTTTTTGCAGAATTCTTGGAATTTTCTGTGTACACAATCATGTGGTCTGAGAATAAAAGCAGTTTTCTTTCTTTTGAGTCAATATATCTTTATGTCTTTTTCTTGCTTTTGTGCAGTATGTTGTTGAATAGGAATTATGAATACAAACAGCCTTATTTTGCTCCCAACTTTAGAGGGAAAGCATCCAATCATTCATTAAGTAGGGTGTTTTTTCTTTTTGTACTTTTTATCAGTTTGAGTTTTGACATGAATGTATGTTGAATGCTGAGTTTTGTCCATTTTTGCATCTGTTGAAATGATCTTATGCTTTTTCTTCTTTAGTCTTTAATATAATATGGTGAATTATGTTGACTAATTTTAGAATGTTGAACCAGCCTTGCATTTCCAAGATAAACCATTCCTCCTGCCCCGCTTTGGTGGGATCTATTTTGTATTTATAGTTGGATTTCAACCATTCATAGTTTTTTAGGAATTTCCATGCCTGTGTTCATGAAGAATATTAAGCTGTAGGCTCCTCTTCCTCATTCTTCCTCTTCCTCCTTTTTCTCCTTCTTTTTGACTTCCTTAGTACTGTATGCAAGTCATGCTGGCCTCATAGAATGAGTTGAGATCATGTGGAATTGATATGATTTCTTCCTTAAATATTTGGATTAATTTACCAGTAAAGTCATCTAGAATTGAAGTTTTCCTTATTGGGAGGTTTTTAACCATGAATTTCATTTTTTTCTTTTTCTTTTTCTTTTTTTTTATTAAAATATTTTAAATTTCTTTTCAGTGTTCCAGAGTTTATTATTTATGCACCACACCCAGTGTGCCATGCAACACGTGTCCTCCATAATACCCACCACCACGCTCACCCAACCCCCAACTCTCCTCTCCTCCAAAACCCTCAGTTTGTTTCTCAGAATCCACAGTCTCTCATTGTTCCCTCTGATTTCACAGTCCCCTCCAATTTCCCTCAACTCCTTTGTCCTCTCCATCTCCCTATGTCCTCCGTGTTATGCCTTATACTCCACAAATAAACGAAACCATATGATAATTGACCCTCTCTGGTTGACTTATTTCACTCAGCTTAATCTCTTCCAGTCCCGTCCATGTTGATACAAAAGTTGGGTATTCATCCTTTCTGATGGAGGCATAATACTCCATAGTATATATGGACCACACCTTCTTTATCCCAGTGACACTGACTTTGAAAATACAACAAGAGAATGCTATAAACAATTCTATGTCTATAAATTCAACAACTTTGATGAAAAGGATCAATTCTTTGAAAAACACAAATTACCATAACTCTATATAGAACTACTCAGGCTATCTATATCTTCTTTATGAGTCTTAGTAATTTTTGTCTTTCAAAGAATTGATCCTTTTCATCAAAGTCATTGAATTTATAGATGTAGAATTGTTTATAGCATCCTCTTGTTGTATTTTCAAAGTCAGTGTCACTGGGGTCTATCATGATGTCTTTTTTATTCTTGATATTGATAATTCATGTCTTCTCTCTCTCTCAGCTCAGTACAGATTTTATTCATCTTTTCAATGAGCCAGCTTTTGTTCTCATTGATTTCCTTCCTTATTTTTCTGTTTTTAATTTCATTGATTTCTGCTGATAATTGTTTCCTTTCTTCTACTTGCTCTGGATTTAATTAATTCTTCTTCTTCTAGCTTCTTAAAGTATAATACCAGATTTTTATCTGAAACATTTCTTCTTCATTAATATGTCTTAATGTCTAATTTCATATTTTTATTTAATGTTTTAAATTTTCCTATGAGTACTGCCTTAGTTACATCCCACAAATTTTTATATGCTTAAGATGTTTTTAAATTTTCCATGGCTAACTTCTACATATCTATCTTCAAGTTCCTTGACTCCTGAATTATCTCATTCTGCTATTGAACCATTCTGTGGGTTTTTTTTTAATTTCAGTTAGTGTCAGAGTTAAGGTCTAAGATATTCCTTTAATTCTGTCTTATAGTTCTTACTTATTTGCTGAAAATTTTAATCATTGCCTTCATTTCAGGAGTGTTTGTCCTTACTTCATAAAGTATAGATACAATAATTGCTTTAAAAAAGTCTTTGTCTGATATCTCCAACACCAGAGTCATCTTGGGATTGGAATCTGTTGATTATATTCCCATGAAAATAGTTGAGATTGTCCCTGGTTCTTTGTATGTTGAGAACTATGAGATAATATCCAGGACATTTTGAATGTTTTGTTTTGAGTCTCTGGGCTCTGTTTAAATCCTCTGGAAAATGTTAATGTTTCTGTTTTAGCAAGCAATTAATCTGTTAGATTCAGAGTACAACTCCCAATGCCCCTTCATATGCTGTGGCTTCCATGTCAGTTTAGTTTTCAAAGCCTTTGCTGCCCTCTTCAAGTCTACCCCCATGTGAGCACCTAGGTCTGGGGCATGAGAGGTGACCTACATTGTAGTTTGGTTTCCCAAACCTTTGTGGGGGCCGCTTCAGGTCAATTTCATGCACGTGCAACTCAGTGATGGGTCCGGGATTTGACGTACAGATTTAGAGCATCTCTTTGTTCAATTTCCTTCACCCACACTCTCTATCCACAAGGGATCCTTTTCTGGTCCTCTAGCTTGGAACCTGGATGTTTATCCTCTCTGCACACACTTCCTGTGACTGAGTCTGCCTCAAGGACACCGCAGTGCAAGACCACAGGGCTTGTTGGTCAGAAAGAACAGTTATTCTCTCAGAGACTTACATGTCTGTATTTTAAATCTGAGATTTAGCTGTCTTGGTGATTTAGTGGACAGCCTCTGCCACCATCCAGACCTACAGCTTCATGATGGGGGCTTGCCTCAGAGTAGGATTGGGAGAATGAGAAAGAGAGAACATGCAGGGACATTTCTTCACCATGCTCTGCCCTGTGTGGGTCCTACTTGCTGGTCCACTGGTACAAAAGTGAAGGATTTTCTCAGAGCTTTTTCTGTACTTACCTCCTGCACAGTTCCAGGATGCAGGTTGCTCTAGACTATAACCCAGAAGGTATGGTGGATTCCAAAATAAGGAAAGAAATTTTTCCCTGGACCAGTCACTTGAAAATTCCTCGAGAATTCTTTTGAGGCACCTGGGTGGCTCAGTCAGTTGGGCATCTGCCTTCGACTCAGGTCATGATCCTGAGGTCCTGGGACCGAGCCCCACATTGAGCACCACATCCAGCTCCCTGCTCAGTGGGGAGTCTGCTTCTACTTTCTCTCTGCCTCTTCATCCCTCAACTCGTGCTTTCTCTCTTTCTCTTAAATTAATTAATTAATTAATTAATAACATCTTTGGTGGTTTGATGGTTTTGAAGAGGAAGCTGGACATTATGTGCATAGGGCCTGCCTATAACAGGCAATCAGGAAGTGGTAACTATTCTTATTGTTGAATAAGAATTGAATAATAAAATTGTTAATAATAATAATAATAATTTGTTATTCAATAATAAGTAATTGAATAATAAAATTGTTGAATAATAAAAACAAGTTTGCATGGTGGGTGTTTCTTTAGCCAGTTTTCGTCTAAAGACATGCCTCTGCTTTGAAGTCTTGTCTCAGTGCTCACGGTAATGGTTACTATCACACCTCAGTCAACATACTACCACACTATTCATGAGGCCAGTCAGAAGCATCTAGAAAATGAAGCTCCGTAAGAGATGTGTTTGTGTATTTTTTGAGGATGTGATTCTGACAAATGGGAGTGACCCAATGACCAACAAGTGTCTTCCAGAGAAACATTTACGAGGGATCTGGCAACGCTGCATGAAAGAATCAAAATAGCTGTGGAAAACACAAAAGAGGGTATGAGAATATGGTGAGATATTCTACCTTTGCCAGAATTTTTTAGTCCACTAGCTTTTTTTTTTAATTAATTGTATCGTGGTCTCATTTATTGCTTTGTTCCCTGAACTATCCTGATAGCAATTCTTTTCTACTCATCAATTCTCCTAGTAAGTTTAAAAGCTTGTCACTGCCTAGAATTTCTTTGTTGAAACTGAAGTAGCATTTTTCATAATGCAGCCTGGGGGGGTGCAGTTAATTATCTTATTCCATTTGCTAATTAGTGGTCATAACTGTTCCTTTCTTTCCCTTTTGAATTTTCTATTGCCTTTCTCCTATCTGGCAGGTTATAACTTGCCTCCGTGTTTGCTTCTTGAATTTTTCTTCTTGCTAGCTCTCTTATTTATGAGCTTTAAAGCTTGCCTGGGACTTTTTAATTGCACTCTATTTGAACACAAATGGCTTCTGAACTTTTTATTCTTCACGTTTCTGCAATGATAATAAGGAATAGAGTCAAATTTAACTAAAGAAGAAGAATATCAAAAGTTCTCTAGAGCAGAACACCGAATAATACAGCATTTCATTAGTTTTCAACACCCACACTAGAAATCTCACTTGCTGATAATTCTTTTCCATTCCGTTGCTATTGCTTCTGCATGCACAATGTCTGCCATTATTTCAAAAGTGCCAAAATAAAGCAATGATTCCTTCCACAGGGAAATGTTGGGCTGAAATGAGCTGACGGCTAAGAAAGGAAAAGTACCAATTATACTGAATATTGAAATGCCATATCCACCAATCACTGAGTGTCTGTTTTCTATATGAGTGCTTACTATATACCTAGCAATATACAAAAATAAAAATGAAATGGGTCCAAAACTCCTCTCATGTCTATACCATCCTCTGCTTCCTTTCATTCTAGCCAGCCAACTTTTTAAAATTTTTTTTAATTTCTTTTCAATGTACGGTATTCATTGTTTTTGCACCACACCCAGTGTTCCATGGGCACGTATTGTGCCCTCCTTAATACCCACCACCTGGCTCCCCCAACCTCCCACACCCTGCCCCTTCAAAACCCTCAGGTTGTTTTTCAGAGTCCATAGTCTCTCATGGTTCACATCCCCTTCCAATTTCCCTCAACTCCCTTCTCCTCTCCATCTCCCCATGTCTTCCATGTTATTTGTTATGCTTTGCAAATAAGTGAAACCATGTGATAATTGACTCTCTCTGCTTGACTTATTTCTGCAGGGTCATAGGGATGCTCTATTTTTAATTTCTTGAGGAATCTCCACACTGTTCTCCAAAGTGGCTGCACCTACTTGCATTCCCACCAACAGTGTAAAAGGGTTTCCCTTTCTCCTCATCCTCTCCAACACACGTTGTTTCCTGTCTTGCTAATTTTGGCCATTCTAACTGGTGTAAGGTGGTATCTCAATGTGGTTTTAATTTGAATCTCTAGTGATGATGAACATTTTTGCATGTCTCTGATAGCCATTTTTATGTCTTCATTGGAGAAGTGTCTGTTCATATCTTCTGCCCATTTTTTTGGTATGATTATCTGTTTTGTGTGTGTTGAGTTTGAGAAGTTCTTTGTAGATCCTGGATATCAACCTTTTGTCTGTACTGTCATTTGCAAATATCTTCTCCCATTCCGTGGGTTGCCTCTTTGTTTTGTTGACTGTTTCCTTTGCTGTGCAGAAGCTTTTGATCTTGACGAAGTCCCAAAAGTTCATTTTCATTTTTGTTTCCTTTGCCTTTGGAGACATATCTTGAAAGTTGCTGTGGCTAATATCAAAGAAGTTACTGCTTATGTTCTCCTCTAGGATTCTGATGGATTCCTGTCTCACATTGAGGTCTTTTATCCATTTTGTGTTTATCTTTGTGTATGGTGTAAGAGAATAGCCAGCCAATTTTTATCCCAAGTGCTCTTTCTTGAAAAGCATGAACCTTAAATCTTCGCAGGTTTGACTTTCCAGCCCACCATCATATGTAGGTACAAAGAATGCCAAGAGCAGGAAGGAGCAGGTCACCAGGGCTCCACTATGGCAACGTGGTAATGCCATTCAGGTTTGTGATCATTCTTGCTGAAGTGGCCCAGGAGCAGAATTCAACTGTGAAACGAGGGTATAAATGGGTCTCCTCTGTTTGGGCTGAGGAATCTGGAAATCTGCCCTGAAACATGTTTATATGATCCACTCTATTTTTTCCTAAAGGATATTATCATGATGACAGGAGGAGAAGGGAACATCTGAAGAGAAACCTACATTAGCAAAACATTCTGAGCTGTGATCTGGGTTTATTGCTGCCTTTTGTGTTTCCAAGATTTTTAAATGTTTTTAGGCAGCTAAGGAAAAATGCAACTTAAAATGATAACGCTGTGTCAGAAATACATTTCTAGAAAAGATAATGAAAGTAAATGTCTACATAAGAGGCTGTCAAAAGCTTACCTAAGGGACGTTTTCTTCCCAGCATGATGGATTCATTGGTCCTGAACCAACGCTCCTATTGAAAAAAAAAAAAGAAAAAACAACTATAAAACTGAATACAATACATGAAACAATTAATTTCTTGGCCTATGGGAAGTGCAGAACAGTGATCCTTGAGTGAGGGGACATGAACAAGGTGAGACCCACAAATGGCCCATAACCTTCTGGACTGCAGCACAGGAGGCAGAACATTGTTAGATGCTAGGCCATCTCTGAGAGCTGAGTGACGCAGATTAGAATTCCAATTCCTTGAAGCTCCTGAGTGACTCAGTGGGTTAAACCTCTGCCTTCAGCTCAGGGTCCTGGGATCGAGCCTCACATCGGGAGGGAGCCTATTTCCCACCCCCCCGCCCCCCCCCACCGCCTGCCTCTCTGCCTACTTGTGATCTCTGTCAAATAAATAAATAAAATCTTTAGGGAAAAAAAATGTTTATAATTCAGATTCCAAGTTGGCTGTGGTGGGTGGGGACACCTAAGCTGCTGAATACTATCCGGTCCACTGTCAGGGCCTCCTTGAAGCAACCTACAGGGCAAGGTATAAAGTCTAGGCCTAAAAACTCAGGAGCAAGACTGGCTCCAAGTCTCCCTGTCTGCAAGGTTGGCCAAGCTGGCTAGGTATTCACTGAAGTTTCACTTCTACCTTGAACCCACACTGCTCCCTCTCCCAGCATAGGTGTTCCTCACTAAGAGCTATCTTTCACCTTCCTGTTCCATCTCAGCAGTCACTTAGAGAGAATCCAACCGAAAATCTGCCATACTGGTGAATTTTAACATTTGAGGAGGATATAATAACAATCTTGTACACAGTCTAAAAATAGAGAAGGAAAGAATATTCCTACATTATATGGGCAGCATAACCCAATAGCCAGAGTCTAACAAGGACATTATAAGGAAACTCAGATCAGTATTCTTCAAACAGGGGCACCTGGATGGCTCAGTCAGTCAACTGGTTGCCTTCAGCTCAGGTCATGATCACAGGGTCCTGGGATTGAGCCCCACATAGGGCTCCCTCCTCAGCAGAGAGCCTGCTTCTCCCTCTCCCTCTGCCTCCTGCTCTGCCTACTTGTGCTCTCTCTCTATCTCTGTCAAATAAATAAATAAAATCTTAAAAAAATATATCCTTCCAAACGTAGGTGTGAAATTTTTTTAAATTCAACAACATATAAAAAAGGAAAATATGTCACGACAAATGGGGTTTATACTAGAAATGAAAGATAGAATTAACATCTAAAAAAAAGTTCAATAAATGTAAGCTACTACATAACAAGATAAAAGAGTTAAATCATGTAATCATTTCAATAGAAGAAAAGCTTTTGACGAATTTCAACATGGCTTCATGATAAAAACTCTCAGGAAAATAGAAAAGAATACTCTCAGTCTGATAAAGGGGGCCTACGAAAAATCTACAGATAACATGATATTTAATAGTAAAAGGCTGAGTTTCTTCCTCATAAGATCAGGAATGAAGTGAGGATATCCAATGTCAATACTCTATCCATCATCATACTGGAAGTTCTGGTCAGTTCAATACAGCGACAAAAGGAAATATAAGGCAAAAAGTCTCAAAAGAAAGGAAAAAGTGACTGTCTTTATCCACAGACATGATTGAGTATAAATGAAACCCTAATAAATATATAGAAAATGTTAAAACAATCAAGTGATTAGTAAGATTGTAAAATCAAATATGCTTAACAATAGGAAATAAGCTCCTATTTCCTATAGGAGGTGGATGGGGGTGGGGTAACTGGGTGACCGGTGTTAAGGAGGGCATGTAATGTGATGAGCACTGGGTGTTATATGCAACTGATAAATTATTGAACACTATAGCTGAGACTAATGATGTACTACTATATGTTGGGTAATTGAACTGAAATAAAATAAAATAAAATCAATCAATCATACGTATGTTCATCTTTTAAAAAAACTCAAAATGTATGTATTTATACTAGCAACAGAAAAATGAAAAGTATATTTAAAACAATACCATTTACAATAATAAAAATACTATAATTTTTAAGAATAAATGTAATGAAAAATTTGCATTGCCTCTATTTTGAAAGCTAAACAAATAAAACCTGAAATAACGAGAGTTGTCTTATATTCATGGATTGGAAGACCTGATTTTATTAGGATCTCATTTCTCCTCAAATCAACCCATAGACTAAAAACAGCTTCAATCAGAATCCCAACAGGCTTCTTGTAATAATTAATAAGCCGATTCTAAAACATATATAGGAATGTTAAGACACAGAAGAGCCAGAGAAATCTTGCAAAGATCAAAGTTTGAGAACTTACTGTCATTGATTTCATGACCAAGTATAAAGCTGTAGAAACCAAGACCGTATGACATTAGCGAAAGGCTAGACAAACAGATCAAAACGGAACAATCAGTATAGCGAGTCCAGAAACAGACCTTTATGGCGATTGACTTTGACTAAGCTGTCAAGGAAATTCAGTGAGGAAATGTTAACAGGTGGTATTGGAACAATTAGATACCATATTGGGGGGGGGGACCTTAACTCTTAACACATAACATACAGAGAAATGAACTTGAAATGCATTCTAAGCCTGTGTAGAAGCTAAAACCCCAAAGCTCTGAAAGAAAACATGTAAGAAAGTTTTCACCACCTTGAAATAGAAGATTTCATAGACAGGACACCAAAACAGAAAATATAATGAAAATTTTGATAAAATAGACTTGAATTAAAATTAGAATGTTCTGCCCTTTGAAAGACATTAAGAAAATTTAAAACACCAGTTACACACTGAAAGAAAATAAATGCAATACAAATAGTTGATGGGGAACTTATTTAAAGAGCTCCAAGAACTCAATATTAAAAAGACAGACAATGACATTTGTTTAAGGGGCAAAATACTCCAGCAGTCACCTCACAAGGAGATAGAAAATGACCCAGAAGCAAATGAAAAAATAAATCCTCAGCATCATTAGATCATGAGGAAAATACAAATCAAAACCATGACATAGACCTTCACCTGTGCCTGGACAGCTATCACAAAGACAGATAAGAGAGAGGGTTGGTTTCAATGTGGAGAAACTGGAGCCATCTTACATTGATGGTGGGAATGTATATGGTGGATCTTCTTCCTCAGGGAAACAATGTAGCCATTCCCCCAAAATATTAAAATAGAGTAACTATATGAGCCAGCACTTACACTAGTAGGTATATGGAAGAGAGCTGAAAACTGGAATGAAAACATATATCCACACAAAAACTTGTATTGGTAGCAGCATTATTCACGATAGCCAAAAAGTAGGAACAACCTAAGTGTTCAACAAATGATTAATGGGCACATAAAATGTGGTATATCCATAATGTGGATATTACTTGGTCATAAAAAGGAATGAAATGTTGACACTTGCTACACTGTAAATGAGCCTTGAAAATATCATATGCTAAGTGAAAGAAGCCAGACACAAAACACCACATATTGTAAGATTCCATGTCTGAGAAATGTCCACAGTAGACAAATCCAAATGGGCAGAAAGTTGATGGGTACTTGCCAGGAAGTGGAGAGAGGAGGAAATAGGGAGTCACTCTTGATAGATAAGGGGCTTCTTTTGGGGCTGAAGAAGGTGTTCTAGAATTCTACAGTGGTGATGGCTACACAACATTGTGAATGTACTAAACCCCATTGAACCCTGCACTTTAAATGAATTTTATGTTACGTGAATCACATCTCAAAAAAAGTTGGGTTTTTTAGTAGTATGGAGATAGGATAATTGACACAAATTCCCAGAACACTTCAGTCATTATCAAACCAGAGTTTCCACTAACTCCTTCCTAAAAGCCATTGCTGACGTGACTTAATTTTTGGAACAGAAAATAATGTCATGGTATCCAGAGAAATTATTATTCTTTCCCATGTCTCCAGAGAGACTAACAGTTCTTTCCCACCCACACACAAGGGAGAACAGGGCATGGTCTTACTTAAAAAATACTTATACTTATAAAAACTGCCACAGCAAGCGGTTAATTTATTTTTGAGCTTTGACAAATCAAATCTGGATTTTCATCTGCTTAACGCAAAATGCTTACAGTGTTGCTTTGTTCCAACACTTGTGTTTTCACTTTGGTGATGCTCGCATTTGCTTGTGGAATTCAACCAATTCAGCTACCAGACAGGTTGTAAAGGCTGTTCTCTTCCAAGGCTGATCATTAAAATAGCAAAATGTGTTTGTTTTCCACATCTTCCTATCATTTTAGCCTAGGAAAAAACTTTAGATGAGAAGTGAATTTTTATTTTACAGTTCTCTGGAGATGGTTCAAGTAATATGAAGCCTAAGATCGACTTCACTTGAGAAGCAGCATATGAATCTGCCTTTTAGTGAAAATATGTCTCTTCATCTTCAATGTGACCTGAAAGACAAGAAACACTTTGTGGAGAGAACATTAGAATGACTATTAGAAACTAGGTCTAGTCCCACACTAGTGGAGACCTAATTTATGGGGAACCAATGATTCTGGGCCCCAGTTCTCCCATCTGTTGTATATAGAGACTAAATAGTTGGTTTTCAGGGTTTGTTTGTTTGTTTGTTTTTAAGCTGGCGTATTAGCGAGGCTTATCCATATAGCCAGAATCAATAGCATAGAGGCATTCTGTCTTTCACGTGAGAAGGTAAATCTTTTTGTTCTATTCAGACCTTCAACTGATTGGATGAGGTCCACTCACATTAGGGAAGGCAATCTATCAGCTTTACTCAGTCTACAGATACAGATACAAATGTTAATCTCACCCAAAAATATCCTCACAGACATATACTCAGAATAATACTTGAGCACATATCTATGCATCCTGTGATTCAGTCCCAAAATTAACCAGCACAACTGAGTAACCCTTTATTCAAACTGTATCTAATGCAGAAGTCAAATATGTGAAACAAATGAAAGGAGATGCTGCACCCATTGGGAGATTTGTTGTAGGGTCACCCTACCTCCTCATCCTGTGATGATCCCAAGGGTAGGTGTGGAATAAGAGGCAGGCCAGCCACTTGTCCAAGTGCCAACCTCTAAGAGAGCACTAGAAACCTTAAACTTAAAGAACTTAAACTTAAAGCACTTAAACCTTAAATTTAAAGCACTGAAAACCTTAAACAAGCTTTTTCGTTTGCTGGTTTTAGATCAGCGCCCATCTTCTTATCACCCGTGGCGATTTTTCAGCTGAGCATAATGCCATTCTGAAGAAAGAGAATATAACCTAGACATCCTTATGACTGGGCACTGGCCAAAGGGATGAGAATAAAGTTATGTGGGCCACTCTAGGCCCTGGCCTTCAGAGGAAAGCTTGCACATCCTCCTTCCTCTTTCCCCATTCCAGCTGACTGGAATATAAACATGGCGCTGAGTCAGCTTGTGCCATGCGGATGAGAACACTACCGCACAGTTGGTGGGTCAAGAAGAGAGGAGTCTAGGCTCCCAGTGATCTTGCAGAGCAAAGCTGCTATACCAGCATCGATGTTTCTGGACGAGAGAAATAAAGTTCCATTTCATTTATACCATTGCTATTTTGAATTTCTGTTACATGGTATTGAATTATATCCTCACAGAAAAATGAATCTATCAGAATTTCTCTAAGGGAGAATAACATGTATGTTTAGAAAGAATACTTGGGAGAGAAGTGAGATCCTTCCCAAAGAACATGCTTAATGGAGACATTTTACATTTGTGGGGTAGGAGGATCGGGTCTAGTGCTAGACTGCTTGTTCCAGAAAGAATGATAATGACCGTCAGTCATCCACCCTCTCACCAACAGGACAAAGCTCGTTATTTGGAGAAGACTCCAAATAAACTTAAACAAATGTTTTTAAAATATAAATATGAAGAGGAATTGAAGTACTAGCAAATCCAAGTCACGATGCATCCCCATCCAATCTTGAGGGGCAGCTCTACGGATTTGGTTAGAACTCCTCTTAAAAATCATGGGAGGATATGGTTCCTGAGTCCCCATCCAACATCATCATTCTCTGTATATTCTTCCCAGATTCCAGTGTGCCAGATGTACACGCATCGCTCAAATGTAAGAAGCAGTCATACCATCTCACCTGGGTGACGCAGAAAAGCAGCTCCTAGAAAGCTGCCTTTACTGTACTGTCCCTTCATATATTCTCCTTAGCCCACTCCAGTCACACCTGCATTCTACCACTCCTTTTAAAAATGTTTTTAAATTTTATTTTTAATTGAAGTATAGTTGACATATAATACTGTATTGGTTTGATGTGTACAACATGATAATGAGTCGATGGCCAACACTGGGATATGCTCACCACTGTAGTAGAGTTACCCTCCATCAGCACCCAAAGTTATTACAATATTACTGACTGTATCTCCTATGCTGTTCTTTCCTTCCCTGCAACTTCTTTATTTCATAACTGGAAGTTTGTAGCTCATAATCCCCTTCACCTCTTTCACTCATCTCCCAAACCCCCTCCTCTCTGGCAATCACTAGTTTGTTCTCTGTATTTATGAATCTGTTTCTCTTTGTGTTGTTTTTGTTTATTCATTTTGTTTTATTTTTCAGATTCCACATATAAGTGAAATCATACGGCATTTGTCTTTCCCTGTCTGACTTCTTTCATTTAGCATAACACCCTCCAGCTTCATCCATGTGGTCACAGATGGTAAGATTCATTCTTTGCATTTTCACATTCTTATGTATCTTTTCTTTTAAAGCTTCCGATGACTTCCATCGTGGACACTTGGGAGCACTTATCTTACTGTATCTCCAAAGAGAATATGACCTGATCATTCTGTCCTCTTTGAAACACTTCCTTAATTTGACATCTTCATCCTGCTGGTTTTCTTGTTTCTCACTAGTTGATAATTCCTGGTGTTCTTTGATGGTGTTCCTTTATTGCCCCAAATTCTATGCACTAGCATGCCCCTTCAAGCCTTGGTCCTTTGACGTCTTCTATACTTTTAGTACCTGATGGATCTGATTTCTTATTTTTTTTTAAATATTTTATTTATTTATTTGATGGATAGATAGAGATCACAAGTAGGCAGAGCAGCAGGCAGAGAGAGCAGGGGAAGCAGGCTCCCTGCTGAGCAGAGAGCCCAATGCGAAACTCAATCCCAGGACCCTGAGACCATGACCTGAGCCGAAGGCAAGGCTTAACCCACTGAGCGACCCAGGCACCCCCATTTCTTTTTTTTTTAAACCCATTTCTATATTATGACTCTCAAATTTGTAACTCCAGCACCAACCTGAACTTTAGACTCACATACCCAATTTAAATAACACTTTAATAGCTCCGCTTTGGTATCTAACAAGAAATTAGAGTCATAACATATCTAGAGCTAGGTTCTATAAATTTATGCTCAATTTAAATACTGAGTATATTTTACCTATGGTAAAATACATAAATTTTAAGTACAAACTGTGAGAAGTTTTGATAGATGTATATACCTGTCTATAAAAGATATCAAGATTCAGAACATTTTTGTCACTCCAGACAATTCCCTCATATTCTTTTCTAGGTAACCTCCCTCCCCGCTGCCCCCAGAGAAGCAACCACTGCTCAGATGACTGTTAGCAAGGATGGATGTTGCCTCTCCTGGCAATTATTGACAAACAGCTGTTAATACGTCCTATTATGATGTGCTTATTTCCTCCTTTACCTCTGTCAGTTTTGCTTCATGCTGTTATTAAGTGCATTCATATCTATGATTGACTTGTCTTATTCATGGATTGGCCTTTTTCTCATATGAAAAGTCTTTTTTCACCTCCTCATCTTGAAGTCTACTTGTCCAATACCAGTGTAGCTGAATATGCTTTCTTAGTGTTTATATGATATTTTCTATCCTCTTACTTTCTAACTATCCTAGTCTTTACATTCAAAGTAAACCCTTTACAATTTTTCCTTTTTAAAAAAACGAGTCTGACTATCTCTACCTTAAATTAGGCTGTGTAGACCATTGACAATTGCGCCAATTATTTATATGGTGGTGCAGATGTCTACCATGTTAGTATTTTTTTCTGTTGATCCAGAAAAAAATACTAACATCCCTTGCCCTAGGGATGTTAACATGCATCCTTAACTTTCACAACATACCTTGAGTTACTATGATACCATTTAATGTGCAATGTAAGAATCTTACAAGGGTAAAACTCCATTTGTAATCCTTATTATCCTTTATGGTATTATAGCATTATACTTTACTTCTACGTTTGTTATTAAACTCAAAATACATGTTTTTGCCTTAAGTAATCAATTGTAATTTAAAATGATTAAGGAGGTAAATCAATTAAGCAAAAAAAAAAATTCTATCTACCCATGCTGTCCATTTCTTTTTTTTTTTTTTATTGCTTGTGAATATCCAACTGGTCTTATTTTCCTTCTACCTGAAGATCTTCTTTCAGCATTGCTTACAGTGTGAATGAGTCTATTGGCAAAGAATTCTCTCAGCCTTTATTTTTATGAAAACATGTTTACTTCATCTTCCTTGTTGAAGGAGATTTTTAGCAAATATAGAATTTGCAATTGACAGACTATTTTTCATTCAGGATTTTAAAGATGTTCCTTGTCTCTGTCTCCGTGGTTTCTGATGAGAAGTTAGCTGTAATTATTGTCACTGCTCTCCTGTATGTGATAGGACTTTTTCTTCTGGTGGCTTTTAAGATTTTTCTTTCTGTCTTTGGTTATCAGCAGTTTGATTACAATGTGTCTAGGTATGCTTTTCTTCATGTTTGTCTTCTTTAGGATTTTTAAACCTCTTGGTTTTGTATGCTGGTGTTTTTCACCAAATTTGTGTCTTTGGGGGGGGTGCTAATGATGTAGCCTCACTAGCTTCATGACTGTCCCTCAAAGAAGCCAAGCTCTTTCATGGACTTTGCATGTTTTCTTTAATACAGATATCACCTCTTCATGGTGGTCTTCCCAGACAATTTTGTCACTCTTTAACATCTTATTCACATTGTTTTTCATAAGATTTTTCACCACTTAGCATTATAGTATATATATACACTTGTTTGTTTTCTACCATCTTCCTTATCAAACTCCATAAGGCAAATGACTTTATCTTATTCATCGTATCATCTATAGCAATGCCTGGCAAGCTGTAAGTATTCAATAAATATTTGTTAACTGTTGAGTAGCTCAAAGCAAAGTACTCTCAATGATCTAGTATAAAATGGTTTCCTCCTATAGCAATGCCTGGCAAGCTGTAAGTATTCAATAAATATTTGTTAACTGTTGAGTAGCTCAAAGCAAAGTACTCTCAATGATCTAGTATAAAATGGTTTCCTCCTAAATTAGGTTCCTGGAAAGATAAATTCCCTGGTGCTGCAGAATTCTGAGAGGCCTTTCATGATGAGAGATGGAAATATCTTTGTGAAGAATGAGGGCTGCTTTGACTATGGTCTTTAATCTCATAAAAAAACTTTGCCATTGATAGGAAAATGAGGGAAATTGCATCAAAAAATTTTTATGCTCATACCTGCCTCCACTAATACACTCATGAGACTGTGATTCTGCAGCCAATCAAATAGAAAGAGAGAAAATCTTTCCAGGAGTACCTATATCCATATTCAGATATGGCATGAGACTATACCACTAGTCCAGAGAGACATGACAAGTCCATGAAAAAATGGATTTCAAGAACAAATATGTGACTGCGTAAGAAAGACTGCCACAACTTCCCTGATTCTGCTCTCTGGTAATAAAAAGAGAACTTTTGGATTAACTGAAACTAGCTCAACTCAATGCCACTTAAGAAACTTTTCTCCAGCAGGCACTATGGAACATGCACCATGAAAGAGGGGGGGAAGACATGGTCTTCAACTGGGTTAGAGTTACAGGAGTCTAGACTAGTCCAGGCTAGCCTATTTCATTTGCAAAGTACACTTCTTTTTTTTTTTTCTAAAGATTTTATTTATCTATTTGACAGACAAAGATCACAAGTAGGCAGAGAGGCAGGCAGAGAGAGAGGAGGAAGCAGGCTCCCTGATGAGCAGAGAGCCCGATGCAGGGCTCAATCCCAGGACCTGAGATCATGACCTGAGCTGAAGGCAGAGGCTTTAACCCACTGAGCCACCCAGGTGCCCCAAAGTACACTTCTTCTTTTTTTTTTCCCCCAATTTATTTATTTTCAGAAAAACAGTATTCATTATTTTTTCACCACACCCAGTGCTCCATGCAAGCTGTGCCCTCTATAATACCCACCACCTGGTACCCCAACCTCCCACCCCCCCGCCACTTCAAACCCTTCAGACTGTTTTTCAGAGTCCATAGTCTCTCATGGTTCACCTCCCCTTCCAATTTACCCAAATTCCCTACTCCTCTCTAACGCCCCTTGTCCTCCATGCTATTGGTTATGCTCCACAAATGAGTGAAACCATATGATAATTGACTCTCTCTGCTTGACTGATTTCACTCAGCATAATCTCTTCCAGTCCCGTCCATGTTGCTACAAAAGTTGGATATTCGTCCTTTCTGATGGAGGCATAATACTCCATAGTGTATATGGACCACATCTTCCTTATCCACTCATCCGTTGAAGGGCATCTTGGTTCTTTCCATAGTTTGGCGACTGTGGCCATTGCTGCTATAAACATTGGGGTACAGATGGCCCTTCTTACTCAACCCACACGAAACAGACAAACACATCAAAAAATGGGCAGAAGATATGAACAGACACTTCTCCAATCAAGAAATACAAATGGCTATCAGACACATGAAAAAATGCTCCTCATCATTAGCCCTCAGGGAGATTCAAATTAAAACCACATTGAGATATCACCTTACACCAGTTAGAATGGCCAAAATTAACAAAACAGGAAACAACATGTGTTGGAGAGGATGTGGAGAAAGGGGAACCCTCTTACACTGTTGGTGGGAATGCAAGTTGGTGCAGCCTCTTTGGAGAACAGTGTGGAGATTCCTCAAGAAATTAAAAATAGAGCTTCCCTACGACCCTGCAAGTACACTTCTTTTTAACTCCCCTGCACTTCTCATTTTGGATGGGGCATGAACTCTCTCCAATATGATATTTTGTTACATTTTAAAACATGCTTAAATAAAACACATCCCCTTTTATATTGACAAAATATGTTATAACAGCTTTTTTGGAGTTAGAATAGTCATTGTCCTCTTTTGCTTTTTCTGTGAAAACATGCTATACTTTCATTGGGAACATGTGAGGAAAACCTACAGAAATTCATCTGCACTGATCTGATGTGGCTGTCAACTTCAATTGAGTGTGTTGCCTTAGTCACAGTAATTATGGAATAATAGCTTTTAACACTCCCAGTGGAGGAGGTCTCTTGTTTTGACCTTGTTTCTGCCTGTTTCTTCACTGATAAGAAAGACAAATTAGGTTTACAGTTATGCCAGAGCTCTGCTTCGTTTGGAAAGGTCACATTCCTGGTCACACTAAGGACCGATGTTTAATTGCAGAGTCAAGAAGCCAATGGGCTTGCCATTCTAGTTTGCATTGCTGTATTTTATAGCTAATGTTGGTTCCATGCCAAAGCGGGTCTAACTCTAGAAAATTGGTTCCTGGAGAGGTAAATTTTTTTGTGCTGCAGAATCCTGAGAGGCCCTTCATGGTAGGAGATGAAAGTCTAACATAGAAATATGTTATCTCCTTTTGGGGCATTAACATCATGTACCTTCATATTCTCCATTAAAGTAGATAGTCCAAGTATGTTTAAAACCTAAATATAGGGGTGCCTGGGTGGCTCAGTGGGTTAAAGCCTCTGCCTTCAGCTCAGGTCATGATCCCAGGGTCCTGGGATTGAGCTCTGCTTTGGGCTCTCTGCTCAGCCTGCCTCTCTCTCTCTGCCTGCCTCTCTGCCTACTTGTGATCTCTGTCTGTCAAATAAATAAAAATCTTCAAAAAAAAACCACAAAAACCTAAATACACAGTGCACTTAGTTATTTTGGTAGGTCAGTTGATTCAATCACTGAAATTGAATTTCCTTGCTGGAAGTGGCTCAGTTTATGATCTGATTGGTTTCACCTCCTTTTTTCTTGCCCTGCTGCCACCTTCTAACCCCAACAGTAAAGCATGCATCATTAAAACACTGAAAATTTGACCTCCCCCTTCATCAGTGCACACAACAAGCACAGACCTTCTCCTTTCGGATTTGACAGTTGCTTATAAACACCCTAAACACAAGAACTCTTAAAGAGGAGGGAAGGAGGAAGAAGACAAAAAGACTCACAAGTCAGTCTCTAAGAAGCCAAGTAGAGTAATGAAAATAATTTCTGTTTCTTCCTACCTTCACTGAGTTAACACATCTCCATTTCTCAGCTCTTGGTGTAACGGTCACTTTCACAAAGAAGCCTTCCCTGACCTCTTAGCCCAGGTCGCACCTCCATTACAAGGTCCCTTGACACTATAAACCCCTCTTTCCCCCTCGCTAAGATAGACTATATGTCAGGTGACAAAACAAGTCTCAGTCAATTTAAAAAGACGGACACAATACAAAATATCTTCCCCACCCATGATGGAGTAAAATCAGAAATCAATAATAAAGAAAATCTGGACTATCCACTAATGTGTGGAAATTCAACAGCACACTTTTCTTTAAGTGAGTAAGTTGTCCCCATACAGTAGGTCACAGGAGGATCAACAAAATGTCAGGTCGCAGTGAGGCCAACACCTTCTGGGGACTGCATGGAAAGCATGCTGGGAGCCATCACTGGAAGGCCCACAACCCACAGGATCATGCAAAGAGCTATGTAGCTTTTCTTCTAGAGCAGTGTGCACTGTTTCCTTTGAAGACAAGGAAATGGTCTTCAGATGTTGGGTTAGCTTTCCTTCGGTGGTTCCCTGGTGTGGGCCAAGAAGTGCTGGTCTGTGTCTGATAGGGAGCTGTGTTCTGCCCCATTCCCCCCAACCAGGTCAGAGCTCCTTCTTCCCTGCCCCACAACTAACTGCTCTAAGATACACATGCTCCTTGTCAAACCCAAGCCCAGGTAGAAGGTAGATCATGATCTTCTTCCTCTATATTCCTACTTTCTTTCTAGTTCTATTATGTCATATACTGCATGTTTGCTTTTCCTCAAGATTTGCCCTTGAGTCACAAAAAGCCTATTTTGTAAGTTTGGGTTTTCTTCTAAGCTTGAATTTTGACATTGGATAGCTCTTTTTATGCCCTCTATACTAATCCTTTCTATAGGCAATGTGTTGTCTCTGACTGACAAGATGCTAACAAATTTTCAAGTGATCAGGTATAAAAAGCATTATAATTAATATTTCTAGAGGGTATCTTCGTTGTGTTTTGTTTGGTTTTTGTTTTTAGTTTCTTGGGTTATTTCTGCAGCATTCAATACCTATTCACCATGTTTTTAAAAAGTATGCAGTAGAGGAGTTTTTGTTGTTATTTTTTAAAGCAAGAGTTGGCTGGCTAATTTATTCAGCAAATGTTGTCTCACCTGCAATGAAAAGCACAATTTAGTTCTAACAATGCCATGCTAAGTCACACTATCCCTGGCATTGTTCATTCATTTGTTTGTTTGTTTGTTAGTTTTTAATTTTTTTATTTATTTTTTATTTATTTTCAGCATAACAGTATTCATTATTTTTTCACCATACCCAGTTTTGTTTGTCTTTTTGCCTTTGACCCTCTTCATTCATTTCCCGCTCCCCTCTATCCGCCTGCCTCCAACAATCTGTCAACCCCTAATCTGTTCTGTATATCTATGAGCTTGGGTTTTTGTTTTATATTCCACATATAAAAGATACTGTTTGCCTTTCTCTGTCTGACTTACTACAGTTAGCATAGTGTTCTTGAGGTCTACCCATCACGTTCTCACACATGGCAAGATTTCATTCTTTTTTATGGCTGAATAATATTCCATTATGTGTATCTCTCCCCGCACAACTTATTTGTCCATTCATCCATCAATGAACATTTAGGTTGTTAGGTTTTTCCATATCTGGTTTATTGTGAATAAGTCTGCAGTGAACGTGAGGATGCGGGTATCTCTTCAAGTTTGTCTTTTCATTAACTTTGGATATACACCCAGAAGTGAGATTGCTGGATCACACGAAAGATCTATTTTTATTTTTTTGACAGTGTGCTTAAACAACACACTCTTAAACAAAGAAAAAAAAAGGACAAGGAAAATTAGAAAATACTTCAGAATGAGTGAAAACTAAAAGACAACATACAAAACAAGCCTCAAAAAGAATGCTCAGAGGAACATTGAGAACTCTATTCAGAGCTTCATTTAAAAAAGAAGAGGAGTGTGCCTGGGTGACACAGTTGGTTAAGTGTTCCAGTCTAGGTTAAAGCTAAGATCCTGATCTCCAGGTCATGAGATCAAGCCCCACATTGGACTACACACTTGGAATGGAATGGAATCTGGTTGACATTCTCTCCCTCTGTCTGCCCCTCCTGCTTATGCTTTCTCTCTCTAAAATAAGTAAATAAATCCTAAAAGAAAAAGAAAAGAAAAGAAATGTCTGAAATCTCTAACATTACCTTCTACCTTAAAGAATTAAGAAAAAGAAAAAAAAGCAAACTACACCCAGACAAAACAGAAGGAAGAAAGTAATAAGGATTAGGATGGAGATAAATAAAAATAAGACTTGAAAAGCAACAGAAAAATCAATAAAACAAAAGCTGCTTTAAAAAATCAACAAAATAGATAAACTTCTATCTAGACTGATCTAGGAAAAAAAAAAAGAAAACATTCAAGTTACCAAAATTAACAACAAAAGTGAAGACATTACTAATGACGTTATAGAGGTAAATAGTATTATAAGACAATATTCTAAATAATAACATGCCAACAGATTAGGTATCCTAGATGAAATGGACAAATTCCTGGAAACACACAAGATATCAAAATTGACTCAAGTAGAAATAGAAAAGCTGAATGTAGTAAGAAAATTGAATCAGTTGGTTAAAAAAAACTTCTGTCAAGGAAAATTCAGGACCAAATGGTTTCACTGGTGAATTTTATTAAATGTTTAGAATTAAAAAGAATTAATACCAGTCTTTCTAAAAATCTTCATAAAAATAGAAGAGAAAGAGTGATCATTTCCCAACTCACTCTATGAGGCCAGTATTAACCTGTTACCAAACTAAATGAAGACATTACAAGGGGGAAAAAAAACCTATAGACCAATATCTTTTTAAAGTATAAAAAAATCTTAGAAGACTCAGTATTGTTAAGATACCAATTCTCTGCTAATCAATCTATGTATTCAATATGACTACAATCAAATCTCGGGAAAATTTTTTAGCAAGCTAATTGTAAAATTCACATGTAAATGCAAAAACACCTAGATTAGCCAAAACATTTTTGAAAAAGGAAAGAAATCTGAGGACTTACACTATCTGACTTTAAGACTTACTATAATGTAATATATTGACTACTACACTGAAAGTGAAGAACAGAACAGCTGTCAGTGTACTGGTCGTTCACCCTCAGGAGTGCATGGCTGACAGGGATCTGGGACCTGCCATTGCCCAACACTGGGAGAGTTTGTACCACGTATCTCCTCCCCGCTCTGCCCTCCCCGCTGTCCCGGGGAAAAGAAAAGATCAAAATTCAAAATTCAAAAGTCGGTTTCTACCGAACTCATCACTTTCACACCACTGTAAAACTGAAAAATGTTAAGTCAAACTTTTGTGAGTTAAGGACTGTCTTTGGCAATTTCTTAAAATGTTAAATAGACACTTAACATATGACCCAACCATTTCTCTCCTCAGTATTCAACAAAGAGATATGAAAGTGTATGTCTGTCCAAAGACTTCTGTATGAAGGTTCAAAGCAGCTTGATTTGTAAAAGCCCAAATCTGAAAACAATGACAAGTTTATAAACAATGGAAATGTGTTTATTTTTTACACTTCCAGAGACTGAAAGTCTAGGAACAGAGTGCCAGCATGGTCAGATGAGAGCTCTCTTCCCAGATGCAAACTTCTCATTCTCTCTTCATGTGGTAGAAAGGAAAGGCACACTGTCTGGGTCCTCTTCTGTAAAGGCTCTAATCCCCTTTCCTTTTTTTTTTTTTAAAGATTTTATTTATTTATTTGACAGAGAGAGATCACAAGTAGACAGAGAGGCAGGCAGAGAGAGAGAGAGAGGGAAGCAGGCTCCCTGCTGAGCAGAGAGCCCGATGCAGGACTCGATCCCAGGACCCTGAGATCACAACCCGAGCTGAAGGCAGCGGCCCAACCCACTGAGCCACCCAGGTGCCCCTTTCTAAAGGCTCTGTCCTTCTGATCTAATCATCTCCTAAGGCGCCACCTCCTAGTACCATCACCTTGGGGATTAGGTTTTCAACATATGAATTGGGGGGAGGGGGACACAAACATTGAAACCATAGCAATGGGCAAAGGGAGAAATATTAGTCTATATCCACACAATGGAAGAATACTCAACCGTAAAAATGAACGAGACTTTGATACGTGCAAAAACACAGGTGAATCTCAGAATAATTGTTGTGAAAACAGACAGATTAAAAAAGTGCACAAACTCCTTGATTCCATTTTCGTAAAAGTCTAGAAAATGAAAACTAAAATAGAGTGACCGAAAGATCAGCGGTTGCCTAGAAATGAGGGAGGCAGGAGTAGGAAGGAGGAAGATTAAAATGAAACACTTTTGGGAATGTGGTTATATTCATTACCTTGATTTAGGGTGATGGTTTCACAGATGTATTCATATGTTAAATTTATCAAATCATAGAATTTAAACATGGGTGTTTTATTATATTTCAAATATACCTTAATAAAGTCATTTAAAGAAATAACAATGTTTTCTAAAAAAAATTAGTGAGAAAGGTGTTATTACTTGATATTTCCACAAATCTGTTTTATGTCACACTTAATTCTCATAACTGCTCACTACATTTAATATGTTGAATTATGTGTTTTTAGTTTCATTATATAAAGGAAATCCGTCCTTGCACAAATATATAGTTGGAAAGGGAAGAAATAGTTTAATAGCTTTTTCAGGTAATTGTGGATATTCTTTCTTGATACCACATCAAAACTTGACAAGTGGTAGTGTCTTAAAATCAGTTGCAGTGTGGAATCTAAAAGCAGATTAATGAATTTTTCATAGTCGGTTATATTGAAATCCCTTCGTTCCTCTCATAGTTTGAATGGACCTTCTTCCTTGCATCCTTTCATAACAGCATGCACTGGTCATTTGGAAACTATGGGTTCCCTGAGTTACACAGATCTTTAGAATGTTGACACATTTTATATGTACATATATTTCAATAATATACCACGGATCTTATCAAAAAGCCTTCAAGTATTGGAACACCACCAAACTCACTGCAGTGAATACAAGTTTTCCAAAGTCTCTCATTTTCCCTTGAAAACTCAAGTTTTATAATTGCCAACAGGTGCTAGTCGTTTTTCTTGAAATGACAGCCTCTTTTCATTCATTTTCTGAAAAAAAGTCTACCAAACATTCAAATCTAAATAACCGTAGTTTCTATATCACTTATTCTCTTTAAAAAATGGTTTTCCCTAAGGAAAGTGGGTAGTTCATTGTGCAACTCAATCATCTCACAGGAGCTTGTCTCTGAGACCAACGTTATTCCTCAGTGTACAGCAAAGATGCTTCAGGAATACTTTCCACTCCTCACACCAAATATTAAACTGCTATTTACTCAAGGATTGAGATTTAGGATGGTTCCTTACCACATTGAGAATGTTCTGCAATGAAATAGGTCATTCTGCTTTGGCAAGTGTGTGGTGGTCCAGTGTGGTGCTTCTGCTTTGAGCTGCACCACATTGTTGAATGTTAACTCACTATTGTTTTTGAACTATCAGTCCAAAGGTTAACACAGTGCAAAAGGGTCTCCAAAACCCCCATGGGTTTAGCCTCCCTATCTGAAATTACAATGCATTGCACTCCACCCTCACCATTCTGCCTAGAGATCAGTGTGCCCTTCACAAAACCAGCCAAACTTCAAAGGTCCTACTCATTTAATCTTACAAGTGTTTACTTGGTGATTAAACACCAAGTTTAGTCGAGATTAAACTCAAGATTAAACACCAGTCAGACTTGGTGGGCCAAGTTTGATTCCAGGTGCTGAGAAGAGAGAGAAGGATACGTAATCCTTACCCTCTTCATTCTTATATTCTAGATGGGGAAGACATACCACAAACAAACAAAAAGTAACTATTTAGGATGCGTGACGATGGTAAGTGTTACAGAGAAAAACATAGTAGGGAGGTGGAGGTGATAGGTGGGAGCCTCCTTTTTTTTTTTTTAGATTTTTTATTTATTTATTTGACAGAGAGAGAGCTCACAAGTAGGCAGAGAGGCAAGCAGAGAGAGAGAAGGAAGCAGGCTCCCTGCTGAGCAGGGAGCCTGATGTGGGGCTTGATCCTGAGACCGTGACCTGAGCCGAAGACAGAGGCTAAACCCACTGAGCCACCCAGGCGCCCCAAGGGAGTCTCCTTTAACAGTGTCTGGGAAAACCCCTGGGGAAGATGCTTGAGTGAAACTCTAGAGTAAGTGAAAGAGCCAACCGGGCAGAGTCCTGGGGGCGGAGCATTGCCCACAAGAGGAACAGGTGCAAGTGCAGTAAATTCGGGGCTCCTTGGAAGGACTGCAAGGAGGCGATGTGGCTGACAGACAGGAATCCAGGAGGCAAGGATTTAATATCAGAGGTGAGCAGGGAGTGCATCACATAGAGCTTTGTGGGCCAGTTGTTTTAACCTGAATAGGATGGCAGTCCATCAGATGATTTTGACCAAGTGAATAACAACCCACTAAATGTCTTCTAAAGATCCTTCCAGCTGACCTTCCAGATGACCTGACATTAGGAGGTAAGGATAGAAACCTGGGAATCAATGCAGAGGTTCTTCCAGAACCCAAAGCACCAGAGCAGAGCAGGAGCCTCAGAAGAGGTGCAAAGTGGTCAGACTTGGGATATACTTTCAAGGAAGAGCCAATAGATAGTATAAGACACAGGAGAGGTATTTAACTCCAAGATTTGGGCCTGGGAAGCTAGAAAAATGGGATAGCCATTCACTGGAGCGGGGGCGGGGGGATGTGCAGAAAGACAAGGTGAGAGGCTGGAGGAGGCAAAGAGCTCTATTGCAGACCCCTTAAGCACGAGAGACCTGGGGGCCAATGTGAGACCCTTGCTAGGAGGCCAGCTGGCCCATCGCTCTCCAGAGCTGACCCCTGTAGGAGCCGCACAGATTCTAACTTCCAGGGCTAAGCACCAGGACCAGAACTGCGGCTCTCAGGAAGGGACCTTCGCCAGTCAACTCTCACAAAACAGAAGAATGCACATGGCTATTGCAATGAAGACAACTAGGTAATTCTACATCCTCAAAGAAACTCCAGTCTTTAAACGGATGCAACATCACAAAGCAAGTGTCCACAGGCTTAGAAATTCAAACGTAAAGATCATCACGTCTGGTAGAAAGAGCCCTATTTTCAGATAAAGCTTCAGACAAACCAGTGATTAATGAGGAAGATGATTTTAAAATGAACTGTTGCTGTGTTGAAGTCAAACAGGCATTTTGAATAAGGCTTGTGTCACGAATTCACTCAGTTCCTTACACCACCCCACATGCTACATGGACCATCAGAAGGAGCATTAAAATGTTATTGTATACATTTATACTTCAAATTAAACTTGGGTTTACACAAAGCAGATGCATATGAAGCATTAAATCCTTTTAGAAAAATTGTTCTGTGAGAATTATTACCCTTGATGTACTAAAAATTGTACTTTGAAAGAATTATCAAAATGTAGGTCAGTGCTGTTTGAACTACAAAATAATCCTAATAACTCCAGTAACAGTAATATGTCAACAGAAAAGCACCTTCTCAGAATTGAAAATGATCAAAAGTTATGTGCAGTCTTGCATTTGCCAAGAGCAAGTGATATCTTTTTGTATCATTTCAATAAAAGTTACTAGAAGTACAAATTTTGAGAAACAATACACTTGCAGAAAAGTGAGCCAGAAGGAATCATGTGATCAGCCAAGATCTCACATTAATAAAGTGTTATTATGTATTATATCACATAAAAATATAACACTGAAACAAAACTTTTGCTGCTCGCAGTCTTATGTGGTTTCTCATTTATAACTCTTACCCCATCACATTTTATAAGTAATAAATGATTGTAATGGAAAATGCTTTATATTTTATTAACTATGATAGCACTTTTTCCCCTGGTTTTTACACAAAAGGCTCCTGTCTGACAAAGCCTGGCCAAGCTTTTGCTGGGTCTCAGTGTACTCTGACCAAAAACAGGCTTCGACTCTCCACGTTGTCCACAAACCAACAGGGTAGGGCCTGGAACCAGCCTTTGTCTCCAGGTGCCTGACTAAATGAGCACTGACTGAGTGGTGTGCTCTCAGGGATATTCATACTCTGGCTTCTTTCCCTGGCAATGCCAGGACACGACTTTTTAAGGGGATTGATTGAGGATTGAGCCTAAAAGGCACAACCAATTGTCACACATAGTTTATTTAACCATGACCACATTCATCTTGGAGTACGGATATCCTTCCTATGCAAAAGCAGTTTTCCTCAACAGCAGGTTAATGGTAACTCGGCTCCCTCTCTGGTGCAACCCTATAGCTGGGTCCCAGGGTTAAAGAGAGCAAAGTAAAAGCCATTACAGCGGTGGGAATGCAAATTGGTGCAGCCACTTTGGAAAACAGTATGGAGATTCCTCAAAAACTTAAAAATAGAGCTACCCTATGACCCAGCAATTGCACTACTGGGTATTTACCCCAAAGACACAGATGTAGTGAAAAGAAGGGCCACATTCACCCCAATGTTCATAGCAGCAATATCCACAATAGCCAAACTGTGGAAGGAGTCAGGATGTCCTTCAATAGATGAATGGATAAAGATGTGGACCATGTACACAATGGAATATTATTCAGCCACCAGAAAGGATGAACACCCAACTTTTGCCTCAACATAGATGGGACTAGAGGAGATAATGCTGAGTGAAATAAGTCAAGCAAAGAAAATCAATTTCACTTACTTATGGAATGTAAGGAATAGCATGGAGGACATTAGGAGAAGGAAGGGGAAAATGAAAGGGTGGAAATCAGAGGGGGAGAGGAACCATGAGAGACTGTGGACTCCAAGAAACAAAGTGATAGTTTTAGAGGGAAAAGGCATAGGGAGATGTGTTGGCCTGGTGATGGGTATTAAGGAAGGCATGTATTATATGGAGCACTGGTTGTTATATGTAAACAATGAATCTTGGAACACTACATCAAAAACTAATGATGTACTGTATAGTGACTAACAAAACATAATAAAAAATAATAATAATAATTTTTCAATAAATAAGTAAAGGTTAAAAAAAAAGTCATTACAGCTACTTGGCTGAAGTATGTAATTGGAGCCCCAGCAGCACAAGGATAAGGCTCCTTTAACAGAGTGTGGCTTGATGCAAGTACAGACAGCCACATGGTGGGTCACAGCAAGGGACACAGGTCTCCATGCACTTTCACCCACCTTCAGCCTAGTCTCCAAACAGCAGCCAGAGGAGTCTCTAGAAAACAAGCAAGTTCTGCCTAGAACTGTCCAGATTCATCTAAGGACATGGTTGTCCTAAGATAAGACGTTGAGATGAAAGCCAAGCTCAAGGCACAGACACGTCCACTGAACTCCTATGGAAGACAATGAAGGAAATTATTCTTACACCCAGAAAAGATGAAGAAGCAGGTGTTCCATCCCAAATCATTAGTAGAGTGTCCAACAACCATGGATGTTTAGACCAAGGCAGCACAGGTAACAGCTGGTAGCCAGGATTCAGAGCAGACCGGAAGAGCCAGAGTTCCCCTGTCAGTTGCTGAAAATCTCTGGAAGACTGTTGGACTTGCACATATCATAGAATGGCAGTGTTCAAATGAATCTCATCTAGATCTCAAAGAACAGGGAGTTCCCAGCCGACATCTGAGATAAGGGTGAATAAATGGACTGACTAAATGAATGAATGAATGAATGGGAGATAGGGATGTCAGTTAGTTTGAACTGAGAATGGAAAATTTTAGTATTTTATAAACTTGAGTAATCATAGAGGAGCCTGAGATGATGCCTGAGTATCAGACACTCTAAAATGTATCCATTTGATTAGAAATACCTCCTGATAATACTTCTAGTCCCCTTAGCACTAGATTTCTCCTTTTTATGAGTCTAAAACTTTGAAGTCAACCTTGTTTCCTCTCCTCTTCTCATAGCCCACATCTAAGCTGTCAGTAAATCCTCATGAGCCTACCTTCAAAACATATCCAGAACCCAACCACTTCTCAGCATTCCACTGCTACTCCCTCAGTCCTAGCTACCACAATCTCTTGCCTGGACTATTGCAGTAGCTTCTTTACTGATCTCCCTGCTTCCATTAAAGCCTCCATTGGAATTGTTCTCCACCTTTTTAAAAGTACTCAGCTCGTGCGACTTCTGCTCAAAACCTTCAGTTGTTTCCATACCTTGGCTACTCTGGATAATGCCACTCTGAAAATGAGAGTGCAGATGTCTCTTCCAGATAATTCTTTCATTTCCTTTGGATAAAAATCCAGAAGTGTGATTTCTGGACCATATAATATTCCTATTTTTCATTTCTTGAGAAACCTCTGTACTGTTTTCCATAGTGACTGCACAACTTGACCCTGATGGATGTGCTAACATGAAGAGGGAGCCTTTCATGATGTATAAAATATTAGATACATGTTGTAAGCTTTAAGTAGATTTATTTGTCAACTATACCTCAATGAAGTTAAGGGGGTTAGAAAACTTTCACCACCTTCTCATCTCGCTCAAAGGGAAAGTTCCAGTCCTCACAATGGCTGACAGAGGCCTGTGTGACATGCCTGCCCTACCCCTACCCCTCCACCTCATCTACTGTTGCCCCACTCCTCTTTCTGCTAAGCCACGCTGGCTTCCTCGCTTTTCCTGCATGTGTCTCAGGTCATGGCCATAGGTGTCTCCTCTGCCTGGAACACTGTTTCCCCAAATAACTATGTAGCTTCCTCCCTTGCTTTCTTTAAGACTTCAAACAAATGTCACTCTCTCTGTGAAGTCTTCTCTGGGCACCCTTTACAACTGTGAAGCTGCCAACCACCTGGGACACTTCATCATCTGACATAAGATGTATATCACTTCATGGTTTTATTTATTATCTGTCTCTGCCTAATGAAAGCCCCATGGGAGCAGGGATCTTTGTCTATTTTCTCAGAAGTGTATCCCTAGCTCCACTCACAATCCCTGACCCTAGTAGATGCTCAATAAATAAATGAACAAACTCATTGGTAATTCTAGCTTTTATATGAGGCCATTTCTCCTTGGAAACCTGAATTTATTTACAACACTCTTCATATCCACCCTCTCCTGGCAGCTGACAGTGGCAAGTAAAGTAAATTGTGCTTGGAAAAATGCAGTCCATCATCAGAACCCTTGGAGACATTGCTAGGGCAACAGACATTGTTTTAGCTCATTTGGACTCAACTGCTTCCTCTCCTCATTCAAAGATCTGGAGCTGAGCTTATTGGCAGAGAACAAGTTGACTCAGGCCACCCATCAATTAGAGGAGGGACCTTTGATAGGCACCCCCTGAGAAGTCTAACAGTCCTCTCCATGAAGCAGCTGGACTCTGGCAAAGTCCCCAGAATTCTGGGAAGCTATGCCTCAGCACAGGAAGGACTAATCCCCTTTCTGGGTCTGCTGACTGGCCATTCCCCACATAGAAGTCCCTCTCCATAAACAGCAGCCATGACACCCAGAAAAGACCAGTACCTCTGCACTATTTAGGATATTTATGTTCATTCCTTACCCACTGCTGTTGAGATGGAAACAATGAGATCTTAGATTAGCATCTGTCCAAGAACCACAATAATTACAAGTTGCCTTTGATAATTCTTTCTGTAAGGGTACTCTCTGTTGGGGGACATACAACAGGTGAGCTAACCTTGGCTGCCCCAGTCTGGGTGCTGACATGGGGTGTGTCTACCCATCCCCAGAAATTTTTCCTTTCTCTAACTCACCAAAACAATAGAAAGATTAGTCAAGAAGGCTTGCTGCCTTGACAGGACAGATTTCATCAAATCTTACAGGCTAAATTGTATTGTCCCAGATTCCGATGTTGGGAAGTCCCAACCCCAATACTTCAGAATGTAACTGTATGTGGAGATAAATGTCTTAAAGAGGTGATTCAGTTAAAACTAGGCTCTTGGGTGAGACCCTATTCCAACATGACTGGTGACATTAAGAAGAGGAAGGGGTATGTGTACACAGGGATGATCATAGGAGGACACAGGAAGAAGGTGGCCATCTACAAGCCAAGGAGAGAAGCCTCAGAGGAAACTAACACTTCTGGCACCTTGCTCTTGGTCTTCTGGCTTCCAGAACTTCAAGAAAATAAATTCTTGCTGATAAAACCCCCTGGTCTGTGGTATTCTATTATGGCAGCCCTAGAAAACAATACATGACCTTATTTCTCATGCTCTATTTCTGTTCCTACTGATCTATCAAAATCCTGAAATGCTAAAAATTCTGAAGATGAGAGCGCCTTCCAATGCAAATGCATTAAAGTACCTTCTGCAAAGTTCTTGTCAATGCCTTTAAAAATGACGGTACACAAAATGATTCTTATGACAATGGTGAGACAGTTTTTAAAATAAATTTCCATGGCGCTAGAGAGTAACTTAAGGACAACCATGTAGTTGACTTGTAGGGGAAAAAAAAAAAAGCTGACCAGAATCTCGCTCTTAGTGTACCCGAGTTTGTTGAAAACAAGAATGCTGACCTTTACCATGGGAGCTCACTGAAATATATAAACTGAACTACAAATGTATTTCTTGAGAGAGTTTTCTCTCACTAGTGACTAAAATACCGCTACTTCTTTCTGAGGCGTGGCGTTCCCACTCACGAAATACTGTGGAAGTCATATTGGCAACGGGAGGTCTGAAGTGAGCTGGAAGTGTGGCATCACATCAAAAGAAGGTGGTAGATAGTCATAGAGGTATTTTTCCAGGTATTGGTCCCTGCGCCAGCAGAGAGCTTCTCGCCAGGCTCCAGAAGACTGGTGTCCCCAGACAGCATCCCCTCTCACGTGGACAGTGCCGGGGACACACCGCCAACTTCTCGTGCTCTGAGCTGATCTTGCCCCTTCCTGTTCGCCTACTCTTTATCCAAACAGGACACAATGAGATTAATTTAAACTTCCTTTTTCTAATGACAAATAACATTTGAGTTGGCGTTTTCGCTGTTCTCAAAGTCTTCAAGCCCTCATTTGCAGTTTCTTGCTTTACTCTCAGAGACAACAATCACCCTCATGTGATTCTATTAGATAAATGCTGAGGGCAGCCATTTCTCCAAGGTTTAGGGAGCACATTGTTACTACAATTTCATGAATGGACAGTAATACCTGGTTTTCAGTAGAGGGGAAAATGCCACAGCCCAAACTGAAGCTGCCTACTGCTGCTGTTCTTCTCCTGTTTTGTGCCCAGTCATGTGTGTACTCAGATTCTGCAGCCAAGTTCCGCATATGGCTGCCAACATCCCTCTTGAAATAGTAGGACACGGAAGTAACAAAAAGTCCAAGGGGTCTAGTCAGAATTTGTTTGGTTGCAAGAAATACCCAGACTAACTTGAATAAAAAGAAGACTTCTTAACAAAGACACACTGCCTGTGGGAAAATGAAGCTGTTAGGTCCACACCTCACCCAGGCAAAGCAGCTCCAATTTGGCGCCCCTGTGGGGGTGGGAGGAAGGGACAGTTGTAAGAACAGGGTTTGCCCAGCATTGCAGCGATGGACCCAACCCTGGGACATCTTGTGTAAAAGAGACTTCAAAGTTCCTTGGGGGTCTAAGAAGAAAAGAAAATCATTAAAATAAATCTGTATGAGATTTCTGTTTAATTATAAAGAGCACTCTACGATACTTCGGGATGAGACAGTGTTTTGATTGCATAGACCCCCCTCTGTTCATCTTTCCTGTTCTTTCTCCAGCAACTGTTGGAAGATTGATTAATAAGAGTCTCTCACAGAGCTTTCAAGCAATCTTCCCGTGCTGCCCGCCTCGTCTGTGCCTCCGCCACTCCTCTGTGTACCTTGCTTCCATTCTTCCCCTCACACTCTGGCTTCTCCTGCTGGCTTTCTCATTGGACAATGTCTTCACCTTCTCCCTTTAGTGAAACTTGCCACGTGGCCTTGGCATCCCTTCATGGAGCCACAAAACTTATTCTGCAGGATCTTTCCCTGCAAATTAGTCATCTCTGTTACTCTCAAGCCAAATTATCAAGAGGGAGAATCTGATGGCCAGCAGGTAGCTGACTAGGTCTGAGTCTGGCATCTCCTATGGTGTAATTAGCACTGAAGAAGGTGGCCACTTGCTAGACATATAGGCGGGCACGAGAAGCCAGGAGGCAGTGCTGGGTGGCAGCAAACAGACCAAAGTGTTCTCTAATGCCAAGTCTCCCAGCTCTCCCTGGAGACACCAGCCCTGGAAGCCAGGGCTTCCAACACCCATTCAGTGCTGCATCCCCTGCAACATTTACAGGGACTATACTAACAGTAGATGTCCCCCATCCAGAAACAGCCCCCACGTCTATGCTGTTCTTTGCTTTACAACAATAGTGCCACTATACTGCAGTGAGAAAGGATGGCCTTTGCAATAAATAGTGCTGGAACCATTGTATATTCATATGGTTGGGAGGGAAAGGAAGAAACCTGACCCCTACCTCGGATCATACTCAAAAGTTAATTTGAGATACATCATGTCAATATATCAGGTAAATGATAACGCTTCTAGAAGATACATAGAAGAATATTTTCTTGACCTATGAATAGGCAAAGATTTCTTCAACAGTACACCAAAAAGTAACTCTGAAAGTTAAAAAAAATTTTTTTGATAAATTTGGTCTCAATAAAGTTAAGAACTTCTGTTCTTCAGTGTCAATATAGAAAACAGACAAGTCACAGAACGGGGGAAAATATTTGTAATATATAATACAGTGAAGGACTTATACCAAGAATATATTTTAAAAACTACTTCAAATCAATAGGTAAAAGACAATCAACCCAAAATAAAAATGGGCCAAAAAGAGGATCTCCTCATAAAAGAAAAAGTATCCAATTGGTCTATGAGCTTATTGACACAGTAATGAATCACGAATAGTCTTTAAAATACTCATGGTATTGTGATATTGGGGGATCTTAAAATCACCTGTCAAGGAATCTTCATATGCTTGGGGCACCTGGGTAGCTCAGTCAGGTAACCATCTGGTTCTTGATCTCAGCTCAGGTGTTAATCTCAAGGTTGTGAGTTCACGTCCTATGCTGGGGTCTGGAGCCTACAAAAAAAAAAAAAGAAAGAGAAAGAAAGAAAGAAAGAAAGAAAGAAAGAAAGAAAGAAAGAAAGAAAGAAAGGAAGAAAGAAAGAAAGAAAATCCATATATTCCCTCATATGACAGTGGAAAATACTATTCCATTTTAAATGTTCTGGATGGTCTTACTTTTTCTCACACGCTACCCTTAAAACTCTGGAAATCTGTTGGGTTAGGAAAAATGAAGCAAGCAAACAGTTTTTATCTTCTCCATTCTGAAAACAAACAAACTAACAAACAAACACACAATGTCAAAGGGATTTCTAAAAGGAAAGAATAGAGTGGATTGTTCTGCTATTTAACGATATGGGCAATGGCTTCTCCAGTGGGCAATGCAATCACAATACAAATCCTTCCCACGCTTGCTTTCTCATGTGCTAAGAAAACAAGAAACAAGATGTGGACACTGGGAAGATAAATCTTGAGCAGAATTCTGCTCCAAACAAAAGTAGTAGAAACAGCGGCCAGTTCCGGACCAAAGGGGAAAAGAGAGGGTGGTGTATACACTGAGATAAAGTGTAGGAAGCACAGGGTCTGATCTGGAAGCGATGTGCAGAAGAGCAGAAATAAGCTTGAGCAGACAGAAGCACCTGGTCTGAATGACAGCTTGCCTTTATCCTCAGTGCCCTTGCGCCGACCTCAGAGGAAACTAGATTTGCACAGGAGGGGAAGTCTTTGTTAGTTTTCTTAGCCATTATTTATTTCAAAAAATATATATTACAAAAGAAA
The DNA here is from genome assembly GCF_020171115.1 of Neogale vison. Classification (NCBI taxonomy): domain Eukaryota; kingdom Metazoa; phylum Chordata; class Mammalia; order Carnivora; family Mustelidae; genus Neogale; species Neogale vison. Next base: position 26,702,819 of record NC_058101.1, on the reverse strand, counting down.
ATAATAACACTTTGAAGAAGGGAGAAAAAAGATTAGGAAATAGAAATACATTTCCAAATATTTCTCAAAACCTGGTTCTACCATGAATGGGTGATTTGGCCTGGGCTGAGTGCCTCTGGGTTTCCGGACCTTGTGTTCCTCACTTGGAAAACAGAGGATTACAGTTAGAGCTTGACAGTTTCTATCAGCCTTCTCTGCCTTAACATTAAATTGTGTTCCTTTTTCTCTCTTTAAAGAACTTTTAAAAAATGTTTAATAAAGTTTTAGAAAGATGTTCTTCAAATGTGCTTTCAGAACAAAGGTTGGTGCTTAAAGGGCCAGCTTCTGTTAATGTGACATTTCATTAGAGCATCTCCTCTGAGCTGGTTTCATTTGGACACTCTTCCTCTCCACATAGGGACTGTTCCAAATGTTGCTTCCTTGATTATCATCAGTCTCAACTCAGAACATCAGTCAACCTTGTTCTATCACTTTTCTGGCAAGGTCTCAGGATCCCTAAGTAGAAGGCCACGAGAAGAGCAATTATTATCTATTCACAGAGCTCTTACCTGTCTATGTAGAGAAGAGATCATAATCATGGCTGTAGCTCCCTCCCTTTGAGTTCTGGGACACAGAAACATACCAGCAACAAGGGCAGATGGCTCGCCAGTCAGCATCCCCACCAGGATTTCTCCACTGGGTCTCCAAGGCCAGTCCTGTGAAATCTGAAAACCCATGAGCATCACACAACACACAAAAGACAAGGTGGATTTTTTTTCTGTATTTACATTAGGTTGGATCTTGAGGTTTTGCAGCCCTAAGGTTTAGATCAAATCTATAAAATGTCTCAAACAGAAACAGTTCACAGTTCATGAATTCAGCACAAAGGGTTTTTTTTTTAATTTTTATTTACTTTTTAAATTTCTTTTCGGTGTTCCAGAATCCATTGTTTATGCACCACACCCAGTGCTCCATGCAATACATGCCCTCCTTAATACCCACCACCAGGCTCACCCAACACCCCCCACCCCTCTCCCCTCCAAAACCCTCAGATTGTTTTCCAGAGTCCACAGTCTCTCATGGTTTGTCTCCCGCTCCGATTTCCCCCAACTCACTTCTCTCCATCTCCCCATGTCCTCTGTGTTATTCCTTATGATATAAGCGAAATAAGCGAAAGCAAATAAGTGAAACCATGTACAAAGGGTTGTAACTTTGGATCAATCCAACAAGTTTCTGACTCAAGACGTGGATTTTTTTCACTTTTAATGAAATCACCTTTTCTCCTGGGCAGTCTGGCTGAAGATGGGGTCACTAGCTGCAGTTTATCATTCAAGTTGGCCAGGAGGACATGTGATGTGGGAAACGGGTCATGAGCCATGGAATGTAGAAAAAGGCAAGGCAACATTCTCCCCTGAAGCTTTCAGAGTAACACAACACCGCCAATCCCTTGATTTTAGACTTCGGACGTTCAGCACTGTGAGGGGGACAGTTTGTGTTATGGTAAGCCTGAATCTGTGATTGTTTGTGGCAGCAGCAATGGGAAACGAACACCATGAATGATCACTCCAGTTTGCAGAGGTGGCCGGCTCCCGAGGGGCAGGCTGTGTCCCCAGTGAGCGACAGCAAGTGTCGTCCAGGGCTAAGATATTCATAAGGAACAGAGGGAGGCATGCTGATTGATGGAGTATCGTGACACCCCCCCCCGCTCCCGCTTGCTACCAGCTGTCCACCCCAGAGCTGGGTAGTGCCATCTCTATCTGGGTACCTCCCCGACCTGTAGCCCGTCTCAGCGCCCAGGCTTTCCTGCCTACACGGGGGCATGAACAGGCAGAATTATCTGTGCCGGGAACTGGAGCAAGGTCTTAGAGGCCTGGACTATATGGGCTCTTCTCCTTTGGTTCCTGGATCACGGGAGTCCTGAGGGAAGGGGTCGGGCAGCTGGGGGCAGCAGGGGACACTGAGAGGACATTGAGGGACCTGGGATAGTAGCTATGGAAATATTTTAGTATTTCAGCCTCTTTGGCAACTTCACTTCTATGACCTGCTTATGACCTAACCCGGCCACACTCCCTTGGTCACTCCCAGAGACAGAGCCCCAGCAGGTGGGGGATGGGGCCAGGATGGATGGGGGGCACAGCCCGCGGAGACACAGCCAGCACACACTGGCAGCACAGCCAAGACTGGCAGCTAACGACAGCCCAGCCGTGGGTCCTGTGTCACACTCCAGTCCCCAAGAGAGGAGGGTATGGCAAAGGACCAGGAGCTGGAGCCAGAATTTGGGCAGGGGAGCTAGAGATTCTCCAGTGATGGAAAGAACTGGAAAGAACTTCACCGTCACCAACCAGTTCGTAGCAGATCTGAAACACAGCTTTCCCTGTGGCGCCATCCTCCGGTCCTGATACCATGTTGCCTTTTGCAATAACAGTGACAGAAGACACCAGCAAGAGACCTGCAGTCCCCACACCCCTCACCCCCCAGGCAAGGAAGAAGGACGACAGCCTCTGCCCACACACCACCTGTCAGTCTGCAGCTGCTCTTCCTGGCGGAACCCGAATAACCTTCTGCCTCCAGATGCTGGAGGAACTTGCTGGAAAGAGGCCAGGGGAAGGCAGTGGGAACAGGAGTGCTTTGGAGCTCATGCGGCATTAAAGAACACAGATCTCCATCTATGTTTCAGCCCAAAAATGCTTTTGGTCTCTTTGAAAATGACTCATTCATCGGATAAATGCATTAGGGAAATTGTATGTAACAGGAGGTAAAGAGAGGCCCAGAGCATCTCGAGGCTTGAGGACTCCCTACCTTGCTCTCCCCATCTCTTTCTATTTCGCTCTGTGTTTGATCAAATTCTCCCGCCCCCCTCCCTCTCTTTCTCTGTTGAATCATGCAACTCTAGGGAGCTCTATTATTTGTAAAAGATTCAAAACAATAACGTTTTTCAATAGCAACAAACATTCACAATGTTCAACATTCATTGTTCATTCAGTGTGTTTCCCTTCGTGGAGGGAATACATATATCTATCCCCACACACGTATCAGCTTGATCCCTGTGTGATCTCAGTGTCACACTGCCTTCGGGACTGGGGATCTTCAGCTGCCTGCCAAATTGGGAAGGTTTCCTTCCGCCTGCCAGGATGCATCCCTTTCTGAAAGCTAGATGTACTGAGAGCCGGGGAAGCCTTAATCCTCATATCAGCTGCCTGCCTGTGGGCAACACTATTTCATTCACACTGGGAAATGAACTAAAAAGATTATTTGGGTGTTTTCAGTCATTTCAGGTTGGAACTTGGGTCTTAGAGCCCACCCGAAGAGCTCAGCTCCAGTCCTGCCCACAAGAGAGCTCACCCTGCCTCTTCAACTTAGAGGCTCTCAAAGAATTTTGCATTGTCACAGTTCATGTGTATGGAGCACCAGCATTCATGTCTTGGGAGTCTATGAATGCTCCCGCCTTCCTTTCTGCTCCAGAGCTTGGGACTACCTGAGCAGAGGGACCCAGGGGATGAGAGATGGAGACCAGAAGGCAGCCTTGCACTGATGAAGTGACCATAGAACGAGGCTTTAGATCATACACAAGTCGGCAAGCACAGATGCTGATCCCTGAATTGGTCTGGATCGCCAATTACAGATGGTGCTCCTACAACCACAAACTCCTCCCGCCGAGCGCAGAGCTAGTCCCCCTTCACCGACCACACGCAGAGACAGACCACGGCACATCCCTCTGCGGCCTGGCTTATTTCAAACAAGAGTGACTGAGACATTGGGCTCATTTCTTCTCCCAGACTCTATCTTGGAGAAGTCACTGCTCCTCCCACTGGGGAGAAGGAGGAAGAGACTAAGGAAAGACCCCAGCTGCCTTGTCCAAAGGTCTCTTCACCTGGGTATACAAAGCGTGATGTTTCCCCAGTCTTTTTTGTCTCGGAGCACTGTGCTAACCATTTCCTTAACAAGCTCGAACTCATATAATCCTCAAAACAACCTTGTGAATTTAGCACTGTCATTTAAGCAGATTTTGCAAACCTGGAAACTTTGGCTCAGAGAGGTGCCCGAATTCACACAGGCAAAGAGGGGCGGCAGCAGAATTTGAACTCAGGCAGTCTGATGCCAGAGCAGTCAAGGTTAGACCACTTAATGGTCCTGCCTCAGTCTGTCCGTTTTCCTAACATCCCTGGAGGAGGAAAACCACAAAGATTACAGGCTGAAAGCAGGTACACGATCATTCAACTCTGAGAGAAACTCACGTACCAGCTCAGGAACTCTGTACCAGAATGTTGAAAGCACCGTTGTCAGCGAGAGCAAGACCCAGAAACAACCCAAATGTGTGTGGATGAAAGAATGGATAAATGAATGATAGTACCTCCCCAATGTGGCACCGGGGAGGGCAGTGAAGGGCAATGAATCCCAGCACATGCAAAGATGACTAAATCTCAAGAACTTAATGGTGGGAGAGAAGCGAACAAGAACAAGAGAATGGCTCCATTTAACCTAAGCTTAAAAACATTTAAAACTAAAATATACCTTGTTTAGAGACACAATCATAGGTGATAAAGCTATAAGGAAAAGCAGAAATGAGAGAAGAAAGGAAGAAAGGAAAGAAGAAAAGAGGGAGGAAGGGAAGGAAGGAACGAAAGAAAGAGAGAGAGAAGAAAAAGAAAGGAAAAAAGATATGAGAAGAGAAAAGGAAAAGAAAAGAAATAAGAAAAGACAAAAAAAGAAAAGAAATGGCTTAATTAACAGAGAATTCAGATAATGGTTACCTCTGGAGGTCAGGAGAGAAATTCACACTGGAAGCTTCTGGCTTTAGGAATTATTTAGGAAATAATATATTATTTCCTGGCCCAGGTGCTAGACACCCAGATGTTTTATTATAATTCTTCATGCTGTATGGATATGTTTTATACACTCTTATATCTGAGGTATGTTTCCCAATACTGTTTTTTTTTAATTAAAAAAAAAAGAAATTAAGACTCAAAGAAGTCCCTAAAGTGGTCCAAGGACCAAGTTCATGAACAAAACTCAATCTTCTAATGCGCGATTATAATCATTATGGCAAATTCTCCCCTAATGCGCCGAATCTACATTAACTCATTCTGTAAGAAACACAGGAAGATTCCTTGGCTTTGCAGAATGCCCAAGTGCTTATTGACATCCCTCATGCTGGGGATGCAGAGGTTAAGAGGGCAGGCCCTAGAGACAGACTTCATTTGTAAAATAGGCCTAAAAATAGGCAGTAATCTCTTCGATATCAGCCACAGCAACTTCTTTCAAGATACGTCTCCAAAGGCAAAGGAAACAAAAGCGAAAATAAACTTCTGGGACTTCATCAAAATCAAAAGCTTCTGCACAGCAAAGGAAACAGTCAAAAAAACAAAGAGGCAACCCACAGAATGGGAGAAGATATTTGCAAATGACAGTACAGACAAAAGGTTGATATCCAGGATCTATAATGAACTCCTCAAACTCAACCCACACGAAACAGACAAACACATCAAAAAATGGGCAGAAGATATGAACAGACACTTCTCCAATCAAGAAATACAAATGGCTATCAGACACATGAAAAAATGCTCATCATCATTAGCCCTCAGGGAGATTCAAATTAAAACCACATTGAGATATCACCTTACACCAGTTAGAATGGCCAAAATTAACAAAACAGGAAACAACATGTGTTGGAGAGGATGTGGAGAAAGGGGAACCCTCTTACACTGTTGGTGGGAATGCAAGTTGGTACAGCCTCTTTGGAGAACAGTGTGGAGATTCCTCAAGAAATTAAAAATAGAGCTTCCCTACGACCCTGCAATTGCACTCCTGGGTATTTACCCCAAAGATACAGATGTCGTGAAAAGAAGAGCCATCTGTACCCCAATGTTTATAGCAGCAATGGCCACAGTCGCCAAACTATGGAAAGAACCAAGATGCCCTTCAACAGATGAATGGATAAGGAAGATGTGGTCCATATACACTATGGAGTATTATGCCTCCATCAGAAAGGACGAATATCCAACTTTTGTAGCAACATGGACGGGACTGGAAGAGATTATGCTGAGTGAAATCAGTCAAGCAGAAAGAGTCAATTATCATATGGTTTCACTCATTTGTGGAGCATAACCAATAGCATGGAGGACAAGGGGGGTTAGAGAGTAGTAGGGAATTTGGGTAAATTGGAAGGGGAGGTGAACCATGAGAGACTATGGACTCTGAAAAACAGTCTGAGGGGTTTGAAGTGGCGGGGGGGGGGTGGGAGGTTGGGGTACCAGGTGGTGGGTATTATAGAGGGCACAGCTTGCATGGAGCACTGGGTGTGGTGAAAAAATAATGAATACTGTTTTTCTGAAAATAAATAAATTGGGAGAAAAAAAAATAGGCCTAAAAGTCACACCTGTCAGGATTGATGTGTCTTAGATATGGTGGTGCATATAAACACTTTAATCAGTCCTTCGTAAAGACTTGATAACCGTTGAGCTATTATCAGCCTAGAAATGAAGAAAATTTCACTTTCAGGGTACTAACAGAGTAGATGTTTCACAACTTTTAGGGTGTTCTTTTTTTTTTTTTTTGTTATGCGTGGGATGTGTTGCATGGTTTTTCTGAATTAGGAAATGAATGAAAGGAGAAATCTGGATTCACAGCCATTGGAAGACTTGGCCGTGGTTGTGACACATGTGAAGAGTGGAAACTGGAAATCATCAGGTCACAGTCTCTATCTGTCAGAGGCTCTACTTTATGTCACCTTCCACCTGCCTCCAGTCTCTTTTGTGCCTGGATTTTTCAGGGATTGAATTGCACTCAGGTTTCTTCCCAAACTGCAGAGTCTCATGGGATCTCATAGGATCACCTTCACATTAGGGATCCTTATCTTTTCCCTCAACTGGCCTAAGCCGAGCGTCTGCACCCTGTTGTTGATATTAACCCAGACTAGAAAGAATTGGACATGCATTCTCCCACCAATGCCTTCAGCACCCACCCCCTTTTTTCTTGAACTCTGTCCTCACTTGGTTTCCAAGACAGCAGGACAACAAGCTAGGGTTGACAGAGAACAAAGATTCTGAAGTCTAACCATTCCGGGTCGAAATCCCAGGTCTGCCATAGGCTAATGGTGTAATCTTTGGTGAGTTACTTACTCTCTCTAAGCCTCTCTATGCCTCATCTGTAAAATGGGCATAATACCAATTTTATAACAATTTCATTATTGTGAGAATCAAATCACATAATGCATGAAAAAATATTTGGCATAGTACCAGGCATATGGTAGACATTCCAAAAACGCTAGCTGTTCTTGTAAGCTCCTAGGTATTGTCAGACTTGACAAGCACACTGTGCTTTCATTGCTTCACTGTCCCTTCCCTACCCCCATCATTAGGTTGGGGTTCATCTTCTCCACCTGCTTTGCCCACTTACCCAGGGAACCTCACCCAATCCCATGACATCCGCGGCTACCACACACAGCACGCACACTGATGCTGCCCAAAGCTCTCTGCCCAATCTTGATTCTAGATTTGTATTTCCAACTATTTACCATGTCACCTTAGAACCTACATTCCTCCTCCTCCAATTCACATCACCTCCTGTCTTCTCAAACACACTTAATGAAGTCAGTCTCTGGAGGCAGAAGCTGTGAAGACATCCACCATCCCTCACACTTCTTCACCAAGTCTCCCAGCCCCAGCCCTGCCCAGCCCCTGCCTGCCTCGACTGGGATTGGGGTCCTCCATACAGCAAAGGCTGGCTGAAGGAAACAGCTTCCTCTTTGCTGCCTCTTGCCATCAGATGCTAACTCTCATCTGCATTCTCTAGTCTCAGCTCAATTTCTTTCCTTCAAAAACAAGCCAAAGACAGACCGCAATAACACTCCCAGAATGTGGGAGAAGGGAAACATCTTTTCTTTTTTTTAAAGATTTTGTTTATTTATTTGAGAGAGAGAGCGCGCACATGCACGAGCAGAGAGAGAGATAGAAACAGGTTCCCTGATGAGCAGGACCCCCCCCACCCCAATGAGGGGCTCAATCCCAGGACCCTGGGATCAAGACCTAAGCCAAAAGCAGATGCTTAAGGGACTGAGCCACCCAGCCACCCCACCCCCGCGAAAGGAAACATCTTAGCAAATATTTAACAGTGAAATATTGGGGGCATACACATTAAGTTCAAGAAGCAAAAATGATACCTAATAATAATATTACATGACATGGTTCTGGTTTTTATCATTTGTCATGAGTAAATTACCATCTTCCCAGATAGAATTAGTCCCTCTCTCCCCTAGGCCCCTCCTACATCTGCTTCAGCACTCAGCGTGTATGGTGACTTATCTGTCTCTTCTGCCAAGCCTACATCATTGTCATCTTTCTATTTCCAAAATCTGCTGTCATGCCAAACACATAGAGCTTGCTAACAAATAGGAAACAATCTTATAGTTGGCTTTCATGCTTCCCTTTAAAAGCAAAGACAACTGAATTTTTTTTCTTCCAGTCATAGAATGACAGTATAATTTTTTGAAGTATCAATTATTCTTAATAACTCAGATATTTTTAACTTTTTAAGAATTCCTTGGCTAGGACCGGGCGCCTGGGTGGCTCAGTGGGTTAAGAATTCCTTGGCTAGGGCCAAGGAATGGGAAGGCAGATTTGATCTATAATAAATAACTCATTGCTAAGCTTTGAGTTTCAAAATAGGCTTTTTATTAAAGAAGTAGGGAAAAGATCTTTTTTTTTAAAATTTGAATTCAATGAATTAACATATAATGTATACTAGTTTCAGAGGTAGAAATCAGTGATCCATCAATCTTATGTAACAGCGGGTGTTCATTACATCACGTGTCCTCCTTAATACTCATCTCCCAGTCACCCCATCCCCCAACCACCCTCGCCTCCAGCAACCCTTAGTTTGTTTCCTATGATTAAGAGTCTCTTATGGTTTGTCTCCCTCTCTGATTTCGTCTTCTTTTACTTTTCCCTCCTTTCCCCTATTTTCCTCTGTTTTGTTTCTTAAATTCCCCATATGTGAAATCATATGATAATTCACTTATTGATATATTTGACATTTTTATGATATCATATGATATGATGAAATCCTATGGTAATTGACATATGATAATTTGACTTATTTATCTAATTGACTTATTTTGCTTGGTGTAATACCCTCTAGTTCCATCCACATTGTTGCAAATGACAAGATTTCATTTTTTGATGGCTGAGTAGTATATATATATATATATATATATACCACATCTTCTTTATCCATTCATCTGTCGATGGACGTCTGGGCTCTTTCCATAGTTTGGCTATTGCAGACATAGCTGCTATAAACATTGGGGAGCAGGTGCCCCTTCGGATCACTACGTTTGTATCTTTAGGGTAAATACCCAGTAGTGCGATTGCTGGGTCGTAGGGTAGCTCTATTTTCAACTTTTTGAGGAACCTCCATCCTGTTTTCCAGAGCAGCTGCACCAGCTTGCACCCCCATCAACAGCGTAGGAGGGCTCCCCTTTCTCTGCATCCTCGTCAACATCTGTCGTTTCCTGACTTGTTAATTTTAGCCATTCTGACCCATGTGTGGTTTTTGTACTTTAGAGAGAAAGTCTTAAAGGAACCAAAGCTTGGACAGTAGAGTAAACAAGAAAAGGAAACACTTGAGGGAACCTCTTGCCCCTTGGAAGGAGGAAAGCCTCGTTGCCAGGAGACAGTTTTCCACTTCGCACATCCAGCAACTCAAGGTTCTGTTACCAGTGCATCCAGGACAAATGCGTATGGGAGATCAGGCTTCACCCTAACTGAATTCAAAAAAGACCTGTGCTGGGATGCCTGGGTGGCTCAGTTGGTTAAGCAGCTGCCTTCGGCTCAGGTCATGATCCCAGCATCCTGGGATCGAGTCCCGCATCGGGCTCCTTGCTCTGCAGGGAGCCTGCTTCTCCCTCTGCCTCTGCCTGCCACTCTGTCTGCCTGTGCTTGCTCTCTCGCCCTCTCTCTCTGATACATAAATAAATAAAATCTAAAAAAAAAAAAAAAAAAAAAAAAGACCTGTGCGTAAAGCACCATGTCAGTTTGATTTTTTCAAGATTTTTTTTTTTTTTTTAATCAGAGAGAAAGAGGGGGAGAGAGCAAGCACAGGCAGACAGAATGGCAGGCAGAGGCAGAGGGAGGAGCAGGTTCCCCGCCGAGCAAGGAGCCCGATGTGGGACTCGATCCCAGGATGCTGGGATCATGACCTGAGCCGAAGGCAGCTGCTTAACCAACTGAGCCACCCAGGCGATTTTTTAATAACTGATCCACCCATTTAATAAGGAGATACAGCAAAAGATTAATACCAGCTCCGGAGTCACACCACCTGGGCGTGAACCGTTCACGAACTGTGTGACTAGGGCCACAAACTCAGTCAGCCTTTTTATTCAGTTCTTTAGCATAAGCCTAAGATGGTTTTCCCCTCTCCTGTAGAGTCTGAACCTTCTATTCCATCCCTGCATGTAACATCCTTACATTAGCGTCTAGGAAGAGGTCTGGAAATATGAGCTATTGTTATCCTTTGGGCCAGGCAAGGAGCTAAAGTTGTGAATACGTGATCCCTGTCCCCACAGAGCTCCCTGAATGCTGAACTGGAGATCCATGGTTCCTCATGAACGCATTCTTCTCCTACAGCCGCTCTGTGGAAGCCAAATTAGCCTTTGCTATGCCCTTGCTAAATGGTATTCAAAGCCAGGGAAGTTGGCTGGACCATTGGTTCAAGTTGTCATGCTCTGAAGCATCTGCCATACTTGAAATCAGAGTTAAATGTTTCTTGAAAACAAAGAACTTGTTTATTGTAGCAGACACTGCTGTGTGTGCATCAAGGTCCACTGACTCTTCTTACTGGACACCTTCCTGACCTCAGCTCCCATCTCCCAGCTTCCCTTGCAGTTAGGCAAGGTCATGGGACTGGGCATTAGCCAAACGATGTGAGCAGAAGTGGTGAGCGCCCCTCCTGGCCTGGTCCATAGAAACCCCTCATGCTCACAGAGACCTTGCAGGTCGCCTACTGCAAATGTCACAACCACAAGACAAAGAAATCCAGGTTCTCAAATTTCGACTTGGACAATGCATCTACTCATGAGCCATGCCCATTGTGAATTTTACGTGAGGAATAAACAAACATCCATTGTGTTTGGGCCATTACACATTCTTGAGTGTATTTGCTTCACAGTCCATAATTACCTCAACAAATACATCTGTCCTGATCATCGTGAACTTATAGTTCCTACAGCAGTGGCTGGTGTGTAGAGGGAAGTTATGCCCTCAGAACCAGAGATTTTACTAGAAAACAGAGCCTGAGTTAGTTTAAACAGCAGAGTCAGGGTCATCATTAACATGTGGGACACAGACTCTGGAACTCTGCAGAGGAGTATAGTGACTGAGATTTCTGAAGCACGAGAATGCTACCTCCAGGAAGAGAATGTAAAGTACTTTTTCCCCAATTTCAGTTCTCCTCAGATTTCCCAAATCAGATCATCCAGATCCAGAATTACCGGAAGTGATTTCACTTAGAGACAATAGAAAGCAGGTCATTTAAGTGTGAGGCGAGCAGCCACGCTCTGAGAAGAGTCTTCTTTACACAATCACTGATGGCTATTTAAAGAGAGTAGAAGATTGATGTTGAATAGATGGGGGAAGCTCTCGGTTTCCACTACATAAAAAGACTGACTGGGTCATGGGGTCCCCTAATTGGCGCTGTCACAGGATACCAGCAGTGTTTGGAGAGATGCCTGAGGGGAAAGAACAGTGTTTGGAAAGATGCCTGAGGTTTCTTTCCAAACCCTTCCCACCCCACCCCTCTTCTCCTCACTCTCCAGAAAGTTCTTCCTCTGGGAAGAGTCCCAGCATACCACACTTGCCACTGATGATGGACAACGTGTGTGTGTTGTTTCACAGCCCCATGAGACACTTCCTTCTCCTCAATATCTTTTCTGTTTAAAGAAGCAAAATCATACCAGCTCTCCACTACCCCATCTTTGACCCTCAGTTAAAGAGAAAAGTCTAGTCATCTGTCCAAGTAAGGCAGGTGGCAAGCTATGAGATGTGATCTTGGACTGAGAAAATGAGCAATAGATAGGAAAATGTCATTGTCAGTAAGACTTAGAGGCAGTCTACAGGTGTATATGGAATAGGAGAAGTGTTAGAACTCACCATTCCCATTGACCCCCCCGTAAAGGGTTATACTCAAGGTTACTCACTTCGTTAAGCTACTAGTCCATAAGCATAAATGGCCATATTCTGTGCTGTGTGACTCTGCCCCCAGAGTCACAGCTGACTGAACCAGAAACGGACATCCAACCTCACGGCAGTCAACTTAGGGTTGACCAGCAGCCTATGTGAAAGCCTGGTGAGATACATCTCTCCACAGAGATGATGGTGATTAAGGCATCAAATTATCCTTCTCGGCAATACAAAATGCACACAGGAAGAGACAGGTAGCAAGAGAGAAGGACAGAAAATAACACAGAGAAAGGACAAATAGGACTGGGAAAAATTATTGGAAGGTCAAGAGAAAGCAGAAATTATGAAATCCGAGTTAGCAGACGCTGTAAGGGCAAAATACATGCCAGGGAGAGAAGGAAGTAGTTCCTCACTGTGTGTGAGACATAAACCAGAGATTTGCCCCCTAATAGCAGACCACTTGAAAGATCAACTCATTCCAGCTTCTGGGAGGGAGAAGACAGGAGATGGGTCCAGCAACAGGAAAACTGATGTCAAGGACCGTGCGAAGGCTGAACGACTATCCTCATGCCAGAATCTGTTCTGGGCTCTGTAGTGCTCTGCTGCCTTGTGGTTCTGACTCCTCTTGGGGGTGGGAGGTTATGTGGTTTTCCTTCGCTTGTCTGACAACAAGCGTGAGAGTCCTGTTTTTATTTCCATGTAGTAATACCCGCCTTACTTGAAGTGACACAATACATCCCTTTGTATTCCTTGCTACCAAAAGAGTGGCTTGTGTGTGTGTGTGCGTGTGTGCGTGTGCGTGCGTGCGTGTGTGTGTGTGTGTGTGTGTGTACAATGTGCATCAGTGTGTTGTATGTGGAGAAGGTGAGGTAAGAAGCCAAAAGATGTCATGGGCAGCACAGCGGTGATAAATTTGGGGGGAGAGTGGGGCCATGGGGTAGGAGAGTCTAGTAATGAGGGTAACAGAAATGGACAAACTCGTGTGGGCCTTGTCGTACTTTGGTCTGGCACCAATCTCGCTCCCCATGTCCCTCAGATTCCCTTTCTCTCTCTTTTTTTTTTTTTTTAAGAATTTATTTATTTATTTGACAGACAGAGATCGCTAGTAGGCAGAGAGGCAGGCAGAGAGAGAGGAGGAAGCAGGCTCCCCGCTGAACAGAGAGCCTGATGTGGGGCTCGATCCCAGGACCCCAGGATTACTACCTGAGCCGAAGGCAGAGGCTTAGCCCACTGAGCCACCCAGGCACCCCAGATTCCCCTTCTCTTGAACATACTGCACATAGAGAAAGGGACATGTGTCCCTTCTGTTGACATTACCGATCTGTTATATTTACTCAGAAAGTACGTTCTTCTAAAGAAATGCTTTATGAGCCATATCGGTCAGGATTCTGGGTAGAAAAGAGCAGGAGCCCAGCTGGAACTAACCTCTAGCGCTGGCTTCTCCTGGCTTGTCAGGTATGTTCTCATAGGCCTGCTGTCTCCCTGAGGCTGTGGCCATGGCGGGGAGAGGGGGAATGGGGGACAGATCCTATGTTCACATCCTTGCTGCTTCACCATCCAGGCCACAGACACCCCAGAGCAAGCACTAGAGCCAGAAGTGAGCCATGAGCTCCTGTTTGCATCAAGGGTCAGACCCTGGGCAAGGGGTGTGCGGCAGACCTGACAAGCCTCTGGCTGGGTTATTGGGACACACACACACACACACACACACACACACACACACTGTGTCTGTCGCCCCACTACTGGCCTCACTCTGGGCTGGGACCGGCACTGCAGGGGGCCTGCATGGGGTGGGACACACTTGCTGGACCTGCAGTGTCCCTCCAGCCCAGAAGGAGGCAGCATTGCCTCTCTTTGCCTGCCAGGCCTTGGTCTCTCCCCTGGTGGGGGTTCCAGGCTTCCATCTCAGGAATAGAATCAGGATAAAGATTTTATCTCTGGAAAATTATCATGCCTCCAATGTCAAGACCCTCCAAGGTTAATCTAGATTTTCCTCCTCCTTACAAGGACTCTCATTTAAAAGCAGAATCATAGTATCCGAAAGCCGGAAGGAGCATTTAGTGATTATATCCTGCCTGGGACTCTGGTTTAATGATGAAGAAATACGCTTGTTGAAGCAAAGAGACTCAAATATAAATTTCAATATTTGGTAGCAAATCACTAAGTCAGCTGAATCAATCATAAAAAGCAATCAAGGAGAAATAAAATACCTGAATGAAGTATTGGTTATCAATTTGTAGAAGGCAGGACTAAACTTTCAATAGAAAAACGTTATAAAAAATACCCAAATAACCTTTAAGAGGAAACACTTGGACGAATGATTTGGACAAATCCAATGCACATGTGTTAAGTCAGAGATAGAACTTTCACGTCATTATTTGAGGGGCGCCTGGGTGGCTCAGTGGGTTAAGCATCTGCCTTCGGCTCAGGTCATGATCCCAGGGTCCTGGGATGGAGCCCCATGTGGGGCTCCTTGCTCAGCGGGAGCCTGCATCTCCCTCTGCCTGCTTCTCCCCCTGCTTGTGCTCTCCCTCTCTCTCTGTCAAATAATAAATAAAATATTTTTTTAAATTGTGAAAGGTAAAAACAAACAGGTGAAATTAATTTTAATGAAACCTTCATTTTCACCCCACAAATTAAAAATACTATTTCACCATGTAATCAATAAAAAATCACGAACGCGATCTTTTGCCTTCTTTTTCTGTACTAAGCCTTTGAAATCTGGTGTGTATCCTAGTCTTAGAGCGCATGTCAGTTCTGACCAGCCCTGTTTCAAGGGCTCTGTAGCCACATGTGGCTAATGGCTTGTACAGAGCAGAACAGGACAGAGCAAAACTGAACAACACATTCATTCTAGACCTTGCAAAGTCTTCAGGGCAGACATGTAGGCTCACCCAGAGCCCTCTGGGGAAGTGTTTTATACAACTAGAATATAACAAGCTGATAACATTTGATCAAAAGGAGCTTCCTCTTTCAAAACAACCTACTTTTAATTTTCTCTGTCGTCCTCAGAGAAACCTCCTCAGAGAATTATCATGATAATTGCATCCTTCTTCTTCTTCAACAACAAACTGAAGCAGACACGGTCAGGTCAGTGGGAATGGGAGTTAGATGGAGGAGGCTGACTCCCGGAGGGACCTCCCATGACCCAATGGGTTTTTCATAAGATATCATCAAGCCTGCTGAGAACCAATGGATATTCTTTTTTTCCCCCCGTGCTGAAAGCACCAGCAACAATTTTCATGTAGCCGCCCTTCTTTTTCAGAGGAGATGATGGCAGAGGCAGGTTGTAATCACAGTGTGCTGAGGACAAATAGAACACATCAGGCGGATTGCTCTTTCATAAAGGCTAAAGAGCTTTCAAGATTGTGAGTCACTTTGCAGTGCCCGGGAAAGAGGGGCAGTTGAAACTTGCCATCAAAATGAGAGACCATCTAGGCCAACCTGGGCACAGCCAGGAGTGGATGAAGAGCTCCCCAAGCCAGCTCCATCCCAGTAACAATGGTGATCACACTCTGCTCTCCTCAGCAGCAGCCCTTGCTCTCTGTTCATTAGGTTTGTGCACAATTCCAACAACCTCCCTCAGGCCCAGGGGCTGCCACTCCTCTGTCTTCCTTCCAGCCCTTGGCAGTGACCTCCGGGGTGAGGGTTTCTCACTTAACAGTGAGTCACGCTGCAGGCAGACCTTGACCCAGCCTCATCCTAACTGCCTTTAAGTACAGCAAGCATCCATGCACCCTAAAAGGAGGCCAAGTCCTCCCTTTATTTCTGGAGTCTTCTTTCTATGGAAGAAACTGTGATGAGGCTATCTGTCATTCAGAACCTCTGAGTCTTTTGTTCTAAAAACAATGATTGACTTTCACTGACCGCTTAACTATAGCCCCCTCTTGTTCCCATAGTAACTCCAGTAATGCCCTTTTTTCTGTTCCAAGTGCTTCTTTACTTGCTGTATGAGTTTGCTGTGGCTGCTGTAACAAAGTCCTACACGATGGATGTCTTACACAGTGGAGTTTTCTTTTCTCACACTTCCAGAAGGTGGAAGTCCAAGACCAAGGTGGTGGCAGAGTGGGTTTCTTCCAAATGTTTTGAGAGAGAATCACTCCTTGTCTCTCCCCTCACTTCTGGGGTTTGCTGGTCATCCTTGGTGTTCCTTAGCTTGTAGGAACATCATCCCACACTCCACTTTCATTTTCACATGCGTTCTCCCCCTGTATATCTATGGCTAAGCTTGCCCCCCCCTTTTTTTTAAGATTTTATTTATTTATTTGACAGAGAGAGATCACAAGTAGGCAGAAAGGCAGGCAGTGGGGGCAGGGGGAGAAGCAGGTTCCCTGCTGAGCAAAGAGCCCACTATGGGTCTCGATCCCAGGACCCTGGGATCATGACCTGACCCAAAGGCAGAGGCTTTAACCCACTGAGCCACCCAGACACCCCCAAACTTGCCCTTTTTAAAAGACACCCATCATCCTGGCTTAAGGCCCACCCTCATGACCTCATCTACACCTGCAGTGACCCTATTTCCAAATAAGGTCACACTCTGAGGTATTGGTGTTTAGGACTTCAATATCTCCGGCTCAGGGGATAAGACCCACTACAAATAATTTTACTCATTTTGTCTTCCCCAAAGGCCACTGAGGTAGGTTCTTAGATAAGTTATCTCGACTTGCATAGGAGGGCACTGAGGCACAGACCGAGGAAATGACTTGCCAAGGTCACGTGGCAGGCCAGGAGTGAAGCCACCCCAGACTGTCCAGCTCCAGCGTCTGAAGGGTGAATGTGTGCTGTACAACCTTATGAGATAAGTGCTGTTATTACCATCTCAAACTTACACTTGAGGAAACTCAAGTACGCAGCAATCATAAAACCCACCCAGGTTCACACTGCTGGTCATTGGTGGAGATGAAATTTGAACCCCCTACTATTTGGCTCCAGTGTCCCATTTGTCGACCACTAAGCTCTCCAATGTCTTTAAAATAAGTTCCCAGAATTCAGGAAAGGCTAGTGTACTATTCCACACTTTCCAAGGCTGCACCATTTGGGGGTGTGTTGGTTCTCTATCATAGTAGACGTTGGTCATTTGTAGCCGGTGGAACCAGGCAGATATATCAGGAGTGGGATAAAGGGCTTGAGAACGTTGTAGGTGGTGGAGGTCCCTGCCCCAGCACTGCCCTGGACCCCCTCAGGCTCTTCCATGACAACAGAAAGAAAGTAGACAGGTACGGATATTATTCCGGTCTCCTTTGGTGAAATAAAATGGGGGTGGGGAGTGAAAGGGTTCAACCCCTTAAAAGAAGAATCCAACAGACCCCCACCTTACCCCTTCTTTATGACTGGAAATAAGTGAGGTTCCTCCCACTGTCTCATGAGGAATGGGGGAGCCTGGCTCCTAAGCCAAATCAAATAATGGTATTTCTCTGTCAAAGATTTAAATGAAGGGGCACAGAGACTGGGCGTCGAGAGCTGAGTTTCATTAATGTGGCAGCTGGGCACCACACAGTCCCTGGGATTAGCTCTTCAAATTCTTGAAGTCTGCGAGAAATCCATGGAATTCCCCTCTCCCAACCCTGCCACTTGCTTTTGATTAAAAGAGCTCGAGTTTTGGGGGTGCCTGGGTGGCTTGGTCAGTCAAGTGTCCAGCTGTCCATCTCAGCGCAGCTCTTGATCTTGGAGTCTTGAGATCAAGCCCTGTTTTGGGTTCCAGAGAGAGAGAGAGAGAGAGAAAGAGGGAGCTTGAATTGTTTTCTTAATACATTTAGCTTGAGTCTTGTATATTCAAAAAAGTAGTATCACTAGCTCATTCTAAAAAATCTTCCCCCAGCTTGCCCAATTTAAAGAAGTTTCTTTCACTTGGTTCATACCAATGAGGCACCATACTTCAAATAGCTGTGTCTAAAATAAACCACTCTTATTTACGCCCCTGGTGTAAAAGCTCCCTGAGGGTAGCAATTCCACCTGTTTTGTTTACTTCTGTATCCTGAACACCTAGCAAAATGCCTATTACATAGTAAGACTCAGTAATATTCGTTATGAACAAATATCTATGCATAAAGTTTCTCCCATTTCACACAGGTGATAACTTGCCATACATACTATTCTTCATGTTGCTTTTTTTAAAAAAAACTTATTTATATGCCATTTAATATCAAATATTCATTGTCAACAGTTAGAGGGACAGGAGGTGGGAAGTGTGACTCTTATTTATGTAAAGAGTTCCAAGCAAAAAAAGCAATTCTCCATGCCTACTTCTTCATGCACGAATCCCTGGACACAGCCATCACTCAGCATGAATTGAACCCACTGTGTCGGTCGTGCCCGGTATGTGACAGAGTCTTCCCTTTGTTGTTTATGACCCACACAATAGCCACTATTTCTTAATGCACAGCATTCAGAATCCAGCTAAATTTTTAAATGTCTATTTTGCCCTGAAGATTACTTTTATCTTCCTATCAAACTATGTATGTATATACTTCCCCACTATAGCTACTCAAAACTGTAGGGGGTGGATTAAAAATTAAAGTGTACTAAAAAATAAATTATATGAACTTTTTAAACTTCAGGTAATTAAAATAATAATGAGATACAACTACAGTTTCTGGCCAAAATCCAGGACAGTGACAACACCAGATGTTAGAGAGGACGTGGAGGAACAGGAACTCTCATTCATTGCTTGTGGGTATGCAAAATGGTACAACCACTTTGGAAACCAGTTTGTCAGTTTCTTACAAAGCTAAACATGCTCTTATGATACAATCCAGCAGTTGTGCTCCTTGGTATTTACTCAAAAGAATTGGAATTATGTGTCCATGCAAAAACCTGCACACAGATGTTGATCGTTGCTAAAACTTGAAAGCAACCAAGATGTCCTTCAGTAGATAATAAATAAATAAGCTGTGGTATATTTAGACAATAAATGTTGTCCATTGCTAAAAAGAAGAAAGCTGTAAAACCATGAAAAGGCAGGGAGGAAACAATATTACTAAGTGAAAGAAGCCAGTCTGAAAAGGATACATACTACTGTGTGATTACAGCTGTATGACATTCTACCAAAGACAAAACTACCGAGACAGTAAAAAGATCAGTGGTTGCCAGGGGCTGTGGGGGTGAGGAGGGTGGGAGGTTGAATAGGCAGAACACAGAGGATTTTTAGGGCAGTAATCTTCTGTATGACTATAACAGTAGACACGTGTTATGGTCAATTTGTCCAAACTCAGAGAATGCACAACTATGGGCTTTTGTTGATTATGATCAATTGTAACAAATGTCCCACTTTGGTGGGGGATGCTGGTAAGGGGAGAGGCTGTGCATGTGTGGGGGGCAGAGAGTAGATAGGAAATCTCTGTATACTCTGAATCTAAAGCTGCTCTAAAATAAAATTTTATTTAAAAAAATCAATACATCTTTATGTTTTTAAATAAGGTAGCCCTTGGTATAACCTTGGGCTTAACACAATAGGTTTCTTGTAAAATTTAGGTAGCTTGTCCCCGGTGCCTGCTCATCTACCTACCCTCGTCATGACCTAGAGCCAAATTTTTCCATCTGCATTTGGGTGTGTTGCATCTTCTGTGAGAGGCAGGTACTTCGAGAGTTCCATTCTGAGATAGCAGTATCAAAATTATCATTTATGATCAAGGACATCTTGGTTGCTTCCAGATTGGGGCAATTATTGCACTGTGGGATAAAAAGTGGAATATGTGCAGAAGTCTTAGAATCTGGAAGTTGTAACTAGGAGTACACAGGTCATCAGAGATTGAAGGGGACCATTTATCAGAGTTACTCTTGTCATAGACTGTGTTTCTTCAGACCATTTACATCACCCCCTTAAATCATTATGACCAATAGCTTATTTATTCTCCATCTCCTCCCCATGGGATGTAGGCTGTATGAGAGCAGAGCCTCTATGTGTCTTGTTCAGAATTATATCTCCAGTGCCTGAAATCACTCCTGGCATGTGATGGATGCTCAGTGTTTGTGGAGTTCATGAATAAACTATAGAGCAGGATGAAGGTGACTTTTGTATTTGTACCAGTCCTGGTGCTTAGGAGTCCTTCCTTTTGGAAACCCTTCTGGAAATTACCTAAGAAATCTTTTCCCATACAAACAAGGAGGTCATTGAGAAGGGAGCAGCCATCTGGGGTTGAGTGGAAAAAATTCTCTTAAAATGTAAAATCCCAACCTCATGTCAATGGAGCATGACTTCAGGGGTCCTAGTTATTCTTCGGGCCTTCACTAGCAGTCTTCTCAAAGTCCTTCCATCGCGTTCAGAAATCACACTCCTACTCTCAGGATTTTGTTACGATGGCATCGCTCTTCCAAGAACCAACATCTAGACTAGTTATCAATGACTGAGTAAAAACGTTACCTTAGAGTTGCAGCTTAAAAACAATTGTGGTGTGGGGCACCTGGGCAGTTCAGTCAGTTAAGCATTCAACTCTTGATTTCAGCTCAGGTCATGACCTCAGGATTGTGGGATTGAGCCCCACCTCAGGCTCTGTGCTGGGTGCAGAGCCTGCTTGAGATTCTCTCTCTCCCTCTCCCTCTGCCCCTCCCCATATAGTTACACACACATGCATTCTCTCTCTCAAAAACAAGCAAATAGGGGCGCCTGGGTGGCTCAGTGGATTAAAACCTCTGCCTTCAGCTCGGGTCATGATCCCAGGGTCCTAGGATCAAGCCCCAAATCGGGCTCTCTGCTCAGCAGGGGGGCCTGCCTCCTCCTTTCTCTCTGCCTGTCTCTCTGCCTGCTTATGATCTCTGTCTATCAAATAAATTTAAAAATCTTAAAAAAAAAAGCAAGCAAATAAACAACAACAACAAAAAATAATTGCGGTATAATGGGGAATATGTATTTGTTCTTTTCTCCAGTTCCTGACACATCGCCCTTAAAACCCTTAGAATCTACTGCGTGGTAAGTGTCTTTTACATGCTAAGAAGACAAGTGGTGGCTGGGGACCCCTAGATAGCTTCAGGATGGTAGTTGGTCAAAAAAAAAAAAAAAAAACAAGGCATAACTAGCAGGTTGGCCCATCCCCTCCCACTCATACCTCAATGTCAGCCAGTGGGGTGGGGAAGGGGACAGTGGCTGGAGGTTGAGTTCAGTCACCAATGGCCTATGATCTAATCAATCATGCCTATATAATGAATCCTCCTATAAAACCCCCTAAACAGTGGGGTCCAGGGCTTCCGGGTTGTTATGCATATTGAGGTAATGTCCCTAGAGAGGGGATGGAAGTTCCACATAACAAGCACCACCCCGTACCTCGGTCTACACCTCTCCACCATTTGGCTGTTCCTAAGTTGTATCTTTATAATAAACCGGTAGTAGTAAGTAGAATGTGTTCCTGAGTTTTGTGAGCAATTCTAGCATATTATTAAATCTGATGAGGAGGAGATGGGAACCCTGATTTAGAAGCTGATTGGTCAGAAGTAAGCGAAGCCCGGACCTGTGGCTGCCATCTGAAGTGGGGACAGTCTTGTGGGAGTCAGGGTCAGAACTGAAGCCAATTGTCACCCCCACTTGGTGTGCAGAGAACGTGAGAATTGGTGTTGGGCTGGACAGCCAACACACATTTGACTCCAGAAGCCTTGTGAATAAAAACAGGTCAATGGGTAACATTTATTACCTCACAGTTTCTGTGAGGAAAGACTTTGGGAACAGCTTACCTGAGTTGTTCTGGATGGGAGAGTCCTTCTGGGTGGTTGCAGCGAAGGCGTCAGCCCAGACTGTGGCCCTCTAAAGGCGTGACTGGGCCACTTCCAAAATGGCTCACACTCACCATGACCAAGTTGGTGCTGGTTGTTGACAAGAGGACTTAGCTCCTTGCAGTTTGAACCTCCCCAGGGGGCCACTCAGACATGATGGCTCTCCTCACAGCTAGTGCCCTGAGAAAGCGAGATGAAAGCTAGCATGTGTTTTGTGTCCTGGTCTCCTGAGTCACACCGCGTCATTTCTGCAATGTCCTGTGGTTTCCCAGGTCAGCGCCAGTGTTTGGAGCAGGAACCACACAGAACATGAAAAGCAAGAGGCAGGGATCTTTGGCAGCCATTTTGGAGGCTCAACACACAGCTCAAATATACTTTTCTATCTTTTTTTTAAGATTTTATTTATTTATTTGAGAGAGAGAGAGAATGAGAGAGAGAGCATGAGTGGGGAGAGGTCAGAGGGAGAAGCAGACTCCCTGCTGAGTGGGGAGCCCTATGTGGGACTCGACCCCGGGACTCCAGGATCATGACCTGAGCCGAAGGCAGTTGCTTAACCAACTGAGCCACCCAAGTGCCTCTCAAATATACTTTTCAAATAAATGAATGAATTATTTGATCAATGTCAAGTCCTCTAAACTCCATCTGTTTGGATCTAGTATTTAGCAAAAGAACTCAGGCTTCCGGCAACACAAAACGTTTTATGGGCCTTAGTGTTTTCCCTCTGGAGAACCTCAGACAAATAAATGATCTCCTTTCACTGTGACTCAAGTCTGAAAATGGGAGTTGTAAAATCACCATGAAATTAAATAACTTCAGAAGCATGAAGAATGTTCATTATTAAAACTCTCCCACAGGCCCGGCCCTGGGCAAAATTGTGAAGTCAGGGAAGCTTGGCTTTTCTAACCCAATTCTGCAAATCTCCTCGGCCCTCCCCACCGCCCCCCACCAACTGTCCCCTTCCCCTCTGCAATGTCATGTTCAGTGGACAGGTGTGAGTTTCGCACAACGGGCCTTCACACAGCTGGAGAGAGTACCAGCCGGAGAGGATAATGCTGAATAAATGCACATGTGAGAACATCAGACAAGACCAGCTCTGCCTCTGGCTTTGAAACACATCACCCAATATCAGGTGAACATCGGACGAAACTGTCAGCTGACATACAGGAGTTGAGATGCGTGAAGATCCTTAGCGGTGAACATGGAATGTTCCCCGCAGAGAGATGATCAAGGATCCAGATCTCCCCAAGGGACAGCAGATTTCCCCATCCCGCTCACCCGAAGAACACACCAGGTGCATGGAGGCTTGTTAGTTCCTCGAACAGGTATGGTCCCAGCAGGCATCCTTTTAGGGACCAATCTCTCAATCGCTCAATCATCATGTCAATGAAGCCTCTCCTGACCCTTTTACTTAAAATGCCAATTGAAATCGCAGCCTTCCCCTAGCCCTTACTCTGCTCGATGCTCTTGAGTTTCATAGCACTCGCAAGGATACTCACACGTCTACTGAAACTCATTTTATTGCTTTTTATTAGTGTCCGTCTCCCTTATACACACTCCATGCCAGAATTTCAGCTCCCCAAGAGTGGGAATCTTCACCTGTTTTGCTCCCTGACATGGCTCCTGGCCCATCGTACCTACTATTTATTGAATGAATGAGCGCTGGTTGCAAGAATGAAAAAAACAGACAAAATTTTGTCTCCTGCACACTTACCTTTCTCTCTCGTTCTCTCTTCCCTCTCTCTCAATCCATGCATACAGTTGCCATTCACTGGGTTAAGTCCAAAATATGTGGTTGGTCCACTATTCTCACCTTCCTGTTGTTTCCAGCACATGCCTCCAGGCAGTCCGTGGCTTCTCCATTCCAGAGCATTTGCTGCAAAACCTAAATCCCCAGGTCACTCCAGATTCCAATTTCATGCTTGTTCTTGGGGAAATAAAGTTTGCTTTTCAAATATAAACATTCCAGAGCCCTAGTCATGCTTCCCGAGCTCTCTGTGTGGCCGTACCTCTGGGCTTAGGGCAGGAAACCTATTTGTTTTTCCTCTCAAAATGTTCAAAAATGGGTCACAAAGCTGCACACTTTTGTCAGTGAAAATTACCACCCACCCCTTTCTTTGCTCTGAAAGAGATAACACTCCTTACCCCCCAAAAGCCACATTCCAAGTCAGAACATTCCAGTGACTCAAGGTTAATAAAAACAGGGGACATGCCAAAAGGAAGCACGCAGAGAATGACCACAGGCATCAAACAAGGCTGCTGGAGAGGACAGATTCCCTGAGCACTACCAACAACCACCAATCACAAATGTACAAAGGCGGCTTGCCTTCAAGAGCAGGGAAGTGGTACCTGGTTCATGTAGTATCAACAACCCTTCTTCACAGATCATTATGTTAGTGTGTGCGATACAGATACAGATGAGACATGAGCACATATTTTTCCAGGTAGAGGAAAGACAGTGGGAACAAACGACATTATAGGTCATGGTCAACTCATTAAACAATAGGAGACCCAAAGAATGTGAGTAGGGGAAAGTTGCTGACACCGGCAACTGAGAGCTATCTTGGGAGCTTTGGGAGGTGATTTGGTGGGAAAGAAGAGGTGAGAATGCACGTGGAAAGAAACTCTATGACTTTTGTTTCTTTGATGAAGAAAGGCCAGTCAAGACCGAATGGCCAACTTTATGCTCTACACCTAAGCTGTCCGATAAGGCAGCCACTAGCCACATGAGCTACTTAGAACTAACTAAAATGAATTGAAATTAAACAGATTTTAAAGCTCAGTCCCTCAGTCACACAAGCCACATTTCAAGGGCTCGAAGCCACATGTAACCTGGAGCTCAGTGCAGATAGCTCAGGGTTCCGCCACCCCAGAAAGTTCTGTAGGGCAGCACAGCTGTAGAGCTTGGCAGGTGGAAGAGCAAATAACCCCCTCTATCCACACCAGCTATACCCCTCATCCTCTTATCCCCCTAAAGAGAGGCAGACTCATGATGTCATAGTCGGCAAAGACCTTGGCAACCCACATCAAAAGTCTCACTCTTCCTGATGCTTTTTTTTAATCAAGTGATTCCCAGAGAGGTTAGTTTAAGCCATTTATTGAACATATATTTATGAGTGCCAGGGACACTAAAGTGAATAAAACACCATCAAAACTTCAAGGTGTTCACATTTTGGAGAGCATGCAAGAAACTAATTATATTAAGATGGTAAACATCACAATAGAGATGTGTATAAGACTCATGACTGTGTCTTAATCTGTGTATAAGACACAGATTGGATTTTCCAAAAATGGCCTAGCAATATTTTCAGTGCCACATGCTTTTCCAGAATCTTCCAGAACTTTCCACTTCGCATCAAGAGATGAAATTTAGAGGTGCCTGGGTGGCTCAGTGGGTTAAGCCGCTGCCTTCGGCTCAGGTCATGATCTCAGGGTCCTGGGATCGAGTCCCGCATCGGGCTCTCTGCTCAGCAGGGAGCCTGCTTCCCTCTCTCTCTCTGCCTGCCTCTCCATCTACTTGTGATTTCTCTCTGTCAAATAAATAAATAAAATCTTAAAGAGATGAAATTTATTTCCCTCTTCTCTAACCTAGGTGGGCTCATGACTGCTCTGACCAGTATAATATGGCACAAGTAATGTTAAGTCACTCCTGACACCAGATCATATAAAGGATTCAAGCTTCCTTAATTCCTCTCTCTGTCCATCTCTCTCTCTGTCTCTCTCTCTCTCAGCATGCAACTTTGGAATCCTGAGCCACCTTATAAAAAGTCCAGCTACCTTGAAGTTGCAGTGCTGAGTAGAACATGTAGGAAAGCAACAGAGGTATAGAGAGAGACGTTCAAGGTGTCCCTGCTGTTCTAACTCCCTGATGTCCGTCCCTCCCCAGCAATAACTACCAGCTAAGTGAAAGAGTGAGTCATCAGACAAGCCCAGCCCGGCCTTCAAGGGCCCACCTGCAGAGAAATGAGCTATCCCTGCCATGCCGTGTTCAAATTCCAGACCCATAGAATCCAGGAGCATAATAAATGGCTATTTGCTCCACTAGGTTTTAGGGAGACTGTTACAACTGGAATAGCCACTCTGGGATCATAGAGAGAAGCTTTCAGTCTATTTAAGAAAGCCAACTAAGATTGCCAAGAGCTACTCATATTTGAGCTCAGTCCTGAAGGATGATACTTAGGAACAATGAGGGTAATAGTCTTCCAGAAACAGAACAGAGTGTGCAAAATGTGGAAGCCAGAGAGCAAAGCTTAATCTGGGAACTGTTAGCAGTCAGGTACAACTGGAGAGCCGGTGGGTGTGACAGAGGTGGGAGTTTCATTCATTTGTTCTTGTATGTTCTTCCAATAAGTATATATTGAGCCCTATTGTACCTGGCTCATGTATTGGTTAGAATAACTCTTGGCAGCAAATCCCACCTCCAAGAAATATGGCTTAAACAATAAGGACTTTTACTTCTTTAATAAGAACATCACAGGTGGGCAGTCTCAGAAATACTTTGCTGTCTCCAGCCAGTCTCTTGCCATCCTTCTACTATACTGACCCCAAATGGTGTTTTTCTCATCCCGATGCCTCATGGTTACAAAATGGCTGCATGGGCTCCAACCACCACAACCACCGCATTCTCTCATACCACACCCAAAGGCAGAAAGATACCGAAAGTGAGTCATGTGGCCACCCAGATGCAAAGGGGAAGGAGGGGAGGATTCTGGGAAAGTCAATATCTGAGACACAGGCAAGGGAAAGGGGGATTGGAAAAAGTTGGGAGAAGACAACCAGCACCGCCTACCACAGTGAGGTGCAGCAAAGCAGTTTAGGCATTATCTCCCTTCAGGATGCCAGATGAGGCTGCCAACGCAGGCAGTGCCAGGTTATGCGATGCAGAGCCTAGGAAAGGCATGGAAACATTGCAGCCGACACACCAATTTAGTCAGTAACACAGTGGGAAACAGAGGACAGAGAAAAAAGGGGAATGAGGGCACAGTAATTCCTATACTGCATCTTCACAACTGTGACCACACACACACATACACCGTCACTTAATTACTAATAAATCAGTAAAAAATACTAGGACCTATTAGAAAACTCTAGTGCTTGTGGGAAATGGATTGGGTGAGACTCAGTCAGAGGCAGAAAGACTAGATTTTCCAAAAAATCTATCTTAGTTTCAAAAACAGAAATTGGAAGCAAGGTTGGAGAGCCTACTTCACTATTGAATGATCTGCAGAAATTACCTTCTCCAGAATTCCTTTAAGTGTTTTAAATAACCAGAGAAATAGGGTAACAGGAGAGGGGCAGAAACAGATTTCTTTAGATTCAAAGGACTTTCCAGTGCATTAAAAAGGAACAAAGCAACTTTACAATACAAAGAAGAATGCTCACCAGAGAAAAAGCCCAGCCCCTCCCAAAAACAGCACACCTCTCCGCAGTGCGGGAGGGTAAAATGCAACCAATTTTTCTCTGAACTGTCAAACCTAATTTTTTCTTCTCCAGTTCAGTCCTGCGCTTGATAGGTAGACAGTGTTCAAACAAGAAATGGCTTTAAGATATCCTAAAATAGGGGCGCCTGGGTGGCTCAGTGGGTTAATGCCTCTGCCTTCGGCTCAGGTCATGATCCTAGGGTTCTGGGATCAAGCCCCGCATCGGGCTCTCTGCTCCTCAGGGAGCCTGCTTTCTCCCCTCTCTCTCTCTCTCTGCCTGCCTCTCTGCCTACTTGTGATTTCTCTCTGTCAAATAAAAAAAATCTTTGAAAAAAAAAAAAAGATATCCTAAAATAATAAAGCTGCAAACACAGTTGTTCTAGCTGAAAGGGTGTCTAAGCATTTTTCAATGGATAAGAAATATACATGATTACCCGAAGGCTCTGTGTGTTAATATTCAAAAGGCATATTGAAAACAAGATTGAACAGGAGGGATAAACAACATAAAATAGACAGGATTATTCTATCATTCTACTAGGAAAAGTTAACCTTTTTGACAAAAAAAAAAAATTTAATCCAACTATTAGGTCTTGCTTTACTCCCCAAAAAGTGTTCAACCAGGAGATTTGAAGAATCTGTAGGGACAAGAAAAGAAAACATGTAAATGCTATTGTACGGATCCATTACTCTGTCTCTGTTGCTCCCGTCCGTCATGCCGGCAGCGGGGGAGGAAGCAAGCCGCCATGTTGGGAACAGCCCTGTGCAGAAGCCCCTCAGAGCAAGAAACTGGTATCTCCAGCCAGCCTCCAGAGAAGTTCTGAGACCCCACAGCAATCATATGAGCTGGCTTAGAAATGAGTATTCTGTGATCTGCCAACAACGGCCCCAGTGAGCCTAGCAGACCCTCTGCCGGTCAGTGTTTCGGCAGACCCACTGTAATCTCCTGAGAAATCCTGAGCAAGAGGCCCTCCGCTGAGGAACACCCAGATTCCTGACCTGTGTGCACTGTGAAATAATGGATATTTGTTGTTCTAAGCTGCTAAATTTGGGAGAAATTTGTTACACAGCAATCGATGACTAAGGCATTTCTAGTGAAAGCCCAATCATTCAGAAAACAATTCAGCAAATCTAGTAGGTTGAAGAGATCCCTGCTTTCAAACCTGAAATTCTAATCTGAGGTATTACAGTGGACAGTTACTTTATCTTTTAGCCACCAAATACCCTCCGGAAACTGTCCTCCATTGGAGAAATTTCTTACCCTTAGCTCCACTTCCATTGGGCAAAGGCCAGCCTCTTGTTTCCCAGCTTCCCTTGCTGCTAAAGCCAAGGGATATGACCCAGGCTTCGCGATTCAGATGCACCCTAATGAACCTGTGATTTACAGTGGGGTGAAACAGATTCTGGCATGGAGGATATGTGACACTGGCCTTTTGGAGGCAGTAGACACAGAATTCCTCGTGATGACCTCCCCATCTGGCATCCCATAGAGAACAGCAGCACCCCTGTTAAAGGCAGCCACAGCAAGTATCCACAGGGACAATCTGACTTGTCGGTGGACCTGTTTCCTTACTATTGGCTTCCAAGTCTGCTTCTCTGCCCGGTCTCGAGATTCTGTTCCATTCAGAATCCTCCAATAGATCACTGTTACGGGTGTCTAAACCAGCTAGGACAGAGTCCGTACTTAGACAGTTAAGAACACTAAGAAAGTTCAAGAAAGTGTTGGGTTCAGGACTTTACTCTTTGATGATCAGAGGCTTCTCTGGGTGTCTTGGTCCATTTGGGTCACTGTCACAAAATATCATAGACTGGAGGCTAAACAACCAACATTTATTTCTTACAATTCAGAAGGTCGGGAAGTTCAAGACCAAGGAGCCAACAGACTTGATGCCGGCTGTAAGCCTTCTTCCTTCTCCAGAAGACCACCCTTTGGTTATATTCTCATATGGCAGAGAGTGAGACAGACAGATGTTCTCTTCTATTTCTTAGAAGGCCACTAATCCTATCATGGGGGCTCTGCCCTCACCATCTCATCTCAACCTAACCACCGCCCAAGGCCCCACCTCCAAATAGCATCACCCTGGGGACTAGGACTTCAGCAGATGAATTCTTGGGGGGACACAAACATTCAGTCCATAATGCTAAGGAAAGTTTTGTACTTCTGTGAACAGTAAGACATATACTAAAATGTTCACTGCAAGCAGAGAATGGAAAAATCAACTGTGTTGTAGTTACACAATGAAATTCTATACATAGGTTAGAAGGAGTGTAATAAAAATGTATCAACATAGAGAAGTCTGCAAATAGAATGGAGAATAAAAAAATAGTAAGTGCTCTTTTACCATTTTTAAAAAGTTTCAAACATGCAATGCAAGACTGTTTTTGTTTATGGATACAGACATAGCAACAATAGTCTTAACATATACACACTGAAAATAAATACCAGGTCCAGGCAAAGGGCTACATCTGGGGAGGGAAGAGAGGAAATAGGATTAGGAAAGCTTTTCAGGGGAACCTCAATCTGTTTTATAGACAAACCTTGTTTTATTGGGCTTCTCTTTATTGGGCTTTGCAGATACTGTGTTTTTTGTTTTGTTTTATTTTGTTTTTAATAAATTGAAGGTCTTTGGCAGTCTTGAGTGGAGCAAGTCTATGGGCGCCATTTTCCCAGGAGAATTTGTTCACTTAGTGTCTCTGTCACATTTTCTGTCACATTTTGGCAATTCTTGCAATATTCAAACCTTTTCATTATTATCATATGGTGATCTGTGATGAGTGATTATGACTCACTGAAAGCTCAGATGATGGTTAGCATTTTAAGTATAAAAATAAAGCATTTTTTAAAACACTTTATTTATTTATTTGACAGAGAGAAAAAGAGAGAGAGAGAGAGAGCACAAGCAGGGAAAATGGCAGAGCGAGAAGGAGAAGTAGACTCCCCGCTGAGTAGGGATCCCAATGCAGGGCTCGATCCCAGGACCCTGGCTGGGATCATGACCTGAGCAGAAAGCACTTAACTAACTAAGCCACCCAGGCACCCCCAAAATAAAGCATTTTTTAAAATTAAGATAAGAACTTTGTTTCTTTAGGCATAATGTTATTGCACATGTACTAGACTGCGGCCCAGTGTAAACATGAATTTTATATGCACTGGGAAACCAAAATGTTCATTTGACTACCTTATTTTCCTTATTGCTGTGGTCTGGAACCAAACCCAGACACCTTGGAGGTGTGCTTCTCTGTGGTGCTTTTTTTCTTTTTTTCCCAACTTTATAGATATATAGTTGAGATAACACTGGGTAAGTTAAATGTACAACATAATGATTTGATACACATATATTGCATTATTTATTTACTTTTAAAGATTTTTTTGTCAAGTAATCTCTACACCCAAGGTGGGGCTTGAACCCACAACCCTGAGATCATAATACACTTTTGTCACACAATGATGATCACAGTAGGCTCGGTTAACATCTCTGTCACCTCACATAATTACCATTTTTCTGGTGAAAACATTGAAGTTATACCCTCTTCGCTATTTTCAACTCTACCGTGTCATCAGGCATAGTCCTCAAGCTGTACGTGAGACCCCTAGAGCTTACTCATCTTATAACTGGAAGCTTTTACCCTTTGATATCATATATCCATCCACTCTCTTCCTCTTCATCCCAGAAACGAATCCTGTTTCTATGATTTTTAGATTTCTGCGATTTTTTTAGAATTCATATACAAGGGATATCATACAGTATTTATCTTCTTCTGTCAAACTTATTTCACATACCACGGTGCCCTCAAGATCCATCTATACTGTTGCAAATGACTGAATAATAGTCATATGTATTATATAGGATATATATAACACATATATGATACATATTACATATTTCACATTTGATATATAATATTACATGTAACTATTACATGTATTATATATAATATGCACTCTACATGTATTGCATGTAATATGAATCATGTATGATAAATCATATTACACATATGTGATAGATAATATATAGTACATATGTATGGTATATAATATATTACATATATAATATATATTACAGATACACAGATATATATACGTATCTCACATCTTTATCCATTCATCCACAGACAGACACTTAGGTTGTTTCCTATCTTGGTTATTGGGAATAAGGCTGCTGTGAACACAGGAGGAGTACAGAAGTGGGACTGACAGGTTTTGGGAGCCTCCATATTGTTTTCTGTAGTGGCTGTCCCAGTTTGCATTCCCAACAGTACATGAGACTTCCCTTTTCTCCACCCCCTCACCAACCCTTGTTCTTTTCTTTGCCTTTTTAAAAACTAGAACCACTTTAACAGGTGTGAGATGGTATCTCCTTGTAGCTTGCATTTGCATTTCCCTGATGATGAGTGATATTGAGCAGCTTTTCATACACCTGGTGGCTATTCGTATGTTTTCTCTAGAAAAATATCGATTCAAGACCTCTGCCTGTTTTTAAATTAGATTTTTAAATTAGATTGCTTTTCCTGCAATTGAGGTGTATACATTCTTTATATGCTTTGCATATTAACCCCTTATCAGGTGTATGGTTTGCAATTATTTTGTCCCATTTAGAGGTTGCCTTTTCAATTTGTTGATTTCTTTCGCAGTGCAGAAACTTTTTAGTTTGATATGGTCCCATTAATTTACTTATGCTTTTGTTGCTATTGCTTTTGGTGGTATGTGCAAAAAATGATCGGCAAGACCAATGTCAGGGACCTGTTCCTCTATGTTCTCATCCAGGAATTTAACCATTTCAGATCTTGTGTTTAAGTCTGTAATCCATGATGAGTTGATTTTTATGAGGCATGTAAAATAAGGGTCCAATTTAATTCTTCTGCAAGTGAATATCCATTTTCCCAACACCATTTATTGAAAAACTATACTTTCCCCATTAAGTATTCTTGACTCTCCTGTCAAATATTAACTCATATATATGCTTGTGTTTATTTCTAGAGGCTTGATTCTGTTCCATTGGTCTACCCATCTATTTTTACTCTAGTACTATACTGTTTTGAAATCAGAAGTGTGATGCCTCCACCTTTGTTCTTCAACTATCTTGACCTGGCTATAACCTTGTCCTTTGGATCTCAGCTTAAAAATAACCTCCTTGGGGCACCTGGGTGGCTCAGTCGGTGAAGTGTCCGACTCTTAATTTCAGCTCAGGTCATTATCTTAGCTCAGGTCATGTTTCCAGGGTCGCAGGATAGAGCCCCGCCTCTGACTCCACACTCAGTGGGGAGTCTGTTTGAGAGTCTCTCTTTCATCCTCTCCCTCACTCATGCTCTCTCTCTAATAAATTAATAAATCTTTAAAAAAGTAAAAAGAACTTTTTCTATGAAGCCTTCCATAATGCCCTCCAGTACGATTAAATTTACTGTCATGCCTCATTCTACATGTACTTACCTGTATACCTCTCTGTTTCCTTGAGGGCAAGATTTATTACTTACTCATTATTAGATGCCTAGATCCTGGCAGAATGCTGAGCGTATGGTAGATGTAATTGTTAAAGAATGAATCTGCCTCCATCTTTTATAATGCCTGAGCATTATTTTACATTTGGCTTTACAGGGCACACACCACTCCACAGGACATCTTATTCCAGATTTAGAGAATTCTAAATATCAGAGAAATAAGTGCCTTACAATGGACTCGCAACTGCCTTCCTGTAATTTCCACACATTGGCCCTACTTCTGCCTTGCAGGGCTGCACAGGAGAAGCCCGATGCCTGTTCCATCAACGCCTCCGTGAATGTCAGGAGTCATGCTCTGCCTTTCCGGACTAGGCAAATCATCTCTTCTTTAGTCTTTAGATCAAACATCTGGATACCTATCAACACATATGAAATACGTATTTTCCTAATGATTGCTGCTTATAGGAAACGAAATAGATTTCAGACCCAAAAGAAGCAAGACACTTCTCAAGGCCAAGCACTTTATATCTTTATATCCACTGACAGCGCTTACTCCGTAGATGCTCCAGTTGAACGATTTTGGCCTTTCTTGTCCTTTCGCTGTACAAAAGTAAAAAGATAAGCATGGCTTCACAACGTCTTCCCTAACATCACCCTTCCTCACCCCCACCCCCAGCCCAGTGGGAAAGAGTTCAGTGACCCTCCCTGTAATTCTGCAGCACTTCCTGCAAACCTATCTCAAAGTACTGATGGAGATGTGTATTACAGTGAAGTTTCTGCGTCAATTTCCCCACTAGACCATGAACCCCTTTAGAAGGCAGGATCTCATGTTAATATTGTATCACAGCATCTAGCACAGCGCCTGGCACATAGTAGAGAGTCAACCTGCGTTGTGAGTAAGTACAATAAAATATCTAAAATAAATTGCCTTATTTGCACACAGGATTCCTTGTCCTATCCATTTTTAATAAAGGGACAAAGTTCTACTTTCCTGGATCATTTTGCAGCAAGAAAGGATGACTTTATCCATATTCTACTGTTCAGATATTACAGGAATGTCAGAAGGGAGTGAACGCAGGCTATTAGGAAAAAAGATGTATGTTTTATACGTCTATGTAGCAAATTTGCAGAGCACGGGGCATATCCTGCGTTGAGGTTAATTGCATGCGTGCTTTCTTGAGGGCACTCTGAGGTTCCAAGTCCCAGACCTAGAGTATGAAAATAACTCGTGCCCCTTCAGAAAAATTTCCATGGAGAAACAGGCATCTGAGCCAATAGGCTCCCTACCCTGCCCCTGGGGTGTGAGAGCTTTAGAAGTCAACCCTTACAATGAAATTTTTTCTTTCTTTTTAAAAAATTAATCTCCACCATCCCTTTAATCCTCTTTGGAGACCTAATGGATTGGTGGGTTAGAAGTCAATAGGCATGACAGACTTTTCCCAGGAGGTGTCTTCATCAGTTATTACGAAGTCGGAAGTGCGTGTGCTGGCTGTGGGAGTGATAGACGCGGTCAGGGTGACTTTGTTCAAACAGAACCAGAGCTACTGGAATTTTGTGAAGATGCCCCCAAGGACAGACACTCAGTCTACAAAAGCAGAGTCCAGACAAAGAGTCCATGGCAACCATCGCTAGGAGATAAGTCTATAGTGAGAGACAACGGAACGAGGAGCCACTGATTCATTTTAACTTGTGGTTATTGCAAAGCACGTGACTGTCCTCCCTTTGGGCAGTTAAGTGAGCCCCATCTGTGGCACCCCCATAGCAACCATGCATTTCCATTTTGTGCACAGCTCCTTGCCGACCCCACTTTGCACCTCTACCTTATTCTTTTTAAGTCCTCAAAAATTCATTTGAAAATGAAGTGACAAATAACGGAAACTCTGTATACACCAAGTTGGTTGATCAGTGGGTTTCTCTGTTAGATCAGCCTGGAGATCATTAATTCTTTTGTCTTGAGCTGCTTGGTTTTACCAAGTGGGCAAGAGAGAGAGAAAGATTGAGAGAGAGCTGTGCCTGGGGTTTGGGTTTCTTTTATTGACAGTTGTTAACATGGGGAGGAATATTCATTACTTAAGGTAGAAAAGTTTGGGGAGCAGGGCCTCCAGCTTTTTCTTCCTTATTGGGTCAGGGTTTTCCAGCCTACTTTGTCAGCCATTTGGGGCCTATCTGGTTTTATCTGGCTCCTTGCGGCTCTATTTTAAAGTGCTGCCAGGGCAGGCCTTAGACTTCCTCCACTCCCCCACCCTAGCAGCGGTGAGTTCCTCCCTGCTGGCCTCCAGGCATCCTGTTAGAGCCTAAGTAAGTTCCCCTAACAGCCAGGGAAGCATTCTGTGCTAGGCACTGTTCTGTGTACCAAGAAAACCACAGGGAAGGACCCTTACGGATCCTAAGTTCTAGGGGGAATGATGTAGAGCTTAAATTTAAAGGCAGCAAGACCAATTTTAAGAAAAATATACCCACTCATCCTAATTTCATAAGAAGTGATTCATTTAGGTTCTTCAATCTTTAAGAAACTCAAGAAGAAACAGAGAGGGAGACAAACCATAAGAGACTCTTAACTCTAGGAAACAGCTGAGGGGTGCTGGAGGGGAGGTGGGTGGGGGAGTAGGGTATGTGGGTGATGGACATTAAGGAGGGCACGTGATGTAAAGAGTATAGGGTGTTACGTGCAACTGATGAATCCCTAGACTCTACCTCTGAAAACTAATAATATAGTATATTTCAATTAAGTTGAATTTAAATAAAAGATTTCTTAAAAGAAAACAGAAACTCAAAAAGAGCACAGACCATGGTGCCATGAGAACAAAATGGTGTGGTGGTGGCCGAGCAGGATTAGGCAGTTTCCTGAGCCCCATATGAGGTTTGGACTAGATGTTCCTCCCCATCCATTGCAGAGCTGATGATCTAACATCCTAATTTTTAATGTATGCCTTTTCTCTATTAGACACAGAAACACACGTGAAGTGCTGAACACAATGTTTACATTGTGGCTGTCATTGTGGCTGCTGTCATTAACGGCCCCCTTTACCTTTTGTTGTTCAAGGTTGACAGCATGCGTATGCGTTCCCCAAAACATCCGTTCTTGCCTGAAACTTAATTCTCCCAAAGCACTTGGATTTACTCTCTAGCTAAAATCTCTCATACAACCCTGAGCAACAACACTGGGAAACTTGAGGCTTCCTTGAACTATTTAGGGCGTTAGAGACTTCTTTTGTTATCTTAATGGGAAGGACAGGTTTGGACAGGACCGGTAATGGACCCGTGTTGACTCGGTGTCATCCATTATCCATTCAAAGCTGTTTTCATGAACAGGTTCTGTTCTCCTTGTCTTTAGGAATCCATTCTCCCTCATTCTTATGCCTTGGGGCTCAGATGCACAGTGGCCCTCCTTTCCGCCAACCCCATTCCTCCCCGCCCCAGCCCCCAAGCACCAAGGAGGAAGAATATGACCTCAGCCAACCAGCTCATTCCAATCCCCACCCACAGGGATAGTTTGAGGTATCAACACATGTTCTAATCAGAACCAGGGAACCCCAATGAGACCTTCTGCAGAAATGCTAAAAAGAAACAAGTGCTCTTTCCTGATGAACTTGAACCTTACACATCAGAAGATCTAGGGCCATAGTCCTCTTTGAACCAGATGAGAAATAACAACTAAAACCGAGGGGAATGAAGCTGAAAGAGAGACAAAGGTATGAAAGGTAAGAAGGAAAAGAAATGGGATCTTGGTGATCCTATTTGAACCTGAGATCCAACTGTACTAGAAGCTGAAGGTAGAGGCCTGACGTTACAACTACGAGAATCATCTCCTGTTTCTACCTAACAGTTTGCATTGTATTTATTGTCACTCGCAAAGAAAGAAGCCTAGCTGATGAACTGGGAGTTGATGCCGGGTAGGGGGAATGGATGCGTTGCTGCTGTGACTTGAAGGAAAACGGGGCCTGGACAGCAGATCCGATGGGAGAGACGTGCAGAGCGCAGACCCTCCGGGTCGTGCTCCGGGAGCTGGGAGCGCTGTGGGGTGGGAGAGAGGATGCCACTGTCTGCGTCAAGCACTACGGCACCTACACGTCTGTAAGTATGGGGAGGACGTGAGATTGGAGAGATCTCACTTAGAAGAAGAAACTGCCTCATGGGGTAGACTTCCTGGGTCTCTCAGATTCCAGGAAGGAAATGACTCTCCTAGGGCTCTAGGAGATCATGGAGTCAAGAGAAAGAATCCAGTTCCTGCATTCTAAACCCCAAACACCTCTTTTCCAACGGAAGTGCCAAATAAACCATCGTCTTAGGGCTGGCTCTTCTATCAAAACAGCCCAGATGGGGCGGCTTAAACAGACATATATTTCTCAGGGTTCTGGAAGCTTAGAGGTCCAGATTAGGGGACCAGCATGCTTGGAGTCTGGGGAGAGCCCTCTTCTGGGTTGGCAGATAGCTAGCCGCCTTCTCAATGGATCCTCCCTTGGGGGAGAAGGTAGCAGCTCACGTGTTTCTTCCTCTCCTTATAAGGACACTACTCCCATCATGGGGGCATCACCCCCATGACCTCTTCCAAACCTAACTACCTCCCACGGGCCCCAGCTCTTGCTCATCCTTTTGGGGCTTCAGGCTTCCACAGAGGGTGGACGGGGACAAGCATTCAGGCCATAAGGGGCCCCACCGTGCTGTCGAGGTCCAGAAGGCTCGTGACAGGCTGCGGTTATGTACATTTCACGCTAGGACAGACAGACCCCTCCTGGTTTTGCAGGGGCTGCTGTGGTGATTTTAATTGCTGAGATTCCTGGTCTAGCACCCAAAACCAACGTGCCCTGGTTCTCTTGGGGGCAGGCCTCCTCTTGTGTTCTCCTGCAATTCCAAGATTGGGCCTGGTTTCTGAAATGGGGATGCTGTGCTCAGTTGCTGATTATGGTGACCTTCTAAAGGGGCTTAGCCAACAACGTAATCCTTGCTCATGAGTAAGCCCCCTGCTGGGAAAGCTTAACTTGAACCACATTCCACAGATCACTGACCCCCAGGAGAAGCCTCCCATCTAAGGAGATGATTGCACTTTCGTCTTTTAAAGAGAGAGAGCTCAAGCTCCTGGTTCGTTTTGTCAGGGATTCTCCATGGATAACGAGATTTGGGAATAGGATTAATCCCAGAGGGTGTATCCCCGAAGTTTCTCAGAATTACTATTATTCAAAGCCTGCTTTTCATTTTGCTAGAAAATGACATTAAAGGGACGGCAATTTATTTGTTGGTTGGTGTGTTAATTAAAACAATATGGAGCAAGAATTCCATCTTTGCGGGGCGCCTGGGTGGCTCAGTGGGTTAAAGCCTCTGCCTTCAGCTCAGGTCGTGATCTCAGGGTCTTGGGATCGAGCCCCGCCTGGGGCTCTCTGCTCAGCAAGGAGCCTGCTTCCCCCTCTCTCCCTACCTGCCTCTTGGCCTACTTGTGATCTCTGTCTGTAAAATAAATAAATAAAATCTTAAAAAAAAAATAAATAAAGAATTCCATCTTTGCTCAGCTTGAACAAAGCAGTCTCTACCCAGCTGATATACCCCTCGAATTCCAAAGTGTGATTTCTATCTGGTCTGAACAAAAGTAATAAATAAATAAATAAGGAGGAAACTAGGCAAACATTCTCGTCATCTCTATGAGATAAGGGTACACTCACTATGGCAACAAAGAACCCCTATCTTAGTGACCATCACACGAGATAATTTTCTTTCTTACACACGCACAGCTCAAGCAGCTGTTGGGCAGGCAGTCTGCTGGGGGCCACTGTCTTCCAGCTGAGGCTGAGGGTTGTCCCTAGACACCCCCCTCCCTGCTGCTGGCCAGCAGACAAGAAAGGAAGGAGAGCAAGGAGGAGCGTGGTTGAGGATTTAGGGGCAGAAGGCTCTCTAATGGCAAAAGAGACCTAGAAATGCAGTCTCGCTCTGTCCCCAGGAAGAGGAGGCATGGGTGTGATGAGCTCTAGCCGGTTTCCACACTCCTGTCATGCCTGTCCCTCCAGGTCAGTATGATGGCTCGCCTTCTCCCTCCCTCCCTCCGTCTTGCAGGAATCCTTGTCAAAATCCCAGTATTTGCATAATGCTCCACACTGTGTAAAGTCCCACGTGTGCGTTTTTTCAGCTAATACTCCCAACCACTCTAGGAGGAGCAATCATTAATCGCCACTGGGTTTTGGACCCAGGTCTTGGGGGTCTAATTGCTCTAGTCCCGCAGGGAGGCAGCGTAGCCATGAGGCTAAGGGTTCAAGCTTCGGGGCCAGGCTGCCCCGCTGTAATCTGCGCTCTGTGCCTAGCTGCCTGCGTGATCCCGGGCGTGTGGTGTGGACCTCTCCGGCGCCAGTCTGCCCCACGGGACACATGGGACAATGGACTGGGGCCTCCCTGACAGGGCTGTCATGGGGGTTACCGCTGGTGATGTCCACGAGGCCAGCAGAGCACCTGGGTTCTAAGAAACATCCAGAGTGATTTGCTAATGGCAGGTGTGGGAAGAAGATAGAAAGGATCCAGACTCCAGTAGGGCTCTCTGCTCAGCGGAGAGCCTGCTTCTCCCTCTCCCTCCCTCTCTGCCCAACCCAGGCTCATGCTCTCTCAAATAAAATCTTAAAAAAAAAAAAAAAAAAAAAAATTTCTGGCTGCATTTTCTTTTTTCACCACCACAAAGGGTGCAGTCTGTCACTTAGTGAGGGACCTGTGGGGCTGGGATCTGCTCTCCAGAGCCTCCATCGGTCATAGCCATCCCTCCTCAAGGGCTAGGATGTGTTTAAATGGTGGGGGGGGGAGAGAGAGAAAGAGAGGGAGAAAGAGAGAGACTGCAAAACTGCATGCTGCTTCTGAGGGTCCAAGGACAAGGAACCCTTTCAGGGGTCTCCAGGGGGCCTTTGAACTTGAGACATACAAACACATCAACTGTGTCAGCACCGCAGGTCCTTTCTGATTCCGACTAAGTCTCCACCCAGTGTCTGCGGACTCTCTCATTTACCGGGCGTTTCTCACGGCTTCCCCAGAGGGCCGAGAGGGAGGCACGCCAGATGTTACCACTCCCCGTTTCTAAGACCAAGGAAACCGAACTTCGCTTAAATGACTCTTTCCAAGGTGATGTGGCTATCAAAGAGCGAGGTCGGTCCTGAAATATGCCAGAATGTGAGACGTTACTGCCTTTCTCAGCATGGAATCCTCGGAAGCAGACTCTCGAAACAAGGGTTTAAAGGCAAATAGTTAATTTTAGAGGCATCCCAGGAAGGAGAGAAATGAGAGACAAAAGGGAAGGAAGCTGGTAAAGTGTCCCCTGTGGGTACCAGATGTGTATCCTGCTGGGAGGCTCTGGGAGATCAAGTAACACCTGCCACCCAGGGGTGTTTATTTTCCAACCTCTGGCTGCCATTGGCTGAGGGATCTTCCAAGGGCATTAACTCCCTGGCCTGTTCAGCCTAGCACCAGCCCAGACGGAGAGCAAACCTTTGTGTGGAGAAGCCCAGGGGTTGGCACCTCCTCCATGTGTCAGGATGCTGAAGGCGGAGGGGATTGGGGGTGGGGCAACAGCACCTGTCAGGTTCCCGTGCACAAGCAGAGGCTCCTCCTGCCCGTACCCCTCCCTCACCCAGCCCATCGCCACTGAGTCCTCCCAGCGCCACCCTGGGGGTGGGGGTACTGTGACA
Source organism: Neogale vison (assembly GCF_020171115.1). NCBI lineage: Eukaryota > Metazoa > Chordata > Mammalia > Carnivora > Mustelidae > Neogale > Neogale vison. The sequence goes on along the minus strand of NC_058101.1, from coordinate 26,662,469 downwards.
TTCCTAAGGGCAGCACCTGTAGCCTGAGAGGGAAGGACTCGGACACAGCTTATGATAGGGATGTAGGTTCAAGATGGAATCTAGCTCCGCCATTTCCTGAGGGAAATTGCCCTAACCTATTAGGCTGTATTTATCCATCAGAAAAATTATACATATTACAGTGGATTGTTGGGATTGTGGATTGTTAAACATGTAAACACTAAAGGGTGAGCCCAATGACAGCAGGGACCATGCGTGTCTTAATCATCAGTATGTTCCTAGTGCTTAACACAGGGCTGGGTAGTGAATGAACAGGAAGAAGAGAGGGAGTGAGGAAAGAAAGAGAAAGAGGAAGGGAGGGAGGGAAAAAAAGAGGGAGGGAGGGAAAGAAAGAAAGTGGAAGGAAGGAGGGAAGGAAGGGATGGAGGAAGGAAGAAGAAAGAGGGAGAATGGGAGGGAAAGAAAGAGAGAAAGAGGGAGGGAAGGAGGGAGGGAGGAGGAAGGAAAGAAGGAAGGAAGGAAGGAAGGAAGGAAGGAAGGAAAGAAGGAAGGAAGGAAGGAACTAACCGAGAATTCTCAGCAGCACAGAACCTGGTCCACCGAACGCTCTCAGAAAGTGTCGGTTCCCAACCTGCCTTGCAGTTTCCTGGCCTGGAAATATACTGTAACATCATAATAGCCAAATCAGGGAGAAAATGAGACTTTGAAGCGCTGCTAAATATTGTTTCATTTCTCATGGGAACCGCGAAGTGTAGAGTTGGAAAACTACTTCCCAAAACAAGGCTCAACATCTCTCTAGTTTGCCGTCTATATAGCATTGTGTGGACTTGTCCTCTCTCCTCCCTCTGACTCCATCCTGTTGTTCCCTCTCCTACTGGGCCCGAAAGTTCATCAGACTGGGACTGCCAGGTGCACAAGGCAGGGGCAGGACCAAAGCCCTACTGTTCTCGCTGCTTCTTGTACCTTTCCTCTTACACCCTTCCTGCCACATCCCACCTCTGCCTCCCCCCAGCACCACTATGGCTCATCACACACCGGCAGCGAGCCCGAGGGCCATCTTGTATCAGACAGAATCTTCCAGCCATGTTGGGGAATGTTGCCGTGAATGACCATATTCCACGAACCCCAAAGCCAGAACATTCTGTGCACTTTGGCAGTCACACATAATGACAATGCTGAGATGCCACGAGGCAAACCCCTCATTCCACAAACCTTTACAGAGTAATTGCTATGTGCCAGGCACTGTGCCCGGCTCTGAGGATACAGTGGGGAACATGGCAGAACCGCCCTCTCCTCTTATAGAACTTGGAGCATCGTGGGTAGGCAGATGGCAAACAAGTGATCACCAAATAAGTAGATACAGCCGACCTTTGAATAATGCAGGGGTTAGGGACACCGACCCGCTGTGTTGTCAAAAACCCACAAGTGACTCTGGACTTCCCCGAAATTTAACTACTAAGAGCCTACTGTTGATGGGAAGACTTACCAACAACATAAACCATCCATTAACACGCATTTTATATGTTATATATATTATAAACTCTATTCTCACCATAAAGTAGGCTAGAGAAAAGAAAACATTATTGAGAAAATCACAAGGCAGAGTAAAATCACAAGGTATAGTCTTGTACCGTCTTCATGGGAAAGAATCTGCATCTAAGTGGACCCACAAGGTTCGAAGCCGAGCTGTTCAAGCGTCAGCTGGAATTACAGTCATATGTGAGGTGATGGAAATGTGTAAAGTCCTATGAGGTTCTATAATGAGATGTCACCTCACCTAGGAAGCGTCACCGAGGAAGTGGCATTCAGCATGGAGGTGCTGAGTACGAGGCCTGAGAAAGAGGTGGGGACTGCCCGGTAAAAACCCTTCTGGAAGGAAGGAGCCCACCATAGATGTAAAGAGCCGAGTGGTCCAGGATGGATGGGGCAGGGTGAGCAAGGGAGAGCGGGACCCCGGATGAAGCCTGAGGACTTCCGGGATTGTCCCCAAAGCCACACGGCCAGCACCTGTGGGGACTGGAGTAGAGGAGACAGAGCACTGTTTAGGTCATTCATTCCAGGGGCATTTACTGAGCACCTACTGTGGCCCTGTACTGCTTTAGGCATCTAAGTAGAGAAGAGAAGAAAACAAAGTCTCTTCTCTCCAGGAGTTTGGTCTTCGTGATGGTGGAGCCCTACGGGCCTGTGGAAGACTTTTCGGCAAGAGACGACATAATGGGACTTGCGTAGTAAGGACAATGGGTTGCGTGTGATGCAGCGAGCGGATGGGCAGGGGGCCTTTGGAGGCGGCTGCAGGAGTCAGGGGGGAGCAAGTGGTGGCTGGGACCAGAGCGTGGCAGAGGAAGGAAAAGAAGTGGAGACGTCGAGAGGTATTTTGAAGGTAATGTCCATGACACTTGAGGTGCCGGGGTGAGCGTGATGGGGAGGTCACAGGTGACTTCCAAGCCTCTGCAAGTATGCCGGGCCTTCTGAGTCATCTAAGAATGAGTAGTTTCTGTGCAACGTAGTTTAAATATTTGGATTCCTGAAAAACATGGGTATTGCTGTGGGACACTATTGTTAACCAGAACCTACCCTTTTCCCAACTATGTGTGACTTAGGAGAAATAAAAGGCGAGTGTGTGAGGAAGGGGCGTTACTTATACTGACAGAAGGAGAAGATCTGGGTCTATGCTGCGATTTTTTTTTTCAGTTTCTGATTTAAAATTTTACAGAATGTTTTTTTATTATCATGAGTGTTAGCGTCGTTTCCTAATACTGCCACAACCAATGATCACAAATGTGGCAGATTAAAACAAGAGAAATTTATTCTCTCACAGTTACAGAAGCCAGAAGTCTGAAATCAAAGTGTTGGCAGGGTTGGTTCTTTCTGGAAGTTCTGAGAGAATGCATCCCCCCTGCGCCTCTACTACATTCTGGAAGTGCCCCTGTGTTCTCTAACTTGCTGACACATCCCTCCAAGCTCTACCTCAGTCCTCACTGGCTTTCCCCCAGAGTCTGTGTCTCCTTTTCTGTCTCTCACAAGGACCAGTCCTTGGATACAGGGCTTATCCTACATCCTGGATGATCTCATCTCTAGCTCCTTTGCTTAATTATATCTGCTAAGACCCTATTGCCAAAGAAGTTCACATTCACAGATGCCAGAGGCTTAGGACTCGGATACTTCTTTTTGTGAGATACATTCAACTCTATGCAGAGGAATAACCATTTATATTAGAAAATACAATTGCAGGAAACTGATTTAGAGAGTTTTCTGGGTTTTAAGGATGTACATAGACATACACCAGCTTTCTCTTTGCAGCTAAGAATTAATTACTATACTCTTTTTTCCCTTCCTGAAATGCCACAGGGAAGAGGAGAGATTTTCAGTAGTTCCAACCCACAGTTTATGTATAAACAAAAGAAACAAAGGATTTGTTTCTTTGTGCCTGGCCTTGGAGATATACACAAATTCTTTCAAGCTAGGACTAATTGTTTAGTTTAAAGGTTGATAATTTATTTGCCAAGGAGTCAGAAAATAACCAGAGATTAAAGAACAGCTGTGGATGAATTAATTTTATCCCCAATCACATGAATGAGATCTGGAAATGTACCAGGAGGAAAAGCAAATAAATGAGTTGAAAATCCTCGCCATGTACATCAGACTTAAGCAGATCGTTTTCAATCTGTTTCCCACTGCAAAGCAGCTCAAAACACGGAACATTGACTTTGTGCTTGCCAGCCACTGTTCAAAGCATTCTGCATATATGAGTTCATGGGCTCCCCACCACAGTCCTCACCCCCATAGTGCGGAAGAGAATATTGAGGCAGCAGGGAAATCAGTAACTTGCTCAAGGTCACAGTCACTCAGCAGTAGGGAGGCTAGAATTTGAACCCAGGCACACATCAGAGCACCTGCTTTTAATCAAGATGCAATTCTTTTTTTTTTTTTTTTTTTTAAAGATTTTATTTATTTATTTGACGGACAGAGATCACAAGCAGGCAGAGAGGCAGGCAGGCAGAGAGAGGAGGAAGCAGGCTCCCCGCTGAGCAGAGAGCCCGATGTGGGACTCGATCCCAGGACCCTGGGATCATGACCTGAGCTGAAGGCAGCGGCTTAACCCACTGAGCCACCCAGGCGCCCAATCAAGATGCAATTCTTAAAGTCTTTTTTTATTTCAAAACTATACATATCGGTTATTTTTCTGCTAAAGGCAAACATGTTGGGTAATACCCTGCCAGTCTGTACCAAGCACCCACACTTCTATTCCCTCCTCATCTTCCTACTTCACAAAATGATGACGGGAGTGTATTTAACGTCTTTCACCAAAAAATGAGAGGTGTAAAAATGTCTCCTATGGCAGGTTATCTCTATTTGCACAGCTAGCTGGGGTATCTGAGGCTCGAGGCACTAGGGCAAGGTCACATGAAGGACACCGTCCAAGATCAAAACCAAGAAAATCCAGATTGTGCATTTTGTTGGGGTGGGGGGGAAGGATAAGATGAAACTTTGGATGAAAAGAGCCTAAAAAGACACAACTGTTTTTTAAATGATGAGCACAAAACAAACTAGTGGCCAAGGGTGGACATTGGGTAATCAACCGATTGTGAAAATACAAGAAAGTGATAGCAGGGAAAGCCAGCAGAGAGGGTCCCTCAGGGAAAGGAGGGACAGTGATAAGGATGGGGCACATGTCTCACAAAGTTCTCTTTCTTGCTTTGGGTATAATTACAAAGCGTTGGACTCGCTGTATCCCATTACACTGTTCATTGACTTTGTATTGGTATTTTATTTTACCTTAAGCACATTTTTAAAATTTTAGTAATCATCTAAGCATATTATTTACAAATACAGAGGCCAACACCGGGAGAAATGGTTAAAATCTGTGAGCGTAGATTACTTCTGGCGGGCTGCATGATCTTTGGGTGATGAACGCCTATATCTCATCGCAAATCTTTTGATGCTGATTTCTACCTAAAACAATAAATTAATATTTTTTAAGATTTTATTTATTCATTTGAGAGAGAGAGAGAGACAGAGACAGAGCAAAAGCAGGGGGATTTAGGCACAGAGAGAGGAAGAAGCAGACTCCCCACTGAGCACAGAGACCGACACAGGGTTCCGTCCCAGGACCTGGTCTGGATCCTGATCTGAGCCAAAGCAGACAAGCTTAACCATCTGAGCTACCCAGGTGCCTCAATAAATTAATTTTTATCTTTTTTAAGATTTTATTTATTTATTTGACAGAGAGAGATCACAAGCAGGCAGAGAGTCAGGCAGAGAGAGAGGAGGAAGCAGGCTCCCCAGGAAGGAGAGAGTCCGATGTGGGGCTTGATCCCAGGACCCTGAGATCATGACCTGAGCTGAAGGCAGAGGCATTAACCCACTGAGCCACTCAGGTGCCCCGATAAATTAATTTTTAAAAGAAAGTAAACCAGGGGTAGTAAAACCTTACTCACTGGACTGTCAATAGATTTAATTATGAATATAGAGTGCCCAGAACCCAGTGTCTAGGTTGTATAGATCCTCACTTGAGTAGGTGGTCGTGATAAAATTTATTTTCCCACGCCAAACAGCAGGCTGTAGAAATGTGGCCATGATTGCCCAGCCCTGCCTGCCACGTAGTATGCACTCAATAAATATCTACTTATTAAATGAGTATGCAAGTTTCTTTATAAAGTTTTAAAATATTTCAATACAAACTACCTGGCAAGACCTTGCCAGTTCTGGTTATGAACCAGCTAGAAAATGCCACATCATATGAAGGCATTTGCAATTAGCATTAGGGAGGTATTGAAGCAGGGTCTGATTACAACACTTCAAAAGAAGATATTCCCTCTGCCCCCAGGAGGAGTTGAAAGGGAAAAAAACAATTTAAATTCTAAATTGCAAACCTAGCATGGACACTAAAATTTAATTTTAAATAAGGCGAAAAAATTGCAATCAGTAAATCTCGGTAAAGGTATATGGATGCTTATTATTCTATTCTTGCAGCTTTTCCGGAGGTTTGCAACTTTTTCAGAATAAAAAGGTAAAAGAAATCCCTCAGGCCGCAGTGTCATGAATAGGTTGGAGAAAGCGATCAAGAAGATTGGTCCCTAGGCACATGGGTAGCTCAGTGGGTTAAGCCTCTGCCTCTGGCTCAGGTCATTGTCTCAGGGTCTGGAGATCGAGCCCCACTTGGGGCTCTCTGCTCGACAGGGAGCCTGTTTCCCCCTCTCTCTCTGCCTGCTGCTCTGCCTGCTTGTGATCTCTCTCTATCAAATAAATAAAATAAATAAATAAAGAAGAAGAAGAAAAAAAGAGGCTCGGACTAGGCATTTGACCATAGACATGAAAAGACACCTGTGCAGTTAATGTATGTCTTGGAGGTAAAGGAATGGGCCTGGGGAGTGAAGAGACAGAGGAATCCGATGGACATTTGTCACTGTCCCAAGTCTATATGTCAGTTTCTTTCAGGTTGATTATTAGCATAATATTATCTCTCAATATATTACCATAACCATTCAAGTCGCCATAAGCATAAATATAATAAGTGTTATCATTAACGTAATTATTACAGACTACATGCTAATAACTTGTTTCCACTGATGTGACAAATGCTCGAGGATGAACTATAAGCACTGCAGAAGGGGTGATGAGTTAAATGTGGGCTAAGTGGGCACGAGACCCAGAAACAATGCTACGGAGAGTTGCCGGCTGGGCCTGGGGCACACTCTAGGTATAGTCGGGGTCTGGATTCCTGTCTCTGACTCCTGGCGCATTTGCCTCTCTCAGAATTTTGGAGCAACCGTCCACTCAGGCTAGAGGAGGTTTATTAATCACTGTCCCAGCGACTGTCTGACAGACAAACAAGATTATTTAAGAGGCTTTAAAGTCAAAGTAAGGACTGAAGTCATCGCTTTCATGAAGATTTTAAAACAGTCACTTCTGAAGTCCCACCTGCTCTTTTCCAAGTCCTACCCTTCAAATTTCAGATCTGTACATTTTATCTCGAGAAAAACAGCAGGAGAATACATTTTGTGGCATTTGCAATTTAAATCATGTGGCTTTGGCAACGGTTAAAAAACAATCCCAAATCAAGGGAAAAGCACTTCAGCAAAAAGACAAGTTTCACAAGTGAACCAGTTGGAAATTCTAGACCCTGGTGAAAGGGTAACAATGGAAAAACACACATTATCAACTTTCAAGCCTCTCTTGGCTGTAGGATACTTGAAAGAATCCCAAACACCAGATGAGGATAGACGTCAAGTGCGTTTTACACTGTCTTCCAGAAAATTTAAAATTATGTCTCCAATTACTCCCCTTAGATGGTGGCTCCCGGGCCTGTGAGTGTTAAACACACATGAAACTATAAAAAAATCTCTTTGGGCATTCATAAGGCCAAGGAGTTCTGAAGTTCAGTGTTAGCTCTTGTCCAAGAGGTTTAGTAAAGGGTGCCTGGTTGGCTCTGTCGGTACAGCACGTGACGCTTGATCTCGGGGGGTCTTGAGTTCGAGCCCCATGTGGGGCATAGAGGTATCTTAAAAAAAAAAAAAAAAAAAAGGTTTCATGAATCCCTTACAACGACACTTACTACAAGTTTGCTTATTTTTTTTCCAATTTATTTATTTTCAGAAAAACAGTATTCATTATTTTTTCACCACACCCAGTGCTCCATGCAAGCCGTGCCCTCTATAATACCCACCACCTGGTACCCCCACCTCCCACCCCCCCCGCCACTTCAAACCCCTCAGATTGTTTTTCAGAGTCCATAGTCTCTCATGGTTCACCTCCCCTTCCAATTTACCCAAAAGCACATACCCTCCCCAATGTCCATAACCCTATCCCCCTTCTCCCAACCCCCCTCCCCCCAGCAACCCACAGTTTGTTTCGTGAGATTAAGAGTAACTTATGGTTTGTCTCAAGTTTGCTTATAATAGCAAGTAAAAAACCTAAATGCTCTTTAAATAAGTTATGATACATTATGTTATAGAATTATATGCAATTTTTTTTTTAATGAAGTAGTTCTCATATAGAAAGTTCTTCAAGACAATTGAGTTGGGTGGAAACAAACTGCAGAATAATGTTTAATAACATTTTAAGTTTTAAAAGTCAAAAGCAAACACGCGTGCATATTTATACATCCATATACATATATATGTGAGTTCATGCAAGAGAAGGTCTGGAAGGGCCTTCTAATACCTCTCATTACTAGTTACCTTTGGGGAAGGAAATGCAGTTGGAAAAGGGGATTCTCAGTTTTTACCCTATTTTACTAGGTAGTTTTGAATTTTGGACTGTAATCGTGATTTGCGTGTCACTTATGTAAGTTGAATGTAAAAAAAAATAAATGTCATATGCTCTTTATTTTAAAAATAACTCAGTTTTGTTTTGGTTTGGTTTGGTTTTTTTCCAAAGAAAAGGTAAACACGTTGCAGGAGTGGAGCTAGGGGAAAACATGGTGTTTCAGAATGGGAAAAAAAAAAAAAAAGCCAGGGGCCATCCCTACAGGGCTCTGAAAAGGGGCTGCGAAATTCCTACAGACAAGGGGTGTTAGAGAGGAGAAGGGAGTTGGGGTAAATTAGAAGGGGAGGTGAATCATGAGAGACTATGGACTCTGAAAAACAATCTGAGGGGTTTGAAGTGGGGGGGGGGGTTGGGGTACCAGGTGGTGGGTATTATAGAGGGCACGGCTTACATGGAGCACTGGGTGTAGTGAAAAAATAATGAATACTGTTTTTCTGAAAATAAATAAATTAATTAAAAAAAAACAGGAAAAATTAAAAAAAATAAAAACAACAAAAAAGAAATGCCTACAGATCTGGAGCAGCTGATTGGCTGGGCCAGTCTTCAGTGGCCAGGCAGCCTGCGTGACTGTCCCTTTGGGCCCAGGAGAGATTGCAGCATCTGAGAGTCGGGCCACCGCAAGGCTGCTGAGCCCCACGCGCAGCTGGCAAGCGCTTTGTCCTTTTGTCCTTTTGTCCTTTCGCAAGCACAAAAACGGCGCTTTTGGAGAAAACGCTGACTGATGTAGACCTCACCAGCCCGAACAGCTCCCAGGGGGCAAAAATGTGTCCCAAAGCTGCTTGCAGACGAAGTTCACTCAAAGTGCAGGAATGATGACTCGCTGGTCTCCGCTCCTCCTGCTCTCTCATTGGCTGGCCGGACCAGCGCGCATCTACGCCCAGACCCGGATCTGCTGACTTTGTTGCCCTAAAGGAGAAGAAGATAGGAAACACTAATCTTATGTTCTCTGACATCAAGTCTCTGCTCTTTAGGCTTAAAATACATGGGAGGGGTGGGGGGGAGAGGGTGGGAGTGGGGGGCACGCATTCCTGCTAGCAGGAGTAGCTTCGTTGTTCACCTGTTTGGCCCTAGATGTGTTCCTCATCTATAAACGCAATTTAAAATCTAAGGCATGAATGTTTTATTTATTAAAACAAAAGGTTTACATAAAAACAAAAACAAAACAAAACAAAAAAAACAAAAAAACCCACACATACACCAACCTTAGAACCAGGCCACAGCGGACACAAAACATGAGCTCGTGTCTCTCGGAGAAGTGATCAGACATCCAAAGAGTAAAAGAAGTAATCTAAATGGTGTTGGGAAGCCTGGGTGGCTCAGCTGGTTAAGCATCTGCCTTCAGCTCAGGTCATGATCTCAGGGTCCTGGGATCGAGTCCCACATCGGGCTCCCTGCTCAGCGGGGAATCTGCTTCTCCCTCTCCCTCTGCCCCTGCACTGTCACCCCGCCTATCCCTGCACTCATGCTTTCTTGCGTGTGCTCTCTCTATCTCAAATAAATAAATAAAATCTCAAAAAGAACATCTAAGTGGTGTTAGCATAGTCTTACTTCTTATCTTAAATTAATCCAGGCAACTTCATTAGTTTCTATTTTAAATATGTGCATAGGTTGAAGATTTGACTGGTACCATTGTGTTCAGCTAGCCCAGACCTACTCATGAATTAATAATGACAAAATATCAACTTATAATTTCTGAACACTTACAACATCGAATGTATTGAATGCACTGAACACAGAGGCAAGGGTGTGTTATGTGTCTGATATATTTCATCTCATTTAATCCTCATGACTCTTATAAATAAGTACTATTATCATCATCCTCCCCATTTTACAGATAAGGAAACTGAGACTAACCAAGAACACACCAGTGGTAGGTAAGTGGCAGAGCCTATATTCTAATTCACGTTAATTTGATTTCAAAATTAGTGTTCTTCACTGCTGTGTTACTTATGGAAAATCTATTCTTCCAATGCACAAAGCTGGGTTCTGAACTACCTCATCATTTGCACCTAGAATTCAAACCAGGTGGCTTTGGTGGTATCAGAACAAAGCTTCATAAGTGTCAGCTTCAGTTTCCCCATCCCTAGGTGGGAATGATACTACTAGACCCCCATCTCACGGGGTTGTTGTGGGAACCCAAGGAGGTAACCCATGTAATGTGTTTAGCATACTATCTCACACATAGAAATTGCTCAATAAAAATGTAATACAAATAATTAGTACTTGCAAAAGACTACCAGTAGACATAGCAGCTGAACTGATTTACCAGTATAGCCTGCAAACACCTTGCAGAAATAGGGTCTGAGTCATGGGATACCGAACAGGGAGGGAAAAGGTCTGATGGGAGGACTGAAGAAGCCATGAGAATTAAGCCCACATATTTGATCATTTTACTTGGCACTGGAACTCCTCCCCACCCCCGGGGGTGGGGCAGAATGACCTCTTTGGCCATTCTGCTAGCCATGGCTACTTTGGCCTCCTTTCTATCCTCTGGCCAAAAGTATCATTTTAGTGAAACAGAGTTAAAATGAGCTCAACCCTATTTGGAAGTTGCTAGGAAAGTAGATCTTAAAAGTTCTCACAACAAAAAACCAGAGCAAAACACTATAACTCTTTGAGGTGATGGCTGTTAACTAAGATAATTGCGGAAATTATTTTGCAACACCTATATGGACCTCATATCATTACCTTGTACGCTTTAAATGGATGCAATGTTATATGTCAATTACATCTCCATAAAGATGGCAAAAAAAAAAAAATCACCTCAATGTGCTTTTTAAAGGGGGAGAAAGCCATGAAAGGGCAGCGTTAAAGGCTGAAAGATGTTTGGGTAAGGAAATAAAGGAAGTCTTACCTTTTGAGACTTATTTATTTAAAGAGACAGAGAGAGAGAGAGAGAGAGAGGTCATGCATGAAGGGGAGGGGCAGAGAGACAGAGCGAGAGAGAGAATCTCAAACAGACCCCCCGTTGAGCTTGGAGCCCAACATGGGGCTCGATTCCAGGACCCTGAGATCATGACCTGAGCCAAAGCCAAGAAGAGTCTGATGCTTAACCAAATGAGCCACCCAGGTGCTCCATGAAAGCCTTAACTTTTGAATACCAGATTGGTACTTTTCAAACTGAAATCCATGAAACCCTGTTTTAGGGGTTCCAGAAACGTTTTCATTAGGATTTCACTTTTTAAAAATAGAACTTGGTTTAATAACCAACAGACATACTCCAGTGTGTTTTAAATCAAATTTAAATTCAGGGGCGCCTGGGTGGTTCAGTGGTTTAAAGCCTCTGCCTTAGGCTCAGGTCATGATTCCCTCAGGTCCTGGGATTGAGCCCCGCATTGGGCTCTCTGCTTAGCAGGAAGCCTGCTTCCCTTCCTCTCTCTCTGCCTGCCTCTCTGCCTATTTGTGATCTCTGTCAAATAAATAAATAAAATCTTAAAAAAAATTTTTTTTAATTCATTGGAGACTTCTAACTGAGTTGACTTGGCAGGTTAGCTTGTTTTTATGAAGATTTCAAAAATAAAAGTTCTCCACTCTCTCTCTCTATTGAAAAGAATCCTGGAATTTGCAAGGCAGCTTTTTTAAAAACAACAGAAAAACAATAAAACAAAATATTATTTGTAATTATATATATATAGATATAGGTATATCTATATATATGTATCTGTGATATATATAGATATATAGTTATATCTATATCTATATATTTGTGTGAACTTGGATTTTCTTAATTCTGTGTAAGCAAAACCAAATTCATAGATTCATAGCTGGGAGCTGAGACCTATAAAACTCTGCCAGTTTCAAAACATCATGGTCATCAGTAACCTCCTCATTGTTCTCCCTGATCTTATAGTGAGCTTATAAAATGTACATTAATAAAATGTGACATAAAATACTATGTACACCCTTAGTAAGGTTCTACATAAGATTTTTTTTTATCAAAGAAGATTTTGCTCCTAAATGAAAAGTGTTTTTAGAGAGAGAGCACAAGCAGGCAAAGGGAGAGAGAGAAGCAAGCTCCCTGCCGAGCAAGGAGCCTGATGCGGGACTTGATCCCAGGACCCCAGGATCACAACCCGAGCTGAAGGCAGCTGCTCGGCTGACTGAGCCACCTAGGTGTCCCCTAGATGAAAGTTTTGAAAACCTCAGCCTTAGCTCATTTGGACAATGGGGTGGGAGGGTGAAGTTCCATTCCTAAGACCCTCGGGTTTTTGCTCTAGCCCTGATTGCCAAGACCACCTGTTTCTCTTTCCCTTCCCAGATCCCTGCAGCTCTGAGGCCCTGTCAGCAGGCAGAGGTGGAAATGAGATTTGGAACACTAACATGAAGCTTGTGGCCCTTTCCTGCTCAAGGGTCCACCACACACAATGGTGCCCCTTCTTCAATGCCAAGGGAACCTCCGCCAGCCCCTCCTTCCTTTCTCTAGGTCATATCAGCGTGGAAAGCAAAGCAAGCAAGTCTTGTTAAGATCTCAGGGCTTCCTTGGCTCAGCTTTGGAAAATTTGCACTGTTAACTGGGAACTTCCTTTCTGCTTTGGCATTCCTTGATTTAATCTATTAACCATTGAAATCTGTTCATGACATGCCAGGAGGGAAAATACCAACAAGAAAGGGTGGAGACAAATACAAATACTGAGCCTGGCCCCATCCCTCTGGGAAAATTCCAGAAAGATAAGGGGTAGATGGAAAGGTAGACGACCTAGAAGAGAAGGCATATGGGACAGATGTGAGCTGTAAAACTTTGCACTTCTTGATTTTTTTTTTTTTTTTAAGTAGGCTCTACACCCAGCATGGAGCCCAGTGTGGGGTTGAACTGATGACCCTGGGATCAAGACCTGACCTGAGATCAAGAGTCAGATGCTTAACTGACCGGGCCACCTATGTGCCCCAAAACTTTGCACTTTTGCTTAAACACTTGTAAGACTATGTTTATAACCCCGATTAATTTACAACTGATAGAAGAGCCACTCATGATGTTCATTATAATTTTCCAAATAAATGTGGTCACCCTCAAACACCTCAGCTTCATTTTCATTATATTTCATGTGATTTAGCCACTTTGCAAGTAAGTCTACTTCCCCCATAACATCTCTGTAGTGCAAAAATGTTTCCACTTTATGCAGAAACGTTTCCGGCCCAAGGAATGACACATCATTTCAAGCTAGAGGGCTTTGAAATGCCCTTTTGTCATTTAGATATCCAGAGGAGTTGGAGGCTTCTGAGTTTTGGTCACTTTGGAGCACAACCTGAAGATTCTGTCCGTCTAAACCAAGATCGGCTGTAATTGCCTGTTGAAGACAAGTCACGGGTTCGTGCAGGTCCAGTAGTCTGTTCTCTCGACTTTCTTATCATACAGTTTAAATATGTGTGTGTGTGTGTGTGTGTGTGTGTGTATAATCTGCTCTCCCTGAAATCGAGTTTAGAATAGATCCTGTCTTTCACCTTCCACTAAATCTTAGTGTGCCAGAAGTCACGCACTAACCAGCCATCCCTAAGGAAACTAACCACCATCTCTCCCTGAGCCCTTTGGCTCTGTTTTGCAACTTTTCTTCTCGGCTGTGTTTCTCACATGTACCTCGTTCCATCATTCCCAGGCCCTGTTCTCAAATGTCACTATAGACCTTCTGTCCGTCCATCACTCCCTCGCATATGTAAATGGAGAGGAGAATAATCCTGAGCCTAACGTAATTAAAATTCTATGATCTATCCTATAGTTTGGAGTCATTGGACATAATTACAAATAAATGCCTCTAGCAAGAATAATCGAAGTCTGCTCCAAAGATGCGGAATGATTTTCCAGAAATTCAAAAACAAAAATGAATCCCTACCCCCGTATCAAGCTTGCATTGGTTTTCCAGCCTATGCGCACAAAAATCAAGAGCTTGCGTAGAATTTTAACCAAATTGTGGGGGGCCCTGGGGGGCTCAGTTGGTTAAGCATCTGCCTTCGGCTTGGGTCATGATCCTGGGGTCCTGGGATCAAGCCCTAGTTGGGCTCCCTGCTTCTCCCTTTCCCTCTCCACTCCCTCTCCTGTGTGCACGCACTCTCTCATTCTCTCTCAAATACATAATAAGATCTTTCAGAATTTTAACCAAATTGTGAATAGCGGAGGAGCGGGGGGGAAACAGTATGTTTGTCCTTAAGCAAAACTGTGAAGATAAAATTATGCCTTGTCATCTTAGCTGGTTTGCTGTGGGGCGCTCTCCCTATCACCTTCCAGAATACCAAAGCTGTCGGATGTTTCACTTAACTTCACTTTGTATCAGCTCCTCGATGATGCCATTTTCTACCCCTTTCTTCCATTCTTCTTCTGCCTGCCTGTAGCATGAAAGAGCTAAGAGGCACCCATAAGCAACTGTCCTCCACTCTTCTTAGGTTCTACCCCTCAAGCCCCGGCGTGGTATCAAGCACTTCTTTTTTGCTCCAAGACCTCTTCTAGACGTGAAGTTTCAGAAGGGAAAGGGACAACGGAGAAAAGAAATGATCTCTTTGAAGACAGAAAGTGTCCCTTTCATGTCTGAAGCTTCATGCCTGTCAGAGGTCTTTGTGAATGTCACAAGACGTACCATACCTTCCAGCAGTTTCTGCACTTCACGATCCTGTTCTAAATTCATTTTACAGGTAAGGAAAACCGGAGTCCAGGTTTATCCCAAGTCCCTGGTAAGAAGCCTCCCTTGGCATCCAGACCAACACCACCATCCCCCCTCTGGCCAGGAGTTTCCATAGATCATCTAGGTACCGGGACACCAGTGACGACCTTGAACATGTGTGGCTCATCTTTCTTCCAGCCACGAGCACGGCAGATCCAGGCTGACCCCAGGAAGTGGCTTATCTCTCAGTCTAGCACTCCTCTGTGGCTGCTCTCCAGCTGGACCGAACAGGAACACAGCGGTGGTCGAGTGAACCGTGTTTGATGTTCGTAGCGGTGAGACCACCTGTGGTGGGGAAGCTTGGGGCATCCCATTAAGAGTGTGCAGAGAGAACCTACGGATTGGGGCTCTGGTTTGGACATTTGGGGAAAGGTCCAAGGAAGAGGGGTTAGCTCCGGATTGGGTGCTGTCCGGAAGTGGGGATAACTCTCCGATCGTCGCTGACACTGTATCTCAGCTGGGACCAAGGAGAGCGCAGCTAAGGCCGTCACTGGTAAAGCGGGGGCAGTGACTCGGGTTGGTGGGAGGAATGTTGGGCAGTCTGTGGTCTGCAGGGACCTTGTTTCCACCTGTGCTTAGATAAAACTCCGAAGGGGTCTTGTTTTGTGCCACAGCATCATGGTCACAGCATGACCTTGACCGAGGTTGGTGTTCCGTGACATTGCTTACGTCCAGCTGGAGAACACTGCGGGCCAGCAGGAGCTCCGGGTCAGCTCCTAACCACATTCAGAACGTGGCTGTTGTGAGCTAGTTCCCACCTGCCAGGGCTGTTTTTCTTGTTCTCCGCTGTGTTTGGTCTTGTCTTTCAGGCCTGGGGGATGTGGGGAGGATCAGGTCAGAGGAAGCAGAGCACACTGCCCCAGGTCCTCATCCCAGACACCTGGACGTTGTGTTTTTAAGCCCCTCGAGGACCTTGCAGAAGGGCCCCTTTGCCAAATACCATGCATTAGCACCTCTAGTGCTTGTGGGGTTCAGCTAACCCTGCAGGGCAGACGTAGGTTGGGCCAGGAGCAGCAGTGAGACACAGGCTAGAGGCTAGAACCTGAGTCCCCTCCACTGAGGCCTCTGAGAGCCCCATGCTTTGCACGAATTCCCACTTGAGGGCAGATTCTGAGGTGAGTTTGCTCCTCATAAACTTTGGCTTCTCCAAGGACTTAACTTAGAGCCAGGGCCATCAGTGATCATCCGGGAAGAGGGATCCTCTCCAGCCCACAGCCTTTCCCCCTCCTTCTGCTGACTCCTCAGACCAGCACAGATGACCTACATCCACTGGAAACTCATCCTTATTTTTGTTCCCTGGCCTTTGCGGGGAGGGGGAGGGGTGTGGAGGTTGAAGAGATGGAAAAATATGCAGAAGCAGCTTTTCAGTTTTTCAAATCTGAGGGGGGGCGGGAAGAGAAGGAGTCTTCACGAAGATTTCATAACCCATTAGAAAATATTTTTCTACCCCTCAGCGTGGGATAGAGGCAATTCTCAACCTGGAGACGAGCTCTCCGGGAAAGAGATGGAGGGATGAAGGCTCACTCTTAAATTGTTCCCATGTTTATTTTCAGTTACCTTAGCACAGAATGTTCTCTCAGGCAAGGTCTACGAAGACACTCTTTAATACAAACACAGTTGAGTTGGATCACAGGAGAACTTGTTTAAATACATAGAAATGGTGGCTTCAACTATTAAATTGTTTTGCCTCCTGCCAAGTGAGATCTACAGCTCTATTTTCTTCTCCAAGCTCTGTACAAGGAGGAGGTAAGAACAAAATAGGGCTTCGACCCACAGCACAAGTGCCCAACCCTCTCTCGGGAGAGCCTCGGTGGAACCCCCCATGAAAGCTGTGTGCTCCGTCGAGGGAGGGGAAAAAACGAAGATGCATCCACGTAACTCACAACACAGACAGGATACCCCCGGGTCGTTAATAAATACTTTATTATGAACCACCGTGTGGGAAATGAGCACAAAATTAGGAATTCTTTTTACAACATTTAATGTCGCTTCTGACTCTGGTGTCTGACAACCGAAATGAAGCTTCTCATTTGTAAGCTCCTCACGTGCTTTGTTCAAAGCGCTTTTAAAACATAGGGGAACTCAAAAAGGGGAACACAGGTTGGTTAAGTCCATAAAGTCATTTAGTCACACAGCTTAGAAACGCTCATGCCCAGACTGGTTTGGCTAACGTTTGGACAGGCTATTAATTATTTGGTAACAATGTAAAAGGATTGTTTATTTTATTCATAAAACCCTCTGTTAAGACTTTCAATATTCTGGCTCTTCTGACATGAAATTAAGAGGCAAAATGCTCAAGGCCATTGCTACAATGTAACAGATTTACACTGTTTTTTAAAAATGGGCTGCCCCTTGGAGGAGCAGGCAGGGTCGCAAGTGGGATTCCAAGAGGGGGGTCCCAAGGGAGAATGGGACTGGCCTGCTTTATCTAACCGCCCATCTGCTCCGTGAAACCCCGGCCAAACTGTGCTCAGCTGTGAATTCCCCTCAGACACAGTATTTCCATTTAAATTTCTTTTCCAGAGACACTTTTCTTTTTTTTCCTGAGGTAAACAATGAGAAAGGGGGTCCTGTCTGCTCCCCTTTGTTGTCCCCTGACTCCCAACAAATCTGGCATGTAGTAGGTGCTGAATGGTCACTTCATTAGAAATCTCTCCACTTGGAGCATCTCTAGGACAAGTCTAAGTGGTTTGTCTTTAGTACCATTCCCCAGATCAAAATCTTCCCTCAGGGGGAAAACGACTTCACGAGGATTTTTATGTTCATGTAAACAGAAGGTAAAGGCAGGCTTCAGACGGTTAAAGGTATTTAGGTGTCGATGTACAGAAACGGAGGATAAATGGAGAACACATCTCATTCCCCAGAAATGGGTCCTGCTGGTGGGGACATACCTATCCTGCGCACTCCATTTAACCGATGGACAGAACCAGGCCTAGAAAACAGCGAGCCTTTCCTAAGGTCCTCCCTTCCTACGACACTCCTGGCAGCCCCTGGCGACCTTCCAGTTCAGTCGGGTTCAGCTGACTTGCCCTGAGAGAAGACGGATGGAAATTGTTCTGTGGGTTTTTAGTTCCCATCACTGGGCCCAGGCAGATGCATGCAAGATGCATTCAGATGACGACTCCTGCCCACACGCGGACCCCCTGAAGGGACTGGCCTGGTGGAGGGGGAGATGGGGGCAAGCCTAGAGCATCTTAATAGCAAGCCTGAGTCTCAGGAAGGAGACAACATGCTGCCCCCACCGGGCAGGTCCCTATAGGGAGTGGGGTGCACCCCGCTGGAAGCCCCACAGCTCAGAAACCTCCAGAAACCCCGGGCTGGCTGTCAGTACAAGAGGGCCAGGATCATACCCCGACTCGGGCCTAGAAGCCAGAGGCTGGAAGCCGCTTTCTTATATGGGGAATGGATCTTTCTATTTCATAACTGGTAGAAGATTTTTATACGCAGAGCCCGAGCTAAGGAATTCACTGTGATGTCTAATATACGTGACACCCCTCCCCTTTTTTCCCCCCTAACTGAGAGCCTCAATTTGCTATTTCCCAAATACAGGTTTCTGGATTACTTCTGTTGATTTTTTTTTTTTTTTAAACTCAGAAACAGGACCAAGTTACCAAGTTTATCAACCTTGGCAGTAGCGCTGCAATTATGTATCACCAGCAACCAGAAGGTTATTTACATTTCCACTGCTTCGAAATTAAGTTGGGAATGATTACCGGGGCAGGAGACTTGCCAATAACTCCCATTTTATAAAAGGGGTTTTATAACCCATGTGTATAACATTACCAAGATATAATTCTCTAGGAAGAGAATTCCTATTACATTTATTTATTTTTTTGCAAACAATTTTAGACGCAGGGTGTTAAACTGATTGAACTTTCACAAGATTGATGTTATTGCTTAAAGTGCTTGAATTGGTTACATTAAAAGAAAATTAAGGTACAGATTATTTTAAATAAAAACTAAACTTTCTTTTCTTCAGCAACAAAATCAAACAAATGCCACACAAACACAGTAACTACTTTGGTTACAAAAAAATGAAAGCCAAAAATAAATTAATGTAATACTGGAAAACAGAAATTTAATTAGGCAGAAAAGTGGGAAATAATTTTCTCTGACCCATGCCATTTACATGAGTTATTCACAACAGTGCGCATAAATGCCTTGACCATATAAGAGCAAATGAGGGCAAAACATTTAGTGCACGATATTTTAATACATGTGAATATACAAAGTTGACCAAAATGCAGTTTAAAGATAAAATCCATCTGTAATAAAGCTACACTCCAATAGCTAAAATAAGTCCTAAGCCCCAGTTAGAACATAGTTCGTGGTTAGGCATGCCCATGAAATTAAGCACATTCATGAAAATAAATGTATAGGGACCATTCCTATCATTTTTCCCCCATTTCATCTGAAATCCAAAATATGCCAGGCCGTAATGCCACATACGACTGGCTTCCGATTCAAGCCAACACCTTCTTGTAGTGTTCCTTGGCTCTCTGCACAGCAGCCCACTGCTGCCTTGGAATGGAAAATGCACCCGTGTAACAGGACTGGGGGTCAGCATTTTGCCAAAATTGGTGCTCATACAAATGCCTTTTTATCAAACTGTACCGTAACCTAGGTGCTCAGCTAGTAAGTAACCAATAAAGCAAACATGTCTTCTCTCGTTCAAGTGGGAAACACTGTAACTTATTCTGAAACCGCAGCAGTTAAAAGAAATACAGCAGGCCCACTCACTCCCCGCTAGAAAATGACACACAAAACCCCTGCGATTTGAGGGAATACTGCTGAGCCTTTGTGCTATCGTTGACCTCAGAATGGTCGCACACATCTGACACCGTTCTCTGCTCTCCACGATGAATGAGGGATGAAAAATGAAGTGTCTGCATGCTACTGTCTTTACATGAAGTGAAATGATACAGGGGAAATGTAGCTGCCTAGTGTTTGTCTCATTTATTGAAGAGGAAAGAAATGATCAGATAGCTCTAAAGTTTAAAACTCTGATGGAGTGACTGCAGATAAGTGTGATTTGGTCTTTCTCCAATCTTCTTTTCTTGCCTCACACAACCATTTTAATGCTTTTCCAGTACCTTCCATACTTGTTCTCTATTCCTAACCTCTATCCAGGAATACTGAATTTTAACTGATCCTTTCAGTTTCTTTTGTTAAGTCACTGGGAAAAACTCTTTACACATACAAAAGAAATAATATTAGTAATAAAGAAAATGCTCTGAATCTAGGACTTAGCATTTAGATATTACTATTGTAGGCTTCCAATTGAAAATTTTTTTTTCTAATAAATTAGCTTCAAGAGTCATTTCAAAGATAATTTTAATAGTTTTTCTTATGAATCAGTTCCAAATATATTAGATATGAACCATCATTTTTTTTTCTTAAAACTTTGCAACCTGCAGTCAAATATATGGGTTATATATAGTACAAACAATTCCTTGTATCAGTCACCTTCAATTGCGAAGTGTCTCTCCTTAAAAACAGAATAAATACTCACCTTCCAGGTAAGTGATTACTGCATATGTTTCATGGAGGAAAAAAAAAGACAAAATATTTATAAATACGAATTTGCCTCTAAACAAGGCAAGGTATATTTTCATCACTTGTATAAAACAATAACGTGAAGATCACCCTGTTTTTGTCTTTTCCAGTGAAAAGCAAAACGTTTCACTACAAGCATGAACAAATGAAGTGTTGGCATGCTTAGTTAGGTTCTGAGCAATAAACAGTTCAAGGTATCTCAAAGACAAGAAATCCAGTTTTCACCTAGATAAAGTGCACCTTCATTGTTACAAGATGGCCGCTAACATGTTTGATTTCAGTTTTAATTCACATTATGCCAAACATCTGCGTGTTCACTCGCCGATTTATTAGGTAACAAAATAAGACGTTCACAGTATGTTAGAGTGTATGGAAGTCACTGGCTTCCCAAAGGAAGCCAAGATCTAGGACCCATAGTTACTTGAAAGAATCCAAAGACCAGCTCGACAGCAAAACACCAAACTGACCCTTTCAATAAAAGGTACCAACACGCGTATGATCTAATAAATACATACATAACAAAAGTGAAAAAGGTAAAAGTAACTCTAGTGAGATGAGGTTCTTCCGGAAAGCGGTCCTGTCAAGCATTCAAGGAGTCGGAGCCAAAGAGACGCCACCATTTTGTTCATTCCTCCGCCCACCCACTCGCACTTCCTCGACCCACCTTCACACCCAGCTACCTCCAGTAACCCCTCCTGGGACGGTTCCGTGTCAGCCCCGGGGCTCATCAGCGCCTGCACACACGGCCGGAAACGTGACAAAGACGACAGCTGGGCAACGAGGCCGATGGCGGCGAGGGGGCAGCGACGCCGTCCTCACTGAGGGAGAAGGATGTGGGCGCCGCCCGGCCACCGAGGGCTGGGCCGGAAGCAGTGGCCGCGGTGTCCCAGCCCTGCGACCACAGACCGCAAACACCGGCAGGCCTGCAGTGACACCCGTGACAACACTCAGCAGTGCCAGAGAGAGGACAGACAACTCACGGGACCTCATGGAAGTAGAGGGTCCCTAAAGACAAACAGCGCAGGGTTATTTTCCTGCCACGTGGTTTTGGTAGAAAGAGAAGAAAAGTGACTTCTCCCTGTCCACGGATGCTTCCTCCTCTGGGCTTCGCCTGCCCTGAGCTCCCTCCCTTCTTAGCCCTGGGGGCTCTCCCGGCTGGGACAGCACAGCCCTTGGCAGGCACCAGGCACCAGGCACCAGCCACCAGGAACAGCTTCTCGTCACCCTGTTCGGCCTGGAAGAGGCTTTGCGTACTGAGGTTACTCACTTTGAAACGTTTTCATTTGCACAAACTTAAAGCTATGATTGCAGCCCCTAAAAGGTGAACATCTACCCAATTCTTCTGTCCTTCTGGCGGGAAAGCGGCAGAGCAGCGAACACTGGGCAGCAGTGCGTCTGGGGACAAGGGAAAGGAATGCACTGAGACACGATCCCGGGAGGCATTGAGGCCGTGCAGCAGAGACCCAAACAGACTGCAGACATTCGCTGGAAATGTCACTCGATTCAGCCAGACACGGCCAGTGGTGGGGCATTTACCCGATCCTAAAATTAGCAACTGTTACTCATAGAAATCTTACTACAATCTGATTGCAGTTAACTCTACCTCAGACTAAAATAAAACCACGAGTAGTGCTGCATGTAAAAAATAAAATAAAATAAAATAAAATAAAAAAATAATAAACCAAAGGGAGAGAAAGTCTAACACAGCCAGACCATCAGACGTGGCTTCCTACCCCTGGTGGGCAGCTGGGGAGGAAAGGGTGCAGGGGAACCACGTAGGAGTGCTTGGAACATTTCCCCCCATTTGAATGAGTCCCGCAGTTCTTTAAGTTATTCTCTTGATTGATAGAATAAAATATATCCAGATTCTGAATTTTTTGATATATCTGATGTCAGGCCATAGAATTCTTCAATAGCTTGGGCATCTATTTTCTGCAACAGAAGAGACACAAAACAATAACACTGTTTAACATGCGGATGGAGATTAGGAGAGAAAAGTGAACAGGATAGACAAGAGAATGTAAGGAACACAGTCCTAAAAGCACAACGGGGAACTCTGAGCAGCCACCTGTCAGTGCCCCGGACTTGACAAGGGGCCATGGTTACGTAAACTGCAATTGTTGAGGAGGAAAGCCACCCTTTAATTTATGAGGCCACCATATGTGGGCACTCTTTGAAGAAGGCAGGGCTTCTACCTTTCAAAGGATAGACCGGGGGGGTCTTGAGGAAAACCTTAATTTCTTCAGATAATCAGAGTTCATTCCCTTTAGTGTCACCCTGTGAGCTAAAAATGGGCCTCGTCCGACAGTGGCATCTCTCCAGCTAGGACTCCTTTACAACAAAATCAATACACGGAACAACTTGAGTGTGATCGAATGATTTTTAGGTCCAACAAACTGAAAAGGTATTTTTAACAACCGATACAAGGAAAATTTGGTATAATGAAAGAATTCTAATAGAACTTTTTTTTTTTTTTTTAAAAAAGGTTTATTATTTGGTCTGTACCAGAAAGGGCTTCAGTCGCGGTGGAAAACAGGGCTTAGACATAAATATGATTTCGGGGGACACAGAGAACTCACATCCATGGTGGACCAGTTAACAGGAACACAGTATCAGTGAGCCCCCATCACAGCCCTTTGTCTCTTTCCACAGAGAATGAAGAGCGGCAGAATTTAGTTTCAAGAGATACGTAAACCATTTGAGGGGAAAACAGGCCTGTTGTAGGAAGTGCCCCCTCCCGCCCCCACAAACTCCCCCAAACACAGTCTGTGCCCCAGCCCCACTGAGGGTAACCGGCATACCAACCTCTACAATGTCATCATCAAACAACAGCCAGAAGCCATGACTCTTGACGATAGTAATATAATGCCCACGGTTGGGACCGCTGGAAAACGACAAAAGTTGTCAGGTTACCATTTACTTCTTTAAAAAAAGACTATGTCGCTCCATGTAAGCAGTGATTTACGAGAACAAACTCTCTCGTGTCTGTGCCCCCGGTGGTTTGATGGAAACGTAGGGAGGGAGAGCCACAGGGCGTGCTGTGGGGCACGTGAGGGAGTCTTCTGCAAAGATGCAAAGACACGGGTCTTCTGAAGACCCACAGTCCCATGGGGAAAAGCAGGTATTCAAACTCGACAGTGACT
This sequence comes from Neogale vison, assembly GCF_020171115.1. NCBI lineage: Eukaryota > Metazoa > Chordata > Mammalia > Carnivora > Mustelidae > Neogale > Neogale vison. The sequence goes on along the minus strand of NC_058101.1, from coordinate 26,638,876 downwards.
GGACACCCACTGCGTGCCAGACTGTCTCCCGACTCTCAGACAAAAGAGCAGCAACGAAAATAAAGTTCCCACCCTCTCAGGGTAAGGCTTGGCTAGGCAATGAATGAACTAAAATACAACTATTTCAAGCAGTAATGAGGGCCATGAAGAATAAAGCCAGAGTGGGCCGCCGGGGGCGCTCAGTTGGCTAAACGACTGCCTTCGGCTCGGGTCATGATCCTGGAGTCCCAGGATCGAGTCCCGCATTGGGCTCCCTGCTCGGCTGGCACCCTGCTTCTCCCTCTGACCTTTCCCCTCTCATGCTCTCTCTTTCTCTCATTCTCTCTCTCTCTCAAATAAATAAATAAAAATAGAATCTTAAAAAAAAAAAGAAGCCAGAGTAACAGCGTGGAAAGAGACCACACACAATCCTGTCCCAGCTGAGGATAGAATCATAAACGGATGAATTTTCAATGGACGTTTTTCCATGCTTCTATCTATAGCTAAGGAATAAAAAAATATTTGCTCAAAAGGACAAAAGAACTTCCAGCAAAAACTCTGCATCCCCATTATCTAGGGGCCTTCTCTCTTACTCTGTTTCTGATTGGGTCAAGACTACAAACAGCATAAAGAATATTTTTAAGAGTACATGTAAACAAAAAAAAATTTTTTTTTTTAAAGAGTACATTTTAGGGGCACCTGGGTGGCTCAGTGGGTTAAGCCTCTGCCTTCAGCTCGGGTCATGATCTCAGGGTCCTGGGATCAAGTCCCGCATTGGGCTCTCTACTCAGCTGGTAGCCTGCTTCCCACCACCCCCCAACCTGTGATCAATAAATAAATAAATAAAATCTTAAAAAAAAAAAAAAAGTTTAAAGAGTATATTTTAGATTTATTTTGCAGTAAGGAGGAGCTCGGAAGACATTCTCGGAAGTACCATCACCACGGAATCTCATCGCCCGGGAAGGCACAGCTGGGGCTACCCGGGCACGAGCAGAGCCTCCCGCTGTCCCGCAGCGCCCGCTTCCCCACCTGCCCTCACCTGCCACAGTGAACCACCACGGCCACCAGGTCGTACATGCGGTCCAGGTTCACGGCGTCGCTAGACGTGTTGAAGAGCCGGAGCTCCAGCGGGAAGACCACCCGGTACGACAGCTTGGTGTACCTGTGCAGCTGCTCCATGTACTTGAACCGCTTCAGGTGCAGGGCCAAAATCATGGGCAGCTTCTTCACTCTCATCCTAGGGGACCACGAAACAGACCGTCAGCTGTCCCTCACGGCCGTTAGGGGGACACGAACCCGCTGCCACCACCCCAGCGGACAGCAGGAGGTGCTCACGGGCGTCGGTCCCGCAAACACGCGGACCGCTCGCAAGAACGAGAGGGGCGTGCGTGCGCTGAGCGGGCTCCCCCGCCGCTCGGCGAACCGGGGCACAGCCGGCCAGGGCGAGGGGCCACGGCGGGTCTCTGCTTCGGTTTGGGCAAAGGAGCCCGTCCTGAGTTTGTACCAGTAAAACCCAGGACGTGCGACTGCTCTCCATGACTGCTTGCTGCCTTCCAGAAAGAACAGTCTTTGGGCAACCACAGCCCCCTCCACCCCATCTGGAAACAGTGGAGAAGAGGGGGACAGCTCTTGAGAGCAGCGGGGGGACGGAAAGCAGAAGGCTGAGGTTTGGACTTGCAGGTTCTGAGGACCGGCGGGGGCGCTTCCCGACTACACCGCGGCCGCCGGGGAGCCAGGTGCACCAGCCCCACTGCGGACCTCGGTGCCGCCCCTCCGAAAATGCAGGGGTTGGCTTCGGGCTATTCTCCCCAAAATGGGCTTCGTGGAGCACCGGAGGTGTTCACCGAGCTGGGGTTTTGAGGGTGCTGGTGTGGCCAGGGTTACTTTCAATTTTGAAGTTCTGCTGTGCACGGCATGATGAAGGGCTGGAGAAATCCTACAGTGAAGGAAGTGTTCTCCTTTGTTGGATGCGGCCTTCCCCAAACTTTTATGAACACAGAACGCTTTTTTCCCTAGGTGACCATGAATATTCCTCAGCAAAAAACTCACACAAACAAGTTTATGTAGGTAACTCTGCTAGAAGAGAGGCCCTTTGGTCACCTTCCAGGACCCCCATCCTGGGTCCGCGTCAATGTCGTTCAGCTTGTATACGCTGTCAAAGCACATTATTTGAAAAATAATTTTAAAGAGACTACAGATTTTAAGAGACTACTGTTCAGGATTCTACTGAAGTAAAACCCTGTTCATAAAGATAAGAAAATTTTAAGGCCAGCAGAAATGTAAGAATCGTGGGGAACCCCATATTTTACAATTTTTCAAGAATCATGGGGAATGCCATATTTTATAGGAACACACACTATTTTAACCAATAAAACCTCCAAGGTTGAGCGGGACACATACTGGTGCCACATGGGGAGGTCTGGGGTGGCCGTGGGCAGACAGATTCTGAGGACAGGGAGCAGAAATGAGCTCACTGATCACTCCCAAGAGTTCACCACCTCTGCCCTCCATTCCCATCTGCAGAATGACTGACCTTTCGTGAGTTTTGATGCAATGAGGATAGACGTGCATGTCTGGGGGGCAGGCAGAGCCAGGGAGGCTGGGCACAGCAACGATTTCCACCTGGGCTCTAGACCCCGGAAGGTTTCAGACAGCAGTAACGAGCTCCTGTGAGTTACTCTGAATATTCCACAACCACAGGCAGGGTAAGTTTCACTCACGGGAAAGCCTCACGGGCTAATGAAAATGTCAAGTTTCCTGATATCTGGGCCAGACCACAGAGAAGTCCTGACTACTACAGACTGTCCGGGGGCTGTAACCAGCTGGTGCTGGTAAAGGTAGGCGAGCCTGGATCCAGTATCAGTTCAGAAAAGTGATGACCTCTTATCGCCCATCCATTTAACTGATGTGCTAACAGTTCCTCATGTTTCCACATTCAATGATTAACTTTTTTCATCTTCTGCGTCTCTGAATAAGAAGTTCCAACACTTAGGCAATCCCAACAATATTACTAGAGATCTACTAGGTGTTGTATGCCCTGTCCTTTTTATAATCTGACTTTCATCCCAAGCGGATAGTAATTACACCCGATCTCACTCATTTACCCAGCACAGTATCCCGCACGCGGCATGCAATAAGTATCTGTAGAATGAATGAATGAACAAAGGATCCCACAGTCAGACAAATGGACAAGTCCCCAAGGTGGCATTCTTATCCTTGTTTCTCCAAGGAGGAAGGCAACTAACTTCTCCAAAGCTACTTGGCCATGAGCCCATGAACTGGGATTCAAAATCAGACATGGTTCCTTCCCTCAACCCAAAGCCACCCTCTGGGCTAAAACCCTTTACGCACCTTTTCTGGGCCTCCTGTTTGCTGCAGCACGTTTCACAATAATATTTCTGTTCACTACACAGTGTTTCTGTGTTGCTGAAGTCTCTGCGGAGAAAAATATTTTCCATCTCAAAACACAGTCCAAAACGTACTTGCTATACACCATGTTTTAAACCCTTTATTACCCGTAGGGTTATTTTTTAAAAAATATTTTCTTTATTTCTGAGAGAAAGAGTTGAACTCACACAAAGGGAGAAGAGAAGCTGAGCAGAGAGTCAGCCCGACCTGGGGCTCGATCCCAGGACTCTGAGATCATGACCTGAGCTGAAGGCAGATACTCAAACTGACCGAGACACCCAGGCGACCTATAGGTAATTTTTAAGTGCATGTGGGGAAGAAGTAATGAGAAAAGATCTTTCTGTTGAGTCAGTGCTGTACTGGGTTATGATTTCACCACCGGAGATGTTCAAAGACAGCTTTATTTCATGGTACATGGATGGATATAAATGAGAGTTTCTAATGGATTCAAAAAACAAATCTTAAGGTTTAACAAGACTACCTGTACCCCGACAATTAAAAATTAGAACAGAAAAGTACTCACTACTATAAAAGCCCATTGTTACATTGTAGTCATGTCCAAAAAAGTCAATCACATAAAACAGAAGGTGACATTATCATGTAATGAAAAACAGTGTATCTCAGGTGAACTATATTTTCAAAGGGCACAAAGGTAAAGATAATGGTATTTAAACCACATACAACTGCCCTTAGACTGAACTAACTACCAGGAGATGCCGGCTTCCTCCAATCCCCTGCTCCCCACCCCGCACCTTGGATCCTTTTGAGGACAAATGCCCCTGCGACTATGATCTGTATTCACCCCCATCATGAGGTTTTACTGCACTACTTATGGTTTTCATTTTTTAAATGTCACGGCTTTTCATTCTTTCCTGGTCATTGAGATTCTACTTAACATTCCTGTGGTACGGCTTCAAAGGCTGAGGAGAACATCCAGAATATAATACCCTGGAGTCTAGAGAGAGCCTGTGGTACTTCTTTATTCACAGGGAGCGTCCTAGCACCAGAATGATCAGATTTTATTAAAGAGAAAGTGTTATTTACATGGTGTTATTGACTCACACTTACACAGAGCTTATCAAAAGAAACTGTAGACGGCTCATGCGTTCTCTACTCAGACATTAAGCAATGGTCCCCTGGGCTTGGTGCAGGGGCTCACAGAAGCGCGTGCCCTTCACGCTGCCCTCAGTCTGACAGACACGTGCAAGTGAGCCGGTCACAACAGGCCATGCTCCCGACAGGTTAAAAAAACAAAACCACCGCATACACTTCTCGCACCTAAAGCCCTCAAGCCGGTGCCCAATTCACTTAGGGATAAAACCAGATACCTTGCCAAGGCCAGACCCCTGACTGTTCTTCTGACCTCCCTCCTACCCTCCCTTTGGAGTAACACCCAGCCTTTCTGCCTCAGGGCTTCTGCACGTGCCACTTCCCCAAACAGCTCCTTTCCAGACACTTCCATGGCTGGCTCCACTCACTGCTCAGAGCTCAGCAAAAATATCACCTCCTGGGAGAAGACTTCTCTGTCTACTCTCTGCAAATCCACCAGCCTCTACCCTGTTGGCTGTCTTGCTCTCTTCTGAGCACTCAGAACCGTCCGAAACTCTCCTCCTATTTACTTGATCACTTGCCTCCTCTCTCTGTGGGCAGTGGTTCCTTCCTGTGTCTCACTCACTGCCATGTCCCCAGCCCTGAGGACAGGCCCAAAGCACCAAGGCACTCCATTTGTGGGCTGAGGAAAGACAGAAGCAGGTGTATCAAGTCCAGGGGAAAGCACCGAGGAAGGAGAAATGAATCTGAACTGGGGTGATGCACGCCATTTCCAAGGGGTGATGCCGAAGTCAGCTTCTCAGGGAAAGTGTGCCAGGTGGGTAACAGTCCAGGATTCCAGACAGAGGGACTGCTGCCCCACAGGGACATGGAGGCGAAGTGGAGATTGTGTCCTAGAAGCTGGTGCGGACCCCGTGGCTCTAGAATTCCACTAACAGGTCTCAGCAGGGAAAAGACATAATCAGTGCTTCTTGAGAAATACCATTTCTGGTAGCACTGTGGAGGAAGGACCGGAGGGGCTAAGAGGCCAGAAAACAATTTAGGAGGCAATTAAACTCAACTTGCAGATCTCAGGTGCTTGGGGCCTAATGGAGACTCAGACTTAGCTGAATGAACACAGGCTAACTCTTCAGCGAGGTAACGGATGCGAATGCTGTTCTTGGCCTACACAGGATCGGGGTGGAGCTGGTGGGTGGGGGGCAGGAAGGGGGAGAGGAGAGTCTGGGTGACGCTGGAGCTGCACATGGTTGGGATGTCCACCACAGACGCACCTCTGCACCCAGCTGAAGAACCAGAATCATTAAGGCAAGCTGCACAGCGAATAAGGAATTAGACACTTTCTACTCCTGCTCTTCAAAGAAAGTTCCCTGAAGTATTTGCAGACCCAGATAGGTGGAAATATACCAAAGTTAGTATTTACTTGAAAGGCCCAATTTACAAATAACCACCATCCTGCCCCACCCCAGCTGGTGGAGGCTCACCGACCCCCCCCACAACCCACTCCTTAGAGGGACACGGTAACGCTCCCAGGGCATCTGTGGGTGGAGAATGGGACAATGAGGCTAGGTCAGGAGAAGGGGCTGACCCCAGCAGGTAACTGAGTACAGCTGCTCTGCCCTGCCTCCCAGAAGCCGAGGGGATCCAGAGACATCGGTAACCTCCTTCCTGGGGTGCACCAGGTGGGACGCTTTGTTCTAAGGCCGACATCGGCAACACCAGTAGTTCTCCTGGCTGCCCCTGAGAATGACCTCAGGAGCCTTCAAAGCAATCTCAGTGCCTAGTCCCTCTCCGGGCCCCCCACTCAATCACACAGAAGCTCTCTGGCTGGAGCGGGTGGTTCTGATACGCCTGGAAGTGTGAGCAGTCACTGTTCCCAGTGCTTGGTCAGCCTCGACATGCACCCGTGCCACCCAGAGATCTCGTCCACATGCAGATCCTGGTTTGCTTATTCGTTCTTGGGGAAGACTAAGATGCTGTCTAATGAGCTCCCGGGGGCGTCAGTGATGCTAGCCCATGGACCACTATCTGAGCAGCAGATCTCAAACCTCGGTGGTATTAGAATCACGTAGAAAATTAATTAAAAATAGAGGCCTAGGCTCACTGTAGTTGAATACGGCCAGGGCCAAATTGTGGAAGCAGCCCAAGTGTCCACTGGTAGATGAATGGATAAAGAAGGGGCTATGTGTGTATTACTCAGCCATAAGAAAGAATGAAATCTTGCCATTTCCAACAACATGGACGGAGCTGGAGAGTACAGTGCTAAGTGAAATAAGTCAGGCAGAGGGGACTTAAAAGAGACTTCTGGGTGGCTCAGTTGGTTGGACGACTGCCTTCGGCTCAGGGCGTGATCCTGGAGTCCCGGGATCGAGTCCCACATCAGGCTCCCAGCTCCATGGGGAGTCTGCTTCGCTCTCTGACCTTCTCCTCGCTCATGCTCTCTCTCACTGTCTCTCTCTCTCAAATAAATAAATAAAATCTTTAAAAAAAAAAAAAAAAGAATGTCAAAGTAAGTAGAAAAGGAACTCGTTTTAGAGAAGATCCATCTTTAAAACAGAGCTACGGGAGAATGAAGAGCTACTTCCCTCCCAGCGGACCTCCCCGGCACCGGGAGAACCGGCACTTCAAATGCGAGGAGGACAAGGCAAGGGAGAGTGGCTTCCGAACGGCCCTTGAAGAGGAGGTTTCTGTGAAGGAGCCGCCGGGAGGGAACTCGGGCGCGGGAGTGAACGGCAAAAAATACCCAGAAGGCCATGGAAGGATAATTAAGATAAACTTCACGTATCTGAAGTTTCTGCCTGAGGCCATCCTTGAGCTTTTCAAAAAGAAGAAAAGAAAAAACATCCTAGGTATTCACTTGCGATACAGATGGCTCACCCAGCCTAGACAGTCCTGACATTTGCAGTGTGAGGATTCTAGCTCAGCTTCGTAGCCCTGTACCCTGACTGTAACCACTGCTTACTTCATCATTCCTCTGGGACAGAAGCCGGGAAAGCATAATGGAATTAATCATCTGGAAGGAGGTGGCAGAGACCTTACATTCAAATCCTACAATTTCAGCTCGATTTTTAACTTCTTTTTCGCCATCAAAATGAAAGAAAGGGAACATAGCACATCAGAAGACAAATGCAGACATGGTATAGAGGAAATTCACCGTTCGAATTTTAAAAACAAACCCTTAAGAACGCAAACCAAACTGAACCATGAAAGGGGACCCACCCCCCCAAATGACTGTACTCATTCCTTCTCTTTTTCCTCAGATGGAAAACGCTAATGGGTCAGCCAAGCATCACTGATTCCTGGGCCTTTCTCAGCACTTTGTTCTCCCGGGATAGGTTAGAAAGCGGCCATTCCCAGCCCCGAACCCTGGGAGTGTGAGGGTGAGTGGCAACACCCAGCCCAGCCCAGTCTTCCTGTTGGAGAGGTGAGATCTCGGGCACCTGTGAGGGCAGGTGTAGGTAAGTCAGTCAAATCTAATGTAGTTTAAAAAGCATCCAGGGGCGCCTGGATAGCTCAGTCCATTGAGTGTCCAACCCTTGGTTCGGCTCAGGTCAAGAACTCAGGGTCGTGAGATCGAGTCTCTGGTCTGCGCTTGGGGGAGTCTATGAGATTCTCTCTCTCTCCCCCGCCCTCTGTCCCTTCCCCTCCTCACTCGCTCTCTCTGGAATGAAAAAATCTTGAAAAATATTAAAAAATTAAAAAAAAAGAAAAAGGCATTCCAAAGCTCTTTCATACTCTCCTACCCCAGCTTCAACATCTTCAAATGTCCCCAGCCTGCCTTCCTCATGCAGGCATGTCCAATACACACATTTCTCAAATCCACTAATCAATCAATCAATCAATCAAGATAACATAAATCTGAGTTACATTTCTTCATAACAAGTTTCCCCGAAGATTAAAATCATAATTCACCAGTCAGCCCTTTACCTGGCTGACAGATCTCAAAGCTACAGCCACTGGCAGCCATCTGTCCTTTTGAGCAACCCAGGAATTTCTTAGAAGGGAGGAGAAGTAGTCAACCTAACCAAATTCTCCCTAACATCAACTTGTTTGGGAAAAAAAAAAAAAAACGGTGAGGGAATAGGCAAGGAGTATCTTTCCTTCTATTCTTTCACGTGCAACTGAAGTTGGCAAAACCATGGCTTTTTCCATTCCCTGTGATCATTACACCTTGGGGAAATCAAAGATGGCTTCCTGTCACAGGACTGTCAGGGACCCATGCTTACACAGACTCTTCCAGAACAAAGGCCACCCTGGCCTACAAAACACGTTGCCAACAAAGAGTTAACACACTCGCCCTAGACTCCTGGACCTGAGGCACTGGGACACATGGGCTGGTGCGCCACACCCACGGGAAACGCCAGTAACTAGCTCATCAGTGCAGGGAGCCGAGGGGGCCCTGGGAAACCAGAGAGCAATCAGCGCCCCCAACACCCACTCACATAACACACCACCAGGCGCAGGAGCCAAGAAGCTCTTCCGTGTTGGCGTTGGTGCCATCGCCCCGCAAGACGACGTTCTAACAGCCAACCACCACCGCCAGTCCCCTGAAGCTCTCGTTCTGAAAGGTTCCAAGTAACCTGAACTCCTAAAATGACACTTCTGTCACTCAATCGCCATTGATAAAGATCCACTGAGCCTCATCAGGCACTAGACAATGTCCAAGCTATGGTACCTTAAGCAACAGGAGGCCGGCCCTGACCATGAGGTCCCGCCTGGCATCCGCACAACCAAGCACTCTGGAGACCTACTTAATGTCCTTCAGGGCACCGATCACCGCCTGTGGAGTCCTCCTAGAATGTAAGGGCTGTGAGAGCCTCAATGTGTCTGAGGCTTGCTCCTCCATGCCCAGTGTCTAGAGCAGGGCTGGACTGCTTCTAAGCCCTCACAAAAGCAGGGCGGGGGTGGGGGGCTGGGGGTGTGGAAGGGGAAGGGATGGAAGAAGGGAAACAGAATCATGTCTCTGCATCGCCTCTGGGCACATTTCCAATGTTCAAGTCAACACACAATATGCCTGGAAATCCTGGGCACGTGGCGTTCTGCGCTTCGGGTTCCGCACCTTCTCTCGGTCTTGACAAGGAGGCGTATCTTTTCATCACTCATCTCCACAGAACACTGAAAGACGGAGGAACAGACGTTCCCCCACTGGTTCTCAACTCAAAAGTACATAATCTTTTAAACTGGCTTAGAAAGAGTAATGGTAGGCATGGGTAGCGTGTGTTAATCATGTGTGTCAGAGACAAACCAGAGAGAGAGAGACACTGATGAAAGCCAAAGTCCACATCTGTATTAAAGATTAAAACTTATTTTTAAACTTAAGGACTAATGACTTGATCCTCTTTCTTCTCAGCATGATCCTTCTTCTCTACACCACATATACTTATTTTTAATCTCTCTTGGGAAAGAAGAAATAGAAAATAATAGGATTATATGGGTTTAACTGAAAGGAAGATTACCTCCCGAGGAAATACAGTATTTTTCCCCCACATATTTACTGGCCTGATCAAAAGCTCAGATCACAGTCAGAATTCAGGAGGTTACCTCAGACAGTGGGTAATAGATGTATTCTGCTCCACATCGACAGAAAGGTCAAGAAAATCTTCATCTTTGCTACTAACCTGAAGCAAAGAAGAAAGAAAAAAAAAAGATTAGGTACAAAATATATAATAGATACAGTAGATAAAATTCTCAACGCTTATAGGCAACTAAAACCCAAAACCACAGGCATAGTCATGCGTGGTTTTATATGCTCACTGGCAACAACTTATACTGAAAATAACCCCCTCTAGAGAAGGCCCCAAATCCTCAATGTACCTGTATTCCTGTTCCAGCTTTCTTTCAGAACTTTCAATAATTAACACTCAACCAGATTTCGCTTCCTCTCCATTCATTTTTCCCATCGTTTCAAAGTAGGAAGAATCAGACAAAACACCCATAGACCCCAAACTGGCAGGAGAAAAAATGGAAAAAAGACAAGAGACTTCTAAAACTCCCTACTCTGAGGGCCAATCTCTGCGAGGCCGTGGGCGGTGCCTTCAGCCAGTCCCCTGAAATCACTCCTGCAGGAGTATGTATGGGGCCAGGGAGATAACGGGGGTCGGACTGGAGGTTACACTGGCCGCAGGTGCACGTGTCCCCTCCCCGAGCTGGGGAATGGCCTTCATCTGGCCTTCACGGCAGAGCCCTGGGCTGTCTGTGGTCAGCGGGACCTGGAGCTGGCCTGGAGCACTGGCTCATGCGGGCCACCCTTCGGGAGCTGGCTCCCCGGCCCAGCTGTGCCTCGGCGCCCACTGTTTAGACCACACCAAGCCTGGCATTCCAACTCGCTGAAGTTCATGGAGTTACAAACGGCCAGCATTCCAGCAGTTCACTTGCAAGCCTGGCGTTTGACTTCCTTGCTATGAGAGGGGCAGACTAGCTCCGCAATGACCTTGAAGTGCTCAATCAATCGGCAGGAAAGTGAGAAAACACTTCTTTAAGTGGGACAACTACTCTATGAGCCGATACTCCACTGTTAGGCCACTTTCTAAAGAAATACTCAGAACACAGACACAATCTCTTATACTTTCATTACTGCACACAACAAAGGGTACGGAGACACACTTCCCAGTTTCATCTCCTGTCTCTGCCACTTAAGCCCTGAATGACCGCAGGCCAGTTACTCAGCCTTGCAGTGCCTCAGTCTCCTCATCTATAAAGTGGGGACCATAAGAGTAGATATTCATCAGGTTGTTGTAAAGATAAAATAATACATGTAAGGTGCTTTCAGAGGTAAACACTCAGTAAGTCGGGGAGGGGTACAAACATTGCAAATGGCCTCAAATGAGCCAAGAGCTGGGAACGGTTCACTACCTGGTGGTATTGTATCATATTAAATTAATACACAGGCTATACATCCTTATAGAACTGACCTCTAGTTTTGTATAAAAAAGGCATGTATACATTTACACATACACACACATGCCCTTACACACATACACACACTTCGTCATTCTGCCTTTTTTTGGTAAATGGCACTTGTTATTGCTATTGCAGAATGCATGAAAGGCCCAAATATTTGCCACTGCCTACACTGGCTTCTTTGCTGGAGGACTTTACAGATCCTCTCATCAAGAGATGTGTTTCTCATCCTGATTCTGAGTTCAGCCATATGACGTGCTTTGGCCAATGGGATGTTAGAGGACATGTCATAAGCAGGAGCTTGAACAGGCATTTATGAAATTGCTCTCTTGCATTTCTGTGGTCACTATAAGAAAGACAAATCCAAGTTAGCCCAATGTGTGTGTGTGTGTGTGTGTGTGTGTTTAAGATTTTATTTATTTGAGAAAGTGTGTGCCTAAGAGGTGGGGAGGTGGGAGAGGCAGAGAGAGAAGCAGACTCCCCACTGAGCAGGAAGCCCAACATGGGGCTAGATCTCAGGATCTCCAAGATGATGACTGGAGCCAAAGGCAGCCGCTCAACCGACTGAGCCTCCCAAGGGCCCCCAGGCTGGTCCGTTATGCCCAGGAAGAAGATGAGAGACCCATGAAAGAGAGCTGTTCTCACCAGGGTGCCCCAGCCAAGCCCGGTCTAGAGCAAAATGCCTAGGCAGCCTGCAGATACAGGAGTGAGCTTGCTGAAATACTAACACACAAGTTCAGCGCAGGTCCAGCCTAGACCGGGGGGCCTTCGGCCACCCCAGAGTTGAAGGAATTGTAATAATGACATTGATTTAAGTCTCAGAGTTTTGGGGTGGTTTGTAACAAAGCAATAGATAACCAATACAATGACTTCATATTATAAATGTCTCATTTGTATTATTTTACTGTCTGACTCTCACTCACTAAAATAAAAGACTGGCTCTGGTAATGACTAAGATCTGGCCATTCCTACACTCCTCCAGAAAGCTACGAAACTCAGCTACCTGTAAATACAAGTAGCTACCTGAAGGTGCTGGAGAACAAACACAGACGGGGAGAACAGTTGCACAGATTAAGTTCATGGTTTCATAGCCTTTACCTGGGTATCTGGAGGGGAACAAATGCAGTCTGTCTGGTCTTGGAACCAGAAAACTAAGTCTGGGAAACCATGTCTATGGGCCACAGAGGTTGAAATCTCAGCAGGTATTCCCAACTCTGGGCGACTCCCGACTCCCAACGCTTCTGGTTGCCCACTCAACCACCTACGCACAGAGCAGACTCAGCAACTCAGCCAGAGACGAAAGGGCTGACCAAGGGTCAAGCTGCTGCCTAAGAAACGGATTTGTAGTTTGAGTGCAGCCAAGATGAACCGCCTGTCAGGACTCAAGAAAACACAACACTCACTGAAGAAAAATAAAAGAACCCAGAGTTGTCTCAAGTTCTACATCCTCAGTGTCCTTGATAACATTCAAACTTATAAAACATGTGAAGAACCAGGAAAATGGGAGACAGTCTTTTACTTTTTTAATTAACACAGAATGCATTATTTGTTTTGGGGTACAGGGCTGTGATTCATCAGTCTTATATATACCCAGTGCTCATTATATCACATACCCTCCCCAGTGTCCATCACCTAGTTAATGGGAGATATTCTTAAGACAACTGAAACCAGTCCTCAGAGGATGCAGTTGTTGAAATTAGCAGACACAATTATTTTTTTAGCAGATAAGAAATCTCAGCAGAGAAATAGAAAGAAAGAAAGAAAGAAAGAAAGAAAGAAAGAAAAAGAAAGAAATGGAAATTCCAGAAGTGAAAAATTAATATACCAGATGGACTTGACAATGAACTGGAAAATAATAAAGGAAAGAAAAAGTGGACTTAGGGGCGCCTGGGTGGCTCAGTGGGTTAAGCCGCTGCCTTCGGCTCGGGTCATGATCCCAGGGTCCTGGGATCGAGTCCCGCATCGGGCTCCCTGCTCAGCGGGGAGCCTGCTTCCTCCTCTCTCTGCCTGCCTCTCTGCCTACTTGTGATCTCTCTCTGTCAAATAACTAAATAAAATCTTTAAAAAAAAAAAAAAAAGACAAATCGACAGAAAATTATCCAAGGAGAATAAAGGAAAAAAGAAATAAAAATTAACAGATACTCAGAAAACTATTAGAAAATACCATATTTATAACTGGAGTCTCAGAAGAGGAAAGAGAATAGAGCAGAAAAGCTATTTGGAAAATAATGGCAAAATATTTCCTTGTTTGCTGAAAGACATACATTTGTAGGTTCAAGATCCTCAACAAACACCAGGTACGATAAATACAAAGAAGGTTAGCCAAGGCACATCATAATCAAACTGTAACAAGTCAAGAGTAAAAAGCAAATCTTAAAAACATTGAGAGAAGAATGACGTATTACAAAAGAATGATTCAAGTGGGAGCTGATGTTTCATCCGAAATCATGGGGGACAGAGACAGATGGACAACATCTTTCATGTGCCAAAAGAAAAAACTGTCAATTGGCCATAAATTGATCCTTCAAGAATGGAGACAAAATAAGGAGAATTCATTATTAAAAGACCTGCACTGCAAATAAAACGTTAAAGGAAGTTCTTCAAGCCAAAGGGAAATGATACCAGATGGAAATCCAGATCCTCAGGAAAGAAGAAACAACAGTAATTTTGACACTGCCCTGTGGGGTTTATAATATACATAAATGTAATACATACAACAGCTACAGCATAAGGACACAGTAAGGCAGGGACAGGCAGAAGGAATATGCACCTGTATGGTTACAAGCTGTTTTATAGGAAACAGTGACATTATTAACTGTACGTGGACCATGAGGAGTAAGGAATGTATATTATGATCTCTAGAGAAACACCCAAACAATACACACACAAATACATATTAAGAGGAAGACTAAAATGGTATTGTTTATACAAATATATATGTATATATGTTAGTATTTTTTCAAAAAAAGCAAAGGAGGAGGAATATAAAAACAAAAAAAAGGAGGGTAAATGAATAGAAAACAAATAATAAAGTGGGAGCCCCAAACCCACCCATACCAGTAACTACATTAAACATTAATGGAATAAACATGAGCGGTGGCCTGAGGCTTGCCACAGAGATTACTGGCTAGGTGTAAGGGATCATACTGGGGTAACAGAAATGTTTTAAATGTTTTAAAACTGGAATATGGATTCCAATAAAAATTAGAAAAAACTGGATTATGATGATAACTGCACAACTCACCACATTACTTTAAAAATTACGGAGAGGATGAACTTTATGGCATATAAGCTATACATCAATAAAGCTGTTTTTTTAAAAAGTAAGAGGGGGCGCTGGGGTGGCTCAGTCAGTTGAGTGACCAACTCAGGATTTTGGCTCAGGTCGGGATCTCATGGGTTGTGAGCCCGGTGTTATCTTGTCAGGCTCCACACTCAGTGGGGAAATCTGTGATTCATTCTCCTCCCCAACCCCCAACTCATGCTCTAAGATAAATAAATCTTAAAAAAAAAAAAAAAAAAAAGGTGGGGTGCCTGGGTGGATGGCTCAGTCAGCTGGGTGGCCAACTCCTGATTTTGGCCCAGGTCATGGTCGGGGTCCTGGGATCAAGCCCTGCATTGGGCTCTGTGCTCTGTGAAGAGTCTGATTCAGGAGTCTCTCTCCCCTTCTCTGCCCCTCCCCCTGATCTCTCTCTCTCTTAAATAATCTTTTTTTTTTTTTTTAAGATTTTGTTTATTTATTGGAAAGAGAGAGATCACAAGTGGGCAGAAAGGAAGGCAGAGAGAGAGTGAGGGGGAAGCAGGCTCCCCGCTGAGCAGAGAGCCCGATGTGGGACTCAATCCCAGGACCCTGGGATCATGACCTGAGCCGAAGGCAGAGGCTTTAACCCACTGAGCCACCCAGGTGCCCCTCTCTCTTAAACAATCTTTAAAAAAAAAAAAAAAAAGTCAAATGTTCATGAAGCAAAACCTGACAGTATTAGAGGAAGAAATAAAATTATCCCACCATTGTAGTTAAGTTTTTTTTAAGGTTTATTTAATTGAGAGAGAGACACGGCATGAGTGGGAGGGGCAGAGGGACAAAGACTCTCAAGCAGACTCCTCGCTGAGCGTGGACCCCAACTACAGGCTCAGTCTCACGACCTGAGCTGAAACCAAGAGTCCAGATGCATAACCAACTGTACCCCCCAGGTGCCCCTCACAATCACAGGTTATTTTAATACCTCTTTCTCAGCAACTAACAGAAAGGCTGGGGGAAATCAAGGAAAACATGGGAAATCTGAAGAACTCTGTAGCTACAAAGAATATATTCTGTTCGAACCTGGGGTTCTCAGCAAGGGAAACTTTTCCTTCTGAGGGACATGTGGTAATGTCTGGACACATTTCCGCTGTCACCTCCTGGGGGCTGCTACTGGTGTCTAGTAGGTATGCTAGATGTTGCTAAGCATCCTATGATGGGCAGGGCAGGAACACACAACAAAGAATGATCTGACATTAAAGAGTAAGAGTTCCAAGGTTGAGAGACCTTGTTTTAAAGTACACTTACTGGAATAATCCATGTGTTGGGATATAAAGCATGTCACCGTAAATTTTAAAATACTGAAACAATACAGAATATATTCCCTAGCCACGTGGAATTAAATCTGAAGTCAATCAAATTAAAATATCTAGGAAAATCCTAAATAATTGCAACTTAAAGAACATACTTCTAAGTAATACATGGATCATGGGGAAAAAGCACAAGAAAAATTAGAAAACATTTTCAACTAATGATGAAAAAAATTAGAATTTGTGGGATGCGGCTAAAGCAGTGCTTAAAGGAAAACGTGTAGCTTTAAATGTGCATATTTGGTAAACAGAAGAGCAGGGACTACCTTTTCTGTTTTGGGGGGTTTTTTAAAAGATTTTATTTATTTCTTATTTAACAGACAGCAAAAGAGCACAAGTAGAGGGAGAAGTAGGCTTTCTGCTGAGCAGGGAGCCCGATGTGGGGCTCAATCCCAGGATCCTGCGATCATGACCAGAGCCGAAGGCCGTCACTAAATCGACTAAGCCACCCAGGCGCCCCTTCTGTTTGTTTTAAATGCTACATCCCTTGTGCATAAAATAATTTCCAGCATTTAGTGGGGACCCAATAAATATTTACTAAATGCATGACTGTGTAACTGAACAAATGGAAAGATTTCTAATATCCAATGGTGGCATCTGATAGGAGAATTATAAATGATTTTCTTTTTATACATTCCTGTGTCCGATATGTAAAAGATAATCCATAGGTATTTTATTTTTTAATGAGTAAAAGTTTTTAAACCTAAATGGTCCTTCTCTAGGAGAAAATAAAAGGATCAGAGCCAACTGAAGTCATATGTAACTTAGAGTGCGAGGATCAGGTTCTAGGAAAGCTTTTACCGGAAGGGTGCACAGACAAAGAAACATTGTCTCCTGCTGGACACAAATCTTTTCTCTTCTTAATTATTCTAGGGAAGGGAAAAAGGTACAAACCTAATTAACTGAATGAAAAAAGTTACTGGAACTTCCCCTAGTGCCCAATGTAAACTGCTTCCAGAATTTAGAGTGTGAGCAAACACCACTCAGGGAGATCACCCCCTTGGCAGATTTGAACACGGGGCTCTAAACCCTTCCATTAGGATTTTTCTCTCCCTCTGACTCAGACTGATATACAGTCAAAAAACAATGGGTGATCGCACAATTTTTTTTTCTATTTCTTTTTTGCCTTTCTGTCTCCCCAGAAAGCTGCCAGATAATGAAACCATTTTCTTCCCACACACAAGGATCTCATTCTGGTCTAAATGAAAATACAGCTTGTCTCCAAGGAAACATATATGTCACTAAGACTCCAATACTCTCAGCAAGCAAGGGCTACGTCTTATTCTTTCTTCTCCCCAGTTCTGGGCACGGAGTTCCCCCCAAAACTAGCTTAAAAGGTATGTAGGAAAATTAAGTGACCTTACCTGTTCTTCCTTTTATTTAATTAATTACAAATCAACTAATAGGGCAAATTAGTATGTGGGACATACATACAAATCACGAGCTTTCCGAAGGTCCTGAGTAATTAACATCATATTCAAATGTGCTTCGAATCCCCAGACTCCTTTCCTTGGCGCAGCAGAAAAGGTGGCCAGGCGGCTGTTGCACGATGATCAGCCAGGAGCTGAAAACATGCTGTCTCAGAGCAGTGTGACAGAGCAGTGGGCTTAGGGAAGGCGGGAAGGACAGCCCACCTGAGGGACACAGAGTCATGTTTCAGTGAACTCACCCGGCCACATCGCCCGTCCCCACTCCTCATCTCTAAAGGGCTCAGAAGCTCTACTAAATCCATTTTAACCTCTGCAAATGCAGCAAGGAGGAGCCATACAATTGGCACTTAATAAAGCACCTCCTTAGACCGACTTTGGCTCCAGTGACAGATTTAAATGTGCCTGAAAGCCTCCAGGAAGCACTAAAAGCCACAGGTTTGCAAAGCAGAAACTCAGCTTACATGGAAAGGGGGAAAATTAACAACAAGCACCACAACAAAATTAAGCTCCAAGGGGCCCCTCCAATCTTAGGAACCATGCGAGGAACAGCCGAAGAAGCACCGAGGCTAGGCTGGGAAGTCCCCATGCTGCAACCCTGAAGCGCCCTGATCAAGGTTACATGGGCGAGTGTGTACTGAATCACCCCCTTAAAACAGCCTCTGCAAGTGTATTGCAGAGTGAAACTGTTCGTCTCCATAAATCGTTCGGTTGACATTTGCTCTGCAATCACCAGCAACATTTACAAAGGGTGAGACCAAGAAGAAAAAAATTCACGTTTCCGGAGAGCATGAAGGCTGGCGCAAAGAGCTCTGCTCGACTGCAGGAACCGGCGGGTGAGCCGGCTATGGTGGCAAGGCCCCCTGCTCCCCCAGGGGCTAACGAGCGGCTCGGGGCCTCGCGCGGCGGAATCCCACTGTGAGATCGCACGCTGCCACAGAAGCACCATCTAAAGGCTGTTTGCCTTGGGCCAGGCATTACTCAAGGGGGGACCCATATTTCTCACCCCGTGAAGGAAAACTTAAATGTTAGGTCTTCTTTTACACTAAGTCCTCAAAAACAGCCTGCAGGCTATGTATTTTCTTCGAAAGTAGCGGGCCTGCCTAACAATTAGAGCTTTCTAAAAATGGAACGCTTCGCCAGGAGATTGAGTTCCCCATCTCTGGCCAGAGGACAGGAGATGCTGGTGACCGGCTGGCTAGGATGTCACAGAAGGGACGCAAGCACTGGCAGGGAAGGATTGGATGACTCCTAGGAACCCATCCAGTTAAAGGATCTAAGAAATGGAGGTGATGACCTAAGGAGCTCCGGAGAAAACTCCTGCCTGTCTAATCCCTTGAAGAGACAAAAAAAAAATGCAGGAGCACCCAGGTGGCTCAGTGGGTTAAGCATCTGCCTTCAGCTCTGGTCATGATCCCAGGGTCCTGGGATCGAGCCCCACGGTGGACTCCCTGCTCAGTGGGGAGTCTGCTTCTCCCTCTGCCTTTCCCTCGCTCATGCTCTCTTTCTTCCAAAAAATAAAATCTTAAAAAAAAATAAAAAATTACAGGTTTTTCAGAGTATGCCATCCTCCATAAAGACAGACTCATACATTTGCTCTTACTTCCACAAAGCAGGTATTTTTAATGGCTGGAATCCCATTATAACAAGCAGCAGAGGGAGAGGGAGAAGCCCTGAGATCATGACCCAAGCTGAAGGCAGACACTTAACTGGCTGAGCCACCCAGGTGCCCCGACATCACCCCAAAGTTTTGAAGGGAATCTCTGGGCCCAAACGTCACATGTGAGGGTAACCGTCCAGGAAAGTAACAGGCTGGTGAGAGTTTCTTCCACACAACTATTTGAGGGCACATTATTTGCATTTGTTGGGATCGAATAACCTGTTCACAGATTAAAAAAAGAAACTACAGATGTGACTAAGCCTCTCGTGTGAGCCTTCCTGAAAACTCCTACCAAGTTTTCCACAGAATGGCTTTAGTAACCACATCAATTTCCATGACAGCCGAAAAGGACGGCCCAGCTACACTGTCTGCTGCGGGCTTCCTGGGCAGCCACAGAAACGCACCGCCCCAGTGTTCTGGTTCCTGTGCCATAACCTCACAGGGGACTCTGTACGGCTCCTTCACACCATTTTACAATTGTCGTGACAAAACTCACTATTCCTTTTGTTGTTAAGGTCTGCCTTCCACATCCAAGTTCCAGAAAGGGAAGGCTCTCGCTGTATCCTCGGTATCTGTGCTTTTACGCAGCAGGTTGAGGCGGGGTGGGGGGACAGAACGAAATTAAGACTCAGCTCCACAGCCACCATATTACCCAAAGTGAAGCCATCTAAGAATAGTAGGTATAGACAACAATGTGGAGAAATAATGATCATACGCTCCACGTGTAAAATGGGACAAGAAGTTTTCTGATAAGCATACCACAGGACCTAAAAAATATAGATATAGAGAAAAAAATATATATATATAGATTTATGTACACTGAATTATATGAACTGGAATGTTCATAGCAGCATTGCTCATGGCTGCCCCAACCTGGAAACAATCAGATATTCACCAACAGTGAGATGAACTAGTGGACTGGCCCCTAGTCACACATGGACTACTATATAGCAATGAAAATGAATGACCGCATGCTGCAACAGCACAGCTGAATCTCACAAGGGACACTCGACAGGAAAGCAAAACCAAAACACAGTACACGGAAGAATACATATTGTATTATTTCATTCACATGAAGACAAAAAACAAGACAAACTGAATGATGCATCTGAGTTACAAGTTCACCAAATACTCAAAACAATAAGTCGCAAGTTCACCAAATATTCAAAGAACAGACTGTTATTAGTTGCACAGGACAGTAACATGGAGGAGGCAAGAGAAAGGGCAGAAAATCCAGCAAGAAGTTATTGCAATTCAGCTGAGACTGGCAGTGAAGAGCTGGCGGGGGGCCAGGGGGTGGGGGTGGGGGGCTGCTGCTGAGCCGGGGCATGAGCCGTGGGGACTGAGAGAAGTGGAGGGTGGAGAAGAGACACAGCACGCAGAACCTGACGAAGGAGCAGCTTCAAGAACTGAGGTGAAGACAGTGCCAAGGAACGATCCCTCCCTTATCAAAAAGAGGGAAGAAAGGAAAAAAAGACTATAAATCTGCAAATTATAATATTTACAATATAGACCTGATTCTGATGTTTAAAAGGGAGTGAAGTTGGGCTAAAAATACATTCGGTATCAAGAAGAATAAAAGACGGCAATAGATTTAAAACACATTAAATGCTAAAAGTCACAAGTTCATCACAAAACAATAAAACAAAAGAAGGAAAAGGAGGTGAAATAGTCCACGAGGTCTAGCAATGCTGGGGAAGTGGTAAAAAAAAAAAAAAAAAAAAATTAACTAAGGCAAAGATGTATGTGGCAGTCTCTAGAGTAAACGCTAAGAGAATCTGGAACTAACGGTACCGCCGATGCCCAGATAAATAAATTAATAAATAAATAGTATCACAGATACAAAAGGCGACAAGAAAGGAAAAGGAATATAAATCAAGAGGGTTAACTACAGACAGAGTAGGACGGACGGCAGGACCATACTGCCATTTCACTGTACCTGTTAATACCACAGGATGCTTCCAGAATGTGGGAAATTCTACAGGACAAACATGATTTCTTGAGTAACTAAAATGCAAGGAAAAAAGGAAGGGAGGGGGAGCCGTGGGCGGTAACTTCTAGACGGAGACAGAACGGGCGGGAGGCAGTGTGTGAATGATGTTTAGATCCTTATGTGAATGAACCAACTGCTTAAAAAAAAAAATGGCATAATCAGAAAAACCTGAACAGTAAGGGAATAACGATGTAAAGGAATTATTTTTAGGGGTGATAATGGTAAAGTACTTTTGTTTAAAAAAAAAAAATGTCTTACCTTTAAGAGAGCTCTAACAACGTGGTGAAGAAACTATAAAGGAAATGATGAGTTTTCTGAGATTTGCTTAAAAATGACCAGGTTGGCAAGGGTGGGGGAGGAGGCATGAAACAAGAAATGATCGAGATGGGCCGGCGTGTTAACAGTCGTAGTAATGCCCATATGGGATTTACTCTACTCTTCTACTTCTGTACTCATTTGGATTTTACTGGAATATAAAATATAAAGGGACAGAAGGAAAAGGGAGGGAGGAAAGATCTCTAGATAGAAAAGTATGTGTAGAAAATGTTTTGGCAGGATGTATCTCAAAATGTTCAAGCGGTTCTCTCTGGGCAAATGTGATCTCAATTTTTAGAAAATGTTACAAATTCATCATCTCAGGGTGGGGAGATCACTGGTAACTTTTACTCTCTTCTTTCTCTTTTTGCTTAGCTATGTTTTCTAGCTGTTTCTACAATGAACAAATCAGAACATTGATTCAAAAACTGTTTAAAAGGACAGGAGAAAGATTGCCCAAAAAAAAAAAAAAACAAAAAACAAAAAAAAAAACCACAAAGAGCCTCCCACACAATCCACATTTCTTAATCATTTCTGGGTCCTAGTTCCTTTGCAGAAACTAATGAGAGGTACTCTCTCCCTCCTCCAGAAAGATGCACAATCCTACAGAATTTTTCTGAGCGATGTGAAGAAACGGAGAGATTGCTTATGAACTCAGAGACTTGCTATGTTGTGAGGAGTCACAGTACATAATAAGAGCTGACAATTCATTGCTTATTTGCTAGGTGCCAAGCACTGGCACACAGGCTCCGTTTGCTTTCCAACTATTAACTCATTTCATCCTCTCAAACAACTCGATGACGTAGGTGCTCTCATCGTACCCAATCTACAGATGAGGAGAGTGCAGACGGAGAGGCTGAATAATAAATCCGCCCAAGGTCCTGTAACTAAGGCTTGGCACAACCAGCATACGAACTCAGCAGCCTGGATCTAAAGTGGGCTTTTAACCACCGAATGATGAGGGCACTCACAGGGTCAAATCAAAGACACCAAGCAAACGTGACATCCTGAGTCATTCATGCTCTGGAGACCGTGTCTTCGAATTCAACGACAGGAAGAGCCTACTGTGTGCCAGACTCATCCAAACACACGAGCCCCCCCACACCCCTCCCCGGCCCTGGCAACAGCACTGGGAGGGACTCGTCCGCACGCCCAGCGAACTGGGGCGGAATCAAAAGCCAAGCCCGACTTCCAACTTCAAGTTCACCAACCCATAGCTGATTCCTTTAAGTTGGGGGGAATGGTTTAGTTTACGTCTCACATGACCTCTGAGTGACCAAACCCTTTTCAAGGTAACTGGTGAAGGTCAATTCACGGACCCTCCCATTTGCCCGTGACGCACAGCAATTCAGTTTTTGAGATTTTCCCCTCATCCGTCTGCTTGAGCCAGCGGAGACACCCTGGATGAGGACACGCTTCCCAAAGCCTGTTCCCGGGGCTCACAGACGTCAGCAGAAGCGTCCGCATCTGCTGCAGACATCTGCCGGGTGCCACAGCCCACAGCACACTCGTGCCCAACGGAGCCCGGACAGACAGGCCCAGGCCAGCTCCGCGCACGCCCTCCCAGTGCTTACAGTTTCACAGTTCAAGCATCGCGTTTCATTGGTCAGCGTTCCCTGAAAAATCTCGTGGACCCAGGTGAGTTCCGGTTTATTACTCTCTGCAGGCTCATTCATGTTGCCGTTTTTTAACTTCCCGTTCTGCTTCTCCTGCTTCTTCTCCTCCTGCAGGATGTCCGCAATGGTGTTTAGCAAATAATTTAAAAACTCATGAGCATCCTGCTGCATGTAGTTATCGAAGAGATCTGGAACAGAGAAGGTCATGAGTGCGAGCTGCGGTTCTTGAAAGGCAAACACAAAACGCTTCATTTTAAGCGCACACTTCAAGTTTCATACTGAAATGTCAACTGGACAGGTACCCCATCTATCCATCTCTATTCTGCAACTTTAAAGGGTAAACTTCAGAAGAATTTTTGTTTTTTTATCCTTTTTTCTACCACCCACCAAGAACTACACTTCCCCCAGGCTCCCTAAAGTCATCCCATATATAAAACGCAACCGGAATGTTTATCCTACAGAAAACCCCAGAAACTACATCATACGCTCCCTGATAAAATATCAATACTTAATATGATGTGACCGCCAATGATCCATTATTCATTCTGCAATTTTATCTAGAGCAACTGGGGTCTCTTCCCAAAGATCATCTTAATCCCTGGCCCAGACTGGAAGCAGCTTAAAGGAAACACATATGGGAGATGGGGGACCCCTGTATCTGACAGAGTTCTGAAACCAAATACAAAGGATTCCAGAAGCCTACTGCTGCTCCCTGCCATAAGGACAAACAATCAGGAGGCGAACGCAGCTGGAAAACTTCATTATTAATCATGTTCGTGATGAGACTCGGGAGTGCTCTGCTTCCTGCTCAGATTATTTTTATTCTGGTACATATAAACTACAACAACTTTAAAAGACAGCAATCAAATTAAATGAGACTTTATAAAACAAACATCTGATTAACTGTGCAAGTCTGCTGCAGGAAGGCTGGAATCTAGGATAAACACAAGTTGCTGTATCAACTATTTCTAGTCGTAGAAATTACCAATGCAAAGCTTCCGGAACAAGCTCATCTCTACTACCACTTTTCCCGAAAAAGAAGATAGAAAAACCAGGGGGGGGAAAAAAATCAGGTGACAGCAGGACATTTTAATAATATAAAGATTCCAATTTAATATCCTTCAATTGTCTTAGGCAAAAGTCAGAGGTATTCTTTTTAAAACAGCAAGGCCTCTGATTAGAAAATATACTTCTACTTTAATCACTTATGACAAGTTTATATGAGTACTATTTTATTCGATTATTATACCAACCTATGTATTCCTACCTGCGTTCTGCTTACAAGGCTGCCTTGGGCAATTTCTCTCTCACAAAGGTCCTACCCAGAAAAACAACTCCCAAGGTGGAACAAATAAAAAACCATTCCAAAACGGAATGATAAATCTGAATTTATATGCATGTTTTTTAATGCAGATTTATTTTATGTTAGCGGGGTAGAAATGGAGAATTACATCTTCTTTTTATTTTTATTTTTTTTTAAAGATTTTTTATTTATTTATTTGACAGAGAGAAATCACAAGTAGACGGAGAGGCAGGCAGAGAGAGAGAGAGAGGGAAGCAGGCTCCCTGCTGAGCAGAGAGCCCAATGCGGGACTCGATCCCAAGACCCTGAGATCATGACCTGAGTCAAAGGCAGCAGCTTAACCCACTGAGCCACCCAGGCGCCCTACATCTTCTTTAAAAAAAAAAAAAGGTGATTTTTGAGTTGACTCTTTTTCCCTTTCAAAAAAAAAAAAAAAAAAAAAGAAAAGGCAGAGGGGAGAGTCCTTTGGGGGGAGCCACAGAATGATGAATTCATATTTCGGGCCCTTAAACCCAGGACTCACCGTTCTCTTTTCTCAGCCGCGAGATGAACTTCTTTGGTGGGATCACGCCAACCTTCTTCTTCTGCGTGGCGATGCTGTGGAAGAGGTCTGCCAGGCACGTCAGTAAGTTTTCCTTCTTTTTTTGCTGGGCCTTGTATGCCAGCACATTCTCCCGGAACGGCCGGCAGAAGTACAAGGCCTGCAGCACGGAGTTACAGTAGCACGTGTTTCCGAACTGCCGAGGGACAACAGGGGCACTTCAGCTCACGGTCCGAGGAAGCCCACCCTCCGGGAACCAGCCCAGACCCCCCAGGGGCAGCGTCCTGCTCGCCACGTGAGAGACGAGCAAACCACTCGCCACACCGGGGACTCTCTGAGCACCAGGGAAAGGAATGAAATTTACATCCACCTGGGGCCTCTCGAGCCCATAAAAGTCCCTAAAATGATATGAGCTTTGGTTTAAAAAGAAAAAAATCTAAGGAGACCTTGTGGTGCTTAAAAGGGGGGGGGTGGGAGAAAAATGAACAGGCAAGTAGCGAAGAGAGGTCCCACTGAAACACATGGAAACCACTAGGACAGAAACTAAAAAATCCATCAGAAAGAAACCCAGGAACTAGGAGCCATTTGCTCAGGTGAAATACCCTTAACTCCATGGGAACTTGCTCTAGTTTTTCTCCGTCAAGATTCTAGCGCCCCTGCTCATCGCTTCAGAACGCAAGTCCTCACTTACTCCAGAGCAACGGAGGCAAAGAGGGGTCCCCCCTGGGTCATCCCACCAGCCTCTCCCCCTCCAGCTCCTAAGTCTCTCTCCATCTGGTTTCTGCCAAGATGGCGAGTGTCCCAACACGACAGCACTCGGTTCCTGCTCTCCTACGTACTCACACGAGGATCCACGCCACAATATTTTGTTCCTCTCAAGAACCATGGACACTCAGATTATGATCAAAGAGGGAAAATGCCATCGTCTCACTGGTTTTCCACAGACTGTGACTCCGTGGCAGAGCACAGCCGGGACTATCGCTATCCCTTTAGAGTTTTCCACACATAGGAAAACGAAAAGGGAAAAATTTAAAGGAATCACAAGATTAATAACATAGATTTCAAGACGCTGTGTAAGACTAAAATATAACATGAACATCTTCTCAAGACTGCTTGTTGGCTGGTGTGCCATTTTCCCAAGAGGGAAACAGATGCTCCGCCATACTTAATGTGACATTTCTACGTGTGCGAAGATAGAACATTTCCTATTTTTACATACTTTAATCTACTTTGACACAATTATGTAACAGGAGACAAACCTCTTTTTAAAGAGAAGCTGGAACTTTCATGAATTGCTATTTGAAGTGAACATAAATGAAGCTATTAATACATTTAATCTCACAACGCTTCCACAAACTAGGAAATGGCCTTCATTCTTTTCTCCCCATTCGTATATTCCCTAGCAAAGGCAGAATTTCTTACAACTTGAGTAACTATCTTCACAGAGCTAAGCAGAGGCCTGTGCATAATGACTAGAAAAAGCTAATAAAATTAGGAGTCAGTGTTTCACCCACACAACGCCCTATATTCCCGTGCATCCTGTGCCCTTCGACTCACTGCCTCGCCCTGACCTAGACACATTTCAATAATGCTTGGCGCCAAGCCGGGGATGACTCCCGGGAAAGAAAAGGAACTAACATTCACGGAGTGTCCACTGTGTGTTTCAGACTCCCGTCAGGCTCCTCACTAGGAGCTCTCACCGATCCTTCACTATAACTCACGAAATAGAGGTCGCACGGTCTCCACTTTACAGCTGGGGAAATGGAGGCTCAGAGAGGCCAAGTGACTTGCTCGAGACTACACAGCTAGTAAACAGCACGGGCACAATTTAGACTCAGTCCATATTACTTCAAAGCCAACGTTCTTTCCATGAGCCACACGTGGCATTCACTCACTGAGAACTTTTCTAGCCTCCCCAGTGGAAATTACCACTTATAACACGTGGGTATGGGCAGATTCCGCTGAGAGCCATTGTTCCCGAAAACCGGATTCTTAGGAGTTAACTCCTGGTGTGTGGAAAACCTCCGTGCCAGAGTGGGAAGGATCGGGTGAGGAAGAAAGCTCACAAGGGTAGCAAGTAATATGGCCTCAGTACTTAGGATCAACTTACCAAGGAAGCAGAGCCTGCCAAGCGTGGGCACACACAAGGGAGCCACTGCCGAGCACAGACAAAATTGGGCCAAGGAATTCTGCGATCCACGGGTCCCGGTTCTCCCCCACAACCCACCTCTGTTTTAAGTACCACCATCAACTTATATGGTTAAACAGTTACTGGGGATGAGCTGGTAATACCTTTAACGCTCTGTACTGACGCGTACTGAAACAGAGACTGCCCAAGGAGCTCGTCCAGATGATACAAGCTGATCTGGACATAAAGTCTAACAAAACTGCTCCGAAAGTTATGTGTACAAAGGAAATCATGTAAGTTGGGTGGGAGGGGGGGTGAGAATCCAACCCAACAAGGCAATAATTACACCCATTTTCTGGGACAGCTGACACTTCTAAAAACTGGACTAAACTTCTCCCTTCCCAACATTTGTCATTCTTAGGAACTAAGGCACATGAACAATTATTTAAAAATTGGTAGTAAGGAAAACTACCATTAAGTTGCTTCAAATGCTCTCAAACATTTGATTAAAAATAGTAATTTTTGAATACTTACGTTGACCAATCCAAAGTAGTGTTCATTGATTGGAAACTGCTCTGGACCAATGTCTTTTTCCAGAGCAGAGGCATTGGTGCCCTGAAAGAGAAAAAGAAAGTTCCGTTGTAGGTAAAATGGACAACAGACCCTTAGCAGAGTCTCTGTTGATCCCCGGGTCCTCATGGTGGTTGGTGATGTTCACGCTAGGAAAAAACGTGTCAGAAGTAAATCAGCAAAAGAATTAATAATGTCAGCCTTATTCTTCCCCTCATCCAACCTAATCATCCCTTCAAACCTGCTCTACTTGGTGGCTTCAATGATCTTCTAACAGGAAAGTTAGTCAGATAGGCAAAGAAGCAAACTATCATTAAGAACTTGTGAATAAACCATGTTTAAGCTCGACAGCTTTTATAATACTTAGTGGTCTAAAGATTCATATCACCACTCTCGAACTCCATTTCTCCTTTCTGATGAAGACTTACTGTGCACCCACTATGTGCCAGGCACTGTTCTAGGCAGTGGCACTCCAAAAGAGAACGAAACAGACAAGGAAGCCCACTTTCACGGAGCTCACATTTTAGCGAATGAAGATAGCCGGAAAGAAAAAGCAAATACGCTAGACAGTATACTGGAAACGTGAGTGCCGAGACAAAAAATGAAGTCGGAACTGAGGGTGTGGACCTCAAGCAGGAGGGGTGGAGGAGAGGTATGGAGGCAGGGTGGAGTGAGGACAGTTGACACTTTCAACGGGGTGGTGGGGGGAGGGGTCTTACCTGGGAAAGTGAAATGCCCAAGGAATGTCGTGAATAAGGGAGCAATGCCCTTTAAAACCCAACACTTCCCAAATGCATCAAATTAGTAAGTCAAGTTTAACACTCCAACAAGACAGTGGGAAGTTACTGGGTAGTCCCACTATGTGCCAGGGACTGTGCTACTGACTCTCGCAACAATCCTACAGGTAAGTACTATCATAACCCCCATTTAATAGGAACATAAGGTTTACAAGTTAGAAATCTGCCCAAGGACCACAGTCTATAAGTGGCAGAGCTGGGACCTGAACCCAGGAGTCACAGTTGGGAGACAACGATCTTAACAAATGCTAGGAGAGCAACCACATCGAACAAACTACTAAGGGCCAAGTGTTTTCCATGTCCTCTAGGTCCATTATACGGCCCACCACTCTGAATTCCTTTTCCTGTCTTCTGAGACTTTGAGTTCGGTGATCATCTGTGTGTTCAACAGTTTCAGTGTGTTTGTGTGTGTGTGTGTGTGTGTGTGTATGTAGTTTTCACCACCTTTCATAATAATGCAACCCCATATATAATGCCGAATCTTTTATTTTTTTTTTTAAAGATTTTATTTATTTGAAAGACAGAGATCACAAGCAGGCCAAGAGGCAGGCAGAGAGAGAGGGGGAAGCAGGCTCCCTGCTGATCAGAGATCCTGACATGGGGCTCGATCCCAGGACCCTGAGATCATTACCTGAGCCGAAGGCAGAGGCTTAACCTACTGAGCCACCCAGGCGCCCCAATGCCGAATCTTTTAAATAATGTTTAGCATATTATAGCAGGATTTTATGGCATAGACAAAATCACTAAGAACTTTCAAAAAAGCTCTATCCCAATCATAAATCAATACAAATAATGCATATTAAATACCCCCACAGCCATATCGGAAGCAGCATTAGAATATATGGCTTAGAGCCCAGGAAGAATGTCAGATATAAAAGTACAGCACACGGAGACAGAGCTCATTAAATCTCCCTTTACGAGGCAGCCATATATTCAAGTTGATCCGTGCTTTTTGCTATTCAGGAATTCTTGGATCGAGTCTGCTTCTTTCAACCTATCTTAATACTTTCCCATTGGAGGGGGGCTGGAGAGGTGAACATTCATACGGAGGGCAAAGTTTAAGAGAAAAAAACCTATTCAAAACACCCGTCCTTCTGAGGCCCACGCCCCCCAGTGCTGGCCTCCTGTCTCCTCCCGTGGCTGACCCACCTTTACCCTCCGTCTCCTGCCGTCATCAGGATGGTCCCCACCCCCATGTGGGGGAGCAGTCCCACAGTCTGCTCTCTCCGTCCCTGGAGGTCCCGTTTTCCAGCGGTCTCCTCCTCCACTCCACTCTACACCTCGCTCCCAGAGACGTCCTCCGGATCTGCTCGCTGCCCTGACGTCCACCCAGGCTCAGCTCCGGCTGCCGGCTTCCTGAGGCATCCCAGCACCACACTCCATGTGCTGCCCAGAACCTCTCGCTCCCCTTCTTTCTTATTCAGCTCAGAGCCCAGGGATCATGACTTCCACGGCTCTTACAAACAACCTACACCTTTGTCCTTTGGGCACACCACCTAGCGAAGACCAACCCAGCAAGAACCGAACTGTCCACCTTCTCTGAACACATACCCCCCCACAGATGTGCAATGCTAGTGGGAGTCACACAGCCAAGCTGGCTGGATTCACCCGAATTCACTCAAGTGGCCCTGAGCAGGTCCCACTTCAACCAATGGCTCTTCAGGGCACTCATTCTCCACGCCACGACGACAATTTCCAACCTTCCCGGAGGAGATCTCCTCTGGATCTCCTCTGTGCCTCTCCCTCGCCTCCGACTCAATACAGGGGAAAAAAAATTAACTGAATTTAACTAAACCAGCAGGGAGGAACTCCCTTAATTTCACTCCCAAACCTTCCAACCTAGGTCCCTCGGTTAATGAAGGAGACCTCTCTCTTGTCCAAGCCGATGTCTCCTCTACGGTTAGATCCTTCCCATCAGAATTGAACATGCCTGTCGTAAAGGCTCGTGGCAGATGTTGACACCGTGTCATTTCTTCCCGGGGCTCTGAAGGTCAACGTGAAGAATTTAGCAAGCCTCAGCGCCTCTCCCACTAAAAGCACATGCGTGCACACTCTCCCACACCTCTCCCCCAGTGACCTCCTCCAGTGTCACCGTCGCATCACGGCTCAACTTCTTTAAAGAACTCTCTATTCCGAAACAACTACAGATGAGTCAGATAGAACGTCTAAGATTTGTTTTAAATAATCCAGTGGTGAGGGGCCCCTGAAGAGCTCAGCCGGTTAAGCGTCTGCCTTTGGCTCAGGCCATGATCCCAGGGTCCTGGGATGAAGCCCTGCTCAGCGGGAAGCCGCCTTCTTCCACTCCCTCTGCCTCTCCACCCAGCTTGTGCGCTCTCTCTCATGCCTGCACACGCTCTCAAATAAATAAATAAACAAACAAATAAAAACTTAAACAACGACAATAAAATCCAGTGCTGAGGTACAGAGACGTGGGGATATAATTTCGTTGTTGAAGCTGAGTGCTGGGTAGTGGGGCTTCTTCCACCATTCCATCTACACCACAACACGTACGTGTACCGGGGGCGCCTGGGTGGCTCAGTGGGTTAAGCC
Source organism: Neogale vison (assembly GCF_020171115.1). Taxonomy (NCBI): domain Eukaryota; kingdom Metazoa; phylum Chordata; class Mammalia; order Carnivora; family Mustelidae; genus Neogale; species Neogale vison. Next base: position 26,608,034 of record NC_058101.1, on the reverse strand, counting down.
TCTGCCTTCGGCTCAGGTCATGATCTCAGGGTCCTGGGTCAGAGTCCCACATCAGGCTCTCTGCTCAGCGAGGAGCCTACTTCCCCCCGCTCTTTCTGCCTGCCTCTCTGCCTACTTGTGATATCTGTCAAGTAAATAAATAAAATCTTTAAAAAAAAAAAAAAAAAAGTACCTATACAGGCAGGGTAATGGTCCTTTGAAGAGCCCGTGTCCTAATTTCCAGAACTTGTGATTATATTTCCTTAATGGCAAAGGGAAATTCAGGCTGTAGATGGGATTAATTTGCCAGTCGGCTGACCTTAAGATAGCGGGACTGTCCCGGATTCTCTTGGTGGGTTCAAAGTGATCACAAACAGCCTTAAAAGTGGGATACGGAAGCAGAATGGTAGATGAGAGTGATGCCATGTGTGAAGGACTCCATCGGCCTTTGCCAATCTCAAAGATGAAGGAAGGGGGCCAGGAGCCAAGGAACCCAGGCAACCTCTAGAAACTGGAAAAGGGAAGACACAGTCTCTGCTAGAGCCTCCAGGCAGGATTCACCCCGTACGACCTTCATGTTCGCTCAGGGAGGCCCACTTCAGAGCTCTGACCTCCAGAACCGCAAAATGATAAATCCGGATTGTTTAAGGCACTGAGTTATGGTACTTTGTGATAGCAGCAACAGGACGCTAATACAATTTGTTAGAGATTGTCCGTAATACTCTTGAAGGCTTGTCTCTCTTTCCTCACCTCCACATCTCTCGTCTGGATTCTACCCCCACTTCATCCCTGATGTGCTCCAAACACGGCCAACTCCAGGGCGCACTTTGAGCGGCTGGCCTTCTCCAGGCACTGGGGCCTCTTCTCCATGTCCCTCTCTAGGGTCTGAGCAATAGCCACTCATGGGGCCTCAAGCAGCAGCTACCATTTCCAACTTCATCTTCATCCCAGAAAACTTACTTCTGAGCTCCTTCAGACTGGATGCGTACAATGGCTTGAGGCGCTCCCAATCAGTCTACTCCAAACTAGAGCCTCCCCTTCTCCTTCTCCCCAAATCCAACCCTTTCCTGGTCTTTCCTGACAGAGTAAATGACAATGCTGCTGCCTGCTTTCTGGCCATGAGGAGATCTAGCCTGGGGGCCTTCCCTGACCCACCCACCCTGTCTTTGGGTTCTCTCTCCTTCCACCTCTCAGGCCATTTGCTCCTCTTTAATCTCCTGTCATCACGAGCAAGGCCAGGCCACTCTCACTGGAGCTATGACAGCGTCCTAACACCCATGTCCCCACCTCTAACCCCACCTCAACATGGCAGTACGAGTATTCTCCGTAAATACAAATCTACTCCAAAACCACCAAGTCCCCCCTGCTGTCTCTGGGGTCAGCTCTGGCCACCCACGCCTTGCCTGTCAGGACCGACTTCATTCCACTCCTCACACGCCTCACACGCCTCACACTCCCCACCCCCATCTGAAGGTCCTTCCCCAGCTTCTTCACCAGGCTGCGCCCCATCACGCTCTCAGGGAATCCCTCGCTGACCACCCCCAGGCTCCGGGAGTGCCTGTCTCGGAAAGTAGAATGGCCCCTGCAAGATGTCTGCGCCCTCATCCCTGGAGCTGTGAATCTGTGACCCCACATGGCAAACAGGATTGTGCAGGTGTGATTAATTTAAGGATCTTGAGATGGGGACATGACCTGGATTATGTGGGTGGGCCCGGGGTAACCACAAGGTCCACAGAGGAAGGAGACAAGAGGCAAGAGTGCAGAGACGCGCCAACAGAAGCAGAGTTCCAAGGGGGGATGTGAAGACGGAGGAAGGGCTGTGAGCTGTGAAATGTAGGCAGCCGCAGACACTGGAAAGGACAAGGGAATACATCCTCCCTCAGAGCCTCTGGAAGGTGTGCAGCCTGGTGACACCTTGATTTTAGGACATTTGACCTCTGGAGCTCTAAGAGAATAAATGTGTCATTTGAAACTACTAAGTATGTGGTGTTTTTTTTTACAGCAGCAATAGGAAACTTCCACCACATAAGCCCTGCTTCCCACCCGGGGCACCTGTATGACATCCCTACCTGGCTGCGAGGGAGGCTGGCAAGAGTGGTCTTCACCTGAGCAGCCATGACTAATGAACATTAGAAATGGAAAATGGAGGGGCGCCTGGGGGGCTCAGTCAGTTAAGCGTCTGCGTTCGGCGCGGGTCATGATCTCAGGGTCCTGGGATCAAGCCCCACATCGGGCTCTCTGCACAGTGGGGAGCCTGCTCCCCCCACCCGTCTGCCTGTCTACTTGTGATCTCTCTGTCAAATAAATAAATAAAATCTTAAAAAATGGGGCACCTGGGTGGCTCAGTGGGTTAAGCCGCTGCCTTTGGCTCAGGTCATGATCTCAGGGTCCTGGGATCGAGTCCCACATTGGGCTCTCTGCTCAGCAGGGAGCCTGCTTCCCTTCCTCTCTCTCTGCCTGCTTCTCTGCCTACTTGTGATCTCTCTCTGTCAAATAAATAAATAAAAACACTTAAAAAGAAATCTTAAAAAAAAAATAGAAATGGAAGATGGATAATGAGGAACAACTAGCAGGCAATGTCTCAGAGGGTCCTTGTGGCAAGGTATGTAACAGAGAACAAGGTAGAAACAATCTGAACTGGTTAAAAAGTTACAGTGAACCCTATGACGGAGTCCCGTGCAGCTATTTAAAAAGTAAAGTTAATGGGCACCTGGATGACTCAGTCGCTTAAGCATCCAACACTTCGTTTCAGCTCAGGTCATGATCTCGAGGTTGTGGGATCAAGCCCCATGTCGGGCTCTGCCCTGAGCTCATAATCTGCTTCAGATTCTCTCTCTCTCTCACTCCCTTGCATGTGCAACCAGTGAAGCTGCCACACAGGTACTGCTATAAAATCTGTACAAGATACAGTAGTAAGTTAAAGCATGTTAGAGAGTGACGACGCATAGGCCAATACTGGAAATGTCGCTCATTTCATCAACAGACGCAGAGCCTTGCTTTTTGCCCAGCACTCGACCTGAGGCCCACACGTGAACACAGCCGACCAGGCCTGCCCGCACTCACCGCCCCTGCACTAAAGGAAGCCCCTTCCAGAATACCACAGAAATCATTCATGTCATCCCTAGGGCCTAGGGGAGGGGCTGGGAGATCACCAAGGGGCTTTTCAGGTTCTCTTCTCAACCATTTACATGTTTTACTCTGAGCATGTATTATTTTTGTCATACAAAAAGTTTAATAAAAATTAGCAAACTAATATCCAGCAGACCAGCTATCTAAAGCCCACAGCATGTAATTCAGAGTGCATTTGGCCATTTTCTTCCTCCCAGTAGGAATGTGCCCTTGGTGTTGGTCACTCCGCTCTCTTGGCCTCGGTTTCCTGGCTGAGAGGGGAGAGAGGCTGGTGTCCAGCCCATCTGACCGCTCGGGGGGCGGGGAGAGTCCAGCAGAACCCAGGCTGTCACCAACACGATGTCAACGGCAGGGCAGCCTACAAAGCCGGGAGCCTGCGTTCCTGCTCGCGCCCCGCGCAGAAGCACAAAAGACAGAGTGGGAGGCATGGAGGGTGATCGCTCCGAGGCCAGATGCTGAACAAAAAACCCAATCTGTGGTGGTAAATCACAGGGTCTGGAGGTATAGAAGCACAAAGATCTTATTTCCATCAGTAAAAAATTTGGTGGCCTTTGAAAAACAATGTGCCACACTTTATTAAAAATAGAATCTGGGCTGGGACAAGTTCCAACAAGAAGACTGTAATGTTAGCTCTTCAGAGCCCTTCTGAGAGCAATTCTGTGACTGCCGAGGGGGGGCTACAAAATCAGCAAATAAACACCAAGAACAACCGGGAAGGGGGAAGCGTAGATGCCTCAGATGCACAGAGAAAAGGCGTTTCTTTTCAAAGCGATTTTAAAAGCAGTTTATAAGGAAAGCATATTAGAATGTCTTCCACGGGGGAATAAAAAAGACACAGAACCTCGCCCCAGAGAATGATACCATCAGAACGACACTGCGAGGTCTATAAAAGCCGATGAGACGATCGCCATCATATGGCAGTGCCTGAGCAGAAAACCGCAGAGACCAGGAAGCGTCCCTGGAGATCAGCTAGACCCATTTCACAGACAATAAAACCAAGGCCCAGAGAAGTAAGCCTCCTTGCCTAAGATCACCTCGAGACAGCCCACTTCTGCGAATCCTAGGATAGGCGGCCTCGCTCAAGGCTGCCCAAAGAAGGGACACACACACAAAAGGCCAGAAACAACATGTAAGGATTTCCTGAGTACTCAGAGAACAAGCTTTTAATAAAAAGTCAAGGGTTGAAATATATGACAAAGTGAATGTTGTTGGCTGAAAACACATTTTAAGGTCTATGTTCAAAAGGCCATTCTACTTATCAAGTTAAGTTTTCAAAGTACAAACATACACCAAGAACGAGCTTTCACAAGGACTGGTAGTCCCTGACTTCTGATGACTGAAGGTCATTTTTACAGCCTCCCAGAGAGAGTGAAATGAAAATGAGGTGACACAGCCCGAGAGCTCAGGATGAGTCAGGAGCCACCTGCCACAATTTAGGGATGGTTACGGAGGAGTTGCATCATTAGTCATCATAACAACAAAAGATAACACACATCAGCCTTACTACGCCCAGTCACTGCCGTCAGGACGGGATGTGTATTTTACTCCTGTCACCATTACCTCACCATTTAACTCTGGAGGTGAATGCCATTATTGTCCACATTTTAAAGATAAGAGGACTGGGACCTAGAGACGGTAGTGAACTTTATCCAAGTTCGCACAGCCAAGTGCGGCGAACTGGGTTTGAACTCACCCCAGGAGGCTCCCGACAACGAAACTGTTCTGACTCTCAAGGAGCGTCAAGAGAATCCCAGAATGGCAGAAGGAAAACTTGAAGAGGTCACAAAGCTGTACAGGCAAACCCCTAACTCCAAGGCACCCCATGAAATAGCCACAGTGAGCAGCACACCTGTCCTTTTCTATAGAATCTCTACAGGACACTGCAACCTGTTTAAAGCAAATATACAACAGAGGTTGGAAGTCAGGAAAAACTCGGGATGTAGTCAATAGAAAAACGGACTTTCTTTTGCCCCAAATGGTTTTAAGTGCTGTGAACCTTTAGCCAAGCAGGAAAAGTAAATAATATTAAGTTTAACAAGGCAAAAAGAGAAAACAGCATCAAAAAGTAGAAATGAGGGCACCTGGATGGCTCAATCCGCTAAGTGTCTACCTCCGGCTCAGGTCATGATCCCAGCCCCGCATCAGGCTCCCTGCTCACCAGAGAGCCCGCTTCCCCCTCTATCCCTCTCCCCTACCTTGCTCTCTCGCTCTCTCAACAATAAATAAAATCTTTAAAACAAAATAGAAATGAGTTCTAAGGGGTAAAACACTTTATACCTAATAATGAAATAATGTGCAATCTTACTGCTCTAACTTGTAAATTTTTAGTTACTGACGGTTATATAAGGAAAACAATGTCATAGAAAAAGAACCTACCACAAGAACGCATAACAAAATATATTTTTTTAGACTTTTTTTTTTTTTTAAATTTTAAAGTAACCTCTTACACCCAATGTGGATCTCAAACCCACAACCCCTGAGATCAAGAATCACACGCTCCAGGAGCGCCTGGGTGGCTAAGTCAGTGAAGCATCCAACTCCTGATTTTGGCTCAGATCGTGATCTCAGGGTTGTGAGATCGAGCGCCCCAACGGGCTCCAAGCTCAGTGCAGAATCGCTTGGGATTCTCCCTCTCCCTTTGTCCCTTCCCCGACTCATGCGCTCACTCTCATTCTCTCTCTCTCTCTCTGTCTCTCTTGTTCCAAAAAAAAAGTCACACGCTCCAGCTGAGCCAGCCAGGCACCCCAAAATGTGTTATTAATACAGCTTGCTCAATTCTCAGTGTTAAGATTATAACGGGGTGAGGGTGTGGGGAAGGGGGAGAGAACTGGTATGAATTATATATCAGGAAAGTTTCCTTTTTTTTTTTTTTTTTTAAATCCAAAGGAAGCTGCGAGCTATCTGTCATACCTCTAAAAAATAGAAATACAGGCTGTAATTCTGAACAAAATATCCACTGTAGCTCTAAAAGACAGAAATGCAGGCTCAGAACTGGTGTGGCCACTTCCCTGGCCCTTGAGCTACGGCCCCCACTTTCCCTTCTCCTCACCAGTTCGCTTCGATGCCACTTCTTCAAAGCTACCTTCCTTTACCTCTCTCTCACAGAATCCTGTATGGAACGTCATAAAACTTACCATGATTTGTATTAACATCCTGGTGATTATTTAACATGTTTTCCCGCTGAACCACAGGTTGGGAAGTGATGGTCCATGGACCAAATCAGGCACAGCTACTTTTGTAAATAAAGTTGTACTGGCATACGGTCACAACTGTCCACTGATTTATTGCAGCTACTTTCACAATAGTGGAGTAGTTGTGACTGAGACACTGTGGCCCAAAAAGCCCAATATCTTTACCATCTAGCCCTTGACCGAAAAGCCTGGTGATCTCTACACGAGACCATAACCTCCATGAAGCCAGGCTCTATCAGGTCTGGTTGGTTTGCCAGGACCTAACAGAGCCTCTGGCGTGTAATAAGGTGCCGACATCAATCTGCCGACTGAGTAATGTGCAGACGGGGGCAAGGGGGTAAGTAGAACAGGCCACGCATTCAGAGACTGCACGTCTATACATTCCATTCCTCTCGTCCGCTCTTGTCCAGCCCAAGCCAGATTACACTTATTATCCTTCTTCTACTCCTAAAGAAAGGGAGAGAACCTGCTCACCTTCACTCCATCTGTAAAGGCAGAGACACGACTCTAATGTAGGCCATTCGGATTCCGAGCCCAGGCCCCTGACCGCCAGTCAGGGGAGAGGATCTTCTCATTCATATTTTTAGTAATCCCCGAGCTGCAGATCCAGGGACTAGGCAGAGAGCCAGAGCTGCCTCCGAGCACGTGGTCCCTGGCTCTCAGGCACTCACGCCCTCGTCACCTAACCCCCCAGTGGCGCGACAGCCCAAGGTGGCTATGGATGTCCGTCCTGCTCAGACAGCAGACCGGTCACCCAGTCCCAGGGAACAACACTGAACAAAACTCTCCATTCAGAAAAATCATTCCCAGGGACTCCCCAGCCCTGAGGTTAATGGAGGTTGATGACCTAGCCAAGGTCAGGTGTTCGTATGAAGCAGAGGTCTGCTGTGAACCGGGGATCTGAACACCGTCACATTGCAACCCCAGCTCCCGGTGCGAGAGCGCTCAGCCCCCTCCCGGGCCTCTCCAGGCTTTCCCCGGGGGCCGTCATCCACAAGAAGGCAGTTAAAGTACATTTCCATCCTGCGCCACAGTAGCGGGCCATTTCCACGTCTTACAGGATACTGGGGAGGGAGAAAGAAGTGGAAAAAAAAAAAAAAAAACTCAACATGACTTCATTTAATGATCATAACACAGAAACAAAGACGTCTGCTGCTGAAGAAAGATGACCCTGGGATACATAATGATCCCCAGTCATCACGGGAAGGGACATTAAAGAGCAGCCAGAGACTCTGGTTTGTAAAACAGCTCTCCACATGCCTAGCGACAGTGTAAAAAAGTCCTCATGCAAAGAGAAAATTTCAACTCAAAAGCAGAACAAAAGATCCTGGTCGGTGTCTATCTTCTGGCTGAGGGGGAGAAAAAGGAAATTTCACCCACAGTCACTGAACTCAGTGTGCTACAAGCAAAAACTCCTTCCCAATCCAACGTTCTACAACCAAGCCACCAAGAAGGCCACCCTGCTCATGAGGTCTCCGCAGCTCCTACTTTACCCCGGAGCCCCTGCCGTCACCGTCACTCCCCAGAAAAGCGGCACGGGAAGGCCCCGGCTCCCAGCAAAGCCCCAGGTCAAAGAGGACAGCTCTGCAAATTTGACTTCTATGGGGATTTTGAGTGTTCTCCACCCACCCAACGCCCTTTAGTAATTCAAGCTCGAGGTCTTCATCAATGAAACACCAGGACACCAGCACCCCATCCCAGCATGGGAGAACGCAGGTGCTGGTGTAGCCGGATGGGTCTGCGCGGACCCGGCTCTCTGAATCAGTCCTGCACCATCAGACATATTTTACTCTAATGGAATGAAAGCATCTAGTACTGACTCTGAAATAGAAAACATAAAATTCGGGGCACCTGGGTGGCTCTGCCAGTTAAGCGTCTGCCTTTGGATCAGGTCAAGATCTCAGGGTCCCAGGATCGAGCCCCCATCAGGGTCCTTGCTCGGCAGGGAGCCTGCTTCTCCCTCTGCTTGTGCTTGCTCGCTCTCTGACAAATAAATAAAGTCTTTAAAAAAAAAAAAAAAGAAAGAAAATAGAAAATTCTGCTCTCTCTTCTCTCATCCCCAAACAGGGTGGCAATGGGAGAAAAGAGACGAGTCAGGAATTCTTTACGGCAATATCACTCAAGGTATTATTACTGCCAGGAGCTAAGTTCAGAAACTAAGAACAGGTAAGACGAATGGATAGAGTAATTTTGTATCTGTCAAGTTTAATCATAAAAGAGGGGTTTGTGTGCTTATGTATCTAGGGAGTTTTTAACTCCATTTTGCTAATAATTCTTTTTTATTGTATTTTACAAAAATACCAGTCTGAGACAGATTGAAAGGCAAAGTAAAACTGGTCCTTCCCTACAGACTCGGAAAATAATTGCCAACAACAAAACAGTTAAATGAAATGGAGCTTGTTTTCCTGAACGTGTGAATTGCTGCTCAAGCTCCCTTCTAAGGAGAGGAACGCAAACTACAAGTGCTCGAGGACACCACTCTCCCCCGGACTGGCAGAGACCACAAGGGTTCTGGAGAGCACGCAGCTTTGGCAAGGCTGTGGGTAACGAGTCGCACATATTGCTGCTGGTGGAGGGCAACTTGGCGAAATCCATCCAAGTTACAAACGCAAATCCATTTCTAAGAAATGAGGTGACAGCTCTATCCCCACACGTGAAAATGGTATGTGGACATATGGATGGATAGATGTTCCCTATAGCCTTGTTTGTAAAAGCCGGAGACTGGAAAACTACCTTTCTGCCCATTGTGGGGGGCTGGTTAAGCCAGGGCAGTACATTCAAGGAACTGAAGACTCCGCAAGCCATTAAAAAAGAATCGGGACGCTCTTCCCAGACTAGCCCTACCCACCTCCAAGTCACAGAAAGCAAGGGGCAGATCAGGATAGACCAGCACAGGCTAAAAGCACTGCTTGTGTTTTTAAAAAACTACGAGAGAAACATATCTGCTTCTATGTGCATAAGACACCAATGAACGGAAGCAGAGGGAACTGCGAGCAGAAACTGCGCGGAGACCAGGACTGGACGGTGCGTGTGTCGTCAACATTATAGCCTGCTGCACAGTTGGAAACTCCTACGGTGGAAACTCATCTTTTTTAAAACTTAAAAGTTTTGTTTTGGTTTTTGTTTTTTTTTTTAGAAGAAACGGAGCTTAGGGGCACCTGGGTGGCTCAGTCGGTGAAGCCTCTGCCTTTGGCTCAGGGCATGATCCCAGGGTCCTAGGACGGAGCCCCGCGGAGGGCTCCCTGCTTGCCACCTGGGGCGCGGGCAGTCTGCTTCTCCCTGGGCCCCTCCTCGGCTTGTGCAGGTGCACGCGTGCTCACGCTTTCTCTCTCTCTCTCTCTCCCTCTCTCTCAAATAAATAAGTAAATAAAATCTTAAAAAAGAAAAAGAAACTGAGCTTAGCTACTTCATGTGTTTCTCAGCTAGGAACACCCAACTGTGCGCGCCAGGTAATACAAGAGTCTGTCAGATGCCTATGAGATGGCGAAAAGTCTCCGCCTACGTGATGTGCCCTCATCGTCAGGAAAGGGAAAAACACAGTATCTTACTGATGATTACAAAAGTCTCGTCACACGCCATCAGCCCCTTGTCTACCATCGACATTTCAGTAGGAAATCACAGCTTCTTCCTCCTTCTGTCCCCTCTGTGCTCGCCTGGCCCCCACCTGGTCTCCAACTGGAAGCCAGGCTCCCCTGCCCCGTGGAGCTCCTCTTCTCACGCTGCTCCCAGCAGGAGGGGTTCCTCACGCCTCAGACTCAGAGAGGCTGAGTCACCGGGCCCGTGTCTGGAAAGCTACAGAGTGGCAGCGTCAACACTGGAACCTGAGACCTTGGACACCAGGACACTTTCTGTTACATTGTCTGGACTCCAGGGCTAGTGCAAAAGCCAGGGGCACCAGAAGAAAACACTAGGAGAAAGGTCAGGTCCTGGGTAAGCACCAAACGTTAATGATTCCACTGCAGCCCCACAATGCCCCAGGGAGGGAAGTTCTCTTGTCACCCCCATGTTAACGGGTGACAAGCAGCATCTCTGGAAGTGGGAACAACGGCAACCCACAGTAGCGGGGGACATCCAACCAGATCTCCATGGGCTCACCGGTCTCCCAAGGAAGCTGACTAACCTGTCATCTACTAACTGGTATAACAGTGTTCCTCCAGGGGTGCCTGGCAGGCTCAGTCGGTAGAGCAGAAGACTCTTGATCTTGAGGTCATGAGCTCAAGACCCAAGGTGGACAAAGAGATTACTTACAAAAAAGGGGGGGGGGCTCCTCAAATAGCCAGTTAATTGAACCTGCCATGAAGAACCTCTTATCTGAGCCAATGCCTCCCCAAACTAGAACCCATGAATCCCAGAGGGAGGTGAGATCATCTTAGGTAGCTCAAATATGAACACTTCCAACTCTAGCAATTCTGCATCTTTTTATCGACTTATCATCGACATACAGCACTATATTAGTTTCAGGTGTACAGCAGAATGATTCTGATATTTGCATCTCTAGCAATTATGTTTTTGATATGCATTAGAAAAGCATATAACTAGCTCATCAAACCCATTACCTCACAGATGTCTTAGCACAAAACGAGGCCAGATTAAACGAAGTTGAACAGATTTAAGGAAAACTACTATGACATTCAAGTGATTCAAAGACATAGGGAAAAAGTGCGAATAAAAAGAGTGAAGGCTGGCAATGGGAAGAAACTGCAGCATTCAACACACACCAGTTCTGAAGGCCACTTTTTTATTTTTATTTGCCCTCCCCCTGTAGACCACACTGCTTCTCTGAGGTATCCCCAAAGGCAGTATCCCCAAAAAATAAAGCACGCTGAAAAGCTGCACTTAAATGGCCGTGTCCTTTGGAGGCTTAATCTGGGGCTGACCCCAGGCCTGGTCTGTGCTGAGTAACTCTACCTGTACCTACAGTAGATCAGTAATACCCAGTAACCACTTGGAGTACATCCCTCCACACTATGAGAAGTGTCTGACTTGGGGAATAAATCCGAGGGCCTCCCTACTGTCCTATCACCTGCTACAGTGCAGAGCTGAGTGGGAGAGAGCTGTGGGGCTCCCCTAGCCCCATTCCTCTCCCACCACAAACCAGTGAGAAGGGAACCCCCCGCTTCCTCGCACCTGCACTCAGAACCACACCACAAGGTGAATTTTGCCTTTGCTTGTGCCCAACCCCCGCCCCCATCCCACTCCTCCCCAAATGCCCCCTAACCACAGATAGCAGGTCAAAATGAAAGCAGAATTCCAATAAACCAGGGAGTCTCAGAGGTCGGTGGGTTGTCCTTCCCCGTGTTCGGTGTATCCGTAAACTACCTCAACTTATTGGTAGCTTTCCCTAAATCTGTTCAATTTCTTTTAACAATAGCTTTGTGCTTTGAGTAAACGGAAGGAAACCATTAATTCCCTACAAGAAAGAGGACTACGGAACGTAATGTGTGTGAGAGCATCGCAGTTCACAAAATGCTTTCACAGGCAGTATGATCTCCTTTGAGTCTCCCCAAAAATGCTGTGCAAAAGGTATTTTATCACCTTCCTCTTTGTGTTATAAAGAGATGAAGAAACGGGCTTCGAGATCTACCTAGCAGGATTCCAAATCCCAAACTCTGTGCACTTGAAAGCTGTAGGGAAGAAAGAAGTCGGTCTCTTTTTCTTCCCCTTGGGACTTGCTGTTCTAAGTGTGCTCCCCAAGCTGGGAGAACCTGGCCGTGCTAGAGACACAGAATCTCATCCCCCACTCCAGACCCACTGAATGTGACTCTGCATTTTAACAAGGTCCCCAGGTAATTCCTGTGGACAGTGACATGTGACGAGCACTGCCTCCGGGCACAGCAACTCTTCATTCTGGCTCGCTACATACAGACCCCCACTCCCTTCTCCTGTAATCCTTGGTTGAGCAGCTGGCACAGATGTGCCTGTGCCGAGCGCCCTGTCCTTGCCGAGCTGCCCGTCTGACACGGTGGATTCTCAGTTTCAGAGGCTTATCAAAATCAGCTGTGGCACTTACAAAAAATAAAAATCCCAGGTGCCTCAAACCCACCCCAGAGCTACCTACACCCTGCCCAGCAGCCGGAGGCTCTGGGATTAGGGCCACAGGAGCCACACACCAAAAGAGCTCCACGCCATGCAACCGTGTCGGGGCCCATTTGGCAACACCCAGGAAAGCCGCAGCCAGGCGCATCCTCGGAACAGCTCTTCCGTTTCACGGCCTCCGTCCTGGAGAAATGAAGGCACGTGTGCAGTTCCCTGCAGCACCGTTTCCAGAGAAACACACTGCCTTTCTGAAAGAACGTCAAAAAGCAACTGGGTGAACAGGAAAACTCCCGAAGTCCAGCCTTGCGGCTGCTCTCCACGGAAGAGGCCCCGCAAACGGACACACGTTCAGCAAAGCCGACTGCGGTTCAGCAAAGCGTGCGCGCCGTGCCCTGAACAGAGAGGCCAGGACAGCGCAGGAAGGCGGCCCGGATGCACTCTCGGCGCCCCGCGAATGCACCGTCTCACTTCTGGTCTGTAATCTTCTCACTGTCCACTTTCACCTCCTTGTTACCGTTCTCTCGGCCTCTAGCTTCCATTCCTGCCCTCCCGCTCTGGATTTGCCCTTCCGTCCTCCCTGTCTTCCCCTGCGTCCCCGCCCTTTCCCTGTTTTCAGACAGAAGCCACACTGCCATCCTGACTCTCAAGCCTGGGAAAACTGTCCCCTGAGTCCCTGGATTAAAAATCACCCGGCCCCATAAACACAGGAAAAGATGTCTGGCCTTGTTAGTAAACGGGGAAGCAAACATTTTAAATCACCAGGATACCCCCTCCCAACCATCAGCCTGGCAAAACGTCAGACTCAGGATATCGGGCGTCTGCAAGCCCGCGAGTAGCTGGCGCTCCCCAACGCCGCCAGTGGGACGCACCCGGGCACACCTGCTCTGGAGAGCGACCTGGCAATGTACTAAGAGCTGAAGATGCCCCTTTCCTTGGATCCAGCAATTTCTCCTCGAGGCAGGTCCCACAGAGAAACTTGAAACAGAGGCATAGGGCGACAAGTTCAAAGCTGTCATGACAAACACAACACATGGTAAACCCAAGTGCTACTCAACAATAAAATCAATACCAAAAAAATTAACAATGCGTTATATGTTGGCTAACTGAATGGATATAAAAAATAGAATAAAATGAATACTTGGGAGCAGATTCGTGACGGAAGCTCAGATAGCAGCGAATAACCCAGAATTCACACATTCCAATGGGTAAATCTCAAAGCCATAATTGAAGGAAAAGCAAACTGAGAATGAGCTGTTCAGTATCAGAGAGCGCGTTTCGAACAGGAGAAAATGACAATGTATCCGGCTGACGGACACATCTAGTTCAAGTCTATAAACGTCAAGTTCGGAGCAGCGGTCACTGTCCAGAAGAAGGGGGAGTGAGATGATGAAGTGTTCGCTTGTGCTTGTAGTGTTTTCTTTCCTCACTGGGCGGTGGATGGAAACACACGGGTGGTCCCCTCTCTTATTCTCCGTATTCTTCTGTGCGCCTGAAATCTATCATCACCCAGAAAAAGAGTCATAAGTCCAAACTACTTTTAAGCACGATTAGGCTCTGAAAGTGGCATCAGAACTGGAAGTGCGGAAGACCGGACCAAGAGGTGGAAAGTGAAGCTTTGAGAACCAACAGGGCTTCTTCCACACTTACAACATCCAGCACAAACAACCGTTCTTAAAACTGTAGTAAAACTGCATGTCAAGGACTTACGACATACCCCAAATTCTTGGCAACAAGCTCAGTACAGAAACATTCCAAGAAGCCTTTAATGACAGGGTTGATTGTTGATACAGAATTTATTTCTCTCAAAAAAGTATTTGCTCATTCTTTTGGGGGTGGCTTTTTCTCTTAAAGTATCATCAGGCCTTTCAAACCCTTAGATTAGCATTTGGTTTCATCACAATCAAAGACGTTACAAGAATGTGCATTAAAATAGGCCAGAAGTATTACGTCTCCTAAAAGACACCGAACTCTTCCAGTCCCTTTGTTTGGGGCTGGTTCCATGAATAGGTTGGAGATAAAGCCACCAGGAGAGACCTTTCTGATGATACCACAGAGTTACACACTATCATAAAGCCTCAAGTCATCTGAATGAACTAGACACAGCAGGCTGGGGAAAAGGGGACATGAAAACTACAGAAATTTCTCTTAAATGCTAAGAGGACCCAAACTGAAAGTTACTTTCTATTACAAGCCAAAATACCAAAATTCCACATTAGTCAAAAAAATAAGTAGGTTTTATTGTATTGGTGAACTGGATAAAAAGTTGATATTTAGAAAATAATATTACAATCTTTCATGCTAACTAAATATTGGCATTCAACTTTGTTTTCCTCTAGGATTCCAAGAAAAAACAGGGAAAAAGCTATAGGCCCAATTGTCAGGTCCTGACCCAACACAAACATCTACATGTTACACCAAAAGACCAGAAGAAGAGAATTTTTCTTTAAACATCAGCCCACCCCACCCCAGGCTACAATTTTTAAAATCTGATGACTATCACAGTAGACCCTCATACGGGACTTTAACCACTCCCAGATGAGACGTTAAACCAAGCTTACAGTCTCCAATTATCTTCGAGAACGGGAAGCAACTGTAACAGTACTAGAGGAAGAGATAAATTATGTCTCCTCCCAAGTTATAAGATGTACATACTTTTTTAATAGTTTAAAAATTTTTTTCCAGCTAGTCTCAAAATACTGCCTCAGGTGATTGACTTAACAAGATAAAACGATCTCTATAAAATCCTCTAGCTTTGTTTCAAATTTTTACTAATTCTACCTACCCTTCATATCAGGGAAACTTCATTTACTTAAAACAATTCAAATATGGCACTCACTGTGGTATCCAATAATATCCTAGGACTGTTCAAGGAATACTAAGTTGCGAATATCTGGTATATTCGACAGTTTTAAATAAGGTGGTTAGGTCCTTAAATGGTTGAGAGCCAATTAAGGATTTTTTTTTTTTTAACACTTTAAATATATGCCAAATGTATATGTCAATAAAGCAGTTAAAAAAGAAATTATAGTGCTTGGTTCATGACATAGTGTGTTCAGGAGTTTCAAAGTGAAGAAATGACAGGTCAGTGCCCATCTAGGGACGGGAACTTCTCCCTTGGTTTGCGGTGCTGGTGAAGCCAAGGCCCACCATTCCGTCCTCACAGGACATTCCGCCTTCCACAAGACTTCCCATCTGTGTGCTGAACTTTTCGTCAGTCGATGGTAAGTAGGTGCCACTGGCCCAAAGACGACTGAGAGAGAAAGTGAACCCCCAGGCCAGAGAAACCCCTTCTGCCCCCACCCTGGGTGCACCCTCTTTTGGGAAATCCCAAAGCCTGTATCCTTCCATGAGCTTCTGGCAGCAGTATCGTCAGGGATGGACCTCTAGAACACCTGGCCCCTCCCACAGCATCAGACTTTTCACAAAGTGCCTTGAATTATCTTTCAGATGCTAGCCCCATCTTGGGAAGGAACTTTTTTTTTTTTTAAAGATTTTATTTATTTGACAGACAGAGATCACAAGTAGGCAGAGAGGCAGGCAGAGAGAGAGGGTGGGGGAAGCAGGCTCCCTGCCCAGCAGAGAGCCCGACGTGGGGCTCCATCCCAGGACCCTGGGATCATGACCCGAGCCGAAGGCAGAGGCTTTAACCCACTGAGCCACCCAGGCGCCCCGGGAAGGAACTTTTTTTATAAAGACTCGAAGAAGTACTGTTCACTAAGAAGCTCTGGACAGCCCCCCAAAACACATCAGTTTTACAAGGTGAGAAAGACTTGGGTCCCAAGCAAGACAACAATGTGTCCAACGTTACCATTACTCTCATGCTTAACTGAAGAGACAGGCGCTGCGACAGATGCCCATTCGAAGGTACTAGATTCATGTCCTCGTATAAAACAAAACAAACAAAAAAAGAACTCGGACCAAATGCAAACTATACTAAAGAAACACCTGCTGTGGTATCAGCCTTTTCACTGTACTGCTTCTGAGACTCTGCCGCACCTTCAGCTGTGCAGGTAAATGCACCTTACTGAAACTGTTCAGTCTTTACCAGTGTCACACACACAAAATAAGAAACTGCTGGGACTCATCTCATTCATTTATGGAGCACCTGCCCATAGTACATGCCAATGCTAACACAGCACGTCCTCAACAAATGGTTGCTTACGGGAACAAAAACGTAGTCAATCTGACACCCAGCATTTTCTCTATGGTACATCTTACAGCACTATTAACAAATGAAATGAAGATTCGATGATTCAGACCAATTTGCATTGGTACAAGTCTAGAGGACACAACTGGTTTCTCCGAGCAAAGGCTTCCTCTAGAGAAAATTTCTTAAGCTCTTCAAACTGAAATCTTACGGGGGGTGGCGGGGGTTAAGAGGGTGAAACCAAAAAACTTTCCATTTGCAAGGTGATTAATAGGAAGTTAAAACCATTGATCTGGACAAAAATCAGAGGATTACCAACAAGGGACATTTCCTCATGCTTGGTAGCAGCTAGTGCATTTTAAAAATTACAACACACTAGCCGAACAAGCCTACTTACTATCTCAGAAGCAGACACACCGGGTGGCTAAAGCTGACACAAGCAAGTTGATCAAGAACCATGGCGGCAGGATTTCACACGAATGTAAAACTCAAACAAATCGGTAGGAACCAGCATTACACTCCCAGGGGACAATAAAACCTCAGTGAATAAGGAGACAAGCCGAGGAATGGGGATCTTTTCCAACACCCCCATATCTAAACCAGGGAGGAGAAGTATGAGGAAAAGAGAAGGGCTTCATTCCTCAATCACATAAAGGATTTGCTACAAGTTTTGTTTCTGCTCGGCTGGGTCCTTTCTTGTCTGACAGAGGAAACAAGTCCGCTGTTCCAAGCTAGGTTTTGGCTTGTTCAGGTCTCACCTAGGAGAACGGTACCTCTTAATACCCTTTCTGGACACATCCGCCTGGTTAAAACACGCCAAACCTTCTTCTGCGTAGAAGAAAAGGCAATTGCCACTTGCTCCTTCTACAACTACACAAACCAGCCAGGACCTAATCATGTTAGGAGCCGAAAAGACCAAGGAGAGCCCCAGAGAGAAACTATAACCAGTCAACAGAGATTCAGAGAAGACCTACCTGGAAACAATTCATCTTCCAGGGAAGAATCTAAGGAGGGGTCTGGTGCAAATGTACATCTGATCAGGTGAAAAGACAGTTTCCTCATCCCCAAGCCTTCTCCCTCCCGTGGGAAGGGAGACTGGGAGGGGCAGGGCTGACCTGAGCAGGCTTTTATAAGGGGTGGGGTTAAGGATTCTCATCCCAGCCTTTGCATCCTGCCCTTTGCCTTGGTTTGCATAAATGAACTTGCATAAATGAACGTGGGCTTGTTTATATTAGTGGCTGCTTCCAAGAGCCTATCATCTTCATTATTCTTTAAGCCACACTGGAAGGTGGCATAATAATGAGAAAGATGTTAATAATAACAGCGAGCCCTCACTGAATGCTTGCGATGTACTAGGCCCTGTGGTACAGGAGCTCATTTAATACAACAGCCTAATGAGGGAGGAAACCACGGTCATCCCTTTTCTAGGTGAGGAAAGTAAGACAGCAACTTGTTCAAGGACAAAAAGCTGGTACATGTTCGAACCAGAACCTGCACTTGCTCAAGACACAGTGTCCAACTAGGAACAGAAAACTCCCTACTTAGGAATTATTGGCTCCTCACTTCACCCGGGTGACCATCCTAACTTTGTTGCTGCTTCAGGGACTCCACACGAGGTGTCAACTCTGCAGACACAGTACTGATGTCTTCCCTGCAGCCTGAGTTTTGCTGGAACCTGGTTGTGCCATTCTGCCCAGGTGTGCCAAGAAGCCCCAGTTGCACAGGGGCGGGGGGGGTGGTGGGTCTAGATGCTCGCTTCCTTTTGGGACCTGTGAGCTCTCAAGTTCCCAGGCTGTTTCACTACAGAGCGGTGTCACCGCACCCAGGCAGGAAAGGAACACCACCAAGAGCTAGGACTATGCCTCACTGGCCCAGCAGCCTGAGACCACACAGCAGGCAGGAGGGAGGATCAGAGATGCTCTGGTTTCCCAGTGGCCCTCACAAACTGGTCTTAGGAAAACCAGGAAGCAAGGCATCACCCTTTCGTTGCACCAAACCAATGTTAACGCCACTCGACAGGAAGGAGCAGGAGACCTGTCTCTGTGCGGAGAAGGAAGGAAAGGAGAGGAAACGGAACTCCTCCAGGAGCCACCCACCACATCTAACTGGTCCTGCGCCAGTACCTTTGCAGCTCTCACTCCGGGAAGCCCCAGCATTTGCTCTGCTGGCGGTGCTGAGAACTGAAGCCAGCGCCAGTGGGTCCTGACTGCACCCCTGAGCGAACACATGGCTCCTGAAAGCTCCTTTGCCCTCTGTGCTAATCTTGCAGGAGAATGTGGGACAGAAGATTTAAAAAGCTGTGCGATGGGGGAAGGGTAGCCAGATCGCCTTACCCCAGGGCTTCTCAATCTTGCCTTCTCAGATTCCCTTCAGGGGCCTGTATGAGAGCTTCAAGGGAGGTTTCCCCCAAACTGGCATTAAATGAGCACGTGTTCCAGCCGGGGGAGGGGCCCTTTGATGGAGGGGAGCGCCCCCCCACACACACACCCGAGAGTGAAGGCAAAGCACACACACTCTCACCCTGCCCAGGAGGGCCACTGCCTTATTCCAGGGGGGCAAGCTGAGCTCTGACAAGTGGGGGTGCCAGCAGGGTACACCCTGGGAACCCAAGGGCTGGAAGCTGTTCCTGCAAACATTGAAAAGGAAGGGAGAGTAGCAATGGGAGAAAACCAAGTTAAAGTGAGCACCGCACCATGGACCCAACCCCGCCAGAGCCCGAAGACGTCCCCTTGCTGCGACCACGCTCAGCAGCCTCGGAGGGGTCTGCAGCAGATCAGGCCAGATAACCCTGGAGACCTCCTCCACGCCCAAAGACGGCCCCGCCCTCAGGGCCTCCAAATGTTACCGCCAAATAACCTTGCCCCTCTTTCACAGGTGGAGAAATTGAGGCATCCAAAGCACATTACCGTGCTTCCCAAACCAGGTAGAAGTTCACTTCTCCAACCACAATTCTGCACTTTCAGCTTTATTACATTTCAAATTTCTCCAGATACACCGACTGCCTTTGCAAAAGTGAATTTTAAATATAGTTTAAGGAGCGAAGTCAAAATGAGACGAGGGCGGACAGGGAGACCCGTAGGGCTTTATCTACCGCAAAGGCGGGATGGGTTCCCCCCGATCCTCAGCTTATCCCCCCCACCCCCTCCCCCGAGGACGCTTCCACCGCAGCCCGAGGGCGGAGGCAAGGCGGCGCGCCCGGGCACCCGCGGGCGGGCTCCCGGGTCCCGGGGCTGGGAGGGGGGCGGGGGAATCGGGCCCCTCCCCCGGCCGCCCCGGGGGGCTGCGGGCCGCCCGCGGGGCGCAGGGGCCGGGAACTTCTGGCCGCGCCGCGCGGACCCCGGCGCCCCCCGCCCCCACCCCGGCGCCCGGCGGGTGGGCGGCCGGGGCTTCCCTTTCTTCGCCTCGCAGCGCCTCCGGCGCGACCCCCGAGGCGGCGGCGGCCGCCACTCACCATATTACAGATGGAGGCGATGTTTCGGACAGTCATTAGTCTAAAGGTTGCAGCGATCCCGCACCGCCATCTTTATAAGGTGAAAACAGGACTGTCCATGGTGGAGCGCTCGCGGGGAGGCCGGGCGGCGGCGGGGCGGCAGGGCGGCGGCGGCGGGGAGGCGGCCTGGGGTCCGGCGGGCAGTTTGGCTGGGAGAGGGAGGCCGGGAGGGAGGAGGAGGAGGAGAAGGTGGAGGAGGAGGTGGAGGAGGAGGAGGAGGTGGAGGAGGCGGGGAGGGCGGGGAAGGCGGGGAGGCGGGAGGGAGAGCGGAGGGGCGGGGAGTGGCGGAGCGAGGGAGCCTGGGCCGCGGCCGGCGGCGCGGGGAGGAGGGGCGGCCCGAGCGCGCCGCGTGCAGCCCGCGCTCCGAGTGCTCCAGCCGCGCGCCCGGCCCCCGCCCCGCCCCCGCCGCCCTCCTCCCGCGCCCCCGGTCCCCCTTACCCCGCCCCGGCCTCTCTCGTCGCCTATTTCCTGCTTCACCCTCTTAGGGTCGGAGCGCGGGGCCAGGCCCTCACTCGCGTGGCTGCAGCAGCCGCGCCTCGCGCGTCCCCCGGACCGTCCCCGACGAGGGGGCGCACGCCGCCAGGAGCCCGTGGGGACCCGGGGACGGCCTCGGGCGCGGGGCGACTCCGGGGGGGCCGGGCGCCGCGGAGAGGGCCAGCGGGGCCCCGAGGCCGTTTCCCGTCTAAGCTTTTTCCTTCCTGCCTCTCGTCCGCCGGCAGCCCCGGTTTTTCATTTGGGGCGAGTGAAGACGGCAGAGAGCAGGGATGACTACGTCCAACTTTTAGTTTCTCCCCCGCGGTTCCAGCCAGATGGCACCCGCGGGGACCCAAGGAGTAAATGGGGTCAGGACGCGGGGTTGTCGGAGAGCCCTGGCCAGCAGCGGGGCGCCTGCCTGGTAGAGGGCGCCGGGAGGAGAGAGGAATCTGGGTCTGGGCGGAGGCCAGCCGCGGCGCGCTCGGGCAGTTTGTGGCAGTAGCAGGTACAAAACAGAAGTCTGAATCCTGGAGGAGGATTAGAGACCGTCCAAGCAGCGATTGGAATCCGGATACACCGAGAACCAAACTTTTCCGCATCAAGAAAAGCAGAACTCTCCGGTACCCAGCCTCTTTAGGTTTTGAGAAGGTTTTGCTGCATCGGTGTAGACGCGTTTCCCGCATGAAAGGTCGTGGCTTCTGGCTCAAAGCGCCAATCTACACCGTTCAGCCGATTTGTTCAGGTGAAGTGGGGGATTCCATTCCCGAACGTGAAACAATTCTACAAAGTTGCAGTTCAGTGCTTTCAACAGAGGTTGTACAAGTGGAACCCGTGATAATTCGTAAACCGATAGATACATTTAATGACAAATTGAATGAGAAGAGAAACTAATTGAAGGTAGTTTTTTTCCTAACCAAGGCTAACATACTGGGAAAACATCATGCTTCCTATCCTCCCTTGTGTATGAAGTGTTGATTTGTGTCAGGTGTGTGAGCCATTGATTGCTGATATCTCCAGAACATGGGTGTAAAGAAAAGACAACTGCTGAGTGACAGTCCCTGGGGTCATGGTGGCTCTGTATATTTCAATGGATTTAAGGAATAATACTCCTGCTTATGTCAAGTCATTCAGCCAACACCTTGATTCCAAAAACTTACCGATGGATAATAGTTAACTATGATTTTCTTACCACTGTCAGTCTTGATGCTCTTTACATTCGTGACATTCCATTGCCATGATCACATCAATGATTAATATTGTCTTTGTCAGACGGATAAAAGAAGGCTTCCAGAGTCAGGTGTCTTACCTCCATGGGGTCACCCCCATGTTACAAATGAAGTGAGTCTGCTAAGTTGGCCGAGCACCATGGGAGAGTAGAGGGCAGCAAGACACCCAATATAGCGTCTAGTCCAATAAGAGGCCTAGAGAGGTTTTCAGACTTGAACAAAGTCACAAAACAAGTTCAGAAGCAAACCTGAGTCTAAAACTCAGGCTTTGGGCCTCAGTTTCACAGGCAGTCCTTTCTAAAGGCATTAATCCAAAGCCTTCAATGATACAGAAATTGTGTACCGTAATTGAGTTCCGTATTTCTGCCAGGGTCGGCACAGTGGCTTGCAAAGTCCAGAAGATTGAAAACGCCACTGACAATGAAAATTGGCCATCACCTGATTACCGAGTGCTAGATCAGCACGTTCAAAGGGTATTTTGCATACCTTCTAACAGCCTATAGCCTAAAACCGAAGTGTTGAGTATAGACTAACATCCAGATTGAAACTCAGGCAGTGACTTACACACACAACAAATCAATGAACACAGCAGGTCTTGTCAGGCTTGTGAATAATTAAATACATTTTTACACTACTACAGGGTTAGTATTCACAGGTCCAAATTGGAAATAGCATCAGTGAAGAGGAAGAAGCCTAACCCCAGCTTCACTCAGCGAGGAAATGTTTGGAGGAAATAAGAGGCAAAGTCATAAAAATGTTGACACGTTAATGAGAGAACAGGGAAGAAACGTATTTCACACGTATGGGCCAGCTAGTAGAAAGGTATAGAGTCAAAACTGAGAAAAGCAGGCAAATGGAAGGTTGGGATACAGGCTAGCACTGAACAGCCTAAAGAAATCTGAGGGAGACAGTCACAGGTGGTATGCCCCTTGCCCCATGAAGCGCGGTTGGAGAACCTGTAGCATTGACCTCACCGGGGAGGCTGTTAGAAGTGTGGCCTCTAAGGTCCCAGCCCAAACCTATTAGATGAGATTCTGCATATGACGTGTGAGGAATACCAGTCCAGCCAATCACTCATGGTGGCATTCTCAGTTTTTGCTTGCCTGGTTCCCAGATTCTACTTTGGGCAGCTGTCCCTTTTTCAAATCTATGGTTCAGGTATGGCCGACCCTGCCCTCTGCTTCCAGGGGAAGGCACCTGATCCAGGCCTGGCCAATGGGAGGACCTCCCATGGTCCAGCCACAGTGATTGACTCAACCAGGAGAATGTAGTATAAGCTGAGCTAACGGGGGTGCACACGGGGTCTTTAGAGAAACAAGCACCCCACTTCCTGAGTTTGCCGAAGTGGCAGGATAAAATCCAGAGCTTCCATATTTCCACTGCCTGCGATCCAAACCAACATAGAAAAATAGATCTGAGGAATGGAAGAGCGATCCTAACATCATTATCTCCCTGCTGCCAGGTCTATATTCCAGACTCTTCCGCAGCTCAAGCCAGTGAAGTCCTTGTTTTCTTTGGTCAGTTCCATCTGAGTGTCTGCTGGTAATTGGAAGAATCCTCATAACCAGTGTCTTCCTCTCCCCCAAATTAATTAGGTTCAGTCTGAGTTCATGGTCCCCTTTCCTATCCTCTCTACAAACTAAACCAATTATTTCACGGTCTTCCTTCAGATCTGCCTCCTCCATGAGGTCTTCCAGATTCCTTCCCTCCACTCAGCACCACTACCAATCAACCACTATATCCAGGTAGTTCCACACTCTCCCCTCCTGTTCCTACCAGTTTCGTGTCTTTCCCTCTCCCACTACTCCTCTTTGCTTGGTTGTTGACACTACTCAGCCTTCAGACAAACTGAGGTGCCCTTGTTAGATGTTCTTACAGCATCACCCACCCTCCCTTCATGGACCTTGTAAATATGTCTATGCCGCATCTTGTACAGTACGGAGGCTGGATCCAGACTGCCTGGACCAGCTGTATGACCTTGGGCAAGTTTCTTAACCTCTCTGTGCTGCAGTTTCTGTCCCTATGAACTGACGATAGTAAGAGTTCAATAGAATGTGACTGCACTAATTTATTTAAGGACTAAAAATATGCCTGGCACATACTAGTCACTAGATAGAATAGCGGCTATTATTATGCCCGTGATTATTTGATTAATGTCTGATTCTCAGCCCTTATGAGACATAATGAGACTGAGAGCCAGCCCTGTTTTCACTCGCTATTTTACACTTAAAGGAAGACCACTGCCTTTTCCATAGGAGGAGGCAAGAGAGTGAACGTTAAATTTTTGGACAATTTTGCCTCTCTCCAGGTGGCCTGGAAGCTCCTGGAGAGAAAGAAGCTTGTCTCGGGCATTTGTGAAAAATCTCACCAGATCTCAGGCACTGTGCTTGGCACATTCTTTCCTTTCTTTTTTCCCTCATCGCCAAATAGGTTATCGCAGCTCATTTGATATGCAAATGCTAGTAAACATTTGGCCCTCCCTGGGGAAAATATTTTGCGGGCTGTCGAGTTTGCAACCAAAGCCGTTTCTGTGGATGATACTTCAATTCCGTAAGGAACTTTATGGCAGCCTTTTTCCTTTTCATCATGCATCAGACACCTGTTTACGAAACACATACCTTGTGCCTAAAGCTGTGTGAGCCACTGGTGATCCTAGGATAAAAGAAGGCAGCCCAGTTTTATACTGGTTGATTTCTACTGCAGTATTCATTAATATTGTTCATGGCTATCTTTGCTACATTTTGCATGCAATAAGGATAACATACGGCTAAGCTAACTTTGGGAGTGAACATCAAATTAGAGTTCCTGTTAGAGGGACACTACCTCGAAGATCATGAGTGTATTCATGGGTGGTTAAGAGTCTCTAAGCCTTTGGAACAACTGGCTTATTTTGAAGTGGCAACTGAAATGCCATGGAGAGATTTTGAAGCTAGGTTGGAACATGATTAGATTCTTATTTGCTTAGACATTTTGATTAACTGAAGAAAAGCTGGCTACCAGCCAGGGAAAAAAAGGTTGAAGGAGCAAAAGCACTCTTTGTGAGGCCAGTTAGAAATCTGGGGCAAGAGAGTCCCAGAGCTGTCAGTAGCCTGGGTTTACTTTAGGAGCAGCAGTGGGGAAACAGAAGTGGGCTAACTGAAGACTCTTTTTGGAGACAGTGGGATAAAGTGGTAGACAAGGATGAGACAAAGATGAGTCCCAGGTTGCCAACTAAAATGAAAAAGAATATATTTGGGGGGGGTGGGGGAGCGAGGGGCAGAGGGAGAGGAAGAGAATCTTAAGCAGGCTCCATATGCAGCGCAGAGCCCCAGGTAGGGCTCGATCTCACAACCCTGAGCCAAAATCAATACTCCGACGCTTAACCCTGAGCTCCCCAAGCTCCCCAAGAATGTTATTTTTTACCATAGGGAATGCTGAAGGAGAAGGTTCAGGTATTGATGGTTGGAAAGAAGTGAGATTATTTCATAGATATTGAGTTTCAGATAACCATGATAAACCTGAATTCTATCAAGTCTGGGGCTCAGAAGAGATGTCCGGATTGGAGATGCATGTAATATTAATTAATATATCGGAGCTAGCACAGGACATGCAGTCATGGATGAAATTGCCTAGGGAGCGTGTGTAGAGTGGGAAGAGACAAGGGGAAGGTCACCAGGGGCTCCACCATGCGAGGATCAGGTGGAGGAGGAAGATCTAAAGAAAACTAATGGAAAGCTAGGAAAAGGAAAAGCAAACAGATGTGCAACACTGCAAAAGCCGAAGAGGATTCCAAGATGGAGCGCGCAATCAGATGCAGCTAAGAGCTCAAGGAAGAGAAATAATAACAGTAACAATGTTCAGTTCTTGAGCAAGGCTTTAAGATGCATTTAATCCTTCCGACAACCCTTTGCGGAAGGCAATATTGTCATCCCCATTTCAGAGGAAACTGAGGCTCAGAGTGTTACGTAATCTGCCCCATCCCTGAGAATATCCTCTCAGCAAAGCCTATTACTCAGAAGTCCTTCGAATTCTCTCCAGGGCAGTTTGCAGGGGGCGGCTAGGATAGAACACCTATTGGAATGGGCTGGTAAGTGAAAGGGAAGGGAGAAGACAGTAAAGATGTTTGACTTTGAAGGGAAAGAGATGGGGTGGTAGAGGCTTGACATGTTCAAAAGTACTTTGAATGGGTGGCTCCCTGCCTGGTCTGCAAAGTCATGGCTACCCTGGCTCTGCCCCACTTCTTCCAAGTTTTAAGCCAAACATCATCCTTGTGTCCTGCTTCCATGTCCTCAGGCTTGTGACGCCCCTCAGCCCACCCTCAGCCAGTTTTTCCTCCTAGTGCAAGTTCACTCATTCCTCAAAACTCAGCTCAAACCTTACTTCCCAAGGAAGCCTTCTCAGTCTTATCTTCCCTTGCTAAGTTTTTAATCAAAGGTCACTTTTTGTATTTCTCTGCAAGCCTTAAATTCCTTTCACAATGCCAAGCACCCAACAAGAGGCTCTTGCTTCGCAGGTAATTATTTTAAGTGCTCGGCTCACTTGCTCAGAAGCATTTTACTCACTGTCCTGCTCTCCTGGTGGTTTTCTCTTTTCTCCACGTTCTGATCAGAATTCTATAGAACTGACAGCCTTCACAGGGAGGGGAGGGCGGGGCTTGGAAGGGAAGTGCACTGTAAGGAAGTTGAAGCAAATGAGCCTCCCTTAGAAAAGATTTTCTAGAGAGGGTCCCCTGGGTAGCTCAGTCAGTTAAGTGTCTGTCTTCAACTTGGGTCATGATCTCAGGGTCCTGGGACCTGCTCAGCAGGGAGCCTGCTTCTCCCTCTCCCCTCCACTTGTTCTCTCTCTCAAATAAATAGAATCTTAAAAAAGAAAGAAAGAAAGAAAGGAAATAACTGAGATTTTCTAGAGAGATTTGGTGATAAAGAGAGGTCTCAGATGCTCCAAGGGAGGCAAGATAATCAGTTGAAGGTTTGACCATATTATCTGTCCCTTTTATCATGATTATTAGTGTGGGGAGACCCTGAGTGTTTGTCATCAAAGAATGGAGGGGCTAGTGAACCTAGCAGTGAGGCTGGATGAAGGTAGTTATTAGTAGGGTAGAGGGACAGATCAGGAGCCCTAGAGCTTTGGAAAGGAACAAGTCCATCCATTACGTTGAGAAAATTAACAGGAAATAGCCTCCTTCTTCTCCGTAAAGTAGACAGGAAGGAATACAAACTCCATGGCCACTCGAAGAGGTTTTAACTGCTTTGTCCACTGCTATATCCCTAGAATAGTAAGACCCATAGTAGGTGCTCAGTAAATACTTGTTGAATGGGGACACATAGTAGGTGCTCAGTAAATATTTGTTGAATGGGGATATTATTTCAAGTGTTTGAAAGAAGATTGGAAGACCTCCAAGTAGAGACTCTCCAGGTAAGGTTAATAGTTCTTTTATAGCTGGATCAGCAATAGAACGGGCTCTCCTTGGGGGCGTTTACAGTCCTTCCATATCCACAAACACTATTTTCAATAAAGGGAATGTAGGTCTTTTTGCCAAATTATACCCTCATGCCCTTAGCGGCCCACATGTGATCATCTCCATCTTTTTAATAAACCCCATTGCCACCTGGTGGGAGGGCAGGGATTCACATGTGGCCCCTGGAAGGAGTTTTCCCTTCAGGGGGCAGTGCCTGTAATTCCCCTCTTCCATCCTGCCCTTCTAGAAAGTTGGCAACCACTGGAAACAAGATATGACTGTCCTGAACTGTCTGTTCAGCTTTGTGCCCAACGTTGGGGAGGGGGGTGCGGTTTAAGGCTCAACTCTTGCATTTCTTCTTAGAAAACAGAGACCAGATTAAGGATGCCATTGACAAGGCCAGTGAGCGGCATGCTCCTGGTGGAGACCGTGCCACTCTGTGCCTTGTAAAGCTCTATACACACCCTATCCATCACTCACCATCAGGATGACCCCAAAGATGTAGACTGTAAGCGACTGACTGGCTTAGAAGGCTGTAGTCATTGAGTAAGCCCTTCAAGATCTACACGAGCTAGGCAAATGGATTCAAAAGTTTCAAGAATACTACTTAATTCAAATAATTACAAATGGTTTTTGCTGTTTTGTTGGTATTCTGGTTCACTTGGAACCTTTGTAATGATGATACTGTAGATGTTTTAATTTTAGGCATGCTACACTCATTGCTGTGCGGACTTTAAAAAAAATAAATAAGGACAATTCAAGATAGCTTACTTTTTACTCCCCACACCCCCAGGGAGAGGGGTTAATTATGAGCCATTTGGTCAAAGTCAGTGTTCTAAAATAATGAGCTTCAGCAGCAGCTGTTACAGAGTCCTACAGCTTATTATAACTTTTAAAAGAGCTATTATTATTTTGACTAAGCAGAAACCATCACATTTTTCTGTTTTTAATATTTTTCACTAAAACATGCATCCAGAAAGGGGCTTAAGTCTTAAGGGAATTGTCACAAAGCAGACACACACATGCAGATGCCACGCAGGTGAAGGAAGAGAACATTACAGCATCCCTGAAGCCCTTCCCGATGCTCCTCCAGATCCCTGAGCCCTCTTTGCCAGGCGTAAGCCCTGTTATGACTTCTAACACCTGCACTTAGTTTTGCCTGGGTCCTGTGGGGGGGGGGGTTGCGCGCACATGTGAGATGTAGCCTTTTTGCCTGGTTTCTTCTGCTCAATATCTTGTTTAGGCAATTCAGCCACGTTGCTCAGAGAAGCTGTGGTTCCTTAGTTCATATTGCTGTGTAGCATTCCGTCGTCTGAAGAGCCAATAGTCTGTTTACAAATTCAACATTGCTAGGTGTTTGGTTTTTTCCCCCTGGAAGTTATGACCAGAAATGCTCCTATGAGCATTCTTTCTGTGTCCTCTGGCATACACATGCACACATCTCCGCTGGGCACATACAAGGCATGAGATGCTGTCATCGAGCATGCGTGTGTTCAGCCTGGGCAGATAATGCCAAACACGTTTTCTAAAATGGTCCAGTTGGTGCTCCCACTACCCGAGTATCAGATCCCAAACTCCACATTCTCCCCATACCTACTACTAGCTTTTTAACTTTAGCCATTTTTAATTTTAGCCATTTTGGCGAGTGTGTATATAAATATATATATATATTTATAA
Source organism: Neogale vison (assembly GCF_020171115.1). Taxonomy (NCBI): domain Eukaryota; kingdom Metazoa; phylum Chordata; class Mammalia; order Carnivora; family Mustelidae; genus Neogale; species Neogale vison. The sequence continues at coordinate 26,579,248 of NC_058101.1, read as the reverse complement.
ATATATAAAAATTATATATTATAAATATATATGTATATAAATATATATTATATATTGTGTATATATATTCATGTAATTGTGAGTGTATATATATATTTTTTTGAAGATTTTTTATTTATTCATTCACAGAGATCACAAGTAGGCAGAGAGAGAGAGAGAGAGAGAGAGAGGAGGAAGCAGGCTCCCCGCAGAGCAGAGAACCCGATGCGGGGCTGGATCCCAGGACTCTGGGATCATGACCTGAGCCAAAGGCAGAGGCTTTAACCCACTGAGCCACCCAGGCGCCCCTGTGTGTATATATTTATATAGTTGTGTATATACGGCTGTGTGTGTATATAGCTATATTTCATGGTGGTTATTAGAGTACTGTATTTTAATGAATAACTAATTGTTTCTTTTTATAGAAGAACAGGGAGAGCCACGTACGATTTCATAAAAATCATTACAATGTTTTCAGTAATGATTGCACATCAGCCTGTTTCCTCTTCAGTCCATCTCAACGATCAGTCCATGACCCAGCTAATACAAAAACAATGATATTAAGGTGTGACCCATCCATCTGACCTATCTAGCCAACAAAAGGATTCACCTGATAGCTTCTTGAAACAAAACAAGATAGAGAAAGAGTCAATAACTTTAAGCAATAACAGAAAAACCACGAAATTTTTAAAAGCCAAGTATAAGCGATAGAAGAACTGACCATTACAATTAGATTCATCTCATTCAACCAAGATAAAGCCAAGAGAGGTTAAATGAGAACCCAGATCCAGGGCAATGGATCCAGAAGTAGAATTCAGGTCTTTACACCCTTAGCCTTTCACAGGATACCCGGAATTTTAGTCCACGGACTGACTTTCTGAAATCTGAGATTCTTTAAATTTAATTTCCCAAAGTTCAGATTAATTTTGTAATTGCACTAAGTTAACCATGAAAAAGACCACTCTGTCTTGTTGGGTTATGTTTTGTTTGTGTGTGTTTTTTTTAAGATGTTTATTTATTTGAGAGACAGAGAGTATGTGGTGGCAAGGGGGAGGGACAGGAGGGAGAAGCCAACTCCCCAATCCCAGGACTCTGAGATCATGACCTGAGCCCAAGGCAGACACCTGACTGATTGGGCCACCCGGGCACTGCCCACTGTGTCTTGTTAAAGAAGAAAGTTCAGCAGAGCAAATTGAAAGATCTAATTGGCTTTATTTCAGAATGAGGAGTCAGCAGCATCCCATCTAACAAACAGGAGGCTGTTCCAAGGAGTTGTATACAATGGAAGCCTTATTTTTTTTTTTAAGATTTTTATTTATTTATTTGACAGGGAGAAAGATCACAAGGAGGCAGAGAGGCAGGGAGAGAGCCTTAGATAGGCAGACGGGTGTGGGATGGAGAAGTTAAATAGCAGAAGAAAAGAAAAATGGTTTCATGCAAGATCACCTTCCCTTGGTGGGAGTGGGCAGGAAACGAATGGTAGGGAGACTTAGGCAGATTAGTAGGGCTGATCTGGAAATTCCAACCGATGAGTTTAAAATCCAGAGAAGCCTAAACTGCAGTTAGAAGACACAAAGTCTTGGCGACTCCTTTAGGGGTCTGGTATTTCTTTTTAACGGTTCCCCTCTCTTGCTCCAACTCTCAGGCTGAGAGATGTGATCGAAACTCAAGGCATTAACACCACTCTCAAATACTGCTCTAGTTCTCGAAGCTTTCATTCGTCTTGGGTTTTTCTGACTCTCTGTGGCATTCCCGGGTCATGACTTCAGGCTCACAATTTTGTAGTTGGTCATTTTCTTTGTTCCTTTGTTGTCATTCCAACCTTAGGGAGATCGTTTGTTTGGTGGCTGCAGACATGCGTTTAAAGCTCTCAGGAGAATACAGCACACCAGGGAGATCGCTGTACCTATAAACAGGATAATTCCCAACACTCGGAGTGCACTTTGGGGCCACGGTCCCCGAGACCAAACCCATCAAAGAATGACCCCATTGAAGAAATCACGCTATTAAGCCAGGGGGCTTGCTCAGAAATCTTAAATTAATTGTGTTAAAGCTTCCCCAGAAGTGCCAATCCAGGTACAACAGGTTCTGGGCACCACAGCTCAGACACTTCCCTACTCCCAACAGCTTCAACCAGACCATCCAGGGATCTTTGCTGGGCAGCTGGTATCTTAGCAGCAGAATCTGCAGGGTCTCCAAGAGTGAAGGAGAGGTTTCTAGTCATATGCTCATTTCTATTTACTCCTAAACCAGGGATCAGTGTTTTAGCAAATATAGGAAGAAATAAAGACTATTTATAAATATTTATATTTATTATATATAATATAATGTATATTATGTATATTTATTTATAAAGAAATAAACCTGAAATAAAAAGTCATCTTGAGTGCTTTGTGCTGCTAGTGAGCCGTCTCAGGGAGTGGGGGAGGACCTGGTCTAGATATCATGGGAACAGAAGAGTCAGAATGTGCTAAGATTCACAAGGAGAAATGTGTCTAACTGGATGCATACTTCTAAGTGGGGCACGGGGGAGAGGGGATTGGGGATTGACATTGAGATTCGACGAGAAATTGGTCCCAGGGAGGACCTCTTGCATCGTGACAAATCTAGAGATCTGAGAATTACCCCACCCCCAGCCCCTGCCCCTTAGCAATGGCTTGAGGGATACAATGAGAAGTATTATCTTTCCAGGCCAATGCCAGAGTAAAGAAAGGAGAAAGGGTTTTCATGTTTAGTTCAAGTATGAGTTCTTGATCCGGTGTCTTGGGTGAAGGCAGTCTAGTTCAATGTCGGCCACTTCTCTTCCTTATCAATTCAGTTTGTAGGTCTGCATCATCTGCCTGGGGCCAGATGTCAGGCAGAGTGTTCTTTATCAGTGAGACATGTCCCCAAGGCTCAAGGTGTTCTAGTTTTGCAGTAGAGTGTGGTCAGGAGCACTTGGGACGATCCCTTCCAATGAGGCACAACAAGGCTATCCTCTGATGGCTCTAAACTGTGACCAACAGGATCGCTTGAAATGGGATCCAGAAAAGCTTCTTTAATCTGTTGATGATATGCTTAAGCAGGAGACATCAGCGTAAGCCTTACTGTAGGTGGTCATGCGCGCATGAAAGTTGTATATCTTCCGCAGAAGGTTATAAACCAATAGACAGCGATCTGCCAGTGACTATCGTGTGTAGAGGAGATTTCCCAAAGGGAGTGCTGTGACTAGTCCGCAAGACCAAAGACAAAACTGTGGCCATGGAAATCCAGTGGTTTCTGCAAGTGTTGACCTTCTAAATGTAAGGCTCTCCTTAGTTCTCTCAGCTTTGCCTGATATTGAAGGGTGATAGGAAAGTGGTAATCCCAACAGGTTTGCAAGGTGTTGGTTAAGGCTCAGATGACGGGTCCAGTGAAGTGGGCGCCTTGATCCCCAGAGATTATAGAAGGTAAACCCCAAGTGGGAAACATACTTTCCAACAGTTTCTTGGCCACTATGAGGACATCAGCCTTGTGGCAGGGGAGGGCTTCAGCACACGTGGAAAACACACATATGGTCACAAGGACACATTGATCACCCATACCAAGTGGCAGTTGAATGAAGTCCAGGTGTGGGCATTCTGAGGGTCCAGAGGGAGGAGATCTGAGGCTTCTTGGGATAAAAAGAGTTTGCCAGGATTGTGGCCATGGCAGGTCAGACATGGCTGGTAGGCTGTTTTTGCAATTTTACAGTAGTGTCCCTACTAATATCTATTTATAATTTGGGTCATCGTAAATGTCCTAAGGTGGGGGAGGGAATACAGAAGCTGAAAAATGGACTTGGGTTTAGGCCCAGCTGTTTGTTTCATTTATAGCCATGGTTCACCCATCTTTATTTCTCTGATTCCAGCACAGAGCGTTGCCATGTTACCAGGACAGCAGGATAGCAAACATCTGGCAACGAAGAGCCATTTTTTGCAGAAGCAGAATGTACTTCGTCCACATGTGCCACAATCTCATGCCTCTGCCTTTGCAGGAGAGGAAGCCGGGATATCCCCTGGTACTCCGTGCATTCAGGTCAGTCTTAATTTTGATGACAGCAATTTCAGAAGTTAAGAGAAGAGCAAAATGGCAGTAAGAAGATCATTTGCTTTCTGCCCATTTTTGACTGGGGTCCCAGAAGATGCAAGAAAACCCCACTGGTCTCCGTAACATTCTAAAATCACAGATGACTCCAGGGGGGCCTGGGTGGCTCAGCTGGTTAAGCTTCTGCCTTCGGCTCAGGTCATGATCCCAGGGTCCTGAGATCCAGCCCTGTACTGGGCTCCTGTGTCATTGGGGCGGGGGGGGGGGGGTGCTCTGCTTCTTGCTCTTCCTCTTTCTCTCTGCCCCTGCTCATGTTCTCTTTCTGTCTCAAATAAATAAAATATTTTTTTAAAAAATTCAACTTCAAAAAAATAAAAATAATAAAAATAAAATCAAAGATGATTCCAAAGGCATCCCAGCTATTCATATTGATGCTAACGGTATCTGTTTCTGGGACCCCTGGGTGGCTTAGTCAGTTAAGCAGCTGCCTTCGGTTCAGGTCAGGATCCCAAGGTGCTAGGATCAAGTCCCACATCAGGCTCCATGCTCGGTAGGGAGACCGCTTCTCCCTCTGCCTGCCTCTCCCCCTGCTTGTATTCTTGTGTGCTCTCTCTCTCTCTCTCTCTTTATCTCTGTTTAACAAATAAATAAGTACATAAAATCTTGAGAAAAACAAAAACAACATGTGTTTCTGGCAACCGGCATGCTCAGGTTAACCATGGAGCTCTGCTGGTTGGGTGGACGGGGCTTGTGAGAGGTTCCCCTTTCCCAGCAGGTCATACTCAGTAATAATAGCACAACCAGCCTGAAGATTTCCTTTTTCACCTCTGCTGTATGACCCGTTAACAAACCAGAGTAGATTCTGATTCGTTAAAGGGCTATCTCCTAAGTCAGGACGAGGCGTCAGGACGAGGCACCCCGTCCAGCCAGGAGGCTCACCTTCCTCAGGCAGAGGTCATAAGACAGCCAGATCAAGGGTGTTGCCACATTGAAGATGCAGATTAGGTAGTGAAAGCGGAGGGACTCGGGAAGGTCATCTACTTGCAGAGAAACGTGGAGTCAGTTCAGAGTGAAGACGACTTGGGACCAAGTGTGAAGTTTCCAGATAAATGCCATTTCCTAGGTTCAGATCGGCGGTCGCCTGGGCTCACTCCGCAGCTGCGGCTCTGGCTTGAAGGCAGCGGGGCTGGGCACCCGGCCACTGACTCATACCGCACGCGGTCACGGGCACGTCTATTACCGTGTTCCTGCAAGCGCATCCACAAATCCACAACACCGTCCTTCACTTGTCGGTCTCAGAAATTCCTGAATTAGCTCAGTTCTTTTTGGAGACAGCCGAACTGCTTCCGAACTTCGCTCGTGACTTAGGTACTGAGCGATGTCTAGAGATCATTGTAATTTTGCCTTCGAGACTTGGTGCCCCTTTTCAGCTAACTGTTATAGCACATAGAGGACCCCTCTTTTGTGACTAAGCACGGCCAGAGGTCATATTACAAAAGGTTTCCCAGGGAACCGGAGGGTACTTAAATCTCGGTGACGTTACTTAAAAGAAATAAGAGGGGGCCTTGGTTACCCATTGAGGACTAACTATCTAGATAGAGTGTCTATCATTTCCGGTGAAGGCTAATAGATACTGGCTGATGACGTCTCTGCTGAACACAGAAGCACAGCAGTGCCCTGGGCGTCAGGTAGAACTCGTGGCAGAAGGGTGTTTGGGCTGGGAATGACTGGGAAACTGGAATAACCATCTTATTCAGAGTTCTCAAATCTGGAGCAAACTGCTCTCCCTGCCCATTAGGCTTCAGGATTGACAAAACTGACAGAAACTAACACTGGGAATGTCTTCTAGTGTGTATGAGTGTGAGGCCTTGCATGGGCTCAGGCTTGACAGGACATTGACGTAATGTACGGAGAGGTTTACCTCTAACTGTCTGAATTTTTATGGGTTCTGTACCTCTTATTCTTCCAATGAAAATATTAGAAGCCCACAGATTTTTGGGCTCCTCCATTCAATTCAGGGACTTTTGTTGGAATTCTTCCTCTTCTGTGTCAAGGACAGACTCCAAGGAACATAAAAGATCAGGTTCAGAGTGGTCAGGAAATTCTAAGGTGAAGTCTCCATTGAAGGCAAAATGTATTAGCCCTTTTAATCCAGAAAGGAGATCCCTACCTAATATATTGTCTAGAACGGACGGACACACCAAAAAAGGATGATTTTCAGTAAAAGGCCCAAGTCGTTTGTACTGGTAGAGATAAAAATTCTGTCTGAACTTCATCAGACGCCGCTTACTCCCCAACGATGGAAACCTTTTTACCTTGAGGGATTTGTCAGCTTGAGCATGGGGTTCAGGGTAGAAAGTGGAACTCTGGTATCTCTTAAAATTTGCCAAGGTTTCCCATTAATTTTGACTTCAGTTTTCCCCTTGGCTATTTAAGAGAGTTTCTGGTAATGGTTTAGCAGAGAAGCCCTCAGAGTCCCTTGAACTGTGTGAAGAGCTCTCCTTTGCAGGGAAATATGAGGGCATTTAAGAAGAATTTGCCTGGACGCCTGGGTGACTCAGTCGATCGAGTGTCCGCCTTCAGCTCAGGTCATGATCTTGGGGTCCTGGGATCGAGTCCTGCGTCAGGCTCTCTGCTCAATGGGGAGTCTGCTTCTCTCTCTCTTTTCTCCTTTCTCTCAAATAAATGAACAAAATCTTTTTTAAAAAATTAAAAAAAGAAAAGAAAGGAATTTGCCTAGGACCTTTGAGGACAATCTCTTTTCCAATGCCCCAATCGATGACAGCTATGACCTTGATCTTTGGACCAGTGTTTTGATAATGACCCCTAGGAAGGTGCAAGGCTGGAGGCCCAGCTGTTGCTTTGGGTGTCTGCCCTTGGAGCTGTAAAGCTAATAGCCTGGCAGATTTTTGTTTGCAATCTTGCTCCAGGGTCCTCTCAAAATGCTCTGCTATGGTCATGAGTTCAGTCAGACTAGAGGCCTCTCATCCTGTTTTCTGCCTTTTTATTGAACCACTAATCTCGGGAGATAAGCCATGTACCAAGAGGGCAGCCAGAGCAGGCTGGGTGGCCTTATTTATTTCTTGGAACCCCAAATGCCATAGAAAATGGACTACACGCAGGCTTTAAAGTCTGCCAGAGAGTTATCTTTGTTGTTGTTGTTGTTTGCAAGTTTACATAACAGATCAAACAGGATGGGCAGGGACGAGTCTACTGGCGGCTTATAAAAGTGTGGCTGCTATTTTGTGAGCTTTTGCTGGTCCCTGAGCTGCTGAAGGCCAAGGGTTTGAACATCATCCTAGGGTTTTGCCGTCTTGCTCCCTCAGACTGCACCAACATCTGTGCAAGCTGATAGAGAACGGGTAGCCCAGGGTCACAGCCCCTGATGATGACTCTAAATTCTTCTAACAATTTGGGGTTCCTCCCTAGGCGTACAGCATTCTTTAACTATGGCCCTTAGTTCCGTCTTTGGCCAAGGTGTGCAGGGTACCTGAGGAGGTTCACCTGTGGCCTCAAAGTTTTCTTTTAAAAGGAATCTGTCTCATGGTTTCTTCAGAATGGAAGGGCAGTTTAGACAAGACCATTAGTAAAATGTGAGTACTCTAAAAAAGGACGGAATGGCGGGGGAGCGGTAGAGGTCACATCAGTCTCATTATTTTTTTGTTTAAGGTACTTCTTGTGGCTTTAAGGTTTTTTTAAAAAAAAGATTTTATTTATTTATTTGATAGAAAGGGGGCACCTGGGTGGCTCAGTGGGTTAAGCCGCTGCCTTCGGCTCAGGTCATGATCTCAGGGTCCTGGGATAGAGTCCCGCATCGGGCTCTCTGCTCGGCAGGGAGCCTGCTTCCCCCCTTCTCTCTCTCTGTCTGCCTCTTTGCCTACTTGTGATCTTTCTCTGTCAAATAAATAAATAAAATCTTTAAAAAAAAAAAAAAAGAAAGAAAGAGAGAACAAAGCAGAGGGAGTAGCAGGCAGAGAGAGGGAGAAGCAGACTCCCCGCTGAGCACGGAGCCCGATGCGGGACTCAGTCCCAGGACTCTGGGATCATGACCCAAGTGGAAGGCAGACGCTTAACCGACTGAGCCACCCAGGTGCCCCCAGACTATACTTCTTAAACATAAAATTAGCAGGTGTGCTGGAAGGTGGTGCACTCAGCACTTTGGATATAAAGGATCCTATTTCTTAATTTAACTAGGCCTTTGGATTTCCTGGAGCCCAGCTAATACCAAAGGGGGCCTATCATGGGAATCTTCTTGGGCTGGCACATGCTCTTACCTCCTTTAAATGCTATCTGTTCTCACTAGCTTTGTTGACTTCTGAGATTCTTATTAGCAACTAGCCCTCATTTAATATTCCCCTGAGGCCTTCCACTGGACCCCATCTAGCCCAAATTGGACCCAGTGTGGCCCTGGACCCAGTCCAACTCTGGTCAGTAATAACCACCAACACCGTGTGGAATCTGGGGACTGGGGAAAGATGGGAACCAGCAGACCCCAAAGAAGTGCAGACTGTTTCCAGACAGCTGCCACCAGCAGGTCTCGGTGTGGGATCCGGGGGTGGAACAAAGGGCTGGGGTTTCGGATAAAACAGGGAACTGTGGAATGTCAGACCGGGAGCTCAAAGCAAAGAGAAAGGCGCTCAGAACTGAGAACTTCCCAACAGCCCTTGGGAATAGGATGAGAACACGAAGGGTTCGTGGGCGCCACACCAGAAGTTCTCTTCAATTCACCACTGCCATCAAATCTGTTAAAGAACAAAATTCAGGGGCGCCTGGGTGGCTCAGTGGGTTAAGCCTCTGCCTTCGGCTCAGGTCATGATCGCAGGGTCCTGGGATCAGCCCCACATTGGGCTCTCTGCTCAGTGGGGAGCCTGCTTTCCCTCCTCTCTCTGCCTGCCTCTCTGCCTACTTGTGATCTCTCTTTGTCAAATAAATAAATAAAAATCTTAAAAAAAAAAAAGAACAAAATTCAACGGAGTAAATTAAAACATCCAATTGGATTTATTCAATGTTTCACAAACTGGGCAGCATCCCACAGAATGTTCCAAGGGACTGTGGAAAATGGAGTGCTTGGGTATTATGCACAACTGGTGCAGGACAAGAGAGTTATTTACAAAAAAAAAAAAAAAAGGATGGTTTCAGGGGATGTGACCTTCCCTTAGAGTGAAGAATAGGGGAGCCTTAAGCAGATTACCTTACCAGTGCTGATCAGGAAATTCCAGACCGAGTTTAAAATTCCACTCATAGGAGAGGTCAAAACTGCAGTAGGTATTAAGGTATTAAGTCTTTGTGGGGCTTAATATAAGGGACTCCATTTTGGACCCATTGTTTCTTTTGAACAGTCCAAAGGCTGTAATTATATCGCCATGCTTTCTCCCTCCGACTAATTAGAAGACAACTTGACACTGGAATCTAATCCCAGCAGAATATGTTATCTGGCTATCACTCTTGAGAACGACAAAAGCAGTCTGTCTAAATTCCCACTACCTTCTCTTCCTGCACATCAAGCCTTAAGAGTTTTCATGAAGCAATCCACATCAATACTCAGCTCTGTTTTCCTATGAGGATTCGAGAAGGGGGGCTAGCTCCGTAATGGAATCACTTCCTTGTAGAAAGATGTCACCACTGACCCATAATCAATAGAGCGTGAACTTTTGAGTTATGGCCCTGCACTGATCTGAATGCATCCATCCAGAGCTTCTAGATGACAAATAGCACACAGCTGCAAACTTCTAGCCTCTGGCCAGTGACCAGAATAGAGCTAACCTATCCCTGTAAGGTTTATGATTTGAGTCTCTGCTAATGGCATCAGCAAACTGGCTTTAGGCTCTAGCTTGTACTCATCTTGATGTGATGATGATGTGGGAAATACCAGTTCTGTCTATTTCATTGTGGTATTAATTTACAGTACAGTATCCCCTAAATCAAAAGCCCCAATGGGGCGCCTGGGTGGCTCAGTGGGTTCAAGCCTCTGCCTTCGGCTCAGGTCATGATCCCAGGGTCCTGGGATCGAGCCCCACATCGGGCTCTCGGCTCCGCAAAGAGCCTGCTTCCTCCTCTCTCTCCCTGCCTGCCTCTCTTGCCTACTTGTAATCTCTGTCTGTCAAATCAATAAATAAAATCTTTAAAAAAAAAAAAAAGGCCCCAAAATGGTGGCCCACAGACATTTTTAGTTTCACATCCATTCGAATTAATACCAACATTTGAAATCTAGAGAGTTCACGTGCGCATTCAGATTGTTGGCTTCTCTGAAATGCCAAAAGCTCTTGCCGTTCAGGGTCCACATTCCTGGCCGCAACCAGATGAGACTGAATGGAGTAACCGGCTTCGGTAGAGCCCTGTGTCCCTTACTCACCAGTCTCCTATCCTGGTCTCGTCACTCCTTTATGCTACTTTCCTGCCACCGCCCCCCCGCCCAACCCCAGCACTGGAGTTTATGACTGCTGCTGTAAATTCCAGACATGGGCAACAGTTAGAAGAATCTGGTTCCCTGAAAGATTGCGCAACCGTGGCCCTGCCACGCCCTTCGTTGGCAGGATACTGGCAGGACACAGAACTTCACGGCACACACTGGGAATTTCCTTCATCCAGAGAGACCCGGGATTTGTGTTATGCCCTAGGACCCTGATCCCCATTCTTTCTTCCAAAGTACGTGGGCAGAAAAATGCAGAGTGAGGGGCTTTGACATACTCTAATGTGCAAAAAAGATTCAACAAATAGGCAACTTGGTTTCTCCTTTCAAACATCTGTATTTCTTCCTCCCGTGTGTCCCTGCATTCGACAGTGCTATTTAAAACTCCATAAATAAAGGGCAATGAAATTACAAAAATGGATCATCATTTTTATGGAAAACCAACTAAACAAATGTTTGGCTTAAAATGTCAGGCATTAGGGGACTTTAATAAGATACTGAGAGTGAGTTCCCTAGAGGAGATGAGCGATTCAAAAATAGAACATAGGAGAACAGTGCTGACTGAGACTTAAAATACGAATGGTGCGCCATGTCCTGATGGAGGAAGGAACCATGTTACCTGAGCAGATGACAGAGATCCCGAGGTAGGAGTCTCTGGGGCCCAGGCACAGCAGCTGTGTGGGATCTGAGGCTGTGGATATGAGCAGCACTGGCCATGGGAATCCACAGGAGAAATTAGTTCAGTGCCATGTTGAACCACACCAGATGGGATTTAGGGCCATAAAAGTTCCCCAGAATTCTAATAACAAGGAGTCATCAAAACCTAGATTGTGGGGGCATCTGGGTGGCTCAGTGGGTTAAGCCTCTGCCTTCAGCTCAGGTCATGATCTCAGGGTCCTGGGATGGAGCCCCGCCTGGGGCTCTCTGCTCAGCAGGGAGCCTGCTTCCCCCTCTCTCTCTGCCTGCCTCTGCCTACTTGTGATCTCTGTCAAATAAATACTTTTAAAAAAACAAAAACAAAAAGAACCTAGATTGTCGCAACCATGGACTAGCACAGCAGGGAGGCTGACAGCGTATAACATTATTCTTATCAGCTGGGTCCTTCTTGAAGGAACTAGGTGTGTGTTTTTTTGTTTTTAAAGATTTTATTTATTTATTTGACAGAGAGCAGGGAGCGCAGCCCGCAGAAGAAGAAGGAGGGACAGAAGAAGACACCCCACTGAGCAGGGAGCCCCACGTGGGGCTCCATCCCAGGACCCTGAGATCATGACCTGAGCTGAAGGCAGCGGCTTAACTGACTGAGCCACCCAGGCACCCCAAGGGAAAGTTGTTGTTTACAGAAGCCTAGCTAATAAACATAGAAGAAATTATTTCTGAAGAACTTCTAATTACTATTTTATAGCTACTAATGGGATAAAGAATATAAGGAATGAACAGAAGTGGAAGCTGAAGACATTCAGTGAAGGATGATGGCCAACTATGTAAGAAGAATCCCAGACGCACCAAGGAAGCCTAGAAGAACGGCACAGCTGTGCCACTAGGTGCCTCATAATGTGATACACTAGGAAGAAGGGAGTTTTCTTGCCCCTAACATTCAACTCAGATCTCATCAAGCCCATTTACAGAAAATAAAGAACCAAGTTAAATGACACCAAAGGGAAGCAAGAAGGCAAATCCAGAATGTAGGTCGTTTTTCAGGACAAATGACCCAGTTTCTAGAACAAAGCAGTGGTCAGGTGAGGAAGAGGATTGTTCTAGAATAGAAGAGATTTAAGGACATAACCAAATAGATCCTGTTTGGGTTCCGAATGGAAAAAGCTAACCATAGGCCTCTTAAAGGTAGCTTGAAATTTTCCCCAATAAAAAGTTTTTTTAAAAATACCTTTTGGGGCAACTGGGTGGTTCGGTTGGTTAGGCGTCAGCCTTCATGATTCTGGAGTTCCAGGATCCAGTCCCGCATCAGGATCCCTGCTCGGCAGGGAGTCTGCTTCTCCCTCTGACCCTCCCCCTTCTCCTGCTCTCTCTCTCTCTCAGATAAATAAATAAAATCTTATAATTAATTAATTAATTAATTAAAAATACCTTTTACTGTAGGCCCTCACTCTTTAAGCTAAGAAGTCAAGAAGCTGAGGTTATTATTACTTGGGAATTAACATTCCTTTAGAGTAGATAACTCCCCTATAAACACCCTGGGAAGGGCATTTGAAAATCAAAACTCAGTTTTCATCTCCAGAAATCCATTTTTTCCCACTCATGGCCCAAAATAAAGCAGCGGTGGATTTTCCTCACCCACATTACTCCCTGCTATAATAGCTTAATGAGACGCACAGTGTAAATGGAACTCCATTTGCTGCTTTAGCTGTTTGAGAACCATTAAAAGGCCCTTAAAAGCATCACTCATGTATTAAGTGAAAGAAAACTCATCATTAAATTAAGGGAAAACAACTCTTCCCACTCAGGAGTTTTTGGTAGTGCAAAATACATGAAATAATGAAAAGTGTTGTAGCAAAAATGGTTATACTTTGTTGTAGCATATTTCTAAAGCACAGGGAGCGCTCTCTTAGAGATCTATAATGTACCCTCCTCTTCGTCACCGAAAAAAAATGGCTTCAGATTAGGAATTAAAATTTCCTGAATCAAAAAGTACTCTAATTAATGATTTGGGCACCCTTGTAAATTCTGAGCTCAATACTGGAAAGATCTGTGCAGTCCTTTAATTCGGCTCTTGCTGCCTTTAAAGCTAAATTTGGCAGCTTCCCTCACTCGAGGTAGCTAATTAACACCCACAACACAACTCTCTTGGCCAGGATTCCTTCAAATGCCTATCTCCAACCCACCAGACATCAGTTAGGATATTAACCTAGGCTGTTTTGAATAATTCTGGGATATTTCCAACTTTATTTTTTAAAACATCTTAGCCAATGGCCGATCATTGCTTTTATGGCTTTCCTGTAAATGTCAAGTGCCACTGAAGTCAAGTTTGAAGGACACCCAGCAGAGTTTCTCAGAATGGGTTCTGGTAATATGCTCAGCAGAATCACCTGGTGTGTTAAAAAAAATAAAAATAAAAAAATACAGATTCCTGGGTCCCCTCTCAAGCCTGCTAAGTCTAGTCTCTCTGCTGATAGGGCCTAGATTTCTATACCTTAAGGAAGAGGGCCAGAGTGGTTCTTCCATAGCATTTGATGGCCAAGTGTTCAAGCATGGGGGTTTCTCTCAAGTCTCTGAGAAAAACAGGAGAGGGCAACAATTGAACCAGCAGCAGGAGGAAGCAGTCGGCCAGCACGTGGAACACTGCAAGACAGCTGGGCCTGGTTTCGTCAAAGAGTCAACATCATATCCATCAACTGATAAATCACAAAATGTGCTTTATCCCTTCAAGGCCATATTATTCAGGCATCAGAAGGAATGAAGAAGGAGTCCAGCACTGCATAGCACTGCTCTTGTCTGTTGGGCCTTGGAAACATTATGGTAAGTAAAAAAAAGAAGCCAGACACCAAAGACCACATGTTGTGTGATTCCATTTACGTGAAATGCCCTAAATAGGCAAATCCATAGAGACAGGAAGTAGATTAGAGGTTGCCAGAAGAGGTGGGGAGGGAGGGAAGGCGAGTGACTGCTAGCAGATCAATTTCATTTTGGAATGATGAAAGTGTTCTGGAATTAGGTAACGGGGGATGACTGCCCAAGTCTATGATTATAATAAAACCCACTGAACTATATACCTTAAATGGGTGAATTTTATGACCTCTGAATTGTATGTCCAGCACTATTAACAGAAAAGTTGAAGTTGATAAAGTTAATTCCCATATCAGGACTCAATGGAATGGAGGCCTCCCCAGTGGCCTAGCCCTCATCATGAATTAAAACCTGGGTCAACCTGTACATGCAGGAAGCACCTCTCAAAGAAACCTTACCCCAACATACACCCAACATACACCCAACAAACACCCACTGTTTGACAGGCATTGTACTCCTCCATCCGTAGGCGTTTTTCCCTTGAATGGGGGACATCAATCTTGTTACTCAATTGTTTGTGTTTAATCATTTGACAAAGGTGTTGGGGGGGGAATAAAGGACATTTTTTTTCTTGACTAAAAGAGGCTTAAAAGAAATGGGAAATATAACCAAATACAGTGAGTAGACCTTGTTTGGATCTTGATTCCAACGGAAAATTTTAGACAATGAGTTAATTTGAATATGGATTGGAAATATTGTTCCTTTTCTTAGCAATCATACTGAAACCTATTAGGTATGATTACACCGTTTCTTTTGAGATGAATACTGAGATACTTACGGGTGAAATAACATGATATCTTGGGTTTTCTTTAAAATGATTTGACAAAATATTCTGCAAAATGGGTGGTTTGGGTTGTGGGCTGAAAAATAAATACACAGGAATATGTTGAATTTTATCTTTGTGCATAGTTGGATATTTTCTTGATAAAAATTAAGAATAAAGGAACTCCAAAGATCTTCATTTGTTTTGATTTCAAAAATTTCAGTTCAGTTTGTATGCTTAAATACTCCAAGGGTTAGGATGAAATTGAAGGGCAAATATTAGAGGTAGGTCTTTAGTTTTGAGCTTTTCAGCAGGAAAAGGCCAGAGGGAGAATTTTGAATACTTCCTTGAATTCAGAGAAATGAAATGGACAAAACAGAAAGGCCCTGGACTCAAAGTTCTTTGGTCATTTTATAAAATAAAAATCCTATTGAAAGTCCGTCCTCAAAAGCCTTTTGAAGTTCTAAGAGGATGAAATTATTGTTAACTAAATATCTAGCTGATAGATCAAGCAAGAAATTAATTTCACATCAAAATATATTTGTGTCTAATATCCTGGGCTCCACATTTTATTGTGTAGCACTTCCTATGGGAATCTATTGTTTCAGAACTGAATTTTACTTTTATAATCTTACTAGAGATATTTACTTGCCTTAAAGATCTGTGACTGTACAACACACACACACACACACACACACGTATATAACTTAATATTATATATATATATATATCATATAATATTTTATATACATATAACTTCATGCTGAATCTTTGACCAGGGAATTTATCCAAATTATCCCATCTCTCTTACGGGATCCTGCCATCTGTCTTCAGACACTGATTTCGGTATGACCTGGAAGGGTGACCTATCTGCTTCAAAGTCAGAACCCCACATTCTTCTCCAGTGTCACCTCGCCTGACCGAGAACCCTCTTGCCACAGGATAATTAGGACTTGACAGAAACGTTGACTGGGAAACATTCTACCTGGACATCAAAAATCTTGGCCACATAAACGTTTGAGGGATTCTTTTCAGGATATTGATACTGATTCTTTCCAGGAGGCTGGTTGCAGTGCCCCCTCTATGAAGATCCATGGAGGAATTTCTTTCAGGAATATGTGTGCTTCTCTTGAGCATCTGGTTGGCTTCTATTTTCTGATTTTTGCGTCATCTGCCAGGCAGCTCAGGGGAGGACTTTTGGCCTTCTTCCAGCAAGTGTATAGAGCCTCCTGGACAATATTTTGTGTACTTGCCCCCATGTTTCAATTTCCTCACTGTTTTCTTAAAACTCATTGCAATGCATTCTTATAGACGACAGTTAATTCCTCTTTGGACTAAAATGGGGTCATAAACAATAAATAAATCATAAATAAGCAAATACAAAAACAAATATAAAAAGTATTACAGATACATTACGGGTTGTTTTTAAGTACTTGGTTAAGAGTTTCCCTTTTCACAGGTACTGCTTCCTTCTTCTGCGCGTGGGTGTCTGGCTCCGTTCTGGACATTTATCACCTGTCAGGAAGCTGGGTTTACTGCAAAACGTGAGGAGAGGAAAGAGGGCAAGACTCGGAGAGCTTCGGTGCATCATTGAGGGATCATTGTTTTCCAGCTACGTTGGGGGGAAAAAAAAAAGCAACACGAGGCCTCCGAGATGGTCTGAGATTAATGTGTTTGTGTGCAAGTGGGAAAAAACAAGCCCATGTGAAATGTGTCCCATCCCAAACAGGGTGGAGAAAAGCAGTGTCAGATTGTTGCCTGTTCACCCTTTTTATCCAGAGGGCTTGGTGGCTGTTGGGAGAGGGCAGGCAATGGATCTTTTTTTTTTTTTTTTTTTTTTTTAAGATTTTACTTATTTAATTTAGAGAGAGAGCATGAGCAGGGGGAGGGGCAGAAGGAGAGGAAGAGAATCACAAGCTGACTCCCCACTGAACACGAAGTCCAAAGCAGGGACCTTATGACCCTGAGATCATGATCTGAGCCAAAATCAAGAGTCAGATGCCTAACCGACTGAGCCTCCCAGGTGCCCCTGGCAATCGACCGTTTTTATGTTTGAGGTTTTGGCTCTCAGGGAAGCTTTCTGTAGGTTGACCTATCATTTCTGCATCTCTAAACCCAATCTCATTTTACATAGGGGAGATTCCTGGGGCTCAAAACCAAGCTTCTCCACACCTGCCCTTCCAAACTTGGCTGGGACCCTCTGCCCAGTTCTGGTAACTGGGTCCATCTTCTAGTGACCTAACTGGTCACTTACAGTACCGCCCATTCTTACCAAGCTCTTCCTAGTCACGTGTTGGGTCTCAGCATGGTGACTCAGGACCCCCCCTGCTTCCTCTAGTCCTAGAGTTGGACAGAAAGGGCACCGTGGCAGGAACTCAAACACTGGAAACCAGCTTCTGCCTCTCCCTGGGTTTCAGTACACAGCTGGTGCATCTTCTGGGGCAAGTTATCACCTGTCCCGGGTCTCAGTTTCTACATGTATAAAAAGGGATCATAACATCACATATTTCTCAGCTTTCATATGAGGCTTCAAGGAGGCAATATGTGTCAGAAACGTAGAACAGCACCTGGCCCACAGTCATAGGCATGCAGTGCAAGCTGGCCATTATTCTGATGAGTCAGCAAGAAGGCTCAGTGGTACGAACACGGAATTTCCTCCTTAGCTATGCTGTGCTGGGGATGTTACTGAAGGAGAACAGGGCGTACCTTTCCCCCAAGCATCCCAGCCTCAAGGCAGTTTTATAACGCAGCTACTGGAGCCCAGTTTAGGTTCCAGGCCCAGTAGGGGTTCTACGGTATGTTTGCATGGTTGCGTATTTTTGTTCGATGCATAAAAACAAGATGTTCTTGCATTCTTTTTCTTAAGAAGAAAACTCTGCACCAGACACAGATCACCCTCATGCAGGTGAAGACTCTTAACATGGGCATTACTATGATGGCATTTTGTACCTGAGGGAACCAAAGCTCGGAGAGGTTGAGGAGATCGCCCACGTATATGGACCTAGTAAGTGGCAGAACAAGGTCTGAACCCACGTGGTCTGACTTCAGAGGGTAGATTCTCCACTCTTGGTCTACACTATTCCCCTCTAAAGATGAATGAGGAAACCAAAGGAAATACACAGGAGATTGCTTAAGACTTTGAGAGTTTCAGGGGCACCTGGGTGCCTCAGTTGGTTAAGCATCCAACTCTTGGTTTCGGTTCAGGTCCTGATCTCAGGGTCATGAGATCGAGCCCCACGTTGGGTTCTGCGCTCGGTGTGGACTCTGCTTGAGGTTCTCTCTTTCCCTCTCCCTCTGCCCCTCCCCCTCCTAAAACGGATAAATAAATCTTAAAAAAAAATCGATTTGAGAATTTAAAAAAAAAAAAAAGGAAAAGAGGAAGAAGATGACGATGACAAAGATGATGATCATTTAAATCATCTGAGTTCAGGCCTCCCAAAGTTTGGCTGCACCTGCTATCAAGTCCTATTATATCTCTGGCGCCCCCACTACATGGCCACACCAGTGCTGACAGCAGGGAGATTGACAGGTGGGTATAGACTTATAGATAGAACTGTACATGTTAAAAAGATTGATTTAAGGGGCGCCTGGGTGGCTCAGTGGGTTAAGCCGCTGCCTTCGGCTCAGATCATGATCTCAGAGTCCTGGGATCGAGTCCCGCATCGGGCTCTCTGCTCAGCAGGGAGCCTGTTTCCCCCCTCTCTCTCTGCCTGCCTCTCTGCCTACTTGTGATTTCTCTCTGTCAAATAAATAAATAAAATCTTTAAAAAAAAAAAAAAGATTGATTTAAAACTCTGTCATTTGCTGGGGCACCTGGGTGGTTCAGTGGGTTAAGCCTCTGCCTTCGGTTCAGGTCATGATCTCGGGATCCTGGGATCAAACTCCATGCCCCGCTCCTTGCTCAGCAGGGAGTCTGCGTCTCCCTCTTCTTCTGCCCCTCCCCCTGCTTGTTCTCACTCTCTCTCAAATAAAGAAGTAAATATTTACTTATTTATTTATTTATTACTTACTTATTAAAAAAATTAAAAATAACTAAAACACCTTCATTTGCTGAGATGAGCCACCTTTGTTCTAAAACAAAGAGTATAAATGTTCTGATCTGTCTTTAGAACACATTACATCCTGGGGTGCCTGGGTGGCTCAGTGGGTTAAGCCACTGCCTTTGGCTCAGGTCATGGTCTCAGGGTCCTGGGATTGAGCCCCACATCGGGCTCTCTGCTCTGCAGGGAGCCTGCTTCCCCCCCCCCCTGCCTGTTGCTCTGCCTACTTATGATCTCTCTCTCTCTCTCTCTCTCTGTCAAATAAATAAATAAAATATTAAAAAAAAAAAAGAACACATTACATCCTACCCTGAAGAGGTAGCTCTCTCTCCAAAAACCGCCTTCTTCACCTTGCTGTTTAATCAAATTTCACACCACTCCCTGCTTTTGCAGATGAATTGCTGCACAGAATGTTTTGGCCCCAGGCTATGTTGCCCCCTCTGTTTGCGCAGGTGGCTCTTTGTGGCCCTACTCTATAAGGAGCCCATGGGTTTCCAGAGCTGAGCCCATTAAGTCTTTGCAGAAATTGTATTCCCCAGCTCAGCAGAACACATTTTGCCACGAATTTAAAAAAGCATCTCTATAGGTAACTGTCACGCTTGCTTCAGTGAAGGAAAAAAATCGCCACAACTTAGAAAAGAATGGAATGCAACAGCCAATATACAAAAACATCAGTTCTTAATAGAGCAAATCCTTGATGCTTAGGGCCAACTAAGATGCTATCCAAGGTGTCCGAATGTTTCTGCAGTTACCTCTGATGAGTCCAGGTGATCCTCTTAGTACACCTAAGCCCCCTTTCAGTCCGCAGCCCCTGTACCCAGATGGGGGATGGAGGGCAGACTGTCATCACTGTTACAGGATTATGTCTGTTGAGACACAGGGTAGACATGAGAGCACCAAAGGCATCACAAGGGAGATCCTGATGTTTTTCTTCTTCTGATTTCAGTGAGTGTTGGCTGGTGCCCAGGCTGTTCCTGGCCCTTAATTCAGTGAATGTCCCTAACTGTGGGAGGTATGAGCAAGGGACAACTGCTATCCAGTTGTCCCTTGACCAACACGGGTTTGAACCACCCAGGTCCGCTTATATGCGGATTTTTTTTTTATAAATATAGTACAGTACTGTGAATCTATTTTCTCCTCCTTACAATTTTCTTTTTTTTTTTTAAAGATTTTATTTATTTATTTGACAGACAGAGATCACAAGTAGGCAGAGAGAGAGAGGAGGAAGCAGGAAGCAGGCTCCCTGCTGAGCAGAGAGCCCAATGCGGGGCTCGATCCCAGGACCCTGGTATCATGATCTGAGCCAAAAGCAGAGGCTTTAACCCACTGAGCCACCCAGGTGCCCCTCTTCCTTACAATTTTCTTAATAGCATTTTTTTCTCCAGCTTAATTTAAAGAATACAGTATATTAAACACATAACATATAAAATGTGTGTTAATGGACTGTTAAGGTTATGGGTAAGGTTTCCAATCAATAAGAGGCTATTAGCAGTTACGTTTTGGGGGAGTCGAAAGTTATCTGTGGATTTTTTACTATGCTGGGTTCAGTGCCTCCAACCCCCACGTTGTTCAAAGGTCAACTCTACTTTGTTCTGATATCATGTTCATACAAGTGTTTACAGAAGGCTAAAGTAAGTTTCTTTTACTTTCTGTAATGAAAGTGATGATTATTTTATTTTCTGATTATGAATGGTACAGGCTCATTGTAAAGAATTTGAATAATTCTGAAATATTTAAAGGAAAATAATACACGAAGTCCCACCACTTTGAGAGAACCACCTTTAACAGTAACAATCTTTGCATGAGGATATACAGACTATAATATGTGTGCATATGGATATAGATACAGTATACAGATATTAGATACTTGGGATTACAAGATACGTGTGGCTTTATCATAGACATTTTCTCTCTCCTCCTCACCCCTCCCCACCACCCTCTGTCCTCCAGATAATCATACTAAGGATATGTTGTGCTTGTAGATGCTAAGTCTTGAGGAATAGATAGGAGTTAAGGAACAAAGGAGAGGTGATAGGCAGTCCAGACAAGGAAATCAGCACATGCAAAGACAAGGAAGCAAGAACTCTTAGTGCATTCTGGGTATTTACCCCAAAGATACAGATGTAGTGAAAAGAAGGGCCATCTGTACCCCAATGTTTATAGCAGCAATGGCCACGGTCGCCAAACTGTGGAAAGAACCAAAATGCCCTTCAATGGACGAATGGATAAGGAAGATGTGGTCCATATACACTATGGAGTATTATGCCTCCATCAGAAAGGATGAATACCCAACTTTTTTATCAACATGGACGGGACTGGAAGAGATTATGCTGAGTGAAATAAGTCAAGCAGAGAGAGTCAATTATCATATGGTCTCACTTATTTGTGGAGCATAACAAATAACATGGAGGACATAGGGAGATGGAGAGGAGAAGGGAGTTGAGGGAAATTGGAAGGGGAGGTGAACCATGAGAGACTATGGACTCTGAATAGCAACCTGAGGGTTTTGAAGGGGCGGGGAGTAGGAGGTTGGGGTACCAGGTGGTGGGTATTAGAGAGGGCACGGATTGTATGGAACACTGGGTGTGGTGCAAAAACAATGAATACTGTTACGCTGAAAATAAATAAAAAATTGGGGGCGCCTGGGTGGCTCAGTTGGTTAAGCCGCTGCCTTCGGCTCAGGTCATGATCCCAGGGTCCTGTGATCAAATCCCGCATTGGGCTCTCTGCTCCACAAAGAGCTTCTCTCTCTGCCTCTGCCTGCTTGTGTTCTCTCTCTCTCTCTGACAAATAAATAAGTAAATAAAATCTTTAAAAAAAAAAAAAAAACAGAAAGAAAATAATTAAAAAATTAAAAAAAAAAGAAAAGGGGAAAGACAGTCAATGAGGAAAGGGAGAAGCCCCTTTCAGGATGAAATACTCAATTAAAAGGAAAGCTATTTTTTTGTTTAAAAAAAAAAAAAAAGCTCTTAGTGCAGTGCTTCTTGAAGCACAAGTGAGGTTGGTTGAAATGCAGGTTATGAAAAAAAAAAAAAAGAAATGCAGGTTATGAATCAGCAGATCAGAGGTGGGGCCCAAGATTCATTATTTCTAATAAGCTTTCAGTGAGGTCCATGCTGTTGGCTCACACTTTGATCTAAATTGCTGTGCTAATGCAATATAGTATCTACCAGTCACCTGTGACTACTTAAATTTAAATTAAAGTTAAATAAAAACTAAAATTCAGTTCCTCATGTCAAATACTGACTAGCTAGCTACCTGTGGCCGCCATATTGGACAGCACCATTATAGAACATTTCCATTATCACAGAGAGTTG
This sequence comes from Neogale vison, assembly GCF_020171115.1. Classification (NCBI taxonomy): domain Eukaryota; kingdom Metazoa; phylum Chordata; class Mammalia; order Carnivora; family Mustelidae; genus Neogale; species Neogale vison. Next base: position 26,557,177 of record NC_058101.1, on the reverse strand, counting down.
TATGGAACAGTGCTGGTCAGAGCATCCGGGGAGCTCCAAATAGTTCCATATGGCTGGAATAATAACAGGTGTGTGGGTCAGGGGGAGGCAGAAAGACAGGGAATTGGTCTTGGTCCTGGTGGCAGTGAGGGGCCATTTAGGGATTTCCAATGGAGATGACAGCAGTGTGGAGGTTGCACTAGGGCGGGAAGACTGGAGGCAGGGAGGCTGAGTGGAGGCTGCTGCCATGGGCCAGAAAGGAGATGATGTGAGCTAGAACTAAAGTAATAGGGAGTGGGTAGGAGAGGGAAGACTCATGGAATGGTCTATGGAAAGAACTGACTGACTAGAAGGACATGAGGAAGCAGGATGTTGGGAATGGGAAGAGGACGCAAAGAGAGGACATCATTTGGGCTCAGTTCTGGACAGCTGGGCTGAGGAACTATTATTCTTCAAGTTGACACAGAAGAGACGTGTGGGGTTGGAAGAAGAGAATGAACCGTGCTCGAGACAAGCTGATTTTGTGGTGTCTCTGGTCTTCCAGATGAAGATGTGAGCAGGATTTGTGGGTATTTGGTACTTAAAGCCAGGGAGAGACGTTCAGACTGAGGGAGTCCCTTTGAGCGGGAGGGGATCTGGAGTGGGAGAGGCCAGGCAGGCTGGGAGTCCTTCATGGGCATCCTGGCTCTGCCATAGTTGTGCAGTCTGGGACAGTCACTCAGACTTTCTTGGCTTCAGTTTATGATCTCTAAACTGATGCTAATGGTATTTTTATGTAAAAGACTGAATTCTATAACTGGTTCATAAGGGTTCCTTCAGTGTTAATAACAACAGTCTTGTTATCTGCTTTGCAGGATTGTCTTATGAATTAGAGCCGGCATGTGTTAAGTGACTGATATTCCGGAAATGGCTTCAATTATTGTCATTCCTGGGAAGTTGGTCAGCAAGAGTGAACAGAGTAAAAAGAGAAGAGAGCTGAGAAAGAACGTCCCCGGAACCCACACCTGAAAAGGGAGGACAAAAGAGGAAGAAGGAGGGACCACCGGTGTAGGAGGAAAAGCAGGGATGAGTGGAGACTCAGAAACCAGAGGGAAGGAGGAATCAAGGAGGGAGCGGTCAGTTATGTCCGATGCCAGGGAGAGGCTAGGAGGTCTCACTGCGAGGTCGCTGGTGGCCTTGGAGAGCAGTTTTAGGGGTTTGGGGAAGAAGAGAGTCAGACTATCCTGACCTAGGGGCTGAATAAGGCTGAGGCAATGGAGGCCTATGTCAGCGTGGTCTTTCTGAAGGTCTGTTAGGAAGGGGAGGAGAGTGTGGCATCTGGGGACTGGGGCATATTTGATGGAGGGAACGTTTATTCAGGTTGAAAGTGACAGAGTGTGTATATATGGAGAAACTAAGAGCCAGAGAGAAGTGAGAAACAAGACAGGGAGGGGAAAATACCCCCAAATAACAGGTAGCTTGTGAGGTGGAGGGAAGCTGGAAGGAATGGAGGCTGGAGCCCAGAGGCTGGGATTTATTTAATGGTGTTGAAGGTAGAGGTACCGGTTTACAGAGGTGGGAGTTCTGGGAGGCATGAAGGCTTCCAGAAGGTTCCACCCATCAGGTTTCCTGTGCTTTTCCACCTGGCTCCCTGGTCCTCTAGGTCGAGCTAAATTCTCTCAGGCTGGACAGATTTCTCTCAAATAATCAGGTCAAATAATCATAAAGAAATGATTCCATTTTCTTTAACCTGAATTAGAAGCATTTTTCACAACAAACATAGATGACCCTGAATTTAACTCCAAAATCAGTTATACAATGAGTTAATTTCAGTCCATCATGTCTGTATTAATTTGAATTGGTTTTTTTTAATAGTTGAGAAGACATTTTTCCTCTACCCCAAACAAATGGTTTTTACCATTTCAAATGAACTACAGTTGTATTTTGCTCAGTCAGAGGTGTGAAGTCCTCACTGAGGCGGATTTCTCCCGAGTTCAAGTGAAACCTTAACTATCATTCTTCCATGGCCTCATCCAGTGTTTATCACCTGGCTCAGGAGGAAGACATTCTGCACAACCACTTCCACGCCCGCGGGGTCACTGCTGAATTCCTACGTTCATCTCTTTGCAGACAAGTCTTCCCAGGCAGTTAACTTGTCCACACTCATTGCCATAACTGAAGGAAAGGTAATACCTTTCTGCGACCCAGAGGGACTGTAACTAGAACAGATGCAAAACTGGAGACATGATTAGAAGACTCTGAGATAAGTTAAAGGGACAGCAACGTGGTATGCCCTCTGCCACTAACTCATTTTACATTCATCTTACGAATATCCACAAAATAGGGAGTGGCTGGCTGCCGGGACTTATTAATAAAATTTATTCTAGGGTCCTGGGATCAAGCCTTGCATCGGACTCCCTGCTCAGGGGGAAGCCTGCTTCTCCCTCTTCCACTCTCCCTGCTTGTGTTCCCTCTTGCTGTCAATCTCTATGTGTCAAATAAATAAATAAAATCTTAAAATTTTTTAAAAGATTTTATTTATTTATTTGAGAGAGAATGAGTGAGAGAGAGCATGAGAGAGGAGAAGGTCAGTGGGAGAAGCAGACTCCCCAAGGAGCTGGGAGCCCGATGCGGGACTCGATCCTGGAAGTCCGGGATCATGATCTGAGCCGAAGGCAGTTGCCCGACCAACTGAGCCACCCAGGCGCCCAATAAATAAAATCTTTAAAAAAAAAAAATTTATTCCATTTCTTCTCCTCAGCAAAGGCATCTTAATGACTCCCAAACCACACCCTACCTCAGATCCTATCATTTTCCCTCTGAAAAACTGCCTGAAAAGCTTTTCATTGTTCTTTGCATAAAAGTCACACTCTACCAGGGCCTCCAGCATTGTCTGGCCCCCATGCACTCTCATCTCAGGCCACTCTGCTCCTACATTCTTAAATCCCATTTATACTTTTGGGTCCTAAAAAGGTCAAGTGCTTTCCCGCTCTTTGGGCCTCCTGACCCCCAGCCACACAGAGAAGGCCTTTCCTGATCAGAGAGTCAAATGGAAATGCTGTTGGTTTCCCATCCGGCTCCACACACCTGGGGAGAGGCAGTGTGGTAGTGTTTTGAGGGGCTCTACTTTTTAATAAGACTTTTGGGGTTGAAATCCCAGATCCACCACTTGCTAGCTACTCTGTCACCTCGGAAAGCTACTCTGCGTGTGTTTCCCCATTTAAAACGTGGGCCTGAGAAAAGATACTTTTAAGGCTAAATCTGTTAACAGATGGCAAATTCTTAGGGCTGTAATCGGAGTTCTCTTATTTTCGCATATACTCCGATTTTATTCCACTTGTTTGTCAAGTTTGAGACTGTCACCTAGGGAATGTTTATGGTGCTCCCCAAGCCCCTGCCATTACTGAGCTCGGCTGATGAATGCACAATGGTCCTCTCGGATTTAGGAGGGGCCCTGGGTGAACGTGGTCAGAGAGACTCGGTCTGGCTTTTCTTGGAGCTTACGGTTCAGCAGGACGGACTCGGAACACACGCCGAGCTGATCTAGTTCTGGGAAAGGGACTCTCTGGTCCTGGCCCAGCCCTAGAGTGACCGTGAACCCGGCTCCCTCCCCCAGGAAGGACCCCGAGGAAGGCACCCCGCCCTAGAGAACCAAAACCACGAGGGCCAAGGGGAGGCGCAAGGACTCCGGATTCCGAGAAGGATGCTCCGCGCGCAGGCCTAGCTCGTCCTCCAGCCGCGGAAGATCCCGAAGGACCTGGGCGGGCCGAGGACCGCGGGGCGCCAATAGCCGGGCCCGCCCCGCCCCGCCCCCGGCCGGAGGCTTCCCGGGATAGGCTGCCCGCCGCTCCGCCTCCTGCTCGCCGCGCGCTAGTCCTGGAGCCCGCGAGACCGTGCGGGTCTCTGCGCCGCCCGCGTCCCGCGAAGGTGAGTCGTGACTGCGCGCGGGTGCGGCGGGGAGGGCGCCCGGCCTGCGGGCCCGGCTGGGGCTGCGCTCGCCCCGCGTCCCCTCGAGCTTTGCCCGCCCCGAGCTCCGCTGCTCCCGGCGGCCAGAACGGAGGGGTAGAGCAGTCTCCTCCGAGGCCCGGGGGACGGGCGGCCCAGTCCGTCCCGGGGCCGCGCGAGGCACAGGCCCCGCGCGGAGCCGCCCTCGGGCTTCCCCACGCCCGGGGCCTCCGCCCTAACAACCTCGCGCTTTGCTCCGCCAGGGCGCCGCCGCGGCCACCTCGTAGCGGGTTCGGGGCCGGCCCGCCTGCGCCTGCGGGAGCCTGGCCCGACCCGGGGACCGGAGAGTTTGTCACCGACGTGTGCGGGGCTGCGTGGGCTGAGCTCTAAGCGCAGGTAGGTCCGCGTCCTGGAGAGAAATGCCAGGACCCAGGCCCGGAGCACGTGGCCGGTGGCGACCGGGGCACCCATGTGTTCGGTTCAGTGGACCCCAGATTGTCTGGCCCTTCGGATTGGGGGAATGCGCGTTCCCGGGCTCCCCCCGCACAGCAGCTTCTTCCGGTGGGTTTTCGGACTCTACAAGAAAGCGCTGAAGGCGCCTGGGTGGCTCAGTGGGTTAAGCCTCTGCCTTCAGCCCGGGTCATGATCCTCAGGGCCCTGGGATCGAGTCCCACGTCGGGTTCTCTGCTCAGCAGAGAGCCTGCTTCACCCCCTCTCTCTGCCTAACTTGTGATCTCTCTCTGACTGTCAAATAAATAAATAAAATCTTAAAAAAAAAAAAATCGCTGAGATCCAGGGGATAGAGGAGAGGAATACAGGGATCCTAGAGAACCGTGTAGAAAACCCAACCGGCCCTTTCCTGTGCCCTTTTAAGGCTGACGCAGTGCCTTAAGAGGCTAACACAGAAGGGTAAAGTAAGTCTCCATAAAACCCAGGGAAGAGATGGTAAACCTCCTCTTTGGATCCTGTCTGGAGTCACAGCTGAACCAGAGAGAAATTTTCTTTGGTTCAAGCACCTTGGTGATTTTAAGATTTTATTAATCTTCGAGCACGTGCACGCCGCCATGGAGAGCACAGGTCAGCAGCATGGTGGGGGCAGGGCAGAGGAAGAATCCTTGCTGAGCAGGGAGCCCAACTCGGCGTTCCATCCCAGGCCCCGGGGATCATGACCTGAGCCCGAGGCAGGTGCTTAACCTACCGAGATACCCAAGAGCTCCTACATGATATTTTTATTCAGTTCCTAGCACAGTGATGAATTTAAACCTAACCATAGTTTGAGAATACCTCCAGAGATGCTTCTCTTTGAAGGTGGGGAAAAAAGTCTACACAAGGTGTTTTCTGTTTGAAAGGTCATTTGGAATTTTTTCTTCTTTATAGGTTGAAAACTACAGGCACAAGCGGAGGAAGCTGGGATATTCCAGTGCTGGTATTTTTATTGACTTATACCAATTCTGCAGTTTACGATACACACACGCCTCTAATGAGGTCAAATATTGCTCCTCACTTGGAGCAGCCATGCGTCCAGCATGGCCTTCGCAGCTATTAGCAACAGGACAGTGCTGGTAGTGATCGGGCAGCAGAGCAGGTGTTTTTTTATTTACATCTTGTCCTTTAGTTCTGACAACTGTGTGAGGTCGGAACTGTTCTCTCATTTTACAGATGAAGCAACAGACAGGTTAGGTACTGACTCAAGATCCCACCACGTGTGTATCCCTGAACAAGGGTCCTAATAGAACTTTCTCACCACGTGACCTCCTGGAAAGTCACTTCTCTCTTGGCATTTAACGTTCTAGTGGTACTATTACTAGTAATACTGAAATAGCTGAGGCCGGTTTGGTCAGGGGAGACCACAGTTAGAGCTGTTAAGAATATAAGGTCTTCTTAGTATTTAATTACATCAAACCTATGGAAGTTACCCAGAATTTGGCAGAAAGGGGGCATCTGTCTGCATGTTAGGTGTTTTTGGTGAATGAGCATAAGGAGCTGCGTGGGGATTTAAAGGATACAGTGGTGCTAGATTGTTAGAATCTGAAAATCTTGAAGGTGACGGGGAAGTTTTCCTGTGGGAACAAATGAGATAGTGTAGCAAGATGAATAGAGCCTAGTATGTGTTAGTTGTTTGCCATGGCCCCTGAATGACGGCAAATACCTCATTTTCCAGAAGTTTTCAATAAAGGTATTTAATATTCACCTTGGAGTCCCTCTTAATGCTTATTTCATAACATTGTGCCAGCCTTTTCTTCTAAACTTCATTTACACTTGCATATGACACTAAAATCCAGCCTTGGGGTTATTTTTCAGGTCATCTATTGAACAACTGCACGAGAAGGTCTTAATTGCTAGAGGGGAGCAAAGTAGGGAAGGGAGAGAGGAACTGCATGTATGTGCGCTCTGAGTAAAGGACGTGAGCTCAGGCCTGGCCAAGGAGGACGGGGACCGGGATCTGGAGATGCTGTGGTTCTGTATGTATTTGGGTGAAGAATGTTTGGGGCAGAGTGAAAACAAAAGGCCCCAAGAGAGGTGTGTAAAGGTTTTGGGGGGAAGCAAAGTGAAATTGCAGAGAAATGACCGCTTGTATGCAGGCTAAGATGGTATTTCATAACCTTCTGGCCTCCTGGGTTTCTGAATGCTGTAATGTTTACCAAGAAATGTTCCCTAGCACCCATACTGTTTCCTGTTCTTAACCAGCTTCTCTGTGGTCACTATCATTTCTCCCCTCACCCCACACCCCCCATTAGTGCTCTTGTTCTAGAAATCTCTAGCATCCTATAACAGCCTTGTCATACTTAAAAATCTAGTCAGTGGTTACCTGACTGCCCTGCCCCTACTTTACTGAAGTCCATCTTGGTTTCTTTCTATTTTTTTTTCAATATTTTATTTATTTAACAGAGAGAGTCGGGGAAGCAGGTTCCCCACTGAGCAGAGAGCCCATTGTGGGGCTTGATCCCAGGACCCTAAGATGACCTGAGCAGAAGGAAGAGGCTTAACCCACTGAGCCACCCAGGTGCCCCTCCCATGATTTCTGTCATGTTCCCAGGGGCTAATCAAGCTCCTGCCATAATGATTCTGGTATATTTGAGCCCTAAGCCCATCATGAGTATACTACAAGGAGCGGTATCATTTTATAATTAAGACTAATATCAATGATATTGGTTGAATTATATATGGCACTCAAGTGAGTGGCTTACAGCCAGTAAGAACACTGGAAGGGGCACAATACTAAAGGTAGGTTCAGTCTCTTGCTAATCCTCATAGTTTAAAGTTGAGTCTATACATAGTAACTACTTGGTGAGTAATAAGCGCTCAGTGAATGTCCTTTATTGGTAGAACTATAGGATCATTTCTATAATGTATGGTCCTTGTAATAAAATGACAGTGCTGGTGTTTAGTATTTCTATACCAAAATGCTGGCTTTGATTTCCATACAGTAACTAGAGCATGTATCATGGGCCTAGTACTGCTGTAGGTTTTGTGACCACATCAGTGAATAAAACAGACAAAAGTCCATGACTACTGGTGGAACTGATCTGCTGATGGAGTCCTCCCTTGTAAAGACCCGTGAGGCTTCCTTGCTCAGTGTAGGAACTAGTCAGCAAGGTGGAGGATGGCGGTGGAGGGGTGCTGGGGTGCCCGGTGGTTGGGAGAACAAAAGGCCTGTATGAGGTGACTTCAAGTGCTAAGTGGGAAAATGGAAAGAAGAATGGAGAGTCCTAAAGCTTCCATTGGGGCTGCAGCCCCAAGTTCTGGTAAAACATGACTTCAACAGTGGTTCAGGGATAAGGGGCCAAGGGAACCACTGTTTTCTAGCCACTGTCTCACGGTGTGAATAGCAAACACACTTGCCAAGAATAACCACTGGTGTCACCAACCACTGCCACTGCCCCTAGAAGAGTCACCTGGGCCCGGTGAACAGGTGGAGACCCTGGGTTGGCCATTGGTCCTGCCCACCCCCGCCCCCTTCCTCTCCCACTACCAAACCTCAACCAGTACAGCCCAGTTTGCACTTTGGTTTTCCAGTTTTTTGTTGCCCTTTTTTTTTTTTTTTTTTAAAGAAATTCTGTATTTGTCAGAGAGCTAGCACAAGCAGGGGGAGTGGCAGGCAGAGGGAGAAGCAGACTCCCCCACTGAGAAAGGAGCCCTATGTGGGACTGGATCCCAGGATGCTGGGATCATGACCTGAGCAGAAGGCAACCACTTAACCAACTGAGCCACCCGAGGGCCCCCCAGTAGAAAGGGTTTTGGTGCTAAAAAGTTTTAAGTCCATTAGACTAAACAATAGCAGGTGGAAGATGGAAGCAGTCTTAAGCCAGATACGGGAGAAAAAGAAAAAAAGGACACTACATTTTTTTTTTTCCCTAAGGGGCCTCAGAGTTCAGAATTTAGAACTATAGATATTTGAACTGTGCTGCCCAATATGCCCAAGTCACACGTCACATGGGGCTATTTAAGTTTAAGACAAAACTGAATAGGGGCGCCTGGGTGGCTCAGTGGGTAAAGCCTCTGCCTTTGGCTCAGGTCATGATCTCAGGGTCCTGGGATCTAGCCCTACACGGGGCTCTCTGCTCAGCAGGGAGCCTGCTTCCTCCTCTCTCTCTGCCTACTTGTGATTTCTCTGTGTCAAATAAAGTATTTAAAAACTGAGTAAAATGAAAAAACTCAGCTCCTTGGTTGCATTAGCCATGCTTCAAATGCTCAGTGGTCTTCTCTATGGCTAGAAGCTACTGTACCAGATAACAGATATAGGACATCTCCATTACTAAAGAGAGTTTCTGGGGCGCCTGGGTGGCTCAGTTGGTTAAGCGACTGCCTCCATCCCAGCCCCACGGGGAGCCTGCTTTTCCCGCTGACCTTCTCACTCATGCTCTCTCTCACTGTGTCTCAAATAAATAAATAAAATATATTTTTTTTAAAAAAATAGTTTCATTGGCAATACTGTTGCCGAGGTTTTGCAGAAGAGAAAAACCTATGGCATAGTAGACCCGAATAATGACTTCCAAATATAATCGGGTCCTAATTTCAAACCTGTGTTAGCTTATTTGGAAAAGGGTCTTCCCAGGTGTGATTAGGTCAAGGTTCCTGAGATGGGAAGATTATCCTGGATAATCTCTGAGCCGGAAATCTATTCACAGTGCCTTTATTTAATTAATCTATTCAGCAGACCCAGGGTGAAGCCCAACTGCAGGGCTGGAACTCAAAACAGACCTAAGCTGAGATTGAGAGTCAGATGCTTCACCCGGGCACCCCACAAGTGCCTTTATGAGAAGGAGGCAGAAGGAGACTCTGTGCTCAAGGGAGGAGGCCATGAGAAGACACGCAGAAAGATCTGATTTTGGCCTTGAAGATTATGGAACGATACAGCTTCAGGCCAGGGGAAGGAGGCGGCCACCAGAAGTTCTGGAAGACTCCAGAAATACACTCTCCCCACCCCCACCCCCGGCCCCACCTTGAGAGTGCGCATTTAATTTGACCCCGGGAATCTGATTTCTGGCCTCCAAAATTGTGAGAGACCAAATTTCTGTTGTTTTAAGCCACCACGTTTGTACTAATTTGTTACAGAGCCTAGCAGCCTCTGGTAACTAATACAGATGGAAAAAGCTTAAGATCACAAATACAGCCGGAGCTGGAACCCCACCACGCTGCCTCCTACAGGATTTTTTTTTAGTGCCTTATGGGTGTTCGAGCGGGGTGGGGGTGGGTGGGGGGGTGTAGATCTTATCTAGTCATTAATCAATTAAAAAAAATTTCAGAGGTGTGGCAATGAAGTTAAACTTCATTTAGATTTAAATCACGAGACGCGAGCATGTGGCTAAAATAACAAGGATTAGCAAATACCCTGTAAAACAACACAGATGATTAAAACTAATATAAAAAAATCATTTAGGGTTTATTAGGATGTCAATTTGGTTTACTTATGTATACTTCCAGTAAATTTCATTTACACAGTACAAAGTACCTCCAAAGATCAAGTTGTAAAAATTTAGTAATGAAAACAAATTAATACAATATGAAAACCATTATTCTAATTGTAACTTTTGCCTTATGGGCCATACAGCTTTGGCCAGCAGGATCCCAGAGGTAATACAGATCATTAAAAATGAGACATTTTTTCCATAACAACCTCAATTAGTTTTGGCTTATGTTCCACAAAACGCAGACTTGGATTTTTGGGGGTCTTTTTAAAACAACAAAAAACCTGAATAGTATAACTAATAAAACTAGTCTTTTCAGAGGCACCAGCACAGGGCTCTGACTTCAGTCCTACACAGTAATTTCCGGTGTGTATAAGTTGAAACATACTAATACTGATGACAGTATCCTACCACAGACTGGGAAGGAAACGGGCACAAACAGGTTTCTGAATGAGAAGTTCATCCTCATTGAACTCAAAATCTCTTCTTATGGGAAGGAAGAGCACATGATCAACTAGCTCCTTAAAATGCCAATGTTCATAGACAACAATATCTGAAATTGTTTTCTAGGTTTACCAAAATGTATATGAAATCATGTTTCACCTATTACTTCTGTATCTCTAGTATGAGCAATGCTTTTTTTGTTAGTGTTTCAGCAAAACTACCAATTGACTTGACCATAATGTACTTTAAACTATTGGTGGCCAAGGTTGTGCCTTCCCTTCGATGAATGCTTATTAGAGCTCATGCTTAGGATAGGACCACCACACTCAGTAAGTAGTACACCTGGAAAATGTGAAGGTCAAAACTCAGCTCCTTGTTACTGATGAAATGACTGTGTCTGTTGTTAATGTGTTGCTAATGGCAGTGATGCTTTCCAAAACTCAAAGCATCGCATCTCATTCTCCTAGTGAAGGAAGTTAGCAACAAAATGGAGCTCTATTTGTCTACCTTTTGTACCAAATTCCAGACCCAAAGAATTTATATATAAAAATCTACTTAAAATTGAGATTTAGGAGGTGGCTGGCTGGATCATCAGCTAAGGGCTCCTCCTGCTCAGGGCATGATCTTGGGATCAATCTGGACAGCTGGCTCCCTGCTCAGTGAGGGGGTGGGGAGGGTGGGCTACTTCTCCCTCTTTCTTCTCTCCCCTACTTATGTGCTGTCTCACATAATTCTGTTTTTTTTTTCTTGATGACAGATTTGAATACCTGTTTCCATGTCTGAGCTCAATTTCCCACTACAAAAAGTCTCATTATTACAAGTCTGAATCTCTCTGCCTAAAGATGGCCATTCGTATCTTTCTGGAAATATCTCCATACAGAGTAACAATGATCTCTAGCGTCCTGTTGAAAGTTTAACTGCTCAGCGTGTAGGTAACGTACTGATTATTCAAATGAGCTCACCCTGAAGAAACAAGGTAGAAATTTTAAGTCCCGTGGTGAGTTTGCTAGGTTCCTAATAAACCTTGAGTCCCACGTCTCTGCTTTGTCACACTCAACTGTATATACTATTGAAGCCAAGGGAACATGAAGAAGCTCAGCTCATTTTAGATTCAGACAGAAGTTTTGCCAAGACCAGTGAAACTAAACTGTAGGATTGTGCCCTGAATATACGCCCAAGTGGCAGGTTCACGTGCAGCTCTGGTTTTGTTTGGCCTCTGCAGGATCATCGAACACAATGGAATGAGATACAGTCCTCCTAGCAACTTTCCTCACGTGCAAGTTCTCTTTCAGCAAGAGTCTGTTTCTTTGTCTAAATTTCACGTTTCGGCCATTTTTCTTACAGTTAATTGACATAAACCAAATTTCTGACCCTCTCATTGTTTTCATGTGTTCTGTGGGCAATGGGACAGCCCTTCCCACACCATCATGGATATCATCTCTGCCTTCTTTAAACTTTTTGTGCCAGTCAAAAACTCCCGCTCTTAATATTACTTCTTCACCATAAACTACTGTTAACATCTCAAGTGTCTCACTTGCAGACTTATTTAACTTTACACAAAGCTTAATAGGAACTCATTGCTCTAAATAATGGTCACTCATTTTTATGGTGGAAAAAAAGAATAATTCTACTCACATCTACTCAAAGTTAGCTGGCAACCCTGAAAGCATGGTTATGGGCAGCTAAACGTGTTCTATCTGGGCAACAATCACTCCTCTGATTTCACAAGAAATGAATTTCATTTCACAGTGAAAAATTAGTCCAAATTAAAACACAAGTGTGCAAATGATCTTTGGAGGAGTTGCTGAAGATCTCAGCATCACACCATCTCTGCTTCAATGCCTTCTATTTCCCATCTACAGAAGGGGAGAAAATAAATTGGCATTTTCTTACTTGTCAAATGGCTAAGAAAATGATATTTGAAATACATGAACTATATGCAAGGAGCATTTAGCCTCCCCACCCACCCCCCCCCAAAAAAACCCTAAGATAAAATCTATCCTAATAACAGTATGGAAGCTGCCATCCATCTTGGCTGCATGTTTAGAAAGAGCTAGTTTGAAATTATATTTTTCCTAATGATATTGATTGATAGGGAGGCCAAATGCAAGATATCAAGATAGTTTCTTTCCAGATCCATAACAAGAGGATAGATGCTGTTGTCACCAGCCTATATAACACAATATATGCAGTTGGGTGTCTAGGAGTTCTGGACACATACATACACTAGTGTATTCAGAGTTTAAAACAAACACACATACATTGAAAAAGAGCATCTAGTAAGCACTGAACATGAATTCTTTTCATTTAGTTTTCAAAGCAAAAATTTTTTAAAAATATTTTATTTATTTGACAGCGAGAGATCACAAGTAGATGGAGAGGCAGGCAGAGAGAGTGAGGGAAGCAGGCTCCCTGCCGAGCAGAGAGCCCGATGCGGGACTCGATCCCAGGACCCTGAGATCATGACCTGAGCCAAAGGCAGCAGCTTAACCCACTTAGCCACCCAGGCGCCCCCTCAAAGCAAAATTTGAAAAGGGTTTCACAAATTATGTTTGTACAACCCAGATTCAGAAATTAAAATTAAGACAAGGTTTTCCAATGACTAGTTGCAACTTTAGAGTGTATTTATCGATGAGTTTTGCTTCTTGTGTGTGTGGTGAAATATATATATATATATATATACCATAAATGATTTCTGTAAGATTTTTTAAAAATTTATTTATTTTCAGCATAACAGTATTCATTGTTTTTGCACCACACCCAGTGCTCCATGCAATCCGTGCCCTCTCTAATACCCACCACCTGGTACCCCGACCTCCCACCCCCCGCCCCTTCAAAACCCTCAGATTGTTCTTCAGAGTCCATAGTCTCTCATGATTCACCTCCCCTTTCAATTTCCCCCAACTCCCTTCTCCTCTCTAACTCCCCTTGTCCTCCATGCAAAGATTTTATTTATTATTTTGAGAGTAAGAGAGAGCGCATAAGCAGGGGGAGCAGCAGGCTGAGGGAGAAGGAGAAGCAGGCTTCTTGCTGCGCAGGGAGCCCTATATGGGATTAGATCCCAAGACCATGGGAACATGACCTGCGCCAAAGGTCGCTTAACTGACTGAGCCACACAGGTGCTCCCATAAACAATTTTGAAATGTGTAATTCAGAGGCATTACTTACATTCACAATGTCATGCAGCCATCACTTTTCCAGTATTTTTCCATCATCCCTAACAGAAATTCTGTACCTGCTAAACAGTTAACTCCCCATGCTCTCCTCTCCCTAGATCCTGGTAACCCCTATTACTTTTTGTCTCTATCAATTTGACTACACTAAGTACCTCACAGAAGCGGAATCATACATTATCTGTCTTTGATTCTGGCTTATTTCACTTACCATGTTTTCAAGGTTCTCCTATGTTGCACCAGGTATTACTGACCCCTTTTCTAAGGGCGACGAGTACTCCATTGCATGTATATACCACATTTTGTTATCCCTCATCTCTACATGTATTTGGGCTGTTTCCACCATTTGGCTATTGGGAATAATGTTACTATGAACATGGGTGTACAAGTACCTTTGCATACCTGCTTTCAGTGTTCTGGGGTTTACGCTGAAAGCGGAACTACTGGATCAGATGCTAACTCTGTGTATAACTTTTTGAGAACCCATCACACTTTCCCACAGCAGCTAAACCGTTTTATGTGCCCATCAGCAGTGCACAAGGGTTCCAAGCTCTCCATCCATTTCCTCGCCAACACTTGTCATTTTCTACGTGAAAATTCAGGAGTCTACAGGTGTCTTCATGCTTTGGGATTCTCCTTTGCCTCCCCCGCCCCCTACTTTTCTGGCAGTGCTTTTCCTTCACTGAAACACAGAGTCAGGCTCAAGACGTTTACTATTAAGTATAAAGTACTTGAAGGTAATTTTGTGGTTTCTGACAAGTGCAAGAATTCAGCACATACTGCCATGCTCCCTTACTGCAGAAATCTGCATTACCTTTTCAGGAGGTGAGCAGGGCTGCTTTTAAGGATCTGCACTGAAAACGAAGTTCAAAATCTAAGTGTGGCTCCACTCGAACTCTCCGTAAATTAGCCTGTGCTAAAAAAAAAAAAAAAAAAAGGGTAAAAGGGTGGAGGCTGGCACTAAGTAGGGCGGTTAATCCCTACTAACATGGTATACTGGACGTACTGCATGCACTAAAAAGTGTGTTTGCAATAGAACCACAAGTTCACTATTTTTAACCCAAATGTCCCCTTCAAGGTTGCATACAACACAGGTAAGGTGAGCGTCAGTACCCAGCGGGGCCTCATCGGGTCGCGGTCCGCTGCCAAGTGACTGCAGAGCCGCTGTGCCGGCTGGCAGAGAGAAGGCGGATGAAGGCGAGGTCTAGCACGAGAACCCAAAGCCCGGGTCGCACCTCACCTCCGCCTCCGGCACAACGGCTCCAAGGCAGACCGCAGCCGTCGGGCTCCACCAGCCGTCGGAGGAACCCGCCCGCCTAACCAAGCACCGGCGAAGACCCGCATCCTCGCGAGACCGCGGAGAGGCTCCCACAAACCGCGAGAACACCGGCAGACGCGTTGTGCCAATCAGAGAATGGGTCGGCCCTGAGCGCATTCAATTGGTTAAACACGGGAAAGCTCGCGTCGCATTGGCATCTTTTCTGGCCCCAACTCCACCCCCTTGGCCTAGATCCCCGCCCCCTTCAGTGGCCACGCCTCTGAGCCGAGCCGGTAGGGAGGAGGGGCTGGGTTCCGGTTACTGGAACTCCCGCCCCCGAAGAGCCCTCACCTGTTTCTTACCTGTGGTCCCGTAGGAACAGATCACGCTCAGGTTCTGACATGTACTGTCCTATTCCTAACCGTAGCCATTTACTGTGTTCCACGGGACCCAGCCTTAGGCAGGGAGGTGGTTTTACGTGTGCTTGAAAGAAGGCAGGGTTGCTTAGACCTTGCCAAATTAAGATGTTTCCCTTAAAACTTCCTAATCTTTGGAAGATTAGGAATCTATCTGGCTCTGCATTGTATGCAATGAGCAGTGACTTTGTTGTCCGTTTGATTTCGAACAGATCATTAAGTCATCAAAATAGCCTCAGTGAAGTAGCTACTGTTAACTTCCATTTTTCAAGTGAGATAGGGAGGTGCAGAGGGATTTAGTGACTTGAAGTTCTGTTTCTTCTCTAAATATCAGCTATCCTCTGTCCCTGTCAGCCCTATTGCCCTACTTTAATTCAGGCCCTCTTAATCGCTTGCCTGGATTACTTCTACAAACACTTCCTTAGCTCCTCTCCTTGCTATCCTCCACAAAGCCAGGGATTAATCTTTCTAATGCACATCTAATCCTGTCTCTCAAATCATTCTCAAGTCTCTCAAATGGCAAATCCTCTGTGGCCCCATATTGCTCACAGCTTCTGGCAGAAGCTGCTTTTTATTGAAATATTACATACTTACAGATAGGTACACAAATTATAAATGAAATTTTCACAAATGAATCACACCAGCAACCAGGTCAAGAAACAGAACATGGTTAACCAGCATCCCAAAAGTGCTTCCTTCCAATCACTAACCCCTTCCCTCCCACCCCAGGGTTACCCACTATCCTTAGAATTCTAAGTCGTGAGTAGACTAGCAGCCTTGGGTTTGTTGTACATGATGAACGGGACCATTAGAGCACACACTCTTTTATGTCTAGTTTCTTTAACTCACTGTTACATTCATTAGGTTCATCCATATGTTGACTCCACTTACAGCCCGTTCATGAGGATTGCTGTATTGCTGTATTGCATTCCACCATGTGAATATACCACATTTTATTTGTCAATTGTTGATAACACTGAAATAGGTGTATATCTTGGGCCTACTAAAAATATTGTGACGAACACAGTAATAGAGATCTTTCAATGAACATGATGAATCATGAATGCATTTCTCTTGGATATTTACCTAGAAATGGAATTGTTGGGTCATAGGTTATGCCATGTTCAAATTTGGATATTTTAATACAGTTTCCCAAAGTGTGCCAGTTAGACTTCTATCAGCAAAGTAAGACAGTTCTGGTTGTTCCATATTCTTATCAATACTTGGGATTTTCCATCTGTTTGCATTTGGCTATTTTGGTAGGAGATGATTGTGTCTTGTGTGATTTTAATTTGCCTCTCCCTTGATAGTTAATGAAGTTGAGCACTTTTTCACGTTTATTAGTTGTTTAGGAATAACTTTATTTAGTGTCTGTTGAAATTTTGCTCATGTTTGTGAACTGTTCTCTTCATCTGTATTTTTCCTAACATTTGATTATAATAATTTTCAAATATTTAGCAAAGTTTTTTTTTTTTTTACATTTTATTTATTTATTTCAGAGAGAGAGAGTGTGTGTGTGAGCGTAGGGAGGGGAGAAGGGGAGAGGGGGGGAAAGAATCTAAAGCAGACTCCACACTGAGTGCGGAGCCCAACATGGGGCTGGACCTGGGGCTCCATTTGGGGCTCAATCTGGGCTCCATCCAGGGTTCAATCCTACAACCGAGCCCCCAAACTGTGAGATCACGAGAGAAGCTGAAACCAAGAGTTGGATGCTTAAGTGACTGAGCCACCCAGGTTCCCCAAATACTTAGAAACATTTAAAGAATTTTATAGTAAACACACATAAACTTACCATATAGAGTCTATGAATAACATTTTATAAAACTTGCTTTGTTACATTTCTATCCTTTTATCCACCTTAATATTGTTGCATTTCACATTACAGATAGCAACACGTGTCCTGTAAGTAATTTAGTCTGCATATCACTAACTGAAATTCAATGTCTAAGGTTTCTTTTGATGTACAAATTCAACGAAATTAAATCCACAAATCTTCATTGTTCATCTGCTGAGTTTTGAGCCCATGAGTCTTGAGTTCCATGCCTTCTCCCAGTCCATCTTCATCTCCACTTTTCTGGGGGCTTCCCCTATTCTAGTTTGTTCTCCACTGTCCAGCTTTATGTGTTTCAAAATTTTGTATTCCTGGAATTATACAGTGTATACTATATTTCTGATTCCATGCTTCTGCATGTGTCAGCAATCCACTTCTTTTCATTGATGAGGCATATTCCCTTGGACAGATATGCTCTGTCTGTTTATGCATTGTAAGAGGATTTTTTCAATATGCATCCTATGTCAGGTCTATATGTGGCAAATATCTTCTCCCATTCTGGGTTTCTTTTCATTCTTTTAATGAATGAAGTCTTCTGAGGGAAAAAAAATCTTAATTTTTAATATCCCAATGTGTCAATTTTTAGGGTGAGTGTTTCTGATTTAAGGAGTCTGTAGTGCAGCCACTTTGGAGAACAGTGTGGAGATTCCTTAAGAAATTAAAAATAAAGGGCGCCTGGTTGGCTCAGTGGGTTAAGCCGCTGCCTTCGGCTCAGGTCATGATCTCAGGGTCCTGGGATCGAGTCCCGCATCGGGCTCTCTGCTCAGCAGGGAGCCTGCTTCCCTCTCTCTCTCTGCTGCCTCTCCGTCTACTTGTGATTTCTCTCTGTCAAATAAATAAATAAATAAAATCTTTAAAAAAAAAAGAAATTAAAAATAGAGAGGCGCCTGGGTAGCTTAGTGGATTAAGCCTCTGCCTTTGGCTCAAGCCATGATCTCAGGGTCCTGGGATCGAGTCCCACGTCAGGCTATCTGCTCAGCAGGGAACCTACTTCTCCTCTCTCTGTGCCTGCCTCTCTGCCTAACTGTGATCTCTCTCTCTGTCAAATAAATAAATAAAATCTTAAAAAAAAAAAAAGAAAAATAGAGCTTCCCTATGACCCTGCAATTGCACTACTGAGTATTTACCCCAAAGATACAGATGTAGTGAAAAGAAGGGTCTCAGTGTTTATAGCAGCAATGGCCATGGTCGCCAAACTGTGGAAAGAACCAAGATGCCCTTCAACAGACGAATGGATAAGGAAGATGTGGTCCATATACACTATGGAGTATTATGCCTCCATCAGAAAGGATGAATAACCAACTTTTGTATCAACATGGACGGGACTGGAAGAGATTATGCTGAGTGAAATAAGTCAAGCAGAGAGAGTCAATTATCATATGGTTTCACTTATTTGTGGAGCATAACAAATAGCATAGAGGACAAGGGGAGATGTAGAGGAGAAGGGAGTTGAGGGAAATTGGAAGGGGAGGTGAACTATGAGAGACTGTGGACTCTGAAAAACAATCTGAGGGTTTTGAAGGGGCGGGGGGGTTGGGGAGCCAGGTGGTGGGTATTAGAGAGGGCACGGATTGCATGGAGCACTGGGTGTGGTGCAAAAACAATGAATTCTGTTACACTGAAAAGAAATTTAAAAAATATAAAAATAAAAAGCCTGTGTTTACTCCAGGTTATTAAGATTTCTCTTCTGTATTCCTCTAAAAATATGACTATTGTAATTTGCTCCATTTAGAACAGTAATCCATTTGGAATCAATTGTTGTAGACGGTGGGATATAGAAGTGGACCCAGATGCCTTTTTTCCCATGTGGATATCCAGTGAATCCAACGTGTTCATTTAAAAGCTCATTCCACCCATTTGCAGTTGTCATAAATCAAGTGGCCATATATGTGTAGACTAGTTCCCACCTCTGTTTTGTTTGATAGATTGGTTTTGTCTATCATTGCATCAATCAGTCTCCATTACTATTTGTTTTATAGTAACCCTTGAGAGTGCATCCCTGAACTGAATATTTAATTTTCTTCACTTTGAATCAAAATAGCCAGGTAGCTAGGACTCACCAAATTAGCACAGACACAGAACATTTCCATGCTCACAGGAAGTTCTGCTGACACCTCTGCTGGAGAAGGCATCTAGAGCCCCATACCAGGTACTTCATTTTTTTTTTTTTAAAGATTATTTATATATTTATTTGACAGAAAAATCACAAGTAGGCAGAGAGGCAGGCAGAGAGAGAGGAGAGGAGGAAGCAGGCTCCCTGCTGAGCAGAGAGCCCGATGCGGGACTCGATCCCAGGACCCTGAGATCATGACCCGAGCCGAAGGCAGCGGCTCAACCCACTGAGCCACCCAGGCGCCCCCCATACCAAGTACTTCAAATCACAGCCACGGCTCAGCTTCTCTTGATTGCTGGGCTGTTCTTCAAAAATATCTGGGTAAACATCTCATTTTAGAAATTCAGAACACACCTTCCTACATGTAGGTAAGACGCCCAGTTCTTTTGACCTTGCAGGGTGAGCCATGAAAATATTATTGCAGGTGTGGGAGAGCTTACTGCTTTGAGAGACATTTACTATGATCAGACACCATTATAAAATATGTAGTCCCAAATCATAGGAAAAGATTCCTGCTGTAGGACCACTACATGGAGTTTATTATCCGTTCTGGTCCAAGTTCACCCTGAATTCTCTCTGGGAGGCCTTTTCCGGGCTATCTCTAGCTGTGTTCGAGAGAGCTTGCCCTCTGAACCGCAGGTCGGATCTGTTTCCTGTGTGTGAGGAATTCTTCAAACCGTTTTGTCTCCATCAGACACTGAAGTCTTGGGCCTTAAAAAGATACATATGATCATGGTACATATTATTGAGCACCTACTCTGCAAGGTGCCCCGAGCTGGGCCCTGGAGAGACCCTAGGACAGATGATAGATAATACTTACCACTGAGCATCTCCTCCAACAACTTGCACTTGCTATTTTTTAGCTGTTTTTTTTTTAAGATTTTATTTATTTATTTGACAGAAAGAGATCACAAGTAGGCAGAGAGGCAGACACAGAGAGAGGGAAGAAGCAGGAAGCAGGCCCCCTGCTGAGCAGAGAGCCCAACTTGGGACTCAATCCCAGCACCCTGGGATCATGACCTGAGCCGAAGGCAGAAGTTTAACCCACTGAGCCACCCAGGCGCCCTGCACTTATTATTTTTAATGATCATAATGACACTACAAGGTAAATATTGTTAACTTATATTACAAGTGACAAAGCTAAATTTTGGGGGGCGGGGTCAAATTTCTGCAACTAGTAAGTGCTAGAACTGAGTTTTAAGCTTTGAATCCCCAACCTCCCTCCCACCTCCGTGAGACACATCAGACCTCAAAGGGGCTCTGTTTCCTCTCAAGGCGCACTTTGTCTAGTAAAGGAGAGAAACACAGAGTGACCACAACCCACAGGAGAACAGACACTACAAAAGGGAAAGGGAGGTACATGAAGCCAACCTGTGGGAAATGAGCCACATTGCCCAGCAGCTTGGTCTTGTGAACGTGCACTGAAATCCTTTATTCTTCCCAAAGTCCTTCTAGAATGATCTGGGAAAGCAACCACCTGCCCTCTTGCTGTCCTCATTCTTCAGCCAGGTTTTTCTCTGACCCTATGTCTAAGAAAGAGGCATTGCTAACAAGTGGTCAGTGGCCTCTTTAGGAGAACAATGCTCCAGTGATCACCTCCGAACCAGAATCTCCTAGCACCTCCAGAGCAAACATCGGAGTCCATGTGGAAGAAGGACCTGCAAGGATGGGCCCTTTAAGGAAACACTAAATGTGAGGGCCCTAAGGATGAGGACCACATCCTAGGTGTTAGAGGTTGAATTCTGTCCCCCCTTTGCCCCCAAACTGTATAATTTCAAGTCCTAACCTCCAGTATCGTAGAATGAGACCTTATTCGAAATGTGATCGTATATAGGGTCATTGCAGAAGTAAATTGGTTAAGATGAGATCATACTGACGTAGAGGAAGGCCCTCATCTAATATGACTGATGTCCCTATTAAAAGGGGAACCAGAGACGCATACATGCACACACAGGGAAAACACTATATGAACATGAAGGTGAAATCAGAGATGTTTCTACGAATCAAGAAATGCCAAAGATGTCTAGAAACCTACCGGAAGCTGTGGGAGAGGCTTGGCACAGATTTATCCTTTTTTAAAAAAAATTTTATTTATTTATTTTAAAATTTCTTTTCCGTGTTCCAAGATTCATTGTTTATGCACCATACCCACAGCTCCATGCAATACGTGCCCTCCTTAATACCCACCACCAGGCTCACCCAACCCCCCACCCCTGCCCCTCCAAAACCCCTCAGTTTGTTTCTCAGAGTCCACAGTCTCTCATGGTTCATCCCCCTCCGATTTCCCCCAACCCTCTACTCCTCTCCATCTCCCCATGTCCTCCGTGTTATGCCATATGCTCCACAAATAAGCGAAACCATGTGATACTTGACTCTCTCTGCTTGACTTATTTCACTCAGCATAATCTCTTCCAGTCCCGTCCATGTTGATACAAAAGTTGGTTATTCATCCTTTCTGCTGGAGGCGTAATACTCTCTAGTATATCCTTACAGTCCTCAGAAGAAGCCAATCCTATCAACTCCTTCATCTTGGGGGTCCAGGCACCAGAACCGTGAGACACTAAATTTCTGTTCTTTAAGCCTCCCAGTTTGCGGTACTTTGTTATGGTGGCCTTAGCAAATACACTGAAGGCAAAGGAATAAGGTAGCAGGAATCTGCACCCCGAGGGCCTTATGGAGCACAGCTTCCCCATCAGCCTTGGTGCGGATATAAACGTCGGCCTGGTTTGAGACACTCATACTCGCCCTCTCTCAACTGCATCCAATCTAATCCTAATGGACACTTGGGAAAAGTCCAAACTCCTTATCATGACGTATTCTGCCCATCAAGATTCAGCCCCTGCCTTTTCTTTCTGCCTTGCCCCTCCTGACCCCACATAATTCAGTCATATAGCACTATTCCCAGACCTCTCTCTTCACCTCTTTCCTCAGCGCATGCTTCTCCCTCTCCTGATAATACCTTTCTTACCCCTTTCTCTCTGCCCATGTTCTTTCTTATCCTTCTTGACTTGGCCATCTCTTATCTTGGGTTTTACATCCTCCAGAATTCCTTCCTGGACCTCACTAGGGTCAGTTTCTGATCTCATGCTCCCCTGCTTCCCGCTATCACGATGTGTGTCCAGTATGTTGTAGATCGAGAACTACTTTCGGAATTCAGTGCCTGGGCTGTCAAAAATGCTCATTAAGTCTTTGCTCGATGGTGAAGAATCACTAGGAGTTTTCCTTATCCTATCTATGGGATGATGTGTTTCAATTCTCTAAATAACAAATTTATTTAGGTTTTTTTGTTTTGTTTTGTTTTTAAGACTAGACCAACAATAAACAAGATGACTGTGAAATGAAGCACCTGCTTTTGGCCTTTTCTTTTCCCTTTAGGCATTTAAAAATCTTTTTTATTATTTAAGTATAATTGACATACAATGTTATATTAGTTTCAGGTGCACGATATAGGGATCTAACAATTCTATTGATTACACAGTGCTCACCATGATACGTGTACTTACCATCTGTCCCCACACAATGTTATTAATGTTATTACAATATGAGTGACTATATTCCCTATGCTGTATGTTCCATCTCCTTGACTTCTTTATTTTATAACTGATACTGGCTTTTAGACAACATGAAAGCAGTGGGGTCTTTAGAACCTCCTGTGAATTTGAAAATCTTCCGTGTCTCTGCCATTCACAATGGTAGCCACTAGCCAGATGGTTATTTAAATTCAAATTTCATTCAATTCAAAATGCAGTTCCTCAGTATGGTAGCTTGAACAATGACCTCCAAATACATCCACATCCTAATCTCCAGACCCTGTGAATTTCAACATATATTGCAGACGTGCTTGAACTAAAGACTCGAACTGGAGAAATTATCCTGGACTATCTGAGTGGTCTGTAAATGTAATTACAGGTGTCCTTATAAGAAAGAAACCAAGGGGCACCTGGGTGGCTCAGTGGGTTAAGCCTCTGCCTTCAGCTCAGGTCATGATCCCAGGGTCCTGGGATCGAGCCCTGAGTCAGGCTCTCTGCTCAGCAGGGAGCCTGCTCCCCCCTCTCAACCTGCCTGCCTCTCTGCCTGCTTGTGATCTCTGTATGTCAAATAAATAAATAAAAATCTTAAAAAAAAAAAAAGAAAAAGAAAAGAAAAGAAACCGAGAACGACTGGATGGCAGAACATAGAAAGCAAGGCCACAGCTAATGTTATGCTGCTGGCTTCGAAGACAGAGGAGGGAGGCCTGGAATGAGGCTCAGGAATTGGAAAAAGGCAAAGAAATGGGTTGATCTAGCATCTGGGTGGCTCAGTCAGTTAAGTATCTGCCTTCAGCTCAGGTTGTGATCCCAGGGTCCTGGGCTTGAGCCCCAGGTTGGGCTCCCTGCTCGGTGGGGAGCCTTTCTCCTGCTCTCCCGGCTTGTGTGCTTGCTCTCTCTCTTGCTCTCTCTCCTCTCTGTCAAGTAAATAAGTAAAATCTTAAAAAAAAAAAGGGGGAGTGGGTTGTTCTCTAGAGCCTACAAAAGAAGTATGGGCCTGCAGACACCTTAATGTCATCCCAGTGAAACTGATTTCAAACTGTAAGACAATAAACATGTGTTGTTTTAAGCCACCAAGTATGTGGTCATTTGTGACAGCGGTCCCAAGAAATTCATACCCACAGTAGTGCTGGTCACATTTCAGGAGCACGCTCTAGACAGTGCAGTTCTCGAATCTTCCTTTTGGGGAGAAAGTACATGTGACAGATCTCCTAGCCTTTACATCTTTCAAAATTGAGAAAAAATCTAAATATGAGCAACTTGCTACTTGATTCCAATATGAATATATGATATAGCCCTTTTGCATAGGCAAACCAAGCCAAGAAAGCTTCTTTGTCTTCAGCTCAAGCACACGATCACGACTGTAACTCAAAGCCTTTCTCTGATACTGTGATCCACTGCTTGCGGTGGAGACAGATTTTAAAAGTCCTCATTTACCTCATGAAAATCCATACCAAAAAGACATGATTCCATTCAATTTGGCTTCCTCTTCAGAACCCCCAGAGCATTAGCAAGTCAGAAAAAAATGAGACCTCTCTTGACAAGTGTCACTTCACGACAGTGGTGATTTTGGCGTCTCAGTTTTGCCTGCTGTGTCCATGAGCGGTCCAGGCAGGAGCCACTCAAAGACATGAGGGAGAAGGGGGCACACCTCTCTGGTCCTTGCTCCCAAAGGGCCCCCGTGATAGGCTTCCCAGCACTGCGCTGCCGCCAATGGTGGCTTCGTGCCTCTACCTGGCTGCGCACGTGGGAAGGTTCTGTGAGGAAAGGAACAGAGCAACCTTCTTTGAAAATGGCGTGGGAGAGAAAAACCACTACCAGACGAAATCTATTAAGGCAATTTTGAAACCACCCTGAGCTACAATCCTTCACAAGAACACTCTAAATCTAGTTGGAGAAGGCGGTTCGCAGCCCACTCCCGGCAACTGTTTTTGTTTGAATTATATTATTGTTGTAAACACAACATTTGGCCATTTTAACTATTTTCAGCACCAGGACCATTCACAATGCTGTACAACCGTCACCGCCATCCGTTTCCAGAAATTGTACATCTTCCCAAACTGAAACTCTGTACCCGTGAAATAATACTTCCCCACCCGCCTTCCTCCCCGCCCTTGGTAACCTCTGCTCTACTTTCTGTCTCTATGAATTAGACTATTCTAGGGACTTCATGAAAGTGGAATCCTGCTGTGCTTGTCCTTTTGTGTCTGACTTATTTCACTCAGCGTGATGTCTTCCCAGCGCACGCACACTATGGTATCTATCAGACTTTCATTCCTTTTTCAGGCTGAATAATAGTCCATTGTGTGTACACAGCACATTTTCTTCATCCATTCACATGCATCAATGGGCACTGGGTTGTTTCTATCTTTTCACTACTATGAATAATACTGCTATGAAAGTTGGTGTGCACACTGCTGTGTGTGTGTGTGTGTATCTTAAATATATATTTGTATATGTATTTATTTATATATATTTTTATATATTTTTCAAAGAGTCAGTGAAGCTTGTCTTTATTTATTTATTTTAAATCTTTTTAAAAGATTTTATGTATTTGTCAGAGAGAGAAAGAGAGCACAAGCAGGGTGAGCAGCAGGCAGGGGTAGTGGGAGAAGCTCCCACTGAGCAGGGAGCCTGACGAAGGACTCGATTCCAGGACCCTGGGATGATGACCCAAGCAGAAGGCAGATGTTTAACTGACTGAACCATCCAGGCATCCCCACACTGGTATATTTTAATAGTAGTCTACACAAACCTAGTAACCAGAATTTGTACAGTGGGAGAAATAGGTTTAAAATCTCCCCCAAATTAGTGGTTATAAAACTGGGTCGTACATTTGAGTCACCTGGGGTTCTTTAATAAATGCCCAATGCCCATACTGTACCCCAGACTAATTGTATCAGTTTACCTGGGAATGGGACCCAGGAATCAGTAAATTTGTAAATCTTACCAGTCAATTCCAATGGGCAGCCAAGCTTGAGAATTAGTGCCGTAAACAGTTCACTAGTAAACGTGTTTTCATCGAAAGCTCATTTCCTTTCCCTACAATCTCTAAACCACACTTCGGTTTTCCTCTACATTCAAATCCAACTTAGCTGAATTAAAGTCAGTTTTATATTTTCAAGATGTGCTAAGCCAAAGCGTTGAACTTTATAATTTAAGTTTGAGTGGGAGGGAAATCTCAGCTCTACTTATTATTATTAGGGGAATGTTTGCTCCTATCAGAAACAAGATGAATATATTCAAATATGTTTAAAAAAAACACTTTTAAGCAATTTGATCCAATAATGAAACACATTCTCTTTAACTTCAGGCCTGAAGACTTATTCCCACTGACATAATGATTTGCTATTGCTTTGAAAATTCCATGTTAATGTAATTAAACATGAAAAGAGAAAAGCACCATTATTTGCAGATGTTGCAAGCGATATTCCTAGAAAATCCAGGAATTACCTTAAAAATATCCTGGATATATAAAAATAGGCTAATGGCAATAAATACAGAAAAAGCCAATAAGATCCTTATATAAGCAGTCATAGCCAGCTGAAAAATAAGATATCTAATTTTTTAAAAAAGTGACAAAGATATACTTAAAACAACAAAAGATGGGGGTGCCTGGGTGGCTCAGTGGGTTAAGCCTCTGCCTTCGGCTCAGGTCATGATCCCAGGTCCTGGGATCGAGCCCCATATCAGGCTCCCTGCTCAGCGGGAAGCCTGCTTCTCCCTCTCCCACTCCCCTTGCTTGTATTCGCTCTCTAGCTATGTCTCTCTCTGTCAAATAAATAAAATCTTAAAAAAAAAAAAAGATGTAGTATATATTTAACTCTACAGTAATAAACATATTGTGTGGTGCTTCAGAGATTGGCCTAGAGAGAAGGCTGCCGGGTGCTAATCCTGGCTTCCACTCTTAATAGGAACTAGGAAGTTATATAACTCTCTGCTTTAGTTCTTCCGACTATAACATGGGATCATAATAATGCTTATCTTAGAGAACTGGGAAAATTACATGAGTAGAAAATGTAAAGTGCTTCACAGTTCCTCTACATAGTAAGTATCATTTCAGTGCTCGCTTTTAACTTTATTACTGGCAGTCTTTTGAAAAAGGAATCACATAGATGGAGAGCTATAGCATATTCTTAAATAGAGTGTGTTTACAGGCAGAAAGGATGGAGGGAGACAGAAAATAAATAAACATTGGTATGTAAGAAGTAAGTTCTAAAACTTGATGTTAAGTATTTTTATATCTGTTTTCTCTGCAATTTGTAATTGTATACCTGTGTTTAAGGTATGCATTTTTTTCTCCCTGCAATTCCAATTAAATATATAGAGAATGATAAAGTATTTTTTTAAATTTGTATGGAAAAATAAATAGATTAGAAGATAAAAAAAAATACCCAAAAGAGGAGATGAGGGCTGTTGTCAGATTTTACAACTATTATGGAGCAATTTCAGAATAGTTGTAGGATAATAGGACTCTACTTAATGAATAAGAATCCAGGAAGAGACACAGTACCAACTTAAAAAAGAAACAGAAAACTTGGCTGTATAAGATTTTTCAAAGTCAAGGGGCACCTGGGTGGTTCAGAGGGTTGAGCCTCTGCTTTCGGCTTAGGTCATGATCCCAGGGTCCTGGGATCGAGCCGCACATCAGACCCTTTGCTCCGCAGGGAGCCTGCTTTCCTTCCTCTCTCTCTGCTGCCTCTCTGCCTACTTGTGATCTCTGTCAAATAAATAAATAAAATCTTTAAAAAAAAGATTTAAAGATTTTTCAAAGTCAAAAAGATAAAGAAAATGAATGAATATATTTTAATAATTGATTAGAAATAGGAAAAATGAGTAGCCCATAGATAAGAAATTTTTTAAAGCTTTAATTCATGGAGAATTATTAACTAGTGAACAATTTTTGAAACAATTTTTCTGTGGAAGAAAAGTCAATTTCTCTGTGCTTTGAAGAACTCAATAGAAAAGGTCTAGAATACCTGAATATATATTACAGATTTAAAGATCTGCAAGATGGGGATCCCTGGCTGGTTCAGTCAGTGAAGGATCTGACTCTTGATTTTTGGCTCAGGTCATGACTTCAGGGTCCTGAGATCGAGCCCCACATCAGGCTCTATGCTGGGTGTGGAGCCTGCTTGGGATTCTCTCTCTCTCCCTCCCACTTTGTCCCTTCCCCTGACCCTCCTCTATACACACACTCTTTCTCTCTCTCTAAAACAAAACAAACCAAAAAAACAACAAGAAAAAAAAATCTATAAAATGGAAAATGAAAGCACCATAGCAGAACAGGAGGTTTAAAAATCAAGTAGGACACAAAGTAACCCATCACTTCTCTTCACCCTCAATTCTACTGCCCTGAGGGCAGAATCTCTTACCTTGACCTCTGACGTAGCCCCTCCTCCAGCTGGTCTCTCTGCTTCCACTCTTTTCTTCCCTAAACTCCATTCTCTGCAAAACAGGCCAAGTAATTCTGTTTTAAATGACCATTGCCTTTTCAAAGCATTGAAATGAAATTCACATTCCCTCATCTGGCTTCCGGGAAGTAGGGTCACTCCCACGCAGCTTCAGTGCCTGAACCGCCCCACCTGAACCTTTGTACCGGATGCTTCCTCCGCCTGGAACGCGCTTCCTGGCCCCCATCTCTACAAGGCTAGGTCCTTCTTGTCCTTTAGGCCTCAGTTTAAATGTTTCTTCTTCCAAGAAATCTTATCTGGGACCCCAGTTTAAAGTAATAAAAACCAACATTTATAGATTGTTTTCTAAAATATGTCAGGCAAGTTTCTGACACTTGATGTGTAAAACTCATACTATCTCACAAAAACCCAATGAGATAAATTTTATTATTATTATTCCCATCTTACAGTAATGAAACTGAATCCCAGCAAACGTCTGGAAAGATGCTGATGAAACTACAAGAAAGTAGCTCATCAGAGACTTCACTTAGTTGCCCTATGGCTTATAAGGTAGTCTGCCATCTGCTCGCAATCACATCACTCTGTTCTTAGTTTTACCTTTTCGAAGTGTGATTTTTTTGTTTGTTTGTTTTTCTTCTCTTGATGGAATGGAAGCTTTATATCTGTCTTATTCACTGTCATGTGTCCAGGACCAAGAACAATGGCTAGCGCGTAGTAAGCACTCAACCAATATTTGTACTCAACAAATGTTTGTTGAATGAATAGATGAGTAAGTAATCAAACAACAAGAAATTATTTAACTAGATGAAGAAAACAAACAGGATTACAAAAGGACAAAAGGATCTTTTTTTTTTTTTTAATTTTTTGAGACAGAGTGCCTGTGCCCATGAGCAGGGGGTGAGGGGCAGAGGGAGAGACAGAGGGAGGGGAAGAATCTCAAGCAGACTCCCCACTGAGTGCGGAGCCTGACACAGCTTGACTGGGGACTTGATCTCACTACCTGAGC
Organism: Neogale vison; assembly: GCF_020171115.1. Classification (NCBI taxonomy): domain Eukaryota; kingdom Metazoa; phylum Chordata; class Mammalia; order Carnivora; family Mustelidae; genus Neogale; species Neogale vison. Next base: position 26,528,183 of record NC_058101.1, on the reverse strand, counting down.
CAAAATCAAGTGTCAGATGCTTAATTGACGGAGGCACCCAGGTGTCCCAAAAGGATCATTTTAAAATTCTCGTTCAAAATTTCCTTTTCTTTCTGCCTGTCTTTCTTTCTTTTTAGATTTTATTTATTTATTTGACAGAGATTGAGATCACAAGCAGGCAGAGAGGTAGGCAGAAGGGGGGGGGCGAGAAGCAGGCTTTCCACTGAGCAGAGAGCCTGATGCAGGGCTTGATCCCAGCACCCCAAGACCATGACCCGAGCTGAAGGCAGAGGCCCAACCCACAGAGCCAATCAGACACCCTGAAAGTTCCTACTCTTTCTGTAATGCTGCGCTCTTCAATGGCTGTAGCACGCGGTCTCCTCCATTCATCCTGGAGGGAAAGGGAAGGGCTGGGTAGCGCAAAGCCTGGGAGTGAGAGACACTCGGGGTTCCTCAGACTGGGAGCTCAGATAAAGGAAGCCTCTCAGAGGTACTATGTAAACTGAGACCTCAGTGACTAGAACTCAAGCTACGTGAACATGAGGATGGGTGGGCAGCATGGGCAGCCCTCTGCCGCCTTCTAGAGCAAAGATCCCAAGGCAAGAACAAACTTGGAGGATTAATGCAGCAGATCATACTGGGGGTTACAGGCCACTTGCGGAGTTTGGGTTTTAGTCTAATTATGAGGCAAAGCTCTTGGAGACTTGCAGTAGGGGAATGATGTGATAGAGTTTATTTCTCGAGTCTCCTTTTCCTAAAGCACAAAGAATGAATTTTGGGATGGGGGGTCAATATTAGACCCCGAGAGTGGGGAGTGTTGCAGCCATCCAGGGTAGAGGACTCCATGGCTGGAACTGGAGTGATGCTGGCTGGTATTGGGACTGTATGGGGGCAACAGAGTTGAAAGAATTTGCCAATGGGCTGATGAATGGCATCATTCAACGGGAATGGCAAGGGGAAGGAGGAGGAAGGAACCCAGGCATACCTCCTTGTATTGTGTCGTACGGTTTACTGTGGCTTTTATCAAGCGAAGGTTTGTGGCAGTCCTGTGTGGAACATGTCTGTCAGCGTCATCTTTCCAACAGCCTTTGGTCATCTCATGTTTTTGTCACATTTTGACAATTCTATCAATATTTCAACATTTTCATCATTATTATATTTGTTACAGTGATCTGTGATCAGTGATTATGACTCACGGAAAGCTCACTTGATCTTGGCCAAAAGGCCAAGAAGCAATGACTCACTGAAAAGGGCTCAGATGACGGTTAGCATATTTTGGCAAACAGGTATTTTTAAATGAAGGTATGTACACTTTTTTAGACATAGTGCTTATCACACAATTGATTAATAGACCACAGCAGAATGTAAGCATAACTTATATACGCACTGGGAAACCAAACAATTCATTTGATTTGTTTTACAGCAATATTCACTTCATTGCGGTGGTCTGGAACCGAACTCACAATATCTCCCCAGTGTGCTTGTGGCTGAAGACCCTCTGACTTCTGGCTTGAGCAGCGGGGTGGACAGTGTCATTGTGCATGGAGAGAAAGAAAACTGGAGAAGAAACAATGTTTGGGGAAGGAATTGGGGGTTAAGTTTGGCCATCTAGAGATGCCTGTGAAGACTCCAGCAAGAGATGACAATAAGTATGGATACATGAGTTTAGAGTTGAGTGGAGAAATCAGGGTATGAAATACAGATGTGGGAATCACTGGCACGCAGACACTATTTAAAGCCACAGTGTCAGGCAAAGGACACTGGTCTAGGTTATTATGTAGATAGAGAGGGTCAGAGGGCCAAGAACCACACCCAGGACACGCTAATACTTAGAGAAGGAGCACAGCAGGATTGGCCAAGGGGTACCTAATTGGAGGAGAAAACCAGGAAAATATATGTTTTGATTAGGGTTCTACGGAGAAATGAACCAATCGGACACACACAAGGCAGCGCGCGTGCACGCACACGCGTGCGCGCACACACACACACACACACACATTTATTACAGGAATTGGCTCACATTATTAGAGCCCAGCAAGCCCCAGTATCTGCAGAATGAGTTGAAAAATTGGAGATTAAGGACAGCTGATGGTTTAGCTCCAGTCCAAGTCGAAAGGCTTGAGAACAACCAGGTGAGCTAATCGTGGAGTTCCCATCTGAAGGCCAGCAGGCTTAAGGTCCAGGAAAATCTGGTATTTTAGTTCAAGTCTGAAGGCAAGAAAAAAGTCAATGTCCCAACTTGAGGGCAGTCAAGTAGGAGAAATTCTTGCTCATGGAAGAGGCAGGCCTTTTGTTCTGTTCAGGCCTACTGACATCAGGGAGAAAAATTTACTTTACACAGTCCACTGGTTTAAATGTTAATCTTCTCCAAAACATGCTCACAGAAACATCCAGAATAATGTTTGACCAAATATCTGGTGACCCCATGGCCCAGTCAAATTGACACAAAAATTAACCATCATAGGGTGACTCGGGGAGTATTTGAAAAGAAAAAGTGGCCAACTGTTAAGAATGGCACTGGGAGATCTGTTAAGAACTTATAGGACCACTGACTTGGCAAGATGGAGGACATCAGTGACCTTGATGTGACTAATCTCATTGGTGGACAGAAGTGTCAATGGAGAGGGTTGAGAGAAGAAAGTGAAGCTCAGACAGTGACAGGTTCAAGGGTGCTTCATCAGAAGAGAGGGAAGGTAAAGTGTCTGTAACCATAGGGGTAGGTTGGTGAGATGATAGTCCATTGGTCTAATTTCTTCCACTTCTCCATGAAGGATGAGGCAAAGTCATCAAATGGGAATGTGTATTTGTTTGAAAAGAGAGTATAAGATTATTCTGAGGAAAGAGGAGAAGAGAAAGTAAGATATAGGTGTTCAGGAAAGTAGAAACTTAGAATTGCTAGGCAGTGTTAATTTTGGATTTGTGATTGTGAACTTAGTGAGACCTGGCAACTCATTTAGGCATTAGATTCTAGCAATGCTCCGGTGCAGGTGTGAGCCAGGAGTAGGTGGATGGTTTGGGGCAGCACGGGGTGGAGTGGGGTAGGGAAGTCGGGGAGGGGGAGTGGTAAAGTAAGGGGTGAGGGTCAGCAGAGCTGGCACTTGACCAGATGAGTGTAATGGAGGAAAAGAAGGTAAGAGAAAAGAATGTGAGTAATATTGAATTTTATCATAAGCTAAGATTTGTTGACTGAGAAAATCATCCATACTTTCCTTAACAATTACTTTTATTACACGTTTACCTACAGTTGTTATTACTATATAGTATGTATTTTTTTTAATGTTGAGTGGGTATCTCTTAATCTTTGATTTTTGCAGATCTCTAGGTTTGAAAATCACAGTCTACAAAACTGTTGCAAAGTAATAATGCAACTGTTCCCCCTGAACTATTTCTTTGCAGGAGTACTGACTTCTGGTTTGATGGCTACATGTAAATACTCTATCTTCTATAAAGTCGCAATGTAATGATCAGAATAGAAAGTATTTGTTCCCCCGTAGTCCATCTACATAATATTAGAATTGAGTGAGGAACTGACTTTCTTTCCTTTAAGTAATGTAAGTGGTTTTCTTGATCATTTCCATTTTGTACTTAGATTATCTAGATCCAGTGATGCATCAACTTTTAAAGAGGTATTGATATACCTATACATTTATGGTTTATATATACCTATACATATATGATAAAATAGTTTATTGTTTCAGGAAAAAATATATAGGTTGATATGAAAAGTTGAGATTTAGGAACGAATGGTCAGGAAAGATTCTTGAGGCATCTTTGGTGCAAAAAGGTGGTTTTATAGCACAGGGACAGGATCTCTGGACAGAAAATGCTGCACGGGGTTGTGAGGAGTGGCTCATTATATACTTTCAAGATGGAAGGGGGCTAGGGATGGTGTAGGTCTCTAGAATTTGGAAGCAAGGTTTCCAGGACCTTGACAGACTAGCTGTTGTTAGAAAAAGATCGTTTATTACTGTCCAGTAAAACCTTAGTCATAAGACTCTTCAGATGTATATCAGTGGGCCATATGCTTGGAGAATGTTTGGAGGGTAGAGATAAAGAAGTTTCTAAAGGGATTTTTTTACAGGATCTTGGAGGTCAGGTTAATGTCAAACTAAGTTTACCTTTTACTTCAAGCAAAGTATTAATATTGAACAGCTAAGCTCCTTGGAGAAGGTCACTCTGCCTGTCCCAAGTGCTGATCAATGGGTTGTAAATTTTAAGGATGTTTAATTTTTTTCAATATTTCTTTTGCCTTTGTTCTCCACATCATAAATGTGTTGGGGAAATCAATATGAACTAATTTATTTTACCATGTCTAGACACAGAAATATAGGTACTGGTATATACATGGGTTCATGTACACAGATCCTAGTAGTGGTGGCAATGAGCACATTTTGTGCCCTGATTTTGGTCTCTAAATAACATTATCAGCAAAAGGAACCATGGTTTCTTAGAAAATGACTGGTTCTAAGGCTGAGCAGAAAACATAAGATGAAGCTAGAGCATCGTGATGTTCCAGAACAGAAGTGTTTATCTGAAAACACAGGATGGGCATATGTCAAAAGGATGTAGGAACCCACTTTGAAGAGCACTCAGGGGCCAAAGTTGGGACAATTTGAGCACTAGGAGAAATGATTGGTATTGCATTACAGCTAAAGAATAACGTGGATATCCATGAGTCCATACTGATAAAAATGACTGAAATAAATCTGCCATACAGTAGAATTTAAAGTAATAAATGTAGAAATAGAAAATCACCATTGAAAGACCACGGTAATAATTGCAACAGAGGAGAGATCTACTATTGAACGCTACAATTTTGTGAGATAAACTTTAAGGAGAAACAGGACATTTGCATAATACTTCAACTTGGATGTTTTCCATTCATTATAACAAAATTTCTAAAATGGTACAATTTGCAAACAAAGCATTTAAAAACAATGTTTTTTGGAGAGCCATCCTAATCCTATTTGTAGGTTAAGATGTTCAAATCACTCACTGTTGTTAACAATCATTCAAAGGATTACACTTAATCCTAAAAGAATTGATTACAATGGCCCTTGATTTGCAGTATCTTTCACTGAGTCTCAGCAAATATTGATAAATAATCCAGCAAATTGCTAAAACTTGAGCTAGCTAATAAATAATAAACTTCTTTCCCAACCAAGGTATTATTGTTCTATTGAATAATGACAGATATTTTTCTGATAAGTTTCAAATATAAAAATGTCTTTGTGTCCATCATTAGTAGCTTGAACTATTTTTCCAGGACTTTCCATCCCCTACAAACTTTACATATGGAGGCAGAAAACCTTCTTATCCTTTAACCCAATATTGTAGGGTTTAACATATTTCAAAACCACTCCTGCTATTTGATAAGATTTCATCTGCCCAATGACATCTCCTAACACTCCAACAACTGCACTCTTATTTCAGTTTTCCTCATAACTTTATTCCTACTCAACACTGTGGAATTAATGGGCTCAATAAATACAAGTGCGTAGTATTTGTGAGGTTTCTGATATACCTGAATACTTGAAAGAAAACAAAGCAAGCCAGGACAAGAACTCCCAAATCTAGTAATCATCTTTATTCAAAAGTTTTCAAATTTAAATCCGGCAAGAGTTAATGCAAAAGTTCAAATCTGCCAGAGGTTCACATTAGCTATATGTGCACCCAGACTTACATGGAGCTAAGCAATGCCCACGGTCAACTCTGAGGGCTTGACCTGCATTCGTTCATCTTTACCACAACCCTCTTCACTGTGATTCAACAAACACACCTGTCTTTGTGGAGCTCACAGTCTAGCAGGGAACAGACAACAGGCACACAACAGATCATCTAGTTTTGTCTTAAACCTCCTTAGCAGTGACCAGGAGCACTGAATCCAAGGGTCCATGACCATCAACCTTCTCCTAAAATGAAATAAACAAGCTCATTTTTATAGCCAAAAAAGAGGGGTAAGCAGTATTGGCTCGACCCACCCTTTCCTGTTTATATCCACATACCATGCTCGACACTGGAAGTTATGTGCTTACTTTAATGGTGTCTCCGGTTTCAATGCCAAGAGTTCAGCTGCATTTTTTTTTAACATACACAGGAAAGCAAGTGGTTAGGACTTCTGCCCATAATATGGGTTATATTCTGCGCATAATAAAACCACCCAGGTTTTATTATGCTCTGTACCACTAGACTAGTCTGTTCCTTCAATCTTTTTTTTTTTTTTAAGATTTTATTCATTTGACAGAGAGAGAGAAATCACAAGTAGGCAGAGAGGCAGGCAGAGAGAGAGAGGGGAGGAAGCAGGCTCCCTGCAGAGCAGAGAGCCCAATGCGGGGCTGGATCCCAGGACCCTGGGATCATGACCTGAGCCGAAGGCAGAGGCCTTAACCCACTTAGCCACCCAGGCGCCCCTGTTCCTTCAATCTTTTGACATTACTATGAGCAATAATCCTACCTCTAAAGATGTACCCAAAATTACTGGATTATTTTGGCATTATTTTTGCATGACTTCAAATAACAATTTTCTCTAGGTTGTCAGTTTGTGAAAATGTTCATCAGGCTGTTTATATTCAACTTTTAAAAAAGAGGTGGGACTCTCACTGCCTGTGCCCCTTAATATAATCACTTCCATTAGCTTTTGGCTCATCTATCCTTCCTGAGCGGTCTACTTGCAAAACTGAGAAACTACACATATGGAGACATATACAAGTTATTTCTGCTGCTTTATGAAAGGCAGCACACCAGACACCCTGTTCTGCATCTTGCTCTTATTTTTGGTAATGATACCCTTTGAGTTTATTCACCTACCAAGTGGGTGAGGATTCAACGGAAAAATGGAAGGACTTCACCATGGGCTGGGGTAGATGATGTGTTCAATACAATGAAATGCTGCCTTGTCCCTACAATCCTCCTCCCTGCAGCTGCCCACGGGAGACCAGAAGGCTACCCCTCACACCAGATACACTTCCCTGTGAGACTGGAGATTAAATGCACACAGATCAGGAGAGCACACCAAACCCTTCCAGCGTCAATGGTTTATAGCTTTCTCCTGCAGGGAAGTAAAGAGAGTCTTCGGCTCTTAAAACATACCAGATTTTAGATCCAAGTGTCTAGGGGGCCTGTGAGTGTACAGAATAATAGGAGGAAAGTTCTAGGGCAGCTGTTGGAACAGTCCGGGATAAAGGTTTTATCTACCAGCTTAATGGGATAGTGGACAGGGTATCAGTAATGCTTCAGTTAGAAAGTAGGGAAGGAGCAGATAGGACTTATCTACACAGTTTTTCAGGTGTCCTAATACCAAGTTAGGCTCCTCCTTTACAAAAGGCTCCCCCGGAGAGGGGCTTCAGACAGCTGAATTCTCAGGAAGGCCTGCTTTACTCATCAAAGAGAAGTTAAAAGTAGGCCTCTTTCCACAGCTGCTGTTTATTCAGATGTTTAAAGTGGTCTTTACGCCCTGCTGGTGGGACTAGCCCCCCACCCCCACCCGCCGAGTTCCTTGTTTGAAACCTGACATGAAATTTCATGAGCAAGCAGCCCAGTGGACTGCCGTGAAGAGGAGGCTTAGGCTGGAACTTGGAAAGTAAGAGATCCTTGAGCAAAAACACAGATCAGGGCAAGAATAAAAAAGCAAAGCACAAATCCAAACACATGGCCCCAAGGGCCACTGAACCAGTTTCTCATGCCTGAGAAAAAATCAGTCCAATTAAATCATAATTTGCTTGTTGGATGTAGACTGTTGACATGTTCCTTCACACGGTTCAGATGAAATGGGACTTCTTCTGAGTTATGCTCACCTGGGGGCAGCATCGTTTGCCAGTGATCCTACGTGTTTCTTGTTGAGCAGCCGGTAGATCCAGATGGTGATTCTGGAGTGCAGAGAGCAAACTGCTAGCTCCTGATGGGTGCACTTCCAAGGGCTACACCATGGAAGTGAGTTCTTGTTGTGTGACTTTGGAAATGTTTAGGATTATTTCTTCTAGACGGGGAGTTCCCAAACTGGGAGAAAGGGTCCTTATTGAATTGGTGTTGTGAAAAATGGGTGGACTGTCTATGAGGTCTGGTTGGGTGATCTACGTTGTGCTACTTTATTAAGGAGACTGTGTGTGTGATTTGGCTAGGACTTACAATAGGGTACCGGGTGATGGCAGATGCCAGGTGGCCAAGTCCACATGGCCTGACCATTTAGGTGGGAATTCCTTATATACCTCATTACCACCTAAGATAACAACACCAGGGTTGTTGTCCACGGACAAGGTCAGAGTGAACATGTGACCCACCAGGCTGGCATGTGGTGCCCAGCATGGCCTCCGTCATTACTTATGTAGGCATATGCACATGTCCACTTACATGTGCCTCTCTCAGCCTGTAGGAGCAAAACAGATTGCAAATATCTGGTATAGAAGACCTTTGGTTTGGTTTTGGCAGACGTAGAGATGGATGTCTTTACCTAGCCAGGTCATTCCAGAATTTTGGGCCACCCATATATAGTCTTGGGTATTGGGCAGACCAACCAAGGGAAAAGCCAAGCTATTCCACATCTCACTTGTGTGGCCTGCAAACTAGGAATATTGTCCAGTGGCCAGGCAAACATTTGCATCATAATAATCAGTCCTGGGCTCATTTACAACATCTGTAGGTCTGAAGGTGCTATCTGTGGAATCAAACCAGCGTGTCTAATTACAGTACTGTTTTGGTATGTTACCCAGGAAGGGTCCAGTGCGATTTTTATTTTCAATACAAAGAGGAAAATTTCCCTCCAAAAGCTTCATCTGAGTAAATGATAGGCCTTGAGCCTCTGTAGAAGTTTCCTAATGCCAAGTGGAGTCATTTTGTCCTCTTGTTTGTGGATATGGTTCCCTTTTATACATCCACTATAAAGAATGGTTCCACCGGGTTCTTGCGTGGGCAGGAACAAAAACTAGTTCAGTTCTTGTGCATTATACAGATGTTGATAAAACCGGCAATCAGATAAATTAGCTAAGGTGTCAGGGTTTGGAAGAGTGGTGGGAGTGGGTGATGGGGCTGTGCTAGAATTATTGAAAAAGCACCAAGGGTTAGCTGAAGCAAGAGTCTGTTTGAAAGGGAGCCCATAGTGGAGGGACAGAGGGAGAATAGTTTAAGACAAGCAACCTCCAGCCAATCTTTCTATAAATAAAAGAGGAAGGGTTTTTTGTTTTTTGTTTTCTAAAAGATCTCTAGGTCAGAGAATTTTCCAGGTCAGGGAGAAAGGCTTCAAGGGAAGATAAACGAAGAGAACATTCTTGATTCAAGATCTTGGACAAAGCTGCTTATTTCATAGTGTCATCTGCTTCTGGAGTCTGAGTAGGCTCTGGAAGTCCTCTATTTGAGGTCATTCATAGGGACAACCTTCTAAATGTTACCAGCCTGATGATCTGGAGCTAGCTTGGGTGTGTCTCATGGGAATCCTGGAAGATTTTAATTTTGATGACAGCACAGATGGTTAAGAGCATTTCCTAAAGTTTGTCCCAACAAGTTTTCTTCTAGAAACTTTGGTGTATACTCCATCTCCTGGTAGAAAGGTATGGCGAGGCTTGTTAATAAGTGAAGACCGTGTTTTTTTCACCTGTTGATGATGTGCTCCAACAGTTCTTATATCCACATACTCAATTGTTCACTCAAGGCCCCATATGCTCACCCAGTCCAGGAATGAAAGGTTTATACATGTCAGCAGGCATGGGGTGACCAAAAAACCATTTCAAAATGAGTCAGTTTTCAGTATTCTGGATCTGGTGTTTCTACCAAGTGAAGTCTGTCTCCAGAGGCTTTATGACCTTTGTCACCCAGGGCTTTCCGACGTTCTCAATTTATAGTTTTTATGTCATTCTAGTAGGTTGTTCCTGCCTTCGTGATAAATGCCAACAGTTCCACTGAATGTACCATCAATGCTAAGGTTAAGTTTGATTTCATCACTTGTGCTCCGAGCCCTGTTAAAATATCACCTGGGTGCTTGAACCGAAAGAAAATTTTCCCTCTGGTTTAGCCGTGACTCCAGACAGGATCCAAAGAGGAGGTCTACGATCTCTTCCCTGGGTTTTATGGAGACTTACTTTACCCTTCCGTGTTAGCCTCTTAAGGCACTGCGTCAGCCTTAAAAGGGCACAGGGAAGGGCCGGTGGGTTTTCTACAGGGTTCTCTAGGATCCCTGCACTCCTCTCCTCTAGCCCCTGGATCTCAGCGCTTTCTTGAAGAGTCCGAAAACCCACCGGAAGCAGCTGCTGTGCTGGGGGAGCCCGGGAACGCGCATTCCCCCAATCCGAAGGGCCAATCTGGGGTCCACTGAACCGAACACGTGGGTGCCCTGGTCGCCACCGGCCACGTGCTCCGGGCCTGGGTCCTGGCATTTCTCTCCAGGACGCGGAACTACCTGCGCGTAGAGCCCGCACACGTCGGTGACCAACTCTCCGGTCCCGGTCCCCGGGTCGGGCCGGGCTCCCGCAGGCGCAGGCGGGCCGGCCCCGAACCCACTACTAGGTGGCCGCAGCGGCGCCCTGGGGGAGCAAAGCACGAGGTTGTTAGGGCGGCGGCCCCAGGCGCGGCGCGGGGAAGCCTGAGGGCGGCTCCGCGCTCGCCTGTGCCTCGCGCGGCCCCGGGACGGACTGGGCCGCCCGCACCCCGGGCCTCGGAGGAGACTGCTCTACCCCTCCGTTCTGGCCGCCGGGAGCAGCGGAGCTCGGGGCGGGCAAAGCTCGAGGGGACGCGGGGCGAGCGCAGCCCCAGCCGGGCGCCCTCCCCGCCACAGGGCACCTGAGAGCTGAGCCACACTCACCGCCCCGGTAGGCGAGACGAAAAGGTTAGCGACAACCGTCCCCGCCAAGACCTCGGCAGCTGCGCGGGGCTGCAAAGCGGTTTGGGAGGGTGGCCCATCCCCGGGAAGGGGGCGGGGCGGGAGGGGGTGGGGCGAGCAGCCAGTCCTTGGGAAGGCAGGGGCGGGGCTGTGGGGAGAGCAGCCAATCGTTGGGAAGGCAGGGGCGGGGCGGCGGGGAGAGCAACCAATCCTTGGGAAGGGGGTGGGAGGGGGCGGGACCGGCCATTGACCCCGAAGGTCTCAGCGCCAGGTACCTTTGGCTCCTGCTTTGGCGGGAAGACGAGTCCAGTGGAGCAGGCCATCATTTTCGGAGCCTGAGGGGCCCAGCGGGATAATGGCGTCCCTCAGGACTCTCTTGGATCTGGTTCTTTCAGGCCAACGTCCCTTCCTCGGGGACTCTACTGGCGAGCCTTTCACGGTTACCTTCCCCGCTCAGCACCTGGGGCACCGCTCTGGGTCTTCCACCTCCTAAAATCCCGAGCTGTTCTTTCCCATGCCACATGTCTATTCACATTTGAGTACCTATTATGTGCCATGCGACTTTCTAATCCTCGGGTGGATGAAACCGAGGCCTTAGTCTGACAGTCTAGTGGAGGAGAAAAATCAAGACATAAGTAAACCAGTATGTTTTATGCTAAGGAGAAAAACGTCAGTATTTATTACAACTTGAAAAACTGAAGATAGCAAAAAGTCATTCCTGTGAATAGTCATCCCCTCTGCCTCTAAGAAACAAACAGAAATCATAACTGGTGGCAGTGGGCTCTTTTGGAAATATATTTCACTGTGGAAGTGACTAAATAGGATAAAAGGCTTTTTAAGGAGTGATGCTTGGTTGGCACCCTGCACACAGGTAGGGTCCTATTTTGGTCCATATTTGATAACGCAGAGGAAACCAAGATGGACAAGGCCCATTGCCCTGGGGCACACAATTCTAGTAGAAGTCACTAGTGAGAGGAAACTTATGGAGAAGATTAACTGTGGTCGCAATGGGAAAGGGGTCTTCAAACCCTTCAGCTTCCCAGCCCCGGAATGGGCCTGCAGTAATGGCTTAACCACTAGTCATACTGCTCCTTGGGTTGGCTCACCGCCCCATTTCTCGCTATGTTTATTTCATTGAAATATCTTTTATTCTCTCTCTTTTTAAGCTGAAATTTACATTTTATTTTTCCCAAGCTATTTAAACCTAATAAAATATGTGTATCTTCAAATTATAGTTAAGGCCAGAGGTGAGAAGAACAGGGATTATGAAATAAAGCAGAAAGAGAAATGCTCAATCATTGGGAGTCATAGTCTTATATGTTTATAGAACCTGTAACATATGAGAAAGTAACATATGCCAAACACTGTGATAGACCTGGAGGGATATAGATAGTGAGGGGGAAAAAAGTCCCAAACATGGACCTTGCCCTGGTGGAAACTTCAGTCTAGTGGGTAAAACAGACATGAATACAAGAATCACATCAAAAATGCAAAATTAATGCTTAAGAAGAGTTGCAATGGAGATCAAAGACTCAGCTTTCTGTTGAAGCAGAAAACTGAAGACGAGTTTATGGGGAGAAGGAGAAAACCCTGGGGTATAGTTCTATGGAGAGGGGAATGCATGTACAGAGCGGGTATTATAGGAAGGAGCTCGGTGCTTTCATGGAAATACTGGAAGGTTGCTGTGATTTTTGCACAAAAACCAATGGGTGGGGCATGGAGAGAGACACAAGATAAGGCATGATATAGAATAGACTACAGTGTGTGGGGGGGAGTTGTGGCTGGAGATGCTGGTCATTGACAGACCATGCCAGGCCTTGAAGACCATGTTAAACATGCCCATAAGTGATGCTTATTGATAACCTGGTATATAAATGCATGTCAATAAAATGTTGCTGTTTGCAAGGCTGGCATGTACCAGCCCAGTGTGTTAAAGATACAGAGTGTTTGCCTTTATTGAGCAGTTACTACCTGTTCTGTGCTTACATTGCTCTATGGAGATGATCTCATTTAATCCTTTCAGCTACCCACTGCGTCCAGTAGGCATGATGAAATTACTCATTTTGCCCCTGAAGATCCACATATTGCTAAAGTTTTGTGAGAAATATTTTACTCCCAGTCCAGGCCTATGGCTGGCTGGTGGACATATTAGGGTTTCTAAGCACATTGCAACACTGTAGCAGCACTGACTCAAGTTCCATCCCAGCACTTGTACAAACTTAGGGAAGGAAACTGAAGTCATAGCTGCAGTGGCCAGATGGTGGACACAGGATGGCAGCACGGAATTCTCAATTTCTGCAACTTTGAGGGTGCTTTTCCTTCACAGTGATTACAATATTTAATTTAGAACCCTTTGAAATCCAGAATCCTATTAAGGCAGCCATATTCGAAGGGCCATGTTGACCAGCTGACCCTAAGAAACAGTGCTTCCTGTCTTCTATTGGTTGATTGTATTAGATTTTAAATATTGTTTTTTCTTAAAAGAATTCTTTAAAATGATTACATGCCTCCTATTATGCTTAGCATCCAATGTAGTCTATGAAATTACTGTATAAATGATATTTGGTGGGTCAGTTAAATGAATAAGCATAAGGTATCCAGTTGAAAGCACAGCCTAAATGAGCCATTTAATTCTATTAAGGAAAATTGAGTGAAGAGGTAGACCCGCTTCTTCTGCAGCACAATTTTAATGAGGCTGCTTGAGCTGAGTCCTGTTCTATATCAAAAAAGGAACATGAATGCGTTCAGGTTCTATTTTTGGCTCTACCACAGGCTTTGCTATTATACCCAGGGCAAGATGAAACCTGTTAACTTTTTTTTTTTCATTTGCAAAATGTAGACAGTGCTTTTAGCCTTTTTCATGGAAGTGGCAGAACTAATGAGCGCCGCAAATGACCTTGACCTGTTTTGTAACTACAAATGCATTTTTATTGCCATATTTTCACAAAAAATGAAAATCTGCTAGCTCTTTCTTGTCCTGAAGAGTTGATACTAAGCTAAAACTTTAAAATCTGGAATATGTGCTTTATCAGCTGCTCCTCAACATTCCAGTTTCCAAATTTAAACAAAATGAGAATAACATAAATCTTGCAAGTGATAATCAAAACAGTAGAAAGGAAGTAAAAGAGCTGTCTTGTAAATGGAGGTCTATTTGTTTTTTTCAAAGTTACACTCTTTATTTTCATTAAGATAGGGGTCGGTTCGAGATGTTGGAGGAATAGGGGACCCTAGTTTTTCTGGGGGACCCAGGAATTCAGCTAGACAGCTATCAAATCATTCTAAACACCTGCAAACTCAATTGCAGACCTAAGAAAAGGATAGCTGCACTTCTACAAATAGAAAAGTGACCTCTTTCTGCAAGGGAGGAGGTGCAGAGAAATGAATCCCAGGTGATATATGGGAAGATAAAGGGCAGGGGGAGGGAGGCTATACAAGAGAGCCAGAAAGTGATATAGCACCAGAAAGTGATATAGCAGTGGAGTGCAAAATCCAACCTTGTAGAAGTCTGATCTGGTCAGGATGTCCATGTCTGAAAGATGCTCTGGTAATGAAGTAGGGCAGAATCCTAGGTGGGACAGAGTGGTCTCAGGATCCTCCAGGGTAGCTGAGTGTGGCAGAGCTCCCAGGCATCAGAGCCGGGAAGCCAACTAAAATCAGTGAGCTTGGGAGTGGGCTCCCAGCTCAGGGTTGCCATATACGACCACTCTCTGAGCAGGGGCCCAGCAAGCAGAAGAACTGGGGAAACCCCCCTTCCTCCCCTTGAGGAGTAGCTTTGGGGACTCTAAACGGGGTCGCTTGCCTGATATACAAATGCTTGGTCACAGGCTGGGTGGGCACGGAGTGCAGATGGAGACCAGGGAGACAGGTGTGATGGGCACTTTTCTCTGAGGGGGCCCTGAGGAGTGGGGCCCTGAGCACTCAGCTCTGGGGCCAGAGATTGGGAGGCCACCGTTTTTCCTTCTCATCCTCTAAAGCTGTGAGGAAAGCCTTCAGGGAACAAAACCTACAGAGAACAATCCCAAGAGCAGATTAATTAACCTGGCCCCTGGCAAGGGCATTGTAGTTCCGCCTGGGGCAAAGCCACATGAGAATCAGAGCAACGGTCCCCTCCCCCAGAAGATCAGCAAGAACATCCAACCAAATTCACCAGGTCACATAGAACTGAACAACTTCAGTGCTAGGGGAAGATAGTACATAGAATTCATGGGTTTTTTCCCCATGATTCTTTAGTTTTTCAATTTTAATTTTTTTCTCTTTCCTTTCAACCAATTTCTTATTTTATCAACTCTTTTTTAAAAATATTTTTTAAAAATTTTCATTTTTACACTTACATTGTACCTTTCATTGTAATTAATTTATTTTTTGAATATATGTAAGTTTTCTTTTCTTTACAGTTTTGGGATGCAGTTTCCTCTAACAAACAGACCAAAATACACACAGAATCTAGTGCATTGCTCTGTTCTCTTCACCTGTCTCATTACATTCTCTCTCTCTCTTTTTCTTATTATTCTTTTTTCTTTCATTATTAAAGTCTTTTTAAATTTTCTTCTTCACAGTTACATTCTATCCTTTCAATGTAAATACATAAATATATATGTGTGTGTGTGTGTGTGTGTATAAAGCTTTTCTTTCTTTACAATTTTTGGATGTAGTTTCTTCTAACAAGCAGACCAAAATATACCCAGAATATAGTGTATTGATCTGTTCTGCTCACCTGTCTGATTATATTCTCTCTCTTTTTCTTCAGCTTTTTTTTTTTTTTTTTTCAGTTTTGGACCTCTTCTGATTTGTTTTGTGTATACTGTTCTGGAGTCATTGTTGCCATTTTAGTATTTCTTTCTCTTGTTCATCTTTCCTTCTCTGAATACAATGACAAGATGGAGAAATCACCTCAAAAAAGAGAACAAAAAGGATTATTAACTGCCAGGGACATAATCAGTATGGATAAGTAAGATGTCAGAACTAGAGTTCAGAGTAATGATTATAAAGATATCAGCTGGGCTTGAAAAAAAAATAGAAGACACTAGAGAATTCCTTTCTGGAGAAATAAAAAAACTAAAATCAAATCAAGGCAAAATAAAAGAGGCTATTAGTGAGATGCAATTAAAAAAAATGGAGGTTCTAACTGCTGGGATACATGATGCAGAGAGAGAATTAATGATATAGAAGACCAAGTGATGGAGAATAAAGAAGCTGAGAAAAAGAGAGATAAACAATTATTGGATCACAAGGGGACAACTCAAGAGATAAGTGATTCTATAAAGCAAAGTAATATTAGACTATTGGGATCACAGAATAAGAGGAGAGAGACAGAGAGGCAGAAGGTATATTGAAGCAAATTCTAGCTGGGAACTTCTCTAATCTGGGAAAGGAAACAGGCATTCAAGTCCAGGAGGCATAGAGAGCCCCCCTCAAAATAAATAAAAATAGGTTAACACACTGACATATAATAGTGACCTTAGAGACAAAGAGAAAATCCTGAAAACAGCTCGGAACAAGAGGTCTGTAACCTACAAGGATAGAAACACTAGATTGGCAGAAGACTTATGCACAGAGACCTGGCAGGCCAAAAAGGGCTGGCATGATGTATTCAGGGTGCTAAATGAGAAAAATATGTAGCCAAGAATACTTTATCCTGAAAGGATGTAATTCAAAATAGGAGAGATAAAAACCTTCCAGGACAAACAGAAATCAAAAGAATTTGTGATCACTAAACCAGCTCTGGAAAATATATTTAAGGGGATCCTTTAAGCAAAGAGAGAGTTCAAAAGTAACAGACCAAATAGGAACAGAGACAATATACAGAAACAGTGACTTTATAGGTAATACAATGACACTAACTTCATATCTTTCAATAGTTACTCTGAATGTAAATGGGATAAATGCCCCAATAAAAAGATACAGGGTATCAGACTGGATAAAAAAGCAAGACCCATTGATATGCTGTCTGTAAGAGAATGATTTTAGAACCAAGGACACCTCCAGACTGAAAGTGAGGGGGTGGGAAACCATTTACCATGCCAATGGACATCAAAAACAAAACAAAGCAAAACAAAACAAAAAAACAAAATAAAAAACTAGGGTGGCAATCTTTATATGAGACAAATTAGATTTTTAATCAAAGACTCTAACTAGAGATGAGAAAAGATACTATATCATAAATAAGGGTCTATTCAACAAGGAGATCTAACAATTATAAATATTAATGCCCCTAGCATGAGAACAGCCATTTATATAAACTAATCCATAGCAAAATTAAAGAAACACAATGATAATATACAATAATAGTAGGAGACTTTAACACCCCACTCATTGCAATGGATAGACGACCTAAGCAGCAGATCAACAAAGGAAGCAAGGGCTTTGAATGACATGTTGGACCAGATGGACTTCACAGATATAATAAAAAGCATTTCATCCTAGAAGCACTTTGGTCACTCAGTTGGTTAAGTGTCTGCCTTCAGCTCCAGTCATGATCCCAGAGTACTGGGATCAAGTCCCTCATTGGGCTCCCTGCCCAGCACGGTGTTTGCTTCTCCCTCTGCCTCCCAACCTCCAGCTTGCACTCTCTTTATGTCCAAAATAATAATAATAATAATAAGAAAATCTTAAAAAAAAAAAGAACATTCCATCCTAAAGCAATAGAATACACATTCTTCAGTAGTGCACATGGAACATTCTCCAGGATAGACTCACATTCTGGGTAATAAACAAGGTCTCAACCAGTACCAAAAGATTGGGATCATTCCTTGCATATTTTCAGACCACATTGCTTTGAAAGTTGAACTAAATCATAAGAGTAAATTTGGAAAGAATTCAGATGCATGGAAGCTATAAAGCAGCCTACTAAAGAATGAATGGTCAACCAGGATATTAGAGAAAAATTTAAAAAGTTCACAGAAACAGAAGAAAACAAAATCACAACTATTCAAAACCTCTGGGATGCAGCAAAGGTGGTCCTAAGAGGGAAGTATATAGCAATACAAACCTTTCTTAAGAAACAAGGAAGGTCTTAAATACACAACCTAACTTTACACCTAAAGAAGCTGGAGAATGAACAGCAAATAAAGCCTAAAGCCAGCAAGAGAAGAGAAATAATAATGAACAGAGCAGAATTCAATGAAAAAGAAACCAAAAGAACAGTAGAACATATCGATGAAACTAGGAACTGGTTCTTTGAAAGAATTAATAAGACTGATAAACCCCTGGTCAGATTTATCAGAAAGAAAAGAGAAAGGATCCAAATAAAGAAAATCATAAGTTCAAGAGAAGATATCACAACCAACATTGTAGAAATACAATTATAAGAGCATATTATGAGCAACTACATGCCAACAAATTAGGCAATCTGGAAGAAATGGATGCATTCCTAGAGATGTATAAACTACCAAAACCGGGGTCCTGGATGGTTCAATTAGTTAAGCATCCACCTCAACTCAGATCATGATCCCAGGGTACTGGGATTAAGCCCCACATTAGACTCTTTGCTTAGTGGGGGGCCTGCTTCTCCCTCTCCCTCTGCCATTCCCCTTAATTGTATTCTCTCTCTATGTCAATTATATAAATAAAATCTTAAAAAAAAAAACTACTAAAACAAACAGGAAGAAGTAGAAAACCTGAAGAGACCCATAACCAGCAAGGAAATTGAAGCAGTACTCAGAAGTCTCCCAACAAACAAGAGTCCAGGGCTAGAAGGCTTCCAGGGGAATTTGACCAAACAATTAAAGAAGAAATATTACCTATTCTTCTGAAGTTGTTTAAAAAAATAGAAGTGAAAGGGAAACTTCCAAACTCATTCTATGAAGCTGGTATTACCTTGATTAAGGTAGTTATGTAATTAAGTAATTAAGTAAGGTGATTAAGTAATATTAATTAAGGTTGATATCCCTGATCAACACGGGTGCCAAAATTCTCGCCAAGATACTAGATAATAGGATCTAACAGTACATTAAAAAGATTATTCACAATAACCAAGTGGGATTTATTCCTGGGCTATAAGCATGGTTCAACATCCACAAATCAGTAAATGTGACACATTACATTAATAAAAGAAAGGACAAGAAACATACAATCCTCTTAATAGATGCAGAAAAAGCACTTGACAAGTACAGCATCCTTTCTTGATTAAACTCTTCACAGTGTAGGGATAGATATAACATACCTTAATATCATAAAAGCCATATTCAAAAAGCTCACAGTGAAAATCATTTTCATTGGGGAAAAGCTAAGTACTTTCCCCCTAAGATCAGGAACAAAGCAGGGATGTTCACTATCACCACTGTTGTTAAACATAGTACTAGAAGTCCTAGCCTCAGCAATCAGACGACAAAAAGAAATAAAAGGTATGTAAATCAACAAAGAAGTCAAACTCTCACTCTTTGCAGATGGCATGATACTCTATGTGGAACACCCAAAAGACCCCAAGCCACATTTTCTAGAACTCATACAGGAATTCAGCAATGTGGCAGGGAATAAAATCAATGCACAGAAATCAGTTGCATTTCTATACACTAACAATGAGACAGAAAAAAGAAAAAATTAAGGCATTGATCCCATTTACAATTGCACCCAAAAAAATAAGATCCCTAGGATAAACCTAAGCAAAGAGGCTAAAGATTTGTGGTCAGAAAACTATAGAACACTCATGAAAGAATTTAAGGAAGACACAAAGAAATGGAAAAATGTTCAATGCTCATGGATTGGAAGGACAAATACTGGTAAAATATCTATGCTACCTAAAGCAATCTATATATTCAATGCAATCCCTATCAAAATAACAGCAACTTTTTTCACAGAGCTGGAACAAACAGTCCTAAAATTTGTATGGAACCAGAAAAGAGGGATGCCTGGGTGGCTCAGTCAGTTGAGTGTCTGCCTTCAGCTCAGGTCATGATCTCAGGGTCCTGGGATCGAGTCTCACATTGGGTTCCTTGCTCGGCAGGGAGCCTGCTTCTCTGCCTGCTGCTTCCCCTGCTTGTACCCACTTGCGTGCACACACCTTCTCTCTCTCTCTGACAAATAAATAAATAAGATCTTTAAAAATAAAAAAGGAAAAGAATCAAAATAAATAAATAAATAAATAAATAAATAAATAAAAAGGAAAAGAATCAGAAAAGACCCCAAATAACTAAAGGAATATTGAAAAAGAAAACCAAAGCTGGTGGCATCACAATTCCAGACTTCAAACTCTGTTACAAAGCTGGTACTTGGGCACAACAAATTCTTTCAAGACATGTCTCTAAAGGAAAGGAAACAAAAGCAAAAAAAGGAAACAAAAGCAAAAATAAACTTTTTGGACTTCATCAAGATCAAAAGCTTCTGCACAGCAAAGGAAATAATCAAAACAAAGAGGCTACCCACGGAATGGGAGAAGATATTCGCAAATAATGCTGTAGAGGAAGGGCTGATATCCAGGATCTATAAATAACTCCTTAAACTCAACATCCAAGAAACAGACAATTATGTCAAAAAATGGGCAGAAGACATGAAGAGACACTTCTCCAAAGAAGACATATAAATGGCTAACAGACATGAAAAAATGTTCATCATCATTAGACATCAAGGAAATTCAAATCAAAACCATAATGAGATACCACCTTTCACCGGTTATAACAACCAAAATTAACAGGACAGGAAACAAGAAGTGTTGGAGAGGATGTGGAGAAAGGGGAACCTTCTCACACTGTTGGTGGGAACGCAAGTTGGTGCAGCCACTTTGGAAAACAGTGTGGAGATTCCTCAAAAAATTAAAAATAGATTTACCCTATGACCCTGCAATTGTACTACTGGGTATTTACCCCAAAGATACGATGTAGTGAAAAGAAGGATCATATGTACCTCAATGTGCATAGCAACAAAGTCCACAATCACCAAACTGCGGAGAGAGCCAAGGTGACCTTAAACAGATGAATGGGTAAGGAAGATATGGTCCTTATATACAATGGAATATTACTCAGCCATCAGAAAGGATGAATACCCAACTTTTGTATCAACTTGGACAGGACTGGAGGATATTATGCTGAGTGAAATAAGTCAAACAGAGAGAGTCAATTATCATATGGTTTCACTTACTTGTGGAGCATAAGGAATAACACGGAGGACATTGGGAGAAGGAAAGAAAAAGCAAATTGGGGGAAATCGGAGGAGGAGCCGAACTATGAGAGAACTGTGGAGTTTGTGGAGAAACAAACTGAGGGTTTTAGAGGGGAGAGGGGTGGGGGGTTGGGTGAGCCTGGTGGGTATTAAGAAGGACATGTATTGCATGGAGCACAGGATGTGGTGCATAAACAATGAATCTTGGAACACTGAAAAAATAAAATTAAATTAGAAAAAAAAGACAATATGGCAGCAAAAAAAGATACATAAATCAATGGAACAGAATAGAGAGCCAGAAATGGACCCTCAACTCTATGGTCAACTAATTTTTGACAAAGCATGAAAGAATACCCAATGGAAAGAAGATAGTCACTTCAACAAATGGTGTTGGGAAAATTGGACAGCCACATGCCGAAGAATGAAACTGGACCATTTCCTTATATCCCCAAAAAAATACTCAAAATGGATGAGAGACCTAAATGTAAAATAGGAATCCATCAAAATCCTTGAGGAGAACACAGGCAGAAACCTCTGTGACCTCAGCCATAGCAAATTTTTGCTACAAATGTCTCCAAAGGTAGGGGAAACAAAGGCGAAATAAACTATTGGGAGTTCATCAAGATAAAAAGCTTTTGCACAGTGAAGGAAACAGTCAACAAAACCAAAAGATAACCGACAGAATGGAAGAAGGTATTTGTAAATGTCTTACCAGATAAAAGTTAGTCTCCAAAATCTATAAAGAACTTATCAAATGTAACACCCAATGAACAAATAATCCAATCAAGAAATGGACAGAAGACATGAACAGACATTCCTCCAAAGAAGACCTCCAAATGGCCAAAGAAATGAAAAAATGCTCAATGTCACTCGGCATCAGGGAAATATAAATCAAAACCTCAAGGAGATACCACCTCACACCACTCAGAATGGCAAAAATTAACCATTCAGGAAACAACAGATATTGGTGAGGATGGAAAGAAGGGGGAACCTTCCTACACTGTTGGTGGGCATGCAAGCTGGTGCAGCCACTCTGGAAAACAATATGGAGGTTCCTCAAGAAGTTGAAAATAGAGCTATCCTATGACTCAGCAATTGTACTACTGAAGATTTACCCCAAAGATACAAATGTAGTTATCTGAAGGGGCACCTGCTTCCCAATGTTTATAGCAGCAATGTCCTCAATAGCCAAACTATGGAAAGAGCCCAGATGTCCTTCAACAGATGAATGGATAAAGAGGTGGTACATATACACAATGGAATACTACTTGGCCATCAAAAAATGAAATCTTGCCATTTGCAATGATGTGGATGGAACTAGAGGGTATTATCCTAAGTGAAATAAGTCAGTCAGAGAAAGACAATTATCATATGATCTCACTCATATGTGGAATTTAAGGAAACAAGGCAGAGGAACATAGGGGAAGAGAGGAAAAAATGACATAAGACAAACCAGAGAGGGAGACAAACCATAAGAGACTCTTAATCATAGGAAACAAACTGGGGGCTGCTGGAGGGGAGGAGGAGGGAGGGATGGGGTGCCTGAGTGATGGACATTGGGGACGGTATGTGTTGTAATCAGCACTGGGAATTATATAAGACTGATGAATCACAGATGTGTATTCCCGAGGCAAACAATACATTGTATGTTAATTAATTGAATTTAAATTTAAAACTTTTTTTAAAAAGTAAGTTGGCATGTCAGGATGTGCTATCCACATGAGTTTACCGGTGGAGACGTTTGTGATAATATACTTGAGAGTGATTGCTGACCACTCTGAGATTTTTCCATCCATTTCAGTACTGACGCGGTGGGCCTGGGGTTGATGGTACAAGTCAGAAAACACTCCTACCCTTGGGGATTTTGCAGAGCTCCACCTGGTCAGAAGATTCCTGCATCCATCCTCAGTGACTATTACTGGTCTACACGCTGTGGGAGGGGCCAGTTCACACTGCAGCC
The DNA here is from genome assembly GCF_020171115.1 of Neogale vison. Lineage (NCBI taxonomy): Eukaryota > Metazoa > Chordata > Mammalia > Carnivora > Mustelidae > Neogale > Neogale vison. The sequence goes on along the minus strand of NC_058101.1, from coordinate 26,505,348 downwards.
ATGAGGTCAGAGACACATGTGATTTACTTGCTTTTAAAAGACAAAATGTAGGGGTGCCTGGGTGGCTCAGTGGGTTAAAGCCTCTGCTTTTGGCTCAGGCCATGATCTTGGGGTCCTGGGATTGAGTCCCACATCGGGCTCTCTGCTCAGCAAGGAGCCTGCTTTCCCCCCCCCCCCCACACTCTGCCTACAAATAAAATCTCTCTCTGCCTATAAATAAAATCAAGAAAGAAAGAACGAACGGCAGGCAAAATGTAGGTCAGAGTGACAAGGAATGAAATCAATTACTTCAAAATACCGAGCTGGATAGTGGGAAGAGTTCGAGTCCCCACTCCTATAGATCCCAGGTTGAGGTATTTCAGGGTGGAGAACGTGCCTGGCTGTCTCTGCTCCCTTCCTCACAATTCCCCAGGAAGAAAGAAGCTGCATCTCTCATTGATGAAGAAGGACCTGAGCCAGGGAGTGGCAACCTCTCTCTACCGCCACGCCTCTGAGCCTGCTTTTCAGAGAGCTAGCGTGAATTCTGTTTTCTGCAGCTGAATCCGTCTATTTGCTTTGTGCTTTTGGCTGTGTGGATACTGGTGTTTTTTATCTGGACTCCGGCATGAATTTTAAGAAGAAATGAAAACAAGCTCTATTCGTAAAAATTCTCCCCAATCAACTCTCACCTCGTTTCAGTAACTCAGAGGAGAATGTGCCCTTTTAATCTACGCTGGATTTGAAATGAAACTGGAAATGAATATTTCCTGTCTTTTTCTCTTGCTCACATTCTTCTGTGGCTGTGAAAGCCCAGGGATGGGAAGGGTCATGCTTTTACATTTGACCATGGTTACTCTTATTTTAATTACGACTGTGATTATTATCCTTGGACTTAGCATAATAGCTACCATGTCGGTGAAACTCTACACATGTTTTTTGACTAATGAGTTATTAAATTCAGGGTATTTTGATTGGAAATGTTTAAAAACCATTCTAAGGTGTCTCATAATGCCCTCGGTCCAATTCCAATAGCATGGGTGGTTGCTCGCCGATGATCTTTCTAGGCTGGGGGTGTGATCAAGCTCCTGCGAGGGCTGACACATCGCAAATGATCATGGAGGCTGTAGATGCGCAGAGCTGAGGAAGCTGTTCGGCATTTGCCCCACAAATGAGGGGGCTGTCACATTAGCCTGGACCTCACATAAACACATCATCAATAGATATAAAATCCCAGGCAAACCCTTCTGCGTGGGAAGAGTTAGAGAGAATAGAGTCCATCTGGACACTGATTACATGGAAAATAACGTCAGCCCTCCGGGCCTGAAGCTCTAGCCCAGCCCCCATAATGTATTATCATCTGTCACCTTTAGCTTGTGTCTAATGCACTCCTTTCTAGTTAAGTGTACTTCCTTTGTCTCCCTGGACTTTTCTTTTTCTTTCTTTCTTTCTTTTTTTTTTTTAAGATTTTATTTATTTATTTGACAGAGATCACAAGTAGGCAGAGAGGCAGGCAGAGAGAGAGAGAGGAGGAAGCAGACTCCCCACTGAGCAGAGAGCCCGACGTGGGGCTCAATCCCAGGACCCTGAGACCATGACCTGAGCCGAAGGCAGAGGCTTTAACCCACTGAGCCACCCAGGCGCCCCTCCCTGGACTTTTCCATATCACATACTCCCACTGCGCATCCTTGTTCCAGCTGACCGGTCCCCACCGTTCTTGCTCACCTTTCCTAGACTCCTGAAGACACTCATTTTCAACTGTGCATGTGAAGGGTGCTCTGTACTTAATTGGACAACACCGGACACCCACTTACTGTGTTTTGGGCGCCAGACTATGTATGTGGGATACAAAGATGATCCAAACAGGGCCTGGCTCCCTAAGAGCTCATAAATGAGGCCGTGGAGTCAGTGATGGGGTCGGGGTTGCCCTGGGTTCTGCGGGACACCAACAGGAGGGATCCAACTAGCCTGGGAAGTGGGCCAGGAGCAAGGCCTCCTTCCTCAGGTTGCCTTATTCCAGAAGAGGTGTAGGTAGCATCGAGAATTTCAAATAAGCCCCAGACCCAGATCAATGGCTTTGAGAAACTCAGCATGCGTACTCAGGAGAGCAGGATGGGAAGGAAAACTGCCCACAGTACAGAAGATGTCAGGTGCCTAGATTCCTGGCTTAGAGAGAGCACCTTGTCCCTTTGTGATGGATCCTTGTTGACACCCGTTTAATATTGGTTTTGGGAGAATCATGGCTAAGGGGCAAAAGGTGTCCATTTGCTAAATTCTCTTATAATACATCAGGGAAAAATTGTGTGTGTCCTGTAGGTATTTTTATGGCTATTTTACAGGAGGTTTATAGTTTCCTAACACGCTTCCTTCATTATAATGCACATACTTGTATCAACAAGTTGCAGAAAAACCTGATTGACGTTAACCTCAAAGCTGTTGCTGAGAAGAATTTTTTTTTGTTTGGTTGTCTTTGAAGTGAAGATCAGAAGTGATTCTTTGTCACCCACAAAACTTTGATGTTTTCCTGCACTACGGCTCACAACCAGGACAGAAACACCAACATACACAGGCCAACAACTCTAATCCATAATTTTATGACCAGCTGAGAAATTTGTTGAGGGAAATATAATTTGTTACTGCTCAACATGACTTTGAAATGTTCCTGGGGATTCTGGAGGGAAAGCTAGTTCTAGAACAGAAGCATTAATATCCATTAAGAAAGTCTGCATAAAAACCGGTTTAACTGACTACTGATGAGTATATCAAAGTGGCAAAGAAAGGACTTGCTTTAATACGGCTGGCGTGGGAGGGAATTAGGCTGTGAGTCTGACTCTGGCTATACTGGACAAGGCGGAGATTTGGGAGCTGGATGGGCTCAGCTTGGAATCCTGGCTCTATTATTTACTAGCCGTGTGCCCTCTAGAGAACTATACCCTCCCAGCTTCCTCCTAAACAGAAGGGGGATATTAACCTGTTGTCAGGATTAAGTGCAATTACATAGCTAAGGTGGCTAATATTTCAGTATAGGCTCAAAACTGCATATATATGGATCTTGAGCAAAATCGTCATTTCTCAAAGGATATGCCTTATCCTAAATGTACTAAATGCCCTGCTTGCTCAGGCCTCTTTGGTGTGATATTGGCTTGTGTCTTTCCTCAAGCCATAGAAGGCTGAAGACACCAGACATGACTCATCAAAGGATACGGACGAGACCTGGTAGAGAAGCTGAGGACCTATTTAGTCACACACATAACTACTACGATTCTACATGTTAGATTAACAAAGGCATAGAGGACTTCTGGCACTCTGTTATAAATAGTATCCTTTCCCGAATTTAACTTCTCTCTTTGACTTATACATAAAAGGAGGTGAAAGTATGTTCCTCCAATCTCTGGGGAGGTCCTAATGTGCCTTAAAGCCTCAGGAGAAAAGAACAGGGGATTAAAAAGGGGAGGAACTCTACGTGGCCCATCAGAACCACCAAATTCATCTGTGCAGCCATCCACGCATCTGCCCATGCATCCATCCATCTATGCATCCACTGCCACGTTCAGATGCCTGCCCAGCATCGGAACTACCTTCCTGTTTGGGGAATTCCCTATTGTATGAATCTTGGCCAAGGTAGGACCTGTCTTCCATTATAATAGTTCACATGCTCAAATATACCCTTTCCTCTCCCCTTTAGCACCTAGGACAAGGGAATATGCAATAGGCTTAGCCAATGGGGTTCTTCTGCCTAGGATTTTAAGTCTGGAGCAAATCAGCAAAGAGTCAAGGACTTGAAAGAGAGAGAGAGAGAGAGAGTATGGTATGAGAAATAGCATCAAATGTCTACAGATAGCAGTGTCTGTTGGTATGGTGTCTTCTGTTATGGCATGATTTTGTCTTTGTCTGCTCAACTTCTCCCCCACCCCAACCTTGGAGGTGAATCCTATCTTAGTTTGCTGATTTCTGGGTCTTTGGCATTTGACATCGAGAGACTGTGTATCAGTGACAGAGCAGGAGACAGGGGAGGCAAGAGAAAAAGAGATTAAGCTTCCAGGAAAGAGAGAAACATCAAGATTCTGAAGCAGTGTAAAAATATATACGAGGAGGAGCCCTGAGACAATAAGGAAGTGTTGCGCTGGTATCTGACTCAGATTCCTGTACTGGCCTTTGATCATACAACTAGTGCCTACAATTACTATTATTAGTATTAGTATTAGTATCATTATTATTATGTTCAATTAGCCAACATATAGTACATCATTAGTTTTTGATGTGCTGTTCAAGGATTCATTAGTTATTATTACAGTTACTCATTAGTTATTCATACAGTTATTTTTAATTACTTTCTGGTTTCTAGACATTGTTCTTTGAGTGTGTTCAATATTCTGTTTGGCAGGATGAGACCCAGAAGATAGGCTACACTTGAACGCCCCCCTCTTTGGGCTTGGGTCATTGACTCTCCTCTGTGACTATCGAGTCTATTTCTTTTTGCCCAGGGGAACTGGCCAGCTCTTGTCACAGGCTGAGGATGAAGCTGACACAGAGGTAGGCAAAGGCGGTTAAGCCACAAGCAGACGGCATCACAGCCATTGAAGTCAGATAATCCTGAATGGGTTTTACCACTAGACTTTCCAGGAAGTGTGCTAATCTATTTCCCTGTGATCTTAGCAAGATCAGATAGGACTTTCTGACTTGTAGTTAAAAGCATTTTTTTTAAAAGATTTTATTTATTTGTTTGACAGAGATCACAAGTAGGCATAGAGATAGGCAGGGGGCTGGGGGTGGGGGGGAAGCAGGCTCCCCGCTGAGCAGAGAGCCCGATGCGATCATGAGATCATGACTCGAGCCGAAGGCAGAGGCTTTAACCCACTGAGCCACCCAGGCACCCCTAAAAGCATTTTAAACTGAGATGGCCACAGGGTGGAAAGAAACCCTCAACCTGGAGAATACTTAGTTTACTCCCAGCACGCCTCCCATTGGCTGTGTGACCATAAGCAAGTCACTTCACCATCCTCATCTGTAAAGGGGACACTTTTGAATTAGATCAGTGGTCCTCAGCCATGGGTGGGTGTGCTCCCACCCATGGGAAAATGTGGGGCGTTTTTCGGAATCACATTAATTGTGGAGATACTATTGATATTTGGCAGGTGGGGAATGGGGATGCAAAATGTTTACGATGCTTGGGAGGATCCCGTACGATGAGAATTTGTCTCACTCAGATTGCCTCTTGCGTTACTGCTCTAAATGTTCCTCTTATCTCCTACTTCTCTTATGACTCTGCCATCATTCATTTATTTATCTTATTTTCTGCTTTTTTACTCTTAGAAATTTGCTGGCCTCCTTTTGGCTGTCTAGACAGAGCCAGTATATCAGCGTTTCTCGATTTTGGTCCCAAGGGCAGTATGAATCACCCTAGGGGAATTGCTAAAAATTCAGATTCATGGTTTCTCTTGAAAACTGCTGAATCAGCATCAAGGTCCCCAGGTGAGCATATACTGTCTCTAATTTGCTTTACTTGCTGGCCCATCTTGCAAGGCCATACATTGCTGACAATATAAAAGTTTTCTTATAAAACCTACAAATCACAGAAACAGAGAACAGATTGGTGGTTGGCAGAGGTGGTGTTGGGGGGGTGCAGGAAGGTGGGTATAATAGGTCAAGGGGGTCAAAAGCTACAAACTTCCGGTTGTAAGTCCCCGGGCTGTAACATAAGCATGGTGACTATAATGAATAATACTGTGTTATATTTGGAAGTCACTATGAAAGTAGATGATTGAAGTTCTTATCACAAGGAAAAGAATTATAACTATGTGTGGTGTGGACTTATTGGGGTAATCATTTCACAGTTTATATAAATATCAAGTCATCACATTGGGCATCTGAAACTAATATAAGTAATATACTGTTATGTCAACTGTATCTCAATGAAAATCTTACACATCTTACAAAGTCATTTATCATAGTTAAAAAATGTAGTCATCATCCATTTTGGTATTTGAGTGCTGTATGTAAATTATTTTGCTAACCCTCACAGAAACCTAACAAAAAAGGTTACTGTTCTCATTTGACAGATAGAAAAACCAAAGTGCCTAGCCCCATTTTACAGATTAAGGAAAGTGCTTCCTCATCATTACAAGCTAGCAAATATAAGCTCTTGACCCCAAAAGCCTGAGCGCACCCCCTCCATTATACAGGGTCATGCTGGTCCCTGTCTTTGTGATATTAGCTACCAAACAGACACACCAGAAAATGCCTTGGCTGCTCCTGTAACCATGTTCTGTTCCCACAAATGATGTACATCTAAAATACGTGATGTATGATGTATGTATGATGATGGATGTATGATTCAATATGTTGTTAATGAAAAAAATCTGGTTAATAGAACAGTATGTATAGGATTTGTTAACTGTATTCCAAAATGTTAATAGTAGGAGTCTTTACAGAATATACTTTTTAATGTAATTGCGTTACACGAGCATGGCGGAGATGGCTGGCTAACACTCCTGTTACCCATTTCCTTAGCTTAGGAATTGGACACAGCTCCCCACAGGGAACTACATTTCCCAGCCTCCTTTGCATCCAGATCAGGACCTATGGCTAATTCTCACCAATGGGGTGTGAACAGAGTGGCGTGTCACTTCTAAATTGGGACTTTTAAGAAAGGGGGTGGCTCAGTGGGTTAAGCCTCTGCCTTTGGCTCACGTCATGATCCCAAGGTCCTGGGATCGAGCCCTGCATCGGGCTCTCTGCTTGTCAGGGAGCCTGCTTCATCCTCTCTCTCTCTGTCTGCCTCTCTGCCTACATGTGATCTCTGTCTGTCAAATAAATAAATGAAATCTTAAAAAAAAAAAAAAAAGAAAGAAAGGGAATTTTTCATGCTCCCCTCCACCATCTGGTACCAGGGTCAGAGGACTCCAAATTAACAGGGGCTATTGAACCCCCAAGTTGGAGGGAGTCCAGGTCCTTGAATGACCATAGGGACGAACAGCTACTGGTTGAACCCGACAGCTATACTGAACTGCTACACGAGCAAGAAATAAAGTTCTGTTTTGCTATGTCACAGGAATTTGGGGTTTATTTGTTACAACATCCTACCTAATTCAAGTAATAGAGTTACCCTATCTAAGATGAGTTATACATACTCACCAATGATTATAATTTTACTCTCCCTTTTACACATGCATGATGAAAAATAAAACATTTCTGGGATTCAAAGATATACTTATGGCATTGAGCTGCCTCACAGATTTTTAAAAATTTAGGTTTTGTTTTTTTTTTTTAGAGAGAGAGAGCGCGAGAGAGGGAGCATGAGTGGGGAGCGTCAGAGAGAGAAGGAGTGAAAGAATCCTGAACAGGCTCCACGCCTAGCACAGCTTGATCCCAAAACCCTGAGATCCTGATCTGAGCCAGAACCAAGAACTAGCCACTTAACTGACTGAGCCACCCAGGCACCGCTGTCTTCACCAATTTTTCTTTTGAGTATATCTATATTTTTATTTTATTTTCAGCATAACAGTATTCATTATTTTTGCACCACACCCAGTGCTCCACGCAATCCGTGCCCTCTCTAATACCCACAACCTGGTTCCCTCCCACCCCCCGCCACTTCAAATCGCCAATTTTTAACTCTCAAAACCCACATGATATAAAGGATACTGTAGGGACCATAGAGGAAGGAGTAAGAAGGCAGCAGATTGACTAGCTGCCTCTGAACAGTTAAACCATGTATAGAAAGTCATTGAAACATCCTTGAGTTATTAATACACCAGCAGATTGAAGAGGTGTCAAAGAATCTGAAACCAGCTACTGAGAATTTCACTTTACCTTGATTCGAAGGGCATTTCATACATAATAAGTAAGTATAGGGGCGCCTGGGTGGCTCAGTGGGTTAAGCCGCTGCCTTTGGCTCAGGTCATGATCTCAGGATCCTGGGATCAAGTCCCGAGTCGGGCTCTCTGCTCAGCAGGGAGCCTGCTTCCTCCTCTCTCTCTCTCTGCCTGCCTCTCTGCCTACTTGTGATCTCTCTCTGTCAAATAAATAAATAAAATCTTTAAAAAAAAAAGTAAGTATAAACACGGACAACAGATCGCAAAGTGCTATTAAGGGCATAAAGAAAAACAGATCAAAGATGTGCCTATCTTTTATCATGACACCTTGAATAAATACAGGAAGTTGAATTTAGTACCTAATTGACTACAGAGAATCATGGGTTTTTTTTGGAAAGCTGAACAGTACGTTGGATTTCATTTCCAGTCAGTTACGCTGCAGCATCTTATCCAACAGCCCAAAATGAATTGCAGTAACATAATCCAAAGGCAATAAAGGCAAAGCTGACTTAACCATGAGGCCTGATAAGACCCTGAATAGTGTCCGTTGGCCGCAGTGTGGAAGGGTTTTAATGCGTTTAAGAATCTGTCAAAAGTTTGGGGTGCCTGGGTGGCTCAGTGGGTTAAAGCCTCTGCCTTAGGCTCGGGTCATGGTCCCAGAGTCCTGGGATCGAGCCCCACATCGGGGTCTCTGCTCGGCAGGGAGTCTGCTTCCTTCTCTCTCTCTCTCTCTCTCTAACTGCCTTTCTATCTACTTGTGATGTCTCTCTGTCAGATAAATAAATAAAATCTTAAAAAAAAAAAAAGAATTCATCAAATGTTCGAAAGAAGATGAGGGGAAGATGTAACTTCTTGAGTTAACAGGAGTAATCCAAATAGTTGAGTTGCCTAGAATGAGAATTGAAACAAAAATGAAGATTTGGTGAAAGAGTTGCCCCTAAACAGAAGAGAATGTTTATTTAGGGGTAGTGTCGAGGTCAAATGACGATGACATCTTGTTTCCCATCATTCCACGATTGCTGTGTTCTTCCCCTAGTAAGGGCTGCCACGAGGATGGAATCAGCCCTTTGTGGACAGAGGCTTGATTTCAAGTGGATGATTCACACTGCCTGGCTGTATCTACCCCAAACCAAAATACCTAGATAGGAGTAAAACCTTCGCAAATGCCAAATGATGCCAGGGTTTCCGAGGTTTCCCAATAGCTAAGTATCTGTCCAGATGTGTCCAAATATGTCGATGTCGATGTTGGCTGCTAAGCTGACAAACTTCAGATAAGGGCTGGGACTTTTTATTTTTAGCACAACTATTTTTAGCAGGAGGTTTTATCGGTGTTCAGTAATGGATAATAGGGTAACTGCTTCAAATTCTTGACCCCAGGAAGGGCCCCTGTAGTCGGGGAGGGCTGTGGGAGATGCTTATCCTTCAGGCTTCTATGGGCATCATTACCCCTGTCATCTGAAACCCTGTACGTCCTCTAAGCATTCCTGAGTGCTCTGAAGAGGTGAAGGCGTGTCAATTATTATCAGAACCTGGTACAACGACCTAATGAACAGCCTAGTGTTAGACGTCTCGTAGATGCTCAATGGGTACATGAGAAAGTGTGGCAACGGGGAGAAAATATTCACAGATTCCCTTTACCACTCACCAGAGCCCAAAGTCCTGTCTTAGTGCAGGTAAATTTCCTATGCTCCAATCTGAATTCCATTCACTCTTGCCTACTCGAAGTGTTGTTCAGCAGTTCTCTCTCCTACCTCAGAAAGTTTTCCTCTCCCTTTTCAGGACCCTTTCCGTTAACTTGCACACATTATCTTTCCCATTCTGAAACACACATACACATACACACACTCACACACACACTCACACACACACACACACACTCACACACACACACACACACACACACTCACATACACACAACACCTTCTTTTCCTTATATTCCCTCAACCAGCTGCCGTCACCTTTATTTTAGAGCCAAACTCCTCCAAGATCTGTCTGTAGTCACTGTCTCCCAGTCGCCTCACCGTTTTTCTTAAACCTCCTCTCATCAGGCTTTGTGTTCTACCCACCGCATCAAGTCAGCTCTCCGCGGGCCAAGCTGCTGACTGCATGCGAACCCACAGGTTCTCCGTCCTTGCGTTAAAGATTGTATTTATTTATCTGACACACAGGGAGCGTGGGTGCGCGCAAGCCGGGGAAACAGCAGGCAGAGAGGGAGGGAGAGGCAGCCTCCCCTCTGATGCGGGACTCGATCCCAGGACCCTGGGATCACGACCTGGGCTGAAAGCCGATGCTTAACCCACTTGAGTCACCCAGGCGCCCCTCAGTCCTTGTGCTAACGTGATCCCTCCGTGGCTGTTGACACGCGGGATCTCTCCTTCTTTCTTGCTCCTCTTTCTTGCACGTGGCTTCCAAGGTATCAGACTGACCCAGTTTTCTGCCTACCTTGCTGCTTGCCTCTTCTCTGTCCCCTTTGCTGGTTTTCTCTCTTTTTCTCATCTTTTAAAATTGGACCCCCCCCCCAGGGGTCAGTCCTTGACCCTTTCCTCTTTTCTATCTAAATACATACCCTTGGAGACTTTATTTAATCTTGTAGTTTTAAAATTCCCATGCATATGTGGATGGCTCCCGAATGGACATCTTCATGGTAGCGCTCCTGCCCGAAGCCCAGACGGCCATCCAGCCAGCTGCCTCCTCAGTATTTCCACGTGGGTGGCCGGTACACTCCTCAAACTTAGCACCTGTCAAGCTCAACTCCCGATCTTCCCTCCTCTCAATCAAAGTTAACTCCAACCTCCAAGAGCTCGGGTCAAACCCATGGACTGAATCCTTGACTCCTGTTCTCTCCTACCCCACACTCAAGTCACAACCCACGGGAAATCCTACTGGTGTGACTTCCCCAACATGTCTAGAATCAGACCACTTTAGTCACCTTTGCTCCTCCTACCCTGGTCAGAGTCACTACGACCTGTCACATGGCAGCCGGAGTGCTTTCTACCAAATGTGAGACATCACGTCACTCCCCTGCTCAGAACTCTGTGATGGCTCCTCGCTCCACACAGAGAAAAAGTCCCCCCTGCTCTGCTTCCCGACCCCTACCTCGCTCATGTCACCGTCTCCTATCCTCCCCTTGAAGCACTTGGTGCCACCCACGCTGCCCCTTGCTTGGAACGGAGCCCCCAGGCGTGCTCCCACTGAGAGCCGCTCTCCCGTTACGGGCTTGGCTAACCCGACAGCCCCTTCAAGTCTTGGCTCAACTGTCACCTTCTCACCGGCGTCTGTTCTGATAACCCTTCTTTAAAATTCCAGCCCGAGCCCTCTGAATTCCTGGAAATCCTTACTCGGCTCCGCTTTGTCCCCCCCATACCATGCTCACCACCTTCCAATACACCATACAATGACTTTTCTAGTACCTCTGCTTGTTTTTATGCCGTTTATCAGCTCTCTCCTCCCTCCCCGGACCAGACCGTGAACTCGAAGAGGATTGCCATCTGCATCTGTTTGCGCATCCCCAGGGCCGGGAATGGAGCCTGGCAGCCAGAGGACCCTCGGAAGTGTTTGCTAAGAGACGTGAATCACACGTGCAAGAATCTGGCTAATGGTCACGATCTGCTGTTTGCGGGTCTGAGCTCTTTATCTCGTTTAATCCTCAAAATGGCCACATGACTTACATTTATCTCCTCCGCTTTTCGTAAGTCTGAGGAGTATCCCATGACTGGAGGGCGGCCCAGGCACACTGTGAACCCAGAGTCCGCACGTCCAACTTCCCCACTGTTCTCGTACATTCCTGGAGTGCGTATGAACTCATGAACTCGTGCAGCTTTCCTGCAGGGTAACACAGCCTTATATAGGAACCGTGTTCCAAATACTCATACCTTTTATTCCAGAGAACGGATCCCAGATACGTCCAAAAACCTTTCTATGTCATTGCTGGTCCAGGGGACGCATTGCGGGGAGCTGATGGTTAAAACTGTGGTATATTCATTCAGTGGAAGACTGTGTAGCCAGTGCTGATGGAAGAGCATACGAGGACATGGAGAAACCTCCCCAGCATACATTCAGCAGGAGCCACAAGGACAACGTAACAGGACACACAATTGTAGACACATGATGATGGCTCAATTTTTAAAAACTCCTTTATTTATGCAGAGAAAATGGCTGGAAGGATTGACCAGAAAGTTAATAGTGGTTCTCCCTAAAGGTGTGACTATGGTGCTTTTTATCTTTTCTGGGCTATTCTGTATAACTTCTTTTTCTTTTTTTTTTTTAATTTTTAAAGATTATTTATTTAATAAATAAAGATTATTTATTTCACAGACAGAAATCACAAGTAGGGAAAGAGACAGGCAGAGAGAGAGGGGGAAGCAGGCTTCCTGCTGAGCAAAGAGCCCCATGTGGGGCTCGATCCCAGCACCCTGAGATCAGGGCCTAAGCCAAAGGTAGAGGCTTAACCCACTGAGCCACCGAGGCACCCCTCTGTGTAACTTTGTATGTCTGTGTGTGTAACTTTTTAAAATAGGAAAACAGTTATTTTTTATATAAAAGGAAACTCTCCCTCAATATTAAAATGTGCCTTTCAATTTATATGATACATTAGTAAATTTTGTGACAAAATGAAACATACTGAATAGTTGAAATGCAGATGAGGTCCCCGTGAAACACTGAGTGGGTTCTAAGCCGACAATTGTATTTCATATATCCAAGAGTAAAGTGTTTTCACTGCATTATAATATCTTTATCTAGACTGACTGTACGGAACCGCTTCATTTATTTATTTTTATTTATATATATATATATATATTTTGAAGATTTTATTTATTTCTTTGACAGAGACAGATCAGAAGTAGGCAGAGAGGAAGGCAGAGAGAGGAGGAAGCAGGCTCCCCGCCGAGCAGAGAGCCCGATGCGGGACTCGATCCCAGGACCTGAGATCATGACCTGAGCTGAAAGCAGAGGCTTTAACCCACTGAGCCACCCAGGGGTCCAGTGTTCCAACATTCATTGTTTATGCACCATACCCAGTGCTCCATGCAATACGTGCCCCCCACAATACCCACCAACAGGCTCACCCATCCCACACTCCTCTCCCCTCCAAAACCCTCAGTTTGTTTCTTAGAGTCCATAGTCTCTCATGGTTTGACTCCCCCCCCCAGTTTCCCCCGACTCACTTCTCTCCATCTCCCCATGTCCTCCGTGTTATTCCTTATGCTCCACAAGTAAGTGAAACCACATGATAATTGACTCTCTCTGCTTGACTTATTTCACTCAGCATAATCTCTTCCAGTCCCATCCATGCTGATAGGAAAGTTGGGTATTCATCCTTTCTGATGGAGGCACAATACTCCATAGTATATACGGACCACATCTTCCTTATCCATTAGTCCATTGAAGGGCATCTTGATTCTTTCCACAGTTTGGTGACTGTGGCCATTGCTGCTATGAACACTGGGGTACAGATGGCCCTTCTTTTCACTACATCTGTATCTTTGGGGCAAATACCCAGTAGTGCAATTGCAGGGTCATAGGGAAGTTCTATTTTTAATTTCTTGAGGAATCTCCACACTGCTTTCCAAAGTGGCTGCACCAACTTGCATTCCCACCAACAGTGTAAGAGGTGTACCACTTCATTTAAGGACACTGGATTTTCCTGGTTTTAGTAAGGGTTAGCTTTTCTTTTCATTTGGAGCTATCTCCCCAAATAGGCTTTATGTTCTATTTCTCTTTGGAGGGCTTGGATCTCTTGACTTGGTGAGAAGTATCTCATTCCACAGCACAAAGTACCTTGCTAAGTTGTTTCAAGAACCCTGCAAAGAAAACATATTCAGACTGTGTCATCACATTAAGAAATTACTGTACTAAAGTGCATTCCAAAGCAATTGCTACGTAGGTAAGTTTCTCTTTTAACTCCATTCCTGGAGAATCGTATTCTTTAAAGTCTATCTTGGAGAGTATCATTTTTTTTTCTGATTGCAAACTATATCAGGAGCTGTCAGAAATCTACATCATGCAAGGAAGTACTGTGGGGGTGTCTTAGCATCACAAATAAGGACAATGCTAGAATGGTTAATTAACTTGCTAAACAGAGAGACAGAAGGACACTTTTAGATTTGCTTGTGAAACAACTTGAAAGATTCAAAAAGGATAATGTTCCCAGATTAATGCTCATGCAATTTGAAGTGACTTTTCAAATATATAATTCCTGAAGCCCAGCTAGAATCTTAACATTCTTGTGGGTTTCAAGATGAAATGTTTCAAAGGATTGGGGATGAACTTATTAAAAGAGAGGCTGGGATTAGAAAGGAAGAGCTGACAGAAGGTGCCATACTGGGTGGGAACACACACACACACACACACACACACACACACCCATTCCTGCACACACGTACACACACACACACACGTGCGCGTGTGCACACACACGTAGTCACACAGCCCCTACAGCAAACTGGGCTCAGTTCTGAGAATTTGAACATGAGCCAAATCCCTACTCAAGAGAGTAAGCTCAGCACAGGTCGACATAACCCAAGAGAAGGGGACAGCTACTGAAGAAGGAACGTAAGTGCCATCAACTTAAAAACTGGGGACAGAAAAGTCTGGCTGGCTCGTTCAGTAGAGCATGTGACTCTTGATTTTGAGGTCATGAGTTTGAGCACCAGGTTGGGCATAGAGATTACTTAAACAACAACAACAACAACAAAACAAAAAACAAACACACAAAAAGCCAAAACGGAACAGTGGCTGCAGAGCTCCATGCCAGGAATATAGGATATAAATGTGTGGAGAAGTACATTGTTTTGCAGAGTATCACAAGGCTGTGAACAGGGATAAGAAAAGTAATTAATATGGGAGAAGCCAGTGGACCAGGGATCATCAGTGAAATGCCCGGCCAGAGCCAGCCAGCTGGAAGCCTGATGGTGGTCTCACACGCTCACTATGCCCTCCCAACAGCCACCCCCTTTCCCCCTGCCCCACCTGCCTTTAGCAGCTAGAGCTGCCTTCCTCGGAGACCTGTCTCACCGGTGATTGTAGGGAGCAGTCTGGCCAGGCCATCAGGTTTTCTAATCCTGCAAGAGAAGGAAAGGCCCACCAGGGTCCCGGCCTGCCCAGGCATTTTCAGCTCCACGAGGGAATTTTCATACCCATTTCACTTGCGAGGAAATAGGCTTATGCTAGGTCACTTGGCAAAGAAGCAGTAGCATGAGGATTTAAAATCAATTTTGCTTTTCTCCAAGACTGAAATGCTTCAATTCACACCATCATGGCACAGAGGAGTTCTAGTCTTAATGGTAAATGTTGACAATTTTTCACGAAATGGGGCTTTTAGACCTTTAACAAATGGTGACAAGAATTTCTGACAGAAGCTGGTTTTAGAAACCTTGGTTCTGGGGCATCTGGGTGGCGCAGTGGGTTAAGCCTCTGTCTTCGGCTCAGGTCATGGTCCCAGGGTCCTGGGATCAAGCCCCACATCGGGCTCTGCTCAGCAGGGAGCCTGCTTTCCCATCTCTCTCTGCCTGCCTCTCTGCCTACTTGTGATCTCTGTCTGTCAAATAAATAAATAAGCTCTTCAAAAAAAAAAAAAAAGAAAGAAGAAAGAAACCCTGGTTCTTTTTTTTTTTTTTTTTTTTTAAGACCCTGGTTCTTAACTTTTCTTTTTCTTTCTCTCCCTTTTGTCCATTCATTCTTTTCCTCCCTCTCTCCCTGGATCTTGTCTTTTTTCTAACCTGGAAGGAAGACTTTAGCTTCCTTTAGCTTTAGCCTTTAGCTCCTTCCTCATCAGGGCCAGGCTGCCATCTTGGACAGTGACCAGAGATGGTTCCCCTGAATGTCAAGTGCAGCTTCCCAGCAAGTCCCCTTGCCACACCCCTTCTTTGCGGCCACGGCCCCCCTGCCACCCACTGGCAAATTCTGTGCCAGGCCCCAGTTCTAGTAAGTACTAACTGATGATCCAGAATAGCACACCTCTCAGGGGGCAATGCCAGGAACCCAGGCTGTCTCCACTGTTCCTGCATCACCCTTTCTGGATCTCACTCTCTTGTAATGGGCTGGAATCCCGGGCCTTTCACTTTTCTTACCCTGTGAGAAAAAAAGAAGAGAAAGAGAGAGAGAAAGAATATTCAGATGGGCGGTTGCAGGACCTGGACCGTTTCACATGAGGATCCTCAGAAAAGCATAGAAAATTGAACACATGCTTTATTATTATTATTATTTTCTGACTCAAGGCTTGTGTTTTTCAACAGAATGAAATGTTCTCCATGGAAACAATGTTCGTGGGGATAAAAGATGAGAATGAAGGTCATAACTGGCCCGTGGTAAGGAAGTGTGAGGAGAAGAAAGGTTGACCTGGATCACGCCAGGGGCCCAGCTCTCCAGACAGGGGTGCGGCAGGGGCAGGTGTGGGCCAGGCCTCTGTCAGCCTCTGAATTCTTATGTGAGGCTGCCTTTTGCTCTAAAATCTGCTGGAACCTAAAATGAAATCTCTGAGCCATAAAATAGGTGGGCTGAATTTCAGGAAAGCCCACCCAGCCATCCTCACTAATGGGGACGGCAGCTCTGTTTGTGAACACATTAGGAGGATCAAACTCATGGATAAAAGGGAGTAATTCTAAAGCAGTAATGTGTGTGTGTGTGGGTGTGTGTGTGCGCGCGCGCACGCGCGTGCGTGAGTGTGTGTGATATATACTACCTCAGAAACGTTCAAGGGTATTTCAATCTGGGACATCACACAGAGTTCAGATGTTGCCTCCTCCAGGAAGCCTTCCCCGACTGCTTCTGGCATGGCCTCCAGGGTGGGTTAGGCTCTCCTCCCATGCATGAGGCAACTACTCAGCGGACCCAGCAACACTGTACCTCTTCACCAGCTTGCAAACTCTTTGTGAACTAGGACCGTATCATTTTCGTCTCTGCAACAGCAGCACCCAGTGCAGAGCCTGGCACATAGCGGGCCTGTAAGGCCTGTGTGCCGAGTTGGACATGAGGCGTCTTGAGACTTCAGGCACTTGGAGACAGGGTCGTCAATGGTTTACATTCAAGGGTTACAGAGCCAGATGTCTTGGGACAGATCGCGTGGTTAGCCTGACATAACTGTGGCTTCTGAGACCCCAACTTCCTCATCTGGAAAACAGAGGGGTGACTGGCACCCGCCTCTTTGGACTGTTGAGTGTTGAATGAGATAATTATTTAAAGAGCTTAGCCCAGAGTCTGCTGCTTAGCTTACAGGCAGTTCACAAACAATAGCTAATCTGATTATATTATTTGGTGGAGGGAGCTTTTCAGCACAAGGACAAATGGACTCCAGTTCTGCCTCGACTTTGCCTCTAATCCAGATTTGAGAGACCAATTCATTCAAAATCCTGCTTCTCTGTGACATGTGAACACATCCAGCCTGTTTTTTTTTTTTTTTTGGAATGAACACATCCAGCTTTACTGGAAACCATATTCCGGTCATTTGTTTCAGGAACCTGAGCTCTGTGACCAAGGGCTTTGCGGCTGCCACCTGCTCAGGGAGCCAGCCAGTCAGGTTAACTTCGGCATTTCTGAGGAAGCTGATGACATCAGCCTAGTTCTGTGCACTTAAGGACTTCTTGCTGGTTGCCAGGTTACAGGATGAACATAGGAAAGAGAGAGGTTTGTTTATTTCCCAATCTTTAAATAGTTTACAGATTAGATAAAATGAACATCCTCCCTAAAACTGCTTGCTTCTATCCCTGCTAAGCCCTTTTATTATTACAGCCTTGCTAGTTAACGTAACACTTTTATGGGACAGGCAGGATAACCTCCCTTTGCAGATGAAGAATCAAAGGTCCAGAGAAGTTAAAGGAATTCTCAAGGTCACCAGAGAACAGTTGTGTGTGTTGGAGGAGCCCTGTAGAACCTGGGACCCTTGACAATGAAACCAGTGTCCTAATTTATAAGAGGTCTTGGCATAGCAGAGACTGGTGTTCATCCATTCTCCCTGTCTGCCTTTACAATTAAGTATCCAGTTTTTAACTATGCACATAGACACATTCTGTGCACTAGTCTCCCTAGCAGACAAGTCTGGTCACATGATTAAGTGGTTCAGTTCTGGCCAGGGAGTGTTGGTGGAAATGATGCATATCCTGAAAAGGGGGAAAACATCTCTTCCCTCCTCCTTTCCACACTGCCATGTGGATGTGATGGCTGGAGTTCAAGCAGCCATCTTGAACCCTGAGGTTTAAGGATAAACTGTGTTCCAAGGTTGGCAGATGGAAGATAGAAGGTGCTAGTCCCGGAAACTGTGGATAGGCATCCGTGCCTCTGGCAGATTATACAAATCTTGGTACGTGTGAGAGAAAGATACATTTTTGCCTCGTTTAATAGAATGTTATTTTGAGTTTCCATCACTGTAACTGAACCTAACATAAACAAAACAAGTCTTTTCCTTTTGTACCAAGAAACAAAATCCCAGATTACTCAGTGAGGGCTGCCAGGCCCTACATGACCCATTCCTGGTTTAC
This sequence comes from Neogale vison, assembly GCF_020171115.1. NCBI lineage: Eukaryota > Metazoa > Chordata > Mammalia > Carnivora > Mustelidae > Neogale > Neogale vison. The sequence goes on along the minus strand of NC_058101.1, from coordinate 26,487,086 downwards.
CTCTTCGACATCATTTTGCACCCATCTTCCTCTTGCTCCCTACACTTAATTTTTTTTTAATTTTTAAAAAATTGTGTTACGTTAGTCACCATAAAATACATCAATAGCTTCTGATACAGTGTTCCAAGATTCATTGTTTATGCACCACACCCAGTGCTCCATGTAACCCGTGCCCTCCTTAATACCCACTGCCAGGCTCACCCATCCCGTACTCCCTTCCTCTCCAAAACCCTCAGTTTGTTTCTTAGAATCCACGGTCTCTCATGGTTTGTCTCCCCCTCCAACTTCCCCGGACTACCTTCTCCTCTCCATCTCCCAATGTCCTCTGTGTTATTCCTTATGCTCCACAAATAAGTGAAACCATATGATAATTGACTCTCTCTGCTTGACTTATTTCACTCAGCATAATCTCTTCCAGTCCCGTCCATGTTGCTACAAAAGCTGGGTATTCATCCTTTCTGATGGAGGCATAATACTCCATAGTGTATATGGACCGCATCTTCCTTATCCATTCGTCCATTGAAGGGCATCTCGGCTCTTTCCACAGTTTGGCAACTGTGGCCATTGCTGCTATGAACATTGGGGTACAGATGGCCCTTCTTTTCACGACATCTGTATCTTTGGGGCAAATACCCAGTAGTGCAATTGCAGGGTCATAGGGAAGCTCTATTTTTAATTTCTTGAGGAATCTCCACACTGTTTTCCAAAGTGGCTGCACCAACTTGCATTCCCACCAACAGAGTAAGAGGGTTCCCCTTTCTCCACATCCTCTCCAATGCATGTTGTTTCCTGCCTTGTTCATCTTTGCCATTCTAACTGGAGTAAGGACGTATTCCTACACTTAAACCCCACTCTTATTTCTCCCATGTAGCTCTTTCTGCTTTGAATGTTACTCACCTGGATAACTCCTACTCGCCCCTGGGGTCTCAGTCTATGTGCTCCAATTTTAAGGAGACATTCCTTGAGCAAACTCCTTTTATTCTTTTCCTTTTCCCTTGTTCTTTTCCCTGACAGCTTTTCACTGGGTAAATATAGATTTTATTGCATGGTGATTTGTTTACTGTCTTCCTCGCCTAGCTCTAAGGACTGAGGAGCCCACAACACTGTCCCCTGGCTGTACACAGCGCTCACTTGTGGCAGGCCATCGTTTCCAAAGATGCTGGCGACATTTCCCATCCCCTGCCTCCCTTAGCAGTGTGGCTTGCCACTCTCCCTTCAAGAGGTGGAGTCTAGTTCTCTCTTTATTTCTCTATCTATTTCTTCTCTTGGAATCTGGGTAGGCCTTGTGAAAGCTTGCACTTACAGAATGGGGCAGAAGTGACCCAGTACTTGTTCTAAAGGTGGCCCTTACCTGGCCCAGCCCCTTCTGCTTTCACCTTTGGAAGCAGTCGCCATGTAAGAAGGGCACGGACCCTGCAGACAGCATGCTGTGCCATGTGGAGAAGGCTTGGAGGGTAAAACCCTACGTGAAGAGAGAGGGAAAGTCCGCGGAGCACCGAGGCTCCTTCTATGGGAGGGAGCCACTGGGGCTTCAGCCCACATGAGCCTTTAGATGACTCCAAACCCAGCCATGGTCCACTGGCAACCATAAGAGTCTCGAACCAAGAGCCTCCCAACTAACAATCGGTCGTGAGAACACTCGCACGGAGTTGGCAGTCAGAAAGTAGTTGTTGAAAGGATGATGGCCGGATTTCATTCTTCTCATTATTTGATTGTCGGAGATAAGGATCCCCAGCAATTCTGCAGAATGCCTTCTGGGGTGGCGCTCTGGCGGTGGCCCACGTCAGCCTTACTGGAACTTGTGCTTCAATCCTTGCAAGACAGATGCCAGTGGAAGATGACTTCTCCTGCAGGCGTAGATGCAGGAGTCGAGGACACAGCATGAGAGGAAGGAGTCAGGGGGTCAGCAGGCTGTCATTGGTTTGTTTGCTTACTGCGGGATGTGCCTCCTTTAAGTTCCCATCAACACAACTAAACTATTTGAACACAGAGTAAGGTGGGCAGGAAGTAAGGCAGGTTGGGAGATGCAAAAAGATGGACTGGGACCCAGCATGAGAGATGTCCACAGATGTCTCTGGGCACTGTGGTTGTAGGCAATATAAAACCCTTCCTTCCGGGTGAGCGCCCAGCTGGCTTAGTTGGTAGGACATGTGACTCTTGATCTCGGGGTCAAAAAACCCCAAAACCCAGCCCACTTTTTTCCTTTTGCTCATCCAAATTTTCTAAACATCCCTCAAAACATTTTCTTTTCTTTTTTTAAAAGATTTTATTTATTTATCAGACAGAGATCACAAGTAGGCAGAGAGGCAGGCAGAGAGAGAGAGGACGAAGCAGGCTCCCTGCTAAGCCTAGAGCCCGATGCGGGGCTTGATCCCAGGACCCTTGGGATCATGACCTGAGCCGAAGGCAGAGGCTTTAACCCACTGAGCCACCCAGGCACCCCCTCTCAAAATAATTTCAAAAACAAGAAAGAAACTTTAAAAAATTTTTTAAAATTTATTTTCAGCATAACAGTATTCATTGTTTTTGTACCACACCCAGTGCTCCATGCAATCCGTGCCCTCTATAATACCCACCACCTGGTACCCCAACCTCCCATCTCCTGCCCCTTCAAAACCCTCAGATTGTTCTTCAGAGTCCATAGTCTCTCATGGTTCACCTCCCCTTCCAATTTCCCCCAACTCCCTTCTCCTCTCCATCTCCCCATATCTTCCATGCTGTTTCTTATGCTCCACAAATAAGTGAAACCATATGATAATTGACTCTCTCTGCTTGACTTATTTCACTCAGCATAATCTCTTCCAGTCCCGTCCATGTTGCTACAAAAGTTGCGTATTCATCCTTTCTGATGGAGGCATAATACTCCATAGTGTATATGGACCACATCTTCCTTATCCATTCGTCCGTTGAAGGGCATCTTGGTTCTTTCCACAGTTTGGCGACTGTGGCCATTGCTGCTATAAACATTGGGGTACAAATGGCCCTTCTTTTCACTACATCTGTATCTTTGGGGTAAATACTCAGTAGTGCAATTGCAGGGTCATAGGGAAGTTCTATTTTTAATTTCTTGAGGAATCTCCACACTGTTCTCCAAAGAGGCTGCACCAACTTGCATTCCCACCAACAGTGGAAGAGGGAAAGAAACTTTTATTTACAGTCTTCATTTGTTGCCTGGGAGGCTCAGTCAGTTAAGCTGCCTTCAGCTCAGATCATGATCTCAGGGTCCTGGGATTGAGCCCCGCGTTGGGCTCCCTGCCCAGCGAGGAGTCTGTTTCTCCCTCTGCCTCTGCTCCCCCCACCTTGTGCTTTCTCACTCTCTCTCTCTAGTAAATAAATAAAGTCTTAAAAAAAAAATAAAGTCTCCTGTTGCGCAGTGAAATTTATAGAAGGTGAAAACAACCAAAGCAAATTAAAATAAGATAATGCAACCAAACACCCATGCTGTATTCTTGGCAGCCAGTCATTTAATTAATTTATTTATTTTCATCTTAAAGGTCATTATTTCATGAAATAAAGAAATGAGTATATCCCGGAGCAACTCATAGAGGTCAATGAGGGTGAGCATGAGTGGGCTGCCAAGGGGGTAGCAGCAATCTAGAAACCAGGCACAGACCACACTCCCATCTCTAGCTTCCCCTGGAATATGTGATTTGCTCCACTTGGGTCATCAGTGCCTCCACTAGCAGCATCTTGGAGTCATCAAACCCTCTGATTTATAATTATCCAGCATTAAGTTGTTCTTTGGAAACTATTTTTGGTCAATATGCTCATCGGTGTGATTAATTACATCTTATTAAGAGACCAGAATTTATTCTCTGGAAGGATAACCTTTTCTGATTTGGGGGGTGTAATTTTCAGCTCAGCCAGCTCAGGAACTATGTAACACTGAGTCACCCGTGGATAATCACGGCTCCTAAATGGGGCAGCTCAGGATTTGGAAATCTGATGAGGGGAAAAAAAATTAAAAATTAGATAAGTAAACTTGGGAAGAGAATAACTCTGTTTCTTCAGTTAGGATCTCCCAGGATCCTCCTAGGGACATTCATTCAGCAGGTGTTTATTGACTTCTGCTTGTATGCCAGTAGCTAGTTGGGCCACTCGTTTCCCATAACATGTGGCATTCATTCATTCAGTGAGAGTTTAGTGAGCATCTATATGCCAAGCATCACCAGAGTGATCTAGTGATCGCTCTAGAATATTACCTCTAGTGATGTTATATCAATGAACATTAATATAATGATCAAGTGTTTTATCAATGAACAAAATTTATATTCTAGTAGGAGATTACATTCTAGTGGGAGAGGAGAATAACAATAAACCTATATATAAGAAAATGATATAGTACATTAGAAGGTTTCAAAATAAGAACAGGAAGGGGCATCAGAAGGACCCTGTGTGTCCACACACATAATTTTGCAGTTATTAAGTAGAGTGGGATAGTGGGTTGAATAATGGTCCCCCAAGAGGTATGTCTGAATTCCAACCTCTGGAATTTGTGAAAGTGACTATATTTGGTAAAGGGGTCTTTGCAGATATAATTCAGTTAAGGATCTTGTATTAGGACTCTTCAGAGAAACGGAGTCAGTAGGATGGATGGACGGATGCATAGATAGATAGATAGATAGATAGATAAGAGATTTATTGTAGGAATCGACCAAGAAATTCCATGATCTCTATCTGAAAGCTGGAGAACTAGGAAAGATGGTGGTATAATTCAGTCTAAGTCCAAAGGCCTGAGAGTCAAGGGGCTAATGGTGTAAATCCTGATGTGAATCTAGAAGCACCAAAGTTCAAGGGCAGAAGACAGATGTCTCAGCTCAAGCAGAGAAAAAGCAAATCTGCCTTTTCTCTGCATTTTTGTTCTATTTGTTCTATTTTGTTCAGTGGATTGGATGATGCCCACCGGTGTTGGGGAGGGCCCTTTGTTTTATTCAGTCTATCAGTACAAATGCTACTCTCTTCCAGAAACACCTTCATGGACATGCCCAGAAATTATGTTTTACCAGCTCTCTGAGCATCCCTGAGCCTAATCAAGTTGATGCAAAAAATTAACTATCACAGGTCCTGAGATGAGATCATCCTAAATTATTCAGGTGGACCATAAATCCAATGACAGATGTGCTTAGAAGAGAAAATGCAGAGGAAGGTATGAGACACACAGATGGATAAAATTCACAAGCAGAAGTTGGCAGCCCTAAGCCAAGGAATGCTTACAGCCACTACAAGCTGGAAGACACAAGGAAGGATTCTTCCCTAGAGCCTGTGGTAGAAGTGTGGACCTGTCAACACCTTGACTTTGGACTTTTGGCCCCCAACACTGTTGGAAAACAGATGTCTGTTGTTTTTAAACCACCCAGATCATGGTAATTTGTAGTCCTAGGAAATGGACATAGATGGTCAGAGTGGTTTTCATGGAGAAGTGGCATTTGAGGAAATCTTAAAGGAGATAGGAAATCAGCTGTGTAAATACTGACGGGGAGAACTGTTTGGACACAGGGAATGACCCATTATCAGGGGAGGGTGCCTGGTGTGGGGAGTGACATGGAGGCTAGTGTAGCTGAAGCAGGAAGGGTGAAGGTGGAAGGAGTAGGAGAGACAAGGATAAAGAAGTAACAGAGAAACCAGAGGAGGCTGACAGAGGATGCAGGGCCCCTTAGGGTGTTGTAAAACAAACCTTTGGAATAATGGTGCATGTGGAATTAACCATAAAAACACCACTATTGAGCATCTTTTACATGACTAATATGCAGCAGGATCTTTAGGAATGCAATCTCAGCTGTTCTTCATGAGACCCTCATGAGGAAAGTTTCACTCCCTTAGCTCCATGGATGGAAAACTGCACTCCCCACATACCATTGCATAACTAGAGAATGGTCAATCTGAACCCCAGAGCCAGTCTCCTCTGCCTCGAAGCCCATAGTCTTTCTGTCCCTTCACACAGCCTTACAAGCACAATAAAGGAATAGAAAGAAAATTCTTCAGTCTGTTAAAGGACATCTACAAAGAAACTACAGCTAGCACCATAGTTCATGCTGAAAGACTGAATACTTTCCTCTCAGGACTGAGAAAAAGGCAAAGTTTTTCAACCTCTATGTTCTGTCCTCTCCACCCCTAACCTCTATATTCTTGTTCAGCAGCACACTGGAAGTCCTATCCAGTGCACTAAGGCAAGAAAAAGAAATGAAGAAATTGAGATTAGAAAGGAAGAAAGAATCTGTTTGCAGATCACATGAAAATCCAAAGATTTTGATTTTTTTAAAAAAATTCAAAAACTCTGAAGTGAGTTTGGTAAGATTGAGAAATACACCAAACTTCAATTGTATTTCTATACACTAACAATAAACAACTGAAAACCAAAATTTAAAACATATAGCACTTGTCATAATTACCTCCCAAATTAAATACTTAGTTATAAATCTAACAAGACATATATAGGATTTGTATGATGAACACTAATGGTTGAAAAAGAAATCAAAGAGGACCTAACAATTGGAAAGATGTCAATTTTCCCCAGATTGATTTAATGCCATTCCAATCAAAACCCTAATTGAATTTAAGTACACACACACACACACACACATATATATACATATGCTGATTTTAGACATTATGTGGAAAATTGAAGGAATAAAATAAAAAAATTTTGGAAAAAAAGAGAATAAATTTGGAGGAATCATACAACATAACTTTAACACTTAATTCTAAAGTCTATAATCATCAAAGCAGTGAAGCAATTAGCAATGTGTCTCTTTCTAAAGTGATGGATACATAGGTCATTGGAACAGAATAGAAAGTCTAGAACTACAAAGCTAATTTAGTAGAGAAACGATAGTCTTTTCAGCAAATGTGGTTTGGACAATTGGACATCTATATGTTACTCAAAAATAAAAATAAAGTGAAACTCAGTCTAACCCTCATGGCTTATACGAGAATAAACCCCAAATGGTCATAAATGTAAATGTAAAATGTAAGACTATAAAGTTAGACTCCAGTGGAATGAAGTCACAGAATGAACTGCAAATCATGTCCATTCTTACCACTATATTAAAAAAAAGATGGAAATTTAACAAAAAGGCAGTGTCTCCTTTAATTTGAAGGAACAAAAGGGAGTGGAAGAAAAAAAAAGATTCTAGGAAAGATATTAGTGACTCACATGAGGAAATGTGGTCTGAAGGATCTACTAGGGAGCATGATTCTCCAGAAGAGCAGTGTCTTGACACTCAGGCTTTGAACCCAGGCTCATTCATTCATTTGTTCAACAACTATTTATCTAGCCCTCCTGTATCTGAGATGCTACATATGTAATGGTCAAGAAAATAGATGCATGTTCTGTAGGTCATGAAGATTACACTGAAGTGGGAAATATAGACTTGAAACCAATAAACACACTAATAAGCGCATAATGATAATTTGAGATAAATGGCATGGAAGAAAACAACAGGCATCTTGCTACAAAAGAGAAGAAGGGAGACCTACTTTCGGCTGGGTGGGGGTCAAGGCAGGTCTTTCCCAAGGAAGAGTCAGAGAAGGATGACTAGGAAAATTCCAGGACAGGACTGATGGGGAGAGGACTTCAGGCAAGGGGAGGCTCCATGCGAGGCCTCAGGAAGAATGTGCTAGGTGAACATGAGGAACAGAAGGAAGGCTGGGTGGACGGTGGAGGGTAAGGGAGGGAGTCATATGTAATGGTTCTGGAGAAGACATTGAAGAGTTTTTATGCAAGGGAGTGACATGATTCAGGGCACATTCAAAAGATGATATTGGGGTGCCTGGGTGGCTCAGTGGGTTAAGCCGCTGCCTTCGGCTCAGGTCATGATCTCAGGGTCCTGGGATCGAGTCCCGCATCGGGCCCTCTGCTCAGCAGGGAACCTGCTTCCTCCTCTCTCTCTCTCTGCCTCTCTGCCTACTTGTGATTTCTCTCTGTCAAATAAATAAATAAAATCTTAAAAAAAAAAAACAAAACCAAAAGATGATATTGGTCACGCATTAAAAGTGGTCTGGTCTGGGTAGGGAGGAAAAAAAGTTAAATAGCTGGGGTGTGTTTGCAGTGGTCCATGGTAGCCTAGTGGGTGGGATGTCAATGGAGAGGGAAAAAGTGAACACGTTTGAGAGAGATTTTGGAAGTATGAGTGTGAACTCAATGAAAATTTCAATATTTTGTTGTTTTTTACTTATAAACTTGGCAATTTTATATGGCTTAGTCTAAAAAACTTGACAGAACTTGGTAATGGATTAGATTTGGAAGGGGAGGAAGAGGGAGATGTCAAGAGTGGCCGCCATGTTTCTGGTTTTAACAACAGAGTATATGTAAGTGTCCCTTACAAGATGGGGAAGACTGGATAAACAACAGGGATTGGAGTTACAGACTTGGGTAGAGGTTCAGTTTACAGATCTCTGTGATCTCGAAAGAGAGGTGTTACTGTGGCATTACATTTGCGTGCTCAGGAGAGTTTTGGCTGAACTACATCAGTAGAATCCAGTATATTAGATGATGATACCTAAAGACACGGAAGTGGATATGTTCTGGGAGAAAGTTCAGAGTGAGAAGAGAAGGGCCCAGGAGCGCCAGTATTTAGAGGCGAGGGAAAGGAGAAGGAGCAGTAAGAATGTAAAAGAGGTCAGAGGCACAGGAGGAAAACCAGGTGAGTTCATGGCTGCCAAGAGAGGAGCAGGTAAACAAAAAAGAGAGAGTGATCAGTTATGCTGAATGCAGTTGGGGAGGGTGCGGTGTGTAGCAAAGAGGAGATACTGATCATTCGTAATTGAAAATCCAGGTTGAGAAAATGTGTCAGCTACTTCTTCAAAAACAGATTTCACTGTACATATAAAACCAGGTTCATTACCACCACGAAGAGGGAGCTCTGCAATCGACGTAAATGGATATAATAATAGGAACACATATAATGTCTTCACTTGGTGCAGGCACTGGTCTAAGTATTTCCATGTTCACTCGTGTAGTCCTCACGACCACCGTGGAGGTGGGCAGCATTAACCCCAATTCACACCCAGGGCAAAGATAAACTTACCCCGAACCGCAGGACTAAATGTGGGGGAGCTGGGGCTGAATCTGGGAATCTGGCTCTGAGTTTGGTGTTATTAAGCACTATACTCTCATCAATGGTTGATGATGACAGATGGACAGAGATTCCTCAACAAACCTCAAAGCTCTTATTTGAAAAGGATTATAGAGTATCACAGTTGAGGTAAACAGCTGCCAAAGGTGAAACGGTTTTCAGCTGTGAATTAGTGTATTTGTGGGTTTGCTTGTGTTTGTGTGTGTTTAAATTTCTTCAATCTTGAGCAAATCTTCTGCCATATGTGGCAACTTGTTTCCAAGACCACTACAATAATATCTCCCATCTAGCCTGCCCTTTCCCTCCTTTGGAATCTGGACTGCACTTGGTAACGTGCTCCAGCCAATTACAACACAGTGAAAACAACATCTAGAACTTCCAAGGCCAAGCCTTAAGATGCTTTTACCTTCTGCTTTCACTTGGGGAAAGCAACCATCATGCAGGGAGCTCGAGGCTATTCTGCTGGAGGGAGAGGTTTCCTGGAGAGATTGGCCCTGGAGGACCAGACAGAAAGAACCCGAGAGACCACAGGGAAAAGAACAAAGGCATCCCAGCTGATAGGCAGCACTGAGGTCCCAAACAGCGGGGTGGCACCATTTTGGACCTTCCAGGGCTGATGCACCGTCCGCTGAATGCAGCTGAAGGAATGAACTAGCTACCACCACGGGAAGGAGAGTCTACTTGGTGAGCTCTGCCCAGACACCTGACCTATAGCATCACCAGCAATAATGAGGACTTGTCGTAAATAACTAAGTTCTGGGTCGTTGCGCAGCAATACATAGCTGATAAACTCTCTGAGGTCCTCTCTTTGTTCCTGAGAGTGTAAGAGATCAAGACAGAGCCTTGTACTTTGACTCCCCAATCTATGACAGACCTGGAAGGCCTTTGTTGAGGATCTTCTCTGCCTCTGCTTGGCCTCAGGTACCCAATAAAGGAGATCCACCTCCAGTAAAAGCTACTCCTGACATTAAAATATTATCAGTGCATTTCTTCAGATAATGTCATTATAGGTAATTTCCTGCCTTGGTTCAGTTTTCCTAGAATGAGTAAAAACCTCTTCAGTGGGCACCTGGGCGGCTCAGTGGGTTAAGCCTCTGCCTTTAGCTCAGGTCATGATCCTAGGGTCCTGGGATCAAATCCCACATCAGGCTCTCTGCTTAGCAGGGAGCCTGCTTCCTCCTCTCTCTCTCTGCCTTGCCTCTCTGCCTACTTCTGATCTATCAAATAAATTAAAAAAAAAAAAACACCTCTTCAGTAATGAGGAAAGATATAGTGTATAGCTCTCTTCTGTACCCATGGAAGCCACCATTTCTTCTGGGGTGTCCTCTCCCTCCAACAGAACGGGCTTGAGTTCTCCACATGGCGGCTGCTTTCTCCAAGTGCAAGTAGGCAGTTGGTGAACTGCACAGAAGCCACTCTCAATTCTTTTCAACTTTCTTGTGTCTTAAAGAGCCAGTAACTCATTTTCCTCATCCCCTTGCCGATGGAAGGACCAGGCAACAAAATACCATCTAGTAAGATACACAGGCAAGTGTGCTGAAGGGTTTTGGGGCAAGAGTTTTCCTTTCTGGGAAGGAAGGAAGGAAAGAAAGAAGGAGAGAAAGAGAGGGAGAGAGGGAGGGAGGAAGGAAGGAAGGAAGGAGAGAGTGAAAGAAAAAAAAGAAGGAAGGAGGGAAGGAAGGAAGGAAAGAAGGGAAGGGAGAAAGCTGTACAGAAGACTTATGCCACCCCAACCCCCCTTGCCAGCTCCTTGCTGTTGGACATGGTCACATGAAACTGTGATATCTGGAGGTCCTGCAGCCATCTTGTAACCATGAGACAACATGTTCACAGTTAAAAAAAAAAAAAGTCTCCTAAAAAAGGCAAAACAAAGACACAAACCAGGAATAAGGCACCTGGTTTCTTGATATCATCACTGGCTGTAGAACCAACCCCAAGACCAACTGCTGACTACTTGTTAACTAATGGCAAATGTATTTATGACAGCTGAAAGCATTCTTAGATCACACATAACCCGTGGGTATTTAACATTTTCTTACTTGTATTTGGTTTTTCCATGCAGCTAAATCCAGTTTCTTCCACTGTAAATGAATCCTTTCCCTTTTTATTTTGTCTCAGTGGAGACGAAGTCTTGTTGGTTACCTATCTTTGCATAATTAAGCCTGTTAGACATGGGATGGCTATTGTAAAGTCGCTCACAATCCAATTAATGGAATCTGCTTGCTTATCTTCAGCTGTGATGGTGAAAATGTGACCACTCTGCCAAATCCTGGCGGTTTTGGCAGAAGTGGGTGGGTGGCAGGCGTCCTGTTGCTTTCCTTCTTGGTGTCATGGCATTATACCCTCACTAACCACCATAACCCCCCCATGTGGAAAGACACACGCTGGAAGTCTGTGGGTCTGCACAATTCTATAAAAGCAAAGATAAGGAAAAATTCAGGTCAGTTTCAGCCACATGACCTAAACCAGTTTCTGTTTTTATTTTAACTTTGTATTATGGTAATTTAAAACTTATGCCAAACAGGAATAGTATTACAACCCCCCTTGTACCTATCACTCAGCTTTAACAATGAATAATTCATGATCTTTTTTAATGTTCTGCTCCTACCCACTTAACTCCTTCCCATATTATGTTGAAGTAAATCCAGACATCATATCATTTCATCTACATACATTTCAATTTGCATCTCTGAAAGCTAATGAGTCTTCCAAAAGTGTAACAACAATATTACTAGCTTACATAAATATAATTCCTTAATATCATCAAATATGCAGTCCGTGTTCATATTTCCACCAATTACCTTTTAAAAATAGGTTGTATTCTATATCTTTTTTTTTTTTTTAACTTGGCACAAAAGCAGCACATCCTCATGGAAGAGCTTTTGCAAAACATGAAAAAGCACAGAGAAGGAAATTCAGGCTCACCTATAATCCCTGGAGCCCATGCGAGTAGGTTTGGTGCCATGCAGGATTAGAAAAAGATGGACCTTCCCAGGAGACACAGCGCTGTGCCAAGATGTCAGCCACGGTGTGTTCTCTCCAAAGGCTGCCCTTGTGCCTGGCAGAACCAGGCCATTTCCCTTTCACAGCCCTGAGTAGATCATCAACGTCTACGTTTTGGAGCACAGCCTTTCCGATTTTCTATGGATATATACGTAATTTTTACATAATTGTTTTCATACGGTGCATTCTGTTCTGTATGCAGCTTTTTTCACTTAATAGAAGACCATAAACATTTTCCCATGTCATTAAATTTTCTTCCAAACCATGACTTTCTGTGGTTGCCCAGGGGTACCATAATTGATTTAAGCAGTGGCCAATTGTTTAGGCCAATTGCCCTTAGAGTGTGGTGCTTGTCTTTCGTAGATAAAAAAAACTCAGGCAAGAACATTATGTCCTTCTTGGGAGAAACACTGAAACACACAGGGGGATCGTGCATTGCATGATCGTGTGGTTTTAAATTGGTTCCACCTGTTGGTTTGGGACGAAGCAAAGGTATGGCTCCACTTAGTTCAACGCGTGCCTTGAGGGGCAGGGAGAACGGTCCCTTGACATGTTTAGATTCCTAGGAATTCCATAGTAAACAAGAAGCTTCAGTGGAGAGCAGCGAGGCAATTCAATGGGACATGTTTATTGGGACAGTCACTCCCAAAGTCATGCAACGAGGAGACTTGGGTTTGAGTAACCAACCTCAGCCGATGTCTGAGGTTAGCGGAAGGCAGCAGGCTTAAGGGTTCTCTTGAATCAGTTCTGTTGAGTTTTAGGGCATGAAGACAGCCATCTTTGGATGCAAACCTCCAGCCGATGCCTTGTGAGCAGTTATCATCACAGACTCCAGAAGCTGGCCAGTGGATTCTCAGGAAATTGCCAGCTCATAATCTCCATCTCTTGAGAACTAGGATAAACATTCAGGTTAATTGCAAAGCATCCATTTGCCCAAACCCACAAGCCACAGTCAGTCCTAAGCCTGAACCACAGTATTTTCTACACTAGCCCTTATCTTCACTGAATCCACTGAACTAAATGACTCAGTTTAATGGAGTCACTGGGGCAGGGTGAGGTCAGAGGGCAGATGTAAACCAGAAATCCCTAACCCCAGAGACCCACTCCCTGTGGGTCACAGAGTTTGGTAAGTGCCTTGAAATTCCTCAGAAGAGTAAGCCACTTAAATGCAAATGATCCATGTTATATGTTGGGCAGCCTAGAGAAGGCTTTAGAAGGAAAGTCCCTCTGATTTTATATCAACTCATAAAGTGTAAACAGAGATAAGGAGCCCATATCATTGGGTCTTGATGGAGGGCATGGCTCGGGATAAGAGAAGGCAGAGTCTGGGGTCCTCCCCAAAGAGGCCTTACATGTGACAGGTGACCTGCCAGGCATTCTGAAGTCCCAAGCCCATCATTGAGCCTTCTCTCACTAGCTTCCAGGGAAGGACATTTTCACGTAGAATGTCACCCCGTTCTTGTATCAGAAATGTGACTGGATGGTGTGTTTCTCTCCTGCGACTACTAGGACAGTGTGCCATAAACTGGATGACTTAAGGCAACAGAAATGTATCCTGTCAGAGTCCTGGAGTTTGGAAGTGTGAAATCGAGGTGCTGGTGGGGCTCTCCTGTCTCCAGGCCTCCCAGGAGGACCCTTCCCTGCCCCTTCCAGCTCGGGATAACTTCAAGCTGGTGTCCCTTGGCCTGTGACTGCTCACCTCTGATCTCCGTCTCCTCTTCACAGGGCCATCTTCCCTCTGTGTGTGGCTGGGTCCGCATTTCCCTCCTCTTATAGGGAACCAGTCAGGCTGAATTAGGGTCCACCCTAAAGACCTCATCTCAACTTGATTGCATCAGCAACGATTCTATTTCCAAATAAGGACATATTCATAGGTGCCAGGGGTTAGGACATCAGCACACCTTCTGGGGGACACGATTCAACCCATAATGGATAGAGAGTCAAAGGTCTGGGATCATAGACCCAGTTTTATCACCAATTGCTGTGTGATCCTGAACAGGTCACGTGGCATCCCTGGGCCCCGGGTGCCCTCATCTGACCCCCAGGAACCTTGGGGCCTGCAGATTCGATGTAGTTTGAACAAGATGAGTCCTCTCACGGAGGACAGGGTCTGCCGGTGTGGAAGGAGCATCACAGCTCCGAGGCAATGCCAGGCCCGGGGTAGTGGGTCACGGGCTTCCTATCATGACAGATGGGGTGTGTTGAATGCGGAGTGAAGGGCGTAGCAGCCCTTGTCAGAGCCTCTGCCTCTGCAGCAGCCAGACCCCCAACCAACGAGCCAAATGGCCCCGCTCCTTCCCCCAAGCACCACAGCCTGACAACATGCGCCCCCCCCACCCCCACCCCACCTCTGGGGACAGCATTGGTGACCATTCTTCCGAAAGCCCAACAAGCCCAGCTGGTGGCCCTTGGCTTTCGCAGCTCGCCATGAAGCAGGCACTAACAGGGGAAGCACCCCGGGCCTGAGACGACCCAGTGGAATTTATTCCGAGGAAATAGGGCGCCCCTTAGCCCCGCTTAAATATTTAGACAGCCACAGGGCCCGCGTGCCCCGAATGCAAAGCCTGGGAGGAGGTGAGAGCGTTTTAGCGCTGGTGAGACTGAAGGAACTTGACATGTTATTGAATTGGGGGCCGCTGGAGGTGAAGCCGGTGGTTACACATTCCAGGAATGCGGATGTGGGGCTCTCAGAGTGTATCTGAGCCTGACAGGGTTTGACAGTCTCCGTCTGGGAACAATAACCTGCGAGCTGCCGAGCCCAGGAGGAGGAGGGCTGCTCGCCTCCCGCCTCTGCCCCGTCTTCTCTCCCTCTGCTCTGAGCTCCCAGGGAGCTGGGGAGGTGGTGGTGGGGAAGTGGCTGTCCCCCGCCCCCGCACCCCCCCAAGTCTGGGCCACACTCTGGAATCTCAGAGAAGGCAGACCTGGGGGGGTCGGCTCATCGAATGCTTGCAATTCCAGGAGCAGCAGGCTGAGGACAGAATCCATTTCCCCCCTCCAGGAGCCCCGGGTGGAATGCCAAGGCGGGGGAAGGCAGTCGGAGATGCCAACCCATCCCCCAGCTGGGGGGCCCTTGCAGTGGGGCCGGGAGGTAGCAACGTGTCTACGTCATGGTTAAGACCTCGGGATTGCTTTGTGTGAATGGGGTGGGGGGCTTTCATCTGTGAAGTTCAAAGCAGCCTCCCAAGCTTCCTTGGCTAATCCTCACTCTGATCTGAATTTTGTCCTGTAACTAAACTGATTACGAGAATTTGGTGAATCGGGCTAGGGCCGGGCCCGGGACAGACTTCCTCATGCTTTGCCCGCACATGGGGCGCTGGCCTGGCCCTGGGGTGAGGCAGTGAGGTCTGGGAAGTTAGGCACAGAGAATGTGGGGACAGAGAGGTGGCTCAGGGACCACATCACATAGCCTAGCTCTCTCCTGTTTTTTGTTTTTTGTTTTTCCTGGAAATCAACATTATTTTATTTATTTTTATTTTATTTTATTTTTTTATTTTACAATTTTTTTTCCAATTTATTTATTTTCAGAAAAACAGTATTCATTATTTTTTCACCACACCCAGTGCTCCATGCAATCCGTGCCCTCCATAATACCCACCACCTGGTACCCCAACCTCCCACCCCCCCGCCACTTCAAACCCCTCAGATTGTTTTTTTTGTCCTGTTTTATACACATGACACCGAGGGCGGAAAGGGACAAGACGTTCTTGTGAATCTCAGTCCTTTCTGTGACCCAGAATGACATCCACATCTCGGACGGCCTCTGGTCATCTCCACGGGTCCTTCAAGCGCAGCCTGTCCAGAGCTCAGCCCAGGATCTTCCTGCACCCAAGTCATTCTTTATGGTGCTGCCCTAGGACTGTCCTGGGCTCCCATCCTAGGGACGCCTGGAGCCCTTCCCTCCCACTGTCATCTGGCTGGGCCCTTTCCCACAAGAACACACCCAAAGCCCATGCTAACCCTTGAACTATGCTTACATTCCAGCACCCCAGATTTCCCTGCCCAGACAGCTCTGGGCTTCTCTCAGGGTCGTGCGGGCGTCTGGCTCTGGTCAGTCCTGTGGAAGGCACAGTCCGCTGCTGGGGCAGGGGCAGCTGTTCCCACGGAAGGGCATGGGGAAGGCGGGCTCTGCAGACTGGGCTCCTGGCACTGCAGCTGGCCCTCCATAGTGCGGGCTTTGGCCACAGGTCCTGGTCTGGCCCCTGTGTTCTGCAGCTCCAAGACCCCTTACCGTCTGGAGTTTCTGACACCAGAAACCCACCACTGTGTTTGAATCCCTCCTCCTATCCCCAGCTGGTCCTCTCCTCAGCCAGTCCCCAAGTTTTTTTGATGCCATGTCCAGAGTGGGTCTCCCCTGCTCTCCATGCAGCTGTCTCTGCTTCTCTTCTGCTTTCCTGGATGAAACTAGAGACTCGTCACCGCTCTCCCCGCCTCTACACTGGCCCCTTTCCAGTTCATTCTCTGGATTCTGGTTAGAAGTCTCTTCTATCCTCTGATCTTGTGACTTCCTTATTATTCACACTTGGAAAAAACTCTGCTTGACCTCTGGCTCTCGACTGGGAGGTCACTTCTTTGGAAGCTTCTGTGACACTCCCAGGTCGGGTCAAGGATGCTGTCAGTGAACCCACCGGAAGCCTCACACTTGGAGCCTCAGCACATCCCCACCATACATCATAGGTGTGTGTGAGTTTTCTAGAAGCCCCACTAGACTGTGAGCACTGTGAGGGAAGTGGTATCGCATGTGTTGATTCTGGGGTCCACAAGACCTAGCACAAAGTCTCAGGGAGGTTTGATGTTCAACACATATTCGGCAAATGAACGAAGGGTCTGGACAGACAGTGTCATTGCTAAGACTAACACCTACATCTGACTTCTGAGTGCATCTGGTTTTCGGAGAGAGTTGCAACATTGCTGTTAAGCTAAACTATTCTTGGAAATGTAACAACGTGGACCAAACTCAATTTACTAGATTCCTCTGGAGGAGAGTATAGTCTAGCAGGGTTGGAAACGATCTTTTGACATTCTCTAGGGGATATTTGAGTTACAAGTAACGGATGCCTCACGATATGTTTTTTTTCCTAGGTGGGTGTGCAAGTTTGGGGCCGGAGAAGAATTGCTCAGAACAGGAAACTGGAGGCTGAGCTGCTACTAACAGTCCTCGTCCTTCCCTTTCCTGCAAACCATCCTCAGTGTCTTCATGTGTAACATGGTCTCCTCTGCAGTCAGGAGCGGCCATGTGGCTGGCCACTGAGCAGACCACTGAGCAGAGTTGCTGTACGGGACTTCTGGGAAGGCTCTGTAAAAAGTAGAGGGTGTGCATTCTCTTCTTGCCGTTCCTTGGTTCCTCCTTCCTGCTGCCTGGAATGCGAATGTAATGGCTGGAGCTCCCTGCAGCCTTGTTGGATCATGAGGCAACCTTGAAGGATAAAAGCTATGAACTAGGACAGTGAAGCAGAAGGCTACAAGGAGCTTGGGTTCCTAATGCATTTTGGATCCACTATATAAGCTGTTGAGACTGTCAAGCGAGAGTGGAATTAACCTCTTGCTGAAGGTGTTCTGGTCAGATCTCTGATACTGGAAGCCAAATACTATTTCTAATTTAGTCAGGGGCCAGATGGTTACCTTGCCTAGATTGCTGTCTGCCTGAGCTGGGTCTGCTCCTGGCCCTTAGCCCAGAGCTCTCCTTCCTCCTCCTTCTTCTTCCCATGTTGGCACAGCCCTAGGCACCCAGTGGTTCTGTGGCTGTCCATGAGCGAGTCCCTCCTAACCTGGCAATCTACGCCCAGTCTCAGGTAATGTTTCTGCTTGCAATAGGAGACTGGGGAGCCAAGTTGCGGGGCGGGGAAATTGAACCGTGAACAAGACCCTAAAATGTTGTAGACAGAAACTCTCAGAAGCCTGAGCCTTTTCGTTTATTGTGGAACCTGTTTCCTTGGAGAAACTGATGAGATGTGATTGCTTTCTTGAAATTATAGACAGGAGCCAACACAGGATAGGATGTTCAGAGCACTTTGTAGAGCTCTTCCAGGGATCCGGGCTGCAGGGGGACGTGAGGGAAATGCAGAAGATACCCTTCTTCCAGCGGGAAAGGGAGAGAGAGCAAGAGGTGGGAAATGTGCCAGTTCCCAAGTCCCTGGCCTTGTGAAGGTGCCTTCCCATCCCCCCATGTGCACCAGGTCAGCCCCTGGCCCACCCGAGTGTGTCAGAGCAGGCTTGCGCCTGTCTCAGACCCTGGAAGGGGGTGCTCTTCGCCCCCTGCTGTGGGACCCTGGAGCGTCCCAGAGGGTAGGAGCCCAGGGCTTGGAGAAAAGAATCACAGAGCAGTTTGGCACATAGTCAGTTCGAGACGAAGTGGGCAGCAGTAATAATAGCTAAGGGTTAGGTTGTTAACATGACACAATAAAACAAGACCTCCTTTTGTGATGTTCTTCTTTGTCCTTTAATCCTCAGAGCAATGGCACGGAACGTTCAGATTCCCATGTCATGGGTGAGGGGGCCACCATACAAGGAATTCAGCCCACTCCCAGAGCCCCCTGGCTGGGTCATGGCAGCCCCCACAGTGGGAGGCCACTCGGGCCGGTGTTCTTTCCACCGCAGCACAGGTGCTGTGGTTTCCAAATTAGAGTAAGTTTGGAAAGGAACTTCTTTCCTTTAGTGTCTTCTGGCAGTGGCGTGTTTCCATCTGCGTGTGACCAGAAGGGAGACATTTCAGGGACAGGCTGGAGTCCACGTGGTGCGGGGGACAGCCAGGGTGATGGCCGCAGGGAACACTCTGCTTTCTCTGTCCCTGCTCTGTCCTCATCTTCCTGGGGAGGAAGAGGGGGCTTTGACAGGCAGCTGGGCAAGTGACATTCCCCAAGGGTGGTATGAGTGGATGACCTTTGAGTATCTGCACCTGGGGACAGGTGACACTTCCAGCGACAGGTGCACTGATTAAAGGCTGGCGCGGTATTTTTACAGACGGGATTCAGAGGGCTGTGTGTGCAGCTTGACTGAGAGCAGGTCCTTGGGGACTCATTTACAAAACGTGGTCTCCACCGTCAACCTTCTCCTTTCTCTTTCTTGAAAATGTAAGAATTGGGTAGAAGTATCGTTTACCTCTGAACACCTCTGTACGTGTGATTCTGAAACACTTTCTGATGCTCCAAGGATGGGGGCTTCTGAGGGTCAGTGACACACCTTGTGACACCACCACAGGTAGGCGCTCCGGGGACACGGAAGGAGACGTGGCCTGGGCCAAGAGGGACGCGCTCCTGTGTCTGGATCTCTGCTGTGTTCCATTCAACGAACACTAGTGGATGATTTTTCCTTTTTTGTTTCTATTCACACCCTACACGATCTTGCTTCGGCACCATCTTTTTGCTTCTGACTCCCACATTGATGCCCAACCGTCATTCACTCGCGTCTGGACTTGGGTGTGCAGTGGACACCAGGAACTCAACAGGCCCAAACAGAACTTCCAACCATCCCCCTGCAAATCCTTCACCCACAGCTGCCCCGTCGCAGTCCATGGAAACCATCTCTCAATATTTTAGGCTGAAGACCTTGGAGCCTCCCTTGCCTCCTCGCTCTCATGACTGACCATCAGACTCTCAGAAAATCCTATTGGTTCAACTATTTCCAGAGTCTGACTGTTCTCACCACCTTCACTGCCACTGCCTTTGTCCACGTCCCTCTCTTCTCTCACTTGGATTATTGCGTGACCTCCTAATTGGCCTTCAGCTTCCATCTTGGCCTCTTCTGTCTACTCTCAACATGTTAGTCAGAATGAGCTCGTTAAAATGCAAGCGGGCTTATGGCAATCCTCTGCTCAGAAATTTCTAGTGGCTACTTGACCTTCAGAAGGGAGCCAGAGCCCTTTCCAGGACTCACAAGTACCCCTTCGGTTTGCCCCCTCTTCCCCATGACATGGCAGACCTCATCTTGGCTCCCATCCCCCAACGCTGCTCTGCTCCAACCTCCTGGCTTCTCCTTCAGCACCTTGGGGCCACCAGCACCCCAGAGCTCTTGCACTGACTGAAACTCTCTCCTCTGCCTGAATCTCTCCCCTCCCTGCCTTGGCCACACAACCAGCTCCCTCACTTCCTTTGGGTCCTTTCTTGGTGAGCTCTCCCTGTCTGTCCTATCTGGAATTTTATCTTCCCCCACACTTTGTCTGCCCCTCCCCCCCGAGGTAGATGCCACTGTTGACTCACCCAGATTCTTCTCCTAGCCCATCACCCACCCCACGCCACTGTGAACTTCAGCTGCCAGTGGCTCCCAGGTGTCCTGTTTCTCTGGAGAGTTGCCCTCATGCACAGGTGCGGCCCTGGGTGGGAAGTTGTAGCCCCTTCCTCACTTGCCCCCAGGCAATGGAGAGCCAGGAATGCCCTCATGAGCAGCAGTATTAAGCATTTGCTGTTATTGAAATCAAAGAACATACACTGACCAGAAACCAAGCCCAGGGCGGTAACTAGGTCATTGACTGGTCAACAGTGCAGAACCTTCCTGATCTGAGCCCCACCTGGATGGCCTGATTCCACAGCGTCAGCCTCGCTATCCCTCTGGGCTGATGGCAGAGCCACCTTGCTGGAACGCATCCCCTGCTCCCCCTGTGAAGTTGTGCCCAAATGAACCTGTAGAATGAGCTAGGCAATGGCTCTCAGCTTGGTTTGGCATGGTGACAGCCCAGAAAAAAGGGGAGCTTCCCCCCTTGCCCTTGGCCATTTCCATCTCTATCACACATTCTGATCGCTCACCCCAACGAGGAAGAACAGCCCTGCTTGCGTGCTTTCCATCTCTTACCTTTCCTCATCCATTTAGTTTTCAAATCACACCTGGATGCAGATGGATAGAATTCTCTTGTTCATCATTTGACCGAGACAGGAGCAGGTAGAATGTGAGAGGGAGGTTATCAGTCACAAGATGAACTGTTGATGGCTTTGGACAAACAAGCAGGGATCTGGGTTCCTGGGAAATCACCCAGATGGGGAAGACTAGACCGCTGGGATCAGAAGCCATCTTTACGAGGCTAGAGAAAACAGTTGAGAAACTGGGCCAAGTTTGTGGGCAACAGTTAGGAGTCCAGGACCCCAGCGTGATCAACAAGCTCAGGATTTGTGCAAGCCTCAGACACAGGGAGGAATGAGGACTCACTCATTCTTTCAGCTCTTATTTACTGAGCACCAGCTACAACTATACACCAGGTGCTGCTTCGGCTCCTGAGGACGTCACAGTGAACAAAGCAGACACAGTGACTGTTCTCCTGGCCTGACAGTTAGTGAGACAGACAGTGAAATTACAATGATAGAATGTAAGGTGAGCACTAAGAAGAAAGAAAAACAACAAAAAACTTTGACATTATCTCTCCAGAGCAGAGCCTGAGCCTTTTTTTTTTTTTTTTTGAGGGAGACAACTCTCAAATGAAAAGGAATGAAAGAAACAAGTAGTGAATGGGAAAAAATCAATTAAGAATGTGGTCTTAGGTCTGATCCATAAGAGACTCGGAAATACCCATACAACACTGCAGAACTGTCCTCATCTTGAGGTAAGGGAGACAGCATTTTGTGCCTTTTAGTCACTGGGGAGAAGAAGTGTGGGGAAAGGTAAAATTCCAGATAGGACAGACTATTTACTTTAGAGAAAGAGAGTGCTCCAGAGTGGGAGGGGTAGAGGGAGATTGAATCTTCAGCAGACTCCCCATACCTGACCTGGGGCTTGAGCTCACAACCCTGAGATCATGACCTGAGCTGAAACCAAGAGTCAGATGTTCAACCGACTGAGCCACCCAGGCACTTCTGGGTCCATTCTTTTCAGAACCCACCCATCACCTCCAGAGTTGCCCCCATTACCCAAGCTCATGTGATTATTACACACACACCCCAAGGTCACCTGGCTTCATCACTACCCCAGCAAGAATTATTGCCCACCCCATGATCCATGGCCCCCAGCCTGCCTGGCTGTGGTGCCTGTGGTATCCTGGGCTGGTGGGGGGCCGTAAGGCGGGCTGTTACTGCAGGGTGAAATTCCAGTGGCGACTGTCTTCATCTCGGAGCCCCAGACTGCCCCCCTCCCCAAGCTGACCCACCCCAAGCCATAGATTTAAATCTACTCATGCATTCTCTTTGTATCGAATCGGCTGCTGGAGCCCAAGGGAGGGTGAGGACCAGTCAGCATTTTCTCCCACAGACAAATGTTTCTCTCATCCAGCCCTTTGCACAGAAAGCCTGACCTTCTCAGGAAGAGCAGCCAGAAAACTCCACACTCCTCATAATCCTACAATTTCCCCCTAATCAGATGTCTAGACACGAACGGTCCCTGCCCCCTTTCCTGTTTGCAAATCTGCCTTGACAAGTCATATCCTCCTGACGGTCCCATGAAAATGTTCTTTATTTGCTCTGTGGGCCTTCCGAGACGCGGTTGCTGGAAATGCTATCAGTCTTTGGATCAGCTCAGTTCTGCTGAAATCACGCTCTGAAAGTCCTCGGCTTACGCGGCATTCCCTCCAGAGGAGCTCTGTTAACACGGCAATTAGTATTGCTTGGAGTGTAAGTAGAGTTCTGTGGGGTTTGCGGCCGGAGAGCCCGCCGGCCCAGCTCTGTTCAGCGCTGCGGTGACTTGGGGGAGAGTGCCGTTCCCCCAGGGGCCCGGACCCCGTTAGAGGACACGATGTGCTTCTGAAACGCAGTGGGGAACGACGCCCGTGGTGGGTTTCAGCTTCCATCCAACCACGCGAGACCCCGAGAGGCTCTCTTCTCACTTCTTCCTCTTGGTATGCTAACACCATGGAGGCTTAACGCAAAACTTCATTTATTTATTTCTAAATTAGAGAAAGGATCATGGGGATCAAGGGCTGTCCAGAGAATGAATCCCCGGCTGCTTCCCAGTGGAGCGGGGGAACCTGGCACTGGGTTCACAGTCCTTTTCACCCACACCTCCTTCCTAGACCCACCCAGCCCTTCCCTGGTGGGAACTGGACCTGGTGGTCATGACCAGGGCTGACCTCACCCTCAAGGTCAGACATGGCTGCAACAAGTCCGGCTGACATTTACAGAAGGAGTGTCTTGACTAGGTTTTAAAAGCAGAATGTTGGCTCAGTCAGTTAAGAGTCTGCCTTTGGGATCGAGTTCCGAGTTGGGCTCCTTGCTCAGCAGGGAGCCTGCTTCTCCCTCTGCCTGCCACTCCCCCTGCTTGTGCTCTCTCTCTCTCTCTCTCTGTCTCTGACAAAGAAGTTAATAAAATCTTTATTTATTTATTTAAAAGATTTTATTTATTTGGCAGACAGAGATCACAAGTAGGCAGAGAGGCAGACAGAGAGAGAGAGGGAAGCAGGCTCCCTGCCGAGCAGAGAGCCCGACGCGGGACTCGATCCCAGGACCCTGAGATCATGACCTGAGCCGAAGGCAGCGGCTTAACCCACTGAGCCACCCAGGCGCCCCCCAATAAATAAAATCTTTAAAAGAAAAAAGAAAGCGGTACCTTGGTAATTATGGTACCTATGGCGTTTGGAGCCTCTACTTGGGGTCAGATGATAGCTCTACCACATACTAGAGGTAGAACCTTGCTGTACCTGTTTTCTCATCTGTAAAATGGTCATAATAATGGTTCCTATCTCTTAGGGTAGAGTGACGATCAAATGAGTTTATACATGTGAAGTGCTTAGAATAGTACCTTGTACATAATATGTGCTAAATCCATGTTAGAGATGGAAAAAGTATTTTTGAAAAGCTTTACAGTTCAAATATTATAAGTGGGTATATAGCGAAAGCAAATTTTTTTGACCTCTTATCTGCAGGCTTCTAGTTTCCCTCTCTAGAAACAACCATCGTTACCAGCTCACTAGTGATCAATCCAGAAATAGTCAAAGCTTGTGTAGGTGTATAGATATTAATCTAGAAATGCACAAATGGAGAGAGAGAAAGCTATAGATATGGACATCTTCCAATTAAAAAAAATAGATCTTATATATTGGTGTGTACTTTAAGAAAAATGTACAAACGGGGGCACCTGGGTGGCTCAGTCAGTTAAGCATCCGAGTCTCGGTTTTGCTCAGGTCTTGGTTTCAGGGTTGTGAGACTGAACTACACAGCTAGGCTCTGTGCTCAGTGCAGAGACTGTTTGAGAGTTTTTCTCTCTCTCTCCCTCTGCCCCTATCCCTGCTTGCATGCATGTACTCTCTCTCTCGCTCAAAAAAAAAAAAAAAAATATATATATATATATATATATACACACACACACACACACACATACGGGAAAGATGTAATATAAATGGAAAAACAATCTAAAGATGGTTCTTTGTTAATCCTTGCAGATCTAGCTCCTTCTTAACTGTGGAATAGTGCTCCTTTGTCCGCTATGCAGGGCTTCCTTTAATGGAGCTCCTGCTGGGGGACATTTGGGTTGTTCTACCTCCTGTATTTTGACTGTGTTGGCTCCTGGCTGCTCTTTTCCTTCCCTTTTCCCAGTTAAGCATGAGACTCCTTCATGAATCTTATTTTTTTTTTTTTAAGATTTATCTATTTATTTTAGAGAGAGTATGAGAAGGGGGAGGGGCAGAGGGAGAGAATTCTCAAGCAGACTCTCCGCTGAATTTAGAGCCCAGTGGAGAGTCCAGTCTCACAGCCCCAAGACCATGACCCAGACCAAAATCAAGAGTCAGATGCTCAACCGACAGAACCAAACAGGGGCCCCCATGAATCTTGGCATGAAGAAATGGAAGCAGATCCTTGTGTGCCTCCAAATGGTCCGGGCAGCAGGCTCCTTCCCAGGTGGCGGCCCCCAGGAATCCATAAGAAAGAAATTCAGGACACCTGGGGCTTGTCAGTCTTCTGCAAGTTCGTCAAGCTTTAAGATAATTTTAAGCTATTTTCAAGACACCATCCCAAGAAGATATATTTGGATGTAGAAATACAGACAGATTACAGTCTGCCTATGTATTTGCCCATCAAGCCTGTGTGTCTGGTCTTTCGGAATCCGAAGCACAAGCCATTCAACTTACACAGCCGTTTATCTCACTTTCTGATTTAATTGTGTTTTTTCCTCCCCGTTGCTCTGAAAGAACATTTAATTTTAGCACCGCATAATGATGGCTCTAAGAGACAGTCTCCCTTCCATCCCAACGGGCTTTGCGACGCAGGAACTTCAGGTATAAATAACAGTTGGCATATTAGAGTATTGCCCAAGGATTAATAAGATCGAAAGACAAAATTATGTCTCAATTTCTCTCTGGAATGGGAAACATCTTTTTCTGAAAGCGAAGCCTGGAGGCAACATTGTGAATGGTGGTAAATGTGTCTGCGTCACTGAGAGGTCGTCTGCGACTCTGAGGCTCTGAACAATGGAAGCTCAACGTCTGAGCCCCGGTCGGCCACCCCGCCTGTCTCGGCTGTGTCCCTCCGGTTGACTGTCTCTCACAGTCCTCAGTTGGAAGCGGGAGGAAGGAGTAGCACAAGGACCTGGTAGGGGGCGAGAACCACCTGGGCTGAGCCTGGCCGGCAGCTCGGGGCCCATACGCGTCCCTCCTTTAAAGCCCCTGACGTCATTCCTCGGCGAAGCCCTTGGAAGGCACAGAGATGAGGGAAAGGAGTCTGGCAGCCTCTCTGGTTTCTCTTTCCTTTTTAATTATGTCTTTGCAGAGCGAGATCGAGGGAGCCAGGGCCCCCGGCCTTACAAAGGACCAATGTCTGTGGGCTCTGGCCGTCTGGAAAAGCCCATTAGGCTGGAGGGGGCCCCCGCCACGGTTTCATATGGTTTTCATATTACTGGGCTGGGGCTGACTTCCGCGAGCTTCCTCACCACAATCCTTCTATGATTCAGGGGGAAGGGAAGGGCAGGCCATCTGTAGAGAGGCTTGCATACGCCTGGAGGAGGCCAAGGGTACGATGCAGAGCAGGGGGCCGATGCAGAGCCTCTGAGAACAGGTGCCTCCAGGGACCATCTCCTTGCACTCCTTCCCCAGCCCCCAGACCCCCCCTGGCATGCCTCGTCTTCCCCAGGACTCAGTCCGGCCTCCTGTCTGCTTCTTTCCCAGAGGAGGCCTGTCGGGGGAACTTGGCAGACCAACAAAAGCCATTAGCAGCGTCTGGTCTGGCTGGAGCGGCTGGCCTTGGGCTCTGCAGGGCAGATGCGGGCCGCTTCCGCCCTCAGCCGCCCCTTGACAATTGCTCCCGGGGTTGGTTCCGTTCAGACAACGGTCACCCAGAAATCGGGTCACCCAGAAATCGGGATGGTCGGGCAAGGCAGGTCCCTCCAGGATGCTGCGTCCACGGAGAGGCTCGGGACACAGCTCGTGAGTCCTGCGTAAAGTCCACGATGCCCATGACCGCAATTAACGATCAGTCCCACAAAACCGTATTGAGTTTTATAGTTACCGAGCTCCAACTACACACACGGCACGGCGCTAGTGTAAGTAACCGAAGGGAAGAAGCACAGCTAAGATTTATGGCACCGGCCCTGGCGCGGCGCACGTTTTACGGTGTCTTGTTCGCCCGCTCGTGAGCCTCGTGGAGCGGTGACTGCTACAAGTCCTATCTTCAGAGGGAGAAACCGAGCCTCAGAAAGCAGCCTCATCAGTAGGACAGAAGCCGCAGGTAAGGTGGTGCGCAGCAGATGACCCCAGGACCCTGGCCAGCGTGGCGTGACCGTGACCGTCCGGCAGAGACCCCCTGAGATGTTCACCTCAAGAATTCAGTGTAGCCACGTCTAACCGTAATGGCTGCTCCGTGAAGTTTCCTTCCGGCTCTGGAGTCCTGCTTATGAACCCAGTGCCTCACCTGCCCCAACCTTTACAGCCAGCACGGCTCAACCGCAACCAGCTTTCACCACTGCTCAGACTCGGGTGCACCCCAGCCTGAGGGACAGGAGGGAGTCACGGCCCGAAGAACACCCCTCAAGCCGAGCAGGCCCGGCGCCTCCTTCATTTTGCTCCCCCTTTTGGCTCCTGACCCCTCCCCGTGTTCTGACACTGAGCTTCCATTTCCGCAGGGACCAGCTGGCCCCCCAGAGCTCCTCCTCACCCAAGGCCCCGTCCTGTGCTCTCTCTGGAGATGGGGCTCCCCTGGAGTCCGGCTCCAGCTGCGAGGTCCCTAGCAGGGATGGGGAGGGGAGAAGAGAGGTGTGGAAGATCAGCCTACATGGGGAAAAGATTCCAATTCATGGCTGAAGTGGATCCCTTTGTTGGGAAATGGAAGGACAGTGCCTTTGGGGCTTCAGGCCTTGGGTCGGGTTAAGGAGACTGAAGAAAAGAGGTGAGTGTTGTGTCTTTTGCCTGCATTTTTTGACACTGGACACTGCATTTTATGGTAATCTGGTGGTGACCAACAATGACACCTCCTTCTTCATCCTCATTTCAAGGCCCCTTCTCCCCCGCCTGGCCACCTCCTACTTTTTCTGCTCCCTTCCTCAAATAGCTCAACTCAAACTGTTCTTCAGCCTGTGGGGGTAGAAGACTCCGTAGAGTCTGGACACAGTTTACTGCCCCCACATACCTCCTTCTCCTCCTTCCCTTCATCTCTAGCTGAGTATCCACAGTCCACGTTTTCAGGGACTTCTTGTAAAACTCCTCTGCCCCTTTCCATCTCTCTTTTCACTGTCCTTTCCCGTCAAAACAGGAACCCTAGGGGTGTCTGGGTGGCTCAGTGAGTTAGGGCCTCTGCCTTCAGTTCGGGTCGTGGTCCCGGGGTCCTGGGATCAAGCCTCTCGTCGGGCTCTATGCTTGGCGGGGAGCCTGCCCTTCCTCTCTCTCTGCCTGCCTCTCTGCCTACTTGTGATCTCTGTCTGTCAAATAAATAAATAAAATCTTAAACAAAACAAAACAGGAACCCTACTGAAATCCTATTCTCTGTCTGTGCGCAGGCCAATGAACAAGGCTGGAGAAAACCCCTCAGGCACGCGAGTTACTTTCACTGTATGTTCTTGACCACCAACCTCAAGTCAGCCCTGAGTCTGCTCAGTCATGCCAGGAGGTGTTGCTAGGACCTCCCCCAGCTGCCCCATGACTCACACCTTCTCCTCCCTCCTCCGTTCCCCCATGCCTCCTTCCCTGTTCTCACTCCCAGGCGATGGCCTTGCCCCCCGCCTCACTGCAATAATGAGCAATCAGAAGAGAACTTCTCCAGGAGAAGGGCAGGGATGAAGCTCTTCCAGGCCCTTTGACTTACCAACCTCACCTCAACCTTATCGACACTCTTAACTACGACCTGAGCGATCTCTCAGTTCCCACAGCCTAAACATGAGCATGTGGGTAGAGTTTTGTGTATGTTTCTTTCTTCAGGATTTGTAGATTTTTCCTCCTATTCCTTCTGTTCCTCATTTATGTTGGGAATTTAGATTGATTTATAAAAAATAAAAAAAGAACAAGATGCATTGAAACAGTGAACTGATTAAAGCAAGGATAAGAGAACAAAGGCTTAGCAAGGACGGTGTGAGATAGTTACACCAGAATATTCAGGAAAAGGAGTATGCCTTTGGTGAACCCCGAATCTCAGATCTGAGCTTCCTAAGAAATGGAATAGTGTGTGGTTGTCGTTAAAGAATGAAAGATGCCTCTCACCAGTCCATTGACGTGGTCCATAAAATAAGCGAGTTTTGAAATCGGGGTCTTTGAGATCCTTTCTGTCATGGAAACCCCCAAAGAAGGGTCATGGTGAGGTCTACTCTATCTGTAGTTGTGATAAAGGAAGGGGGGTACAGAGGCTCCTCACTGGAGACCTGAAGTAGGTGCTGATGAACGGGAGCTGGAGGAGCCATCTCGAGCAGTAGGGAACAGTCACCAGCTGTGAGGTTTTAGAACAGGCAAACACCAAGCATCCCAGGGACATTGCGTTTGCCACAGCGCCAGTGTGGAAGAAGTAAAATCAGGCACGCGTGCACAGAGGTGGATGGACAGAACTGGGTAGGCCAAAGAGGCCTGTCTCAGGAGAAGACTCTCAAAGGCCCACTGACCTGCTCCAAAGGTCAAGGAAGACACTACAGAAGCCCTCTCTTGAGTTTATTGTGAGCAGTGAGAAACGATCAAAGTAATTAAAGTCATGATAGAGACGCACAAGTCAGGTAACCTTCAGTGACCACAGTTCTGCCAATCCAACGATTATTCACAAGGAGCACGCTGCGAATGGCCACGGAAGTCCCCCAGCTGTGAGGTGATGGGAGCCCTGTCTGAGGGATGGCCAATGCTCCAACAAGCCCAAGGGGGGACTCTTCAGTGGTGTTTGAGATCTGGTTTTGATGGAACCCGCTTTACGGATAGGCAAAAGCTTCAGTAGTTATAGTTTTGTTTCTGTTTTTATTATCTTCTTAATTTTATATTTTTAAGTTTTTATTTAAATTCCAGTACAGTTAACATACAGGGTACTATTAGGTTTGGGTGTACAATACAGGGATAAAACACTTCCACACATCACCCCGTGCCTGTTTCAGTAGCGATGGTGGTTTGTATGACAGCTGTGGAGGAGACTGGATAGAGCAGGTGAGTGGATGTGGAAATGATGGAGATGGTAGAGGCTACCATGTCTCTGGCAGTTACAATTAATCTTCCACATGTTTTTGGTTCCCGCTCCCCCCCAGGAAAGGCCCAGGATATTAGAGGCAGAAACCCTGGCTCTTATGGTTGTGGTGAGCTTTCTTCTGGCACACCACATGACCAGGTTGGCTCTGGAGGCTCCAGGCAGTAGAGGTAGCTAGAGTGGGGGCAAGAGATTTTAATTCATACCGTGAAACAAGTCCTGGCAAGAGCAGAGGGCAGGAGAAGTGACAGGGAGGCTGCCCTTCAGTCAGGGCTGACAGCCATCAGTGTGGCACTATAAGGTCCACAGATATTTTCAATATCACTCCTGGTTAACTCATTGCCACTGAGTTAACTTTTTATCCTGTGCTTGCTGCCTTCTGGTCACAAGATGGTTGCCACAGCTCCAAGCATTTTGTCATCACATCAATGTCTCGAGCAGAAAATAATGGAGCGGGAGGGGGCAGGAAGCAAAACTATATTTCTTTTACCTAGCTAGAAGGAATTTCCCAAAAGTTCTCTTAGAAGACTTCCCGTTGTCTCTCATTGGCCACTCTTTGTAGCAAGGGAGCCTGGGAAAGGAAGTATCTGACAGAGGGAATGGGATAGCTTTGGTTGGTGTGGATGAATCATGATGCACTCTTTCAGGCTGGGCACATTTCTATTCAGAACAAAATAGGATCTTGTTGGTCAGGAAGAAAGGACAGCGGGGAAAGAAGACGGTGTCTAAGGGCAACTTTACAGCATCTTCTATAGACATCATTGAACATGGTGGAGGGAATGCAGGCTTTGGGGTAAAAAGACCTGGGTTCAAATCCTAGCTCTCCTGGTTTCCACAGGCTGCCTGTGGCTGCTCAGTTTTCTACCTGCAAATGGCAAGATTATAATTCCTGTACGTACTGTCTGACACATAGTAGGGGCTCAGCCAATGGTAGTTACTGTTGTTCTTACTAATAAGCCATCAAGTACTTCCTGATAATTTCCAGTGTTCACATTCTCACCGCTCTTGGGGGTAAAGCGTCTACAGTAATTTCTTAGACTAAGCAGAGATGGCCTGGGGCCCCCAGGGGTAAAGGGGGAGCTTAGATCTGGAAGTGTAAACGTCTCCACTCTCTCCCTGCCCGGTGTGGTTTTGGTTGCCCAGGGCACGTGGACCAGCCATGAGAAATGCCAACTAATTCCATCTTTCTGTCTTTCAGAGAGACAGAGCTGAATGCAAGCAAGGAGACGCAGAAAGCTCCCTGATGACTCCGGTGGTGGTGGGGGTGGGGGGCAGCATATCTGGCCTGGGCAGGCCCCGTTCTATTTCAGGCTCGTGAACCGGGCCCCCCCTATGAGTCAAGACCCCAGAAGAGATTACTCATTTATACACAGAGGAGAAGATACATTGGGGATCTGCTCTTTGACTTGCCTGGACGTCCTCCTTACCCTGTATGACCAGGAGTGTTCTCGTTCCTGCTGGTGTGAGCGGTTTGGTGGGGCTGACCCTCCCCACAATGTTCCAGGGCTGGCAGGTGATCTAGACCTGGTCAAACACCATTTTCCATCCTCTTGGCCAAGATGATTGACTTTGGGCACATAACCCGAGGCAGGCCAAATAGACTCCATTCTGGAAGTTTCGCTGCAGTTCCTGGGAAAGAGGTCTTCTCCCTTGGCTGAGAGTCACTAGCTGTGTGGCAGACAGAAGCCTGGAGCTTCCAGGGACAAACGCTTGGCCAGAGCCTGCCCAGGGAGGCAGACAGGCAAGAGAGAAGCGGACCAGAGACCTGGGGCCCACGGATGCTGTCGCAGCCTATAAATCCAGCCATGCTTGAAACTACCCCATCTATCTTTGGATTTTCCAGTTACACAAGCCCAGAAATTCCATTTAGATCCTTTGATGGGTTGGATTTAAGTTTCTGTCATTTTTTTTTTTTTTCCTGCGGGAAGTATCCTGACTAATTTGCAGAGAGATTCTTTCCCTAGCCTCCCTAGATAAAATGAAAACCACTCCAACTGCTTTGCCACTCCTGCTCCTGGCTGAAACCAGTCCTGCTCGCTTAGCTAACGGCAGGCTTATTCCTCAGCACCAAAGGCTGACATTGTGACCAACCCGGTCTCCAACAGCGACCCAAGGGATTTCGGTTTGAGTAAGAGACAGCTGTGAGCAGAGGCTCAGGCTCTCTGTTGCTTTGCTGACTCAGGCTTTCTGTAGAAATCTCTTTTCATGGTTTCAAGCAATTAGACATCTGCCGTGACACTGCGGCCCGTTTACTACTGGATTAGCTGTCCACGTGACATTCATATCGCCTTCCTGAAAGCATCCCTGTGCCCCCTGGGTACCCGGCTCGTGACCGTTAGCTCGTGCTCCGTCAATCAGGCAGCCAACGGGAAGGCAAAGTTGAAGCTGTGCAGAAACTAGGACAAGGTGGTCCCTACTTTTTACCGACTTCACCTTTCTCCGTGAACTAAGTGTTGAATGAGGCAGACAGATGGTGTCTTCATGGGTTGGAAAGGATTCTCCGCCGCAGCCTTCCAGAGGCCGTCAGGAAACTGATCTGTTCCACGGCACGGGCTGGAGAGTCGAGCCATCTCAGGGCATATGGCCTGTCTCCGGGGGCTGGGGAGGGGGGCATCCTGTTTGTACACATGTTGATGTCAGGGAAGGAAGCTGCCTGGTTGGAGGCTCTGCCGAGGAGAGTTTGTAAATCTGGCATCTGTCTATAAATATTCTTCAATTTTTACCTCTTGCTCGGGCACCTCTCCGCCTTTGGCTTTCTTTGCATCTCTTCTCGGGGGGAGGACAATGAGAGTCAGCCCAGTCCTGAGGCCTGGCAGGATGGGGCAGGGGGCCTCGGGCATCCGTGTCACGCTCGTCTGTCCTTCCGCACCCTCCCGACCTCCGACCTCGGCGGGTTGGCTTGGCCAGGCGCACAGTAGGCGTGCAATCCCGCCATCCCGGAGCATAGCGCCCGAGTCACCACCATTCCAGCCTCCTCTTCAGGGTGCCCCACGGGGTGCCATTTCTATAGGAAACAATGTGAAAGGGACCCCCTAGGATTGGGCAACTGAGCAACAGCTCTTCATCTATTGTGTTAACGGCTAGAAGGATGAATGAATGAACCAAGGAAAGAAACCCTGGCTGGCGAAGCTTTGGCCTCCCTATTTGGATACCCAGGACTCTCCTTCTCACCAGCCTGCCTTCACGTTCTGTTTGTAAAGAGTGGCGACATGGTATCAGCGTCTGGAATAATTCTGTTCCCGTATCTGACTGCTTTCCGTGTAAGCAGTTTCACGGCTTATTCTAGCTTCCGGACAAGTTCTGCTTCAGCAGCTCATTTTTCAGGTTCCTGGCCCTCACTGTCGTCCTTCTCCAGATTTGTGGCCC
Organism: Neogale vison; assembly: GCF_020171115.1. Taxonomy (NCBI): domain Eukaryota; kingdom Metazoa; phylum Chordata; class Mammalia; order Carnivora; family Mustelidae; genus Neogale; species Neogale vison. The sequence goes on along the minus strand of NC_058101.1, from coordinate 26,454,166 downwards.
CTCTCCTCCTCCTCTCTCCCACCTTTCTTTTACTCCTGCTTGATCCTGCCAGGATGCCTGCCCCTGGAACATCAAGGCACCAGGCTCAGACGTGTTAACTTTGTTTCTCGGGCGAAAACACGTGTCAGGAATGGACTACGATTCAAGTCAATCACTGAATTATTCCCATTTCTGACATTAGCCTGGTCATAATGTTTCTTTTCTTTCTTTTTTTAATGTTTCTTTTCTTAATTCCTTTGGTCCCTCAAACCTTTTGGTTTGAGCAGGCTCCTGGAGTGTACCAGTCTTGCCCGTGGGCTCCAGAGGGGGGAGCTGGCCCCTGGGGGAGCCCCTTGTGCCTGAGGAAGCTTGGGGTTTCCCATTGAGTTTGGGTCCTACCAAGTACCAAGTACCAAGTGCCAAGTACCAAGACTCGAGTGTAGATGCCCTGCTTTCCAGCTTCCTGATCCTTCCATAACCTGTGAGATCCCCCTCCCCCATCTGAGCTCCCAGCCCAACCTCACCCAGTTCATCCCGTCAGTGCAGCCTCTTCTGCCCTCACCCAACACCATGTTAATTCCTCCACCAAATGCTCTCTCTCATCCATCGCTACTTCTCCTTCAAGGTCCACTTTGACTCCCAGCTTCTCCCAGGAGCCCCCAAGGCCACTCCAGCCCCGTTGATGTCCTTCTTTCTCCTGCAGTACAATTTGGCACGATTCTAACGCATCACAATGTACCATCTGTTCCTCCTTCTGCAGATCTCGTCTTCCTAACTAGACTAGACATTCCTTGGAGGAGGCAGGGATCCCGTCAAATTATTCCAGTGACCTTCCCGTGGCCTCCCCCACATGTGGCGATTAAACAAATCAACTCGACTAACCCTACTTCAAAGTGAAATACTACCTCATTATTATTATTATTATTTTTAGTATTTGCAAATGCAGCAACTTTTTCAACGTTTTCGGCATCACGTGGATGAGGACAACTGAAGGTACCTACGTTTGCCAGGGGAGTAGGATGAACTTTCTGTCCATGACGGAAATAGAATCTTCTCCTCCAAACCCCTGCTGGAACCGGTCCCCCATACATAACGGTCACATGGGCCGAGCAGAGGAAGCAGCCGAAGGCTTTGTGGATGATTACGTGCGCAAGTGGGGCTGCGGCGTCTGTCACCAGCCTCCAGTGTTCAGCAAATGTGCTGCCGGTCACCGCGTCAGGCCTATTGTGAAGCATTATCCCGGCTCTCAATGGAGCTGGTGTTATGTAATAGACAGAGGATAGAAAAGCAAAACACCGAGCCATAGACCAATGCCACGTTCCTTTTTTTTCTTTCCAAAGCACTTGCAGAGTAGTTTGTTTATAGGTGGAATTCAATTAAACCCTAACCCCACAGACTCAATCCTGAGTGATTTCTTTTTCAGGCCTTGAGACTTCTGGACAGCGCGAAGAGGTGACTGGATGGGATGCTTACGTTAAGTGCAAGAAGGGATACTCGTTCCTCCTCCCCCACTGGGAATAAGCTGACTGGCTTGGTTTTGCCATTGCTCTCCCGGGTGACTGGTCCTGAACTTCCCGTACTCTGACCCCAAATCCATGTAGGTGACATCCTGGTCAGATCACGGTCCTGTAGCTGTGATCCGCACGGCCCTGGGGGGAAAGGCTCTTACCCTCACAGGTGGTTCGTAGAGCCTCTTTTAGCCACTGGAGCCCTACCTGTCCCCTGCCCCGCCCCAAACCCCCCTGCCCGCCCCGTCCACGCACAGCTGGGGACCCCAGCCTCCCCACCCACAGCAACCTGCGGCCCTCTTCATTCTTGCATTTCACACATTCCATTCCAAGGACAAACCTCCTCCACCTACAAGACGAAAAGGTGCACTGAAGGCCGAGGACAGCGGAGGCTTTGCCCCCAGTAGCTGGACAGTAGAGCCGACTGAGAAGTGGGCAGCGGGTTGGGAGCTGCGGGGCTCTGGAGCCAGACTGTCTGGGTTCAAATGTTCCCTTTCCCTCTTCCCACCTGTGTCATCTTGAGCAAACCGCCTCCTTTCCTGGGTCTGGCTCCACCTCTGTGAGTGGGGATGGCACTGTTGATGAAATGAGTCAGTACGTACGGAGCACTAGGACCAGTGCCTGGGACACGCTCTGTGCTTAATCAGTATTAATTATCATTGTGGGGGGAGGGCATGCAAGTCCGCTAAGGGCCAGGACAAGACCCACGTGAGACAGTGAACCATAGAAAACCACATCTGCCAGTTCACACATGGAATCTGCTCTCTTCATTTATTTTATTCATCATCTACTTATCGACAGCTGGGATCCGCCAGGTACTTGCTAGATGCAGAGAATACAGGGCTGGAAAAAAATCATAGCCTCAGCCCTGTGAGCTTCCAGTCCAGCCTGTTCGTCCACTCACAGCCGGTCTTCGAGTGCGGGGCATAGCCCCGGGTTGCTTGTTATGAGCGCGGTGCTGGCCACAGGAAGCTTCAGGAAGGTTTCCCAGCGCTCTCCAACCAGGCAGACTCTCCACGGACATCCTTGATCCCCTCCCCACTTAGATTCCAGGATCAGCCATTCCCCCAAATCCTGGATGAAGTCACCCCCTCGGCTCTCCGAGACACCGCCCCTTTTCTCTTCTACATCCCCAGAGAGAGTGCAGGTACCTCAAGCATGCTCCATGTTCCTGCCCCACCATTTCAGCTAGAGCTTTGCTTCTCCAAAGCATCTTTAGTGGACGTAACCCACCTATTTCGTTCTCTCCAAGCCTTCCCCACTCCCGCTCTGTGGCTTCCTAGTCCTACCCCCATCCTGGACCGTTGGCCTAATTCTACTCCCCTGATACCAGAGCCGGCCGTCAGCAGCACTCCGTCCACCTGCAGCTCAAAATCACGTAGGACTGCAAACCCAGCCTCTTGGTCGGTCTCCCAGCATCCGTGGAAGGGGTGAGGCCACAGCGAGCCGGTGCCCCGAACAGCCAAAGATCCCGTCCCACTTCTGTGTTCTCCACCCCAGCCTTCCGGTCCCCAGGTCCTTCCCTTCCACACTTCCAGCTTCCTCAGGCTCTTGCCGCTGCCCCGTTCTCAAAGCACAGGAAATGCACACATTCATTCATTCATTCTTGTCACAAACATCTGGAAGATGCTATTATGTGCTCTGTGCTGAGGATTTCTCTAGGTTCTGGAGCCAGAGCAGAGAAGAAAACAAAATCTCTCCTCTCCCGGAGCTTACACTCTAGTGTGGAGAGATGGAGAGTAAAGCAACAAATCACGCAACGTGTCCGATGGTGAAGAACACAATGGGCTTGAAGATTCATTCACGGGTCGCTGGGCCTGGCAGTGAGCGGCTTGATACCGCCGTGCCAGAGCCGGTCTGAAAGAGATCATTCCATCTCTTGCCTGCGGACTGCCAGAAGCAGGGCCCCGCCCCCCCGGCTCTTGGCTCTCCCGTGTGTTTTGGCAAATGAACACCAGGAAGGCTCCAGCACGGTCTTTCCAGCCAACCTCCTCATCTAGGCCCAGAGAAGGAAGAATTTGGGAAAGGACTGGACTGAGTTAAAAATACGTGACTTCCCCTAACTGATTAAGGGACAATCGAAGCTGGAGGAATAGATCCCTTCATTCTCATATCGAAGATATCCAAGCTGTGTAATTTACAGGGCATTTTCATATGCCTGATCTCGTTGGATAGTTAACATATCATATGTCACAACATCTGTTAGAATTCATTTACCCTTGAGCTAAATATATTTACCAGCTAGCATGGGGGTATACAGTCTGTGCAAAAGAAAAAAAAAATGATACGTTTTTGTTGTTATTTGCTTTTCAAGCCAGTTACAAAATATCTCAAACTGCACGGTGGGGGGGGGGTTCCTATCTTGAAAAACTTAAGGTCCTGGACGGGACAGCTTTACATTCCAAATGAATCATTAATGAGCCCCGCGTGACGTCCCCAGCAGAGATGCCCCTGCATACCGATCTGCACGTTCCTCGTGCCTGGCATGTACATTTCTTCCACCGGCTACATTCTGCTGTGTGTAGCTTCTATTCTGGGGTGAAGTTGTTTCTTTATATAGAAACCTTGTTACATCAAGCAAGTCCATGAGTCATTTCCTAAAAGCCGTCCCATCAAATTTTTCTCATCTGCTCTTCACTTTCTTTTTTAATCGAAAGGCAACTGCATTAACAATGTAGATATTGTGTTGAAAATCCTAAACTTTCCTGGACTGCAGTTAGAATGGTAACTAAGTGTTTTGGGGGCGGCCGAATTTCATCTTCCTTTAAGAAATGCGCACATCACCATTTGTATTTTCATGAACAGAGTAACTTACATACTTTTCTGCTCACTAGGGCTTCACTTCTGTAATTCACACGGTGGTCTGTGATACTGACCGGCCTGATACAGTGGTGCTAATTAGAGCTTAGGAAGAATTTGATGGTGACAGCAGTTTTTGAAAGCTAAATAAAGCAATGAGAATCAGCGACTTTGCCTTAATCGCTCTTAGCTCCACTGTCCAGGGGGTATGAGGAATGGAGGGAAGTGAAACTTGTGCTTTCCCCATAACACAGGTGGATATGAAGAATTTTGATCTCCTTTTAGTTTTGTATATTACATTAAGGAATCAAGGCTGTGGGGAGATGCTTTGCCCTCTGTGCATAGACAAATAAGGATGCCTAGAGTGTCTTTGGTGACCTTTAAGGCACCCCCTACGGGAAGTTAGAGGGCAAATATTAGGTGTGTCCAATCTACTTAGGAATTTGAAACCCAAGCTTCTGTCAAACAATTGGCTCAATTGTCTGATTCTTTCTGAACCCTTCTGCTTGGGCATATTTCCTGATCACAGTACCTGGTCGTGTGTCCCAAGAGCACTCATTCCTGGGGAACCAAGCCCGATATTTATTTCTCTCTTATGTTCCTTTGTGCTCTGCACAATGAGTGAGGAAGGGCAAGGGCAGATGGCCATGCTTGAAGGAGTCTTCCCACTGGAGAAAAGAAGAAGGAAATTACCTACAAGAACATTAGCACTATCAGGTTGCAATGTTTTTTAGACTTTCCATTTAACTGAGGGAGCCCTTGACAATGGCTTTATTAATAACACAGTAATGTCAGTTCCTAATGTTGTTCCCTGTTCTTGGGGACAACGGGCGCCATGAGCTTTCCTCCTCTCAGTGAAAATACAGTGGAAATTCATTTGTCGTTCCAAGTATTGTTTAAAACTTGAATTTATTCTGAGTTCTGCTCATCAAATTGTTTATCAAATTCATTGTCTCTATTCCCAGAAAAATGACTTGGGTTGTGAAGGCTTGAGTCACTGAGAGGAGAAGAAAAGATCAGGTTTTGCCCTGAATGGAAAAGAATTATTTTCACCTTTTCTTTTACCTTCGATTTATATATTGTATTGAAAACAAGACAGAAGGTGTAAGAAACCTTCCAGAGCAAAAGAGACAAAATCTGATAGAGAAGCGTGGGGACAGAACTGTAGAACATTGGTGCCTCTTTTTTCCCGAGTGTGGACAGGGGGAAATGTGGGCCATTTGCTACCATAGAAACCAACCAAAGTATGTGGGAGGGGGAGGGAAGGCCCATTCCAGGAACTTAAAGATCGTACTTTTGTCAAAGTTAAAGTGTTCTAGTCAATAGGTGATCTTTGTAACGGCAAGAGGTGTGTGTGTGTGTATGTGTGTATCCTTTTGATTTAATTGAGTTCCAACTTGCCTCCCCTCCAACTTTGTCTTTGGAAGCTAGTGATTCTTTCAGTTTCTTTCAGTTACAGCTTCAACTAAAACAAAAGTTAACAATAAAAAAAAAAAAAAAGCCATCAAACCCCCACCATGCAGCTCTATGTCTCAGACATCTAACATACATTGCAGAGAGCCATTGGATGAAAACCTCACGTGACACAGATAGTTCTATTATTCCTTTTTTCATACTCTGAGATTTCTCAGGAAACGAGCAGTTTAAAATTAATTTTCTCCAGAAATGCTTGGGTGGTTCAGTCAGTGAAGCCTCTGCTTTCAGCTCAGGTCATGATCCCAGGGTTCTGGGATCGAGTCCCACATCGTGCTCCCTGTTCCGCGAGGAACCTGCTTCTCCCTCTTCCTGCCTCTCCCCCTACTTGTGCTCTCTCTCTCTTTCCAACAAATAAATAGAAACAAAACCTTTAAAAAAATAAGTAAAATTAATCCCCCCCCCTTGAATCCAGTTCTTTTTAATTTTTAAAAGTGAATGCGGAAAGCACTAGTCATCCTCAGCACAGTGGCAGAACACCTGTCCTACGTGTGCTGTTCCTTTACAAGTCTGTGCTGCGGGCAGTCACCTTTCCTTTTCCCTTACTGGTCTTTTAGTCCTTCTCAAACCATCACAAGGGGCAAAGGAGCAGTGGACCAGGTGTGGGGAGGGCTCCTGAGGGAGTCAACATCTGTCTTCCTGCCAGGAAGTGATAGGAGAAAAGATACCAAATCAACCTAAATGTGTCCCTGTGAATGGCGGGAGTCCCTGACACTGTGAGCATTCCTGAGCGGGTTGGGCAGGCTCTGTTGGGCAGGCTCTTCGCAGGAATATTGTAAGAGGGAGTTGGACTAGATGCTCTATTTTATATATGTCCAGTTTTAGATTCCCAGCAAAACTGAGCAGAAGGCTCAGGTTTCCCAAATAGAGCTCCTGCCCCCACAGGGGTGTGGCTTTCCCACCATCAGTATCCACCACCACCCCCCGCCCCCTGAGTGTTACATTTGTTTATTTTGACCTGTATTGACACATGACTAGCACCCAAAGTTTATAATACGGTTCACTTGTGGTGCCCGTTCTGTGAGTTTGGACAGACGCACAGTGCCCTGCATCCGCTGTCACAGTAACCCACGCGCCTTAGAAACCCTCAGTGCCCCGCCTGATCATCCCGCCATCGCGGCTCCCCCCGCAGGACCCCTGATCTTCTTCGTGTCTGCTTGGTGTTGCCTTTTCCACAATGCCGTATGGTCAGAAGCTACAGAATGCAGCCTTTTCAGATGGGCCTGTTCCACTTACTAATACGCGTGTAAGGTCTTCCATGTGTTTTCATGTCACGATAGCTCCTTTCTTTTTAGCGCTGCCTGTTCCACTGTCTGGATGGACTCCCGTCCTTTTCAGTCGTGTGTGTGTGTTTCCACTGATTGCAGGATGGCGCTGACCGGGCAGCCGCACAGGTGGAATGAAAAGGAAGGAGCAGCTGGACAGCCACGGCCTTCCGTGCAGGAGGAATGGCTGAGCCTCCGAGTTCAGAATGAGGGATGACGCTGACGCTAGCCGGTCACTTTCCTCGCGGCCGGGGCAGAGCCCAGGACTCCACACAAGCAGGATGGGTGCGGGTTTGTTCAGTACAAGTGACAGAGATCCCACTCAAACCAGCTTAATCGCAAAAATGACCGTGCTGACTCTTGTGACTGGGAATTTCAAGGGGTAAATTTGGATTTTCAGGCATGGCTTCATGCAGGGCTGGAAAAGACGCCATCGGGGGCCTGGTCCTCTCTGCCTCGCACCTCGGCTTTCTTCTGGGTTGGCGTCATTCTGAAGCAGACACCCCCATGGGGCTGCCACACCGTGACTCCCTGAGCTCCACGCTTACTCCATTAACAATAGGGCAAATGAGGCATCCTTTTGCCAACAAAACTCTCAAGGAAGAATTTCCCTGGGCCAGCCCTGAGTGAATCCCAGGGGCTTACCGGTATCCACTCCTGCAATTAGGGACCTGTAGCCCCCCACTACCATTACCTGAGCAACATGAGAGTGGGGGAGGGGCTGTATCGAAGGGACTGTTGGGGTTATTAAAAAGTGGAAACGGATCTATGTAAGTGAAATTAATAGACAGTTCCTGTACCAGACGAGAGGAAATCAGTTCTAAAAAGCAGAGCTGGGTGTCGACACATTTCACAGAAGCCAGGAAAATAGTGCTCTTACATAGTGGTCTTAAAGCAGTCAACTGAAAACTTCATTATATTCTTTTATAGTTGAAAATTAAATGTCTGGTGGAGTCTGATCTCTCCTTTTCTGGGCTTACACATTCTTCAGGTACTGGAGAAGTAGAGAGGAACTGTTAGGCTCACAGCTTCACTTTTATCCTTTCTGTGGAGAAAAGCGAAACACGTTTCCCAGACTCCCTTGCAGCTAGGGTAACGGATACAGATTAACTGCATTAACTAGATGCACTCAGATTTGCAAAGCAGAAGCAGGGATAACTCCATCATTCTCTGGCTTGGTTGCCTTTTGCTGTAGGGCCCACTGTGGAGATACTGGACTTTTCCGCCACGTCTGTCTCTAACTTTGTGGGTTTTGAGGGATGGTAGAATGGAAGAGGGAACAGCTCCCTGGGTGGGCCAGTTCTATAGCTCTGGGAGTCATTTCTGCCTTTCTACAAACATGCATGCCCGTAAGCAATACACAACCTTTTCAATCACTTGAATGTTTTCACATTCTTCCTTGACTCCCACAATCCAGGTTTTTCCATCTATCATGTAATCCTCTGGCTCCTGGAGCTTCCCCATCAGAGTGTTTTCTCACACTGTATTGAAATTGCTCATTCATTTCTGTCTCCCATGCTACATGTAATGGTGAAGACTGTGTCTGTCCTGTTTGCCAGTATAGACCCAGGACCTAACAGAGTACCTGTGATATCCTGGGCCCAGACATTCAACATTGAACTTCTCTTCTGTTACCCTAAGGGCTTCCAGAAACTGAATTGTCTCCGGAAGTTCGCAGATCAAAGATGAGCTCTAAAGATCAAAGGAAGTGACAGAAACGCCAGGGGCTGAGACAAAATCCGGACTTGGCAAAATACTTTTTCTGCCTCTCCTAGTTTCTCATGTTCCCCATCCCCATCCTCATCTCTTTTAGCTCAACAACAACAACAACAACAAAAACCCACAAAAACAAACAAACAAAAAAAACCCAAAACAAAAACACCCACCACCACCACCACCAACAACAACAACAACAAAACAAAAGAGGGAGAGAGAGCGGTTCACAGGTAACCATCTCATTGTGAACCTCCTGGCTGTTTTCTATGTTCTTCATCCTTCTCAGACTTGAGCCCATCCCTTATAGGATCTCTGACCTAGGAGGAATTTTTAAGCTAAGCTAAATGTTTTCTCATTTACAAGATGAAAGTGTGGGGCCTTAGAGATGACCACAGATCCTTTCACGCTATTGCCATCACAGGGTGGGATCTGTGGCCCTGAGCCTTGACTGTTAATTTCGGTGGGTCTGTGATTGCTTGACCAACGGAATAATAGCAGAAGGGATGCTGCGCACATTTCCATACACAGGCCTTAAGAGGTTAGCAGAGGTTCTGCTTCCTGTCCTAGACTATCCTCTCTAGGGGGAACTGCCCGCCATGCTGTGGGGGAGCCTGACCTAACCACAGAGAGGAGTCAGATACTGAGAGAGACTCTGGCTAGTGACGGCTGTCCCAGACATTCCAGCTGAAAGGCAGACATGTGGACGAAGAAGAAGCCATCTTGGATGTCCAGCCCATCAAGGCCCAGTTGATATCTGAGCCTTCAGACGACTCCCTCCAAAGCTATCAGCCAACATGAGAAGTCCCAGGTGAGAACCGCACAGCAGACCACAGTCAACCCACAGAACTGTGAGCCTCCAAGGTCTGTGGCGGTTCACTAAGAACAACCTCCTCCTCCCCCTCCTCTATCTCCTCCCTTTCCTCCTCCTTCTCCTCCCCTAACTCCTGCTCCTCCCCTTCCTCCTCCCTCTCCTCCTCCTCTCCCCCTCCCCTCCCTGCCTCCTCCTCCTTCTTCTTCTTTTTAATTCTATGCATTTCCAAGAAGGGGTAACTCTCAGTGTGATTGCTGGAAGCAGGTGGGTGGAGGTGGGCCATTTGCTAGGTGTTTTGAATTTGAAGAGCTCCCTTTTCTTTTTCCAACTTTCTCTTGTGTCTTTCTTTTCTGTGTCTTTTTAAAAGCACAGCCAGATAATTTAGACCTAAAATAGGAATGCCAAATTCAGCCTGTGTGTGTGATTTTTCAGACAGAAAAATCATAGGCTTAGTACAGGCTCATGGTCATGAAAATCAAGCTCCAGAAGCAAAAATGATTCCAAGCAAAATTGCCCTGACAACTGTTGTCATGTCTGTGTATGAGTGTGTGTGTGTGTGTGTGTGTGTGTGTGTGTATGTATGTACAAAGCAGTTAAAAACTTTAGACTACAAAATTATTTTACTATGTAAGCATCATGGAATTACAGGCTTTTGGGGGGGAGGGTTAAAAGAACATGATTACCTGTAATTATAGTCTTGCTAAGTTTGATTTTATGGAAGAACAAAATTCTAGTTTGATTGTTCCCACATAGAAAGACATAGTGCCTATTGGAAATGCTCTTTTTTTCCTTCTGACTCAAGTGGCTAAGTTTATTTCATATTTGCAATCTTCCTAGAAGTCAACCTTTTATGTTTATTGCCAAGGTTGTTTGTGCGCCTTGCTAATTACGTTGCTTGCTACCAAGTCTCAAACAAAGTTTGAGATAACCCTACTATCTCCCCCTTGAGTTTCTATAGACACCTAAATTGATAGGCAAGAGGGTTCATCTCAGAGTCTGAACTGGGTCAGCCTCATAAATTCTGTCGGTTACTTGGTCAGTTAAGTTCGCAGCCTCAGGGGGAGTCAAACTAGATGCCTGACAGGCATGGATAAGGGAATCGGTTTATTACACCTTTTTATATTTCAGCCTTTAATGTAGGTGTGGACACAAAGCCACAGTATTGATTGCCACCCCCCCCCAGGATAAAAGCCTCTGGAACACGTGGGGGCCCCAAGTTAGAAGGGTGGGGTTGGGATGGGGGTGTGAGGGGTTGGGATGGGGGTGTGGGGGTTGGTTAGCCCGCATCCCCTGACAGTCAGTTCCAGCTACAGAACGTTGCTTGGATGGGGTTTGCCGCAGAAGCCTTTCCCTAAGGAGACCCCAAGGGGCAGGATTTGGGGATTCTGTGAGCGCGAGCCCACAGCATCAAATCACTTCACTCAGTCTTGCCATTTCTTGGAACCAGAAGCCGAGTGCTGCGGACCCTTTCCGGTTCCTGACTCCCAGGCCGGTCGGCACCCCGAGAGAGCTGGGGCAACTGTTTTCTTTCCATTTCACAGCTCCCAGAGGAAGTGTGACTGTGTGTGAGGCGCGAGAAAGCTTGTTCTATAATTACCCAGTGATTCGCCGGAGTGCGCTGTACACCCACCCGGCCTTCTGCGTGTTCCTGCGAGCTGGTCGGAGGTTGGTCTGCGGCCCCGCGCGCCGGAGGCAGAGGACGTGCGTCTAGAACACGGGGGACACTATTTTGCCCCAAAGTTAGTTGTCACAGCTCAGGGGAGTGGATATGGGGTCTGTGAAACTGATTGCCTGCGTAGCCAGATCTACGGTCGGGGGCACTCAGGCCACTGCAGTCACGTCCCAGCGAAGGAGATGGGCGTAAGCCGGGCAGCAGGTCGCGCGCTCCCGGCCCCGAGGGCACACACCCTCCGGGCCCCGGCCGCCGCCGCCTGTCCCACGACCGCCGTAAGGCCGAGCCCCGCTTCCGGGAACCCGAGGCGCCCCCAACCCCACGGCCACAGCCTCGGCCGCGTGCCCGCTCAGCGGGCGGCACCCGCGCCCGCCATTGGCTGCGCTTTCGGCTCGCGCCCACACGCTGCCCCTCTCCGGCGGGCAGCCCCACTTTCCCCGCGCCTCACGGGGCCCCGCACGGCCTCCGGGTGCCCCCAGGGGCGCGGCACGGGCCGAGCGGCGCCGGGGGCGGAGCCTCTCGCGGGGCGCCTCGGCATTGGCCGCGGGGGGCAGGGGGCGGGGCCAGCCCCGGAGAAAACAGCGCGCGCGCAGCCCGACTGCAGTCCCAGTCCCGAGCCCGAGCCCGAGCCCGAGCCCGAGCCTCTGTTAGTCCGGGTTGCCGCGCAGCCGCGCTCCCGAGCCTTTTTTTTTTTTTTTTTTACCGGGGACCCCTCCGGCCGTGTTCTCCCGCCCGCTCCCGCGCAGCCCAGCAGTGGTCCCGCCCCGCAGGTAGCGTCCCGCGTGGTGCAGCCCCGGCCGGAGCGGCGATGCGCCTCATTCAGAACATGTGCACCATCGCCGAGTACCCCGCCCCGGGCAGCGCCGCCGCCGCCGCCGCCGACTGCTGCCTGGGGGTGGCCGGCCGCCGCCTGGTCAAGATCGCCGTGGTGGGGGCCAGCGGCGTGGGCAAGACCGGTGAGTTCTAGCCCTCGGGCCAGAACGCCTCCATCCCTGGGGCTGGACGTGGACGGCCTCGCTGGGGGCTGCGTGTGAGCCAGGCGTGGGGGAGAGGCGGGAGGGCAGCTGGCCTCCCCTCCCCTCCTACTGATCTGCTGCCCCTCGGCGAGGGCCTGAGCCAGCATCGCCTCCAAGCCCCTTCTTCAACAGATGAGGAAAACGGGGACCCCAGGAGGACCAAGCCTCCTCCTGGGCACCGCGGGGGCAACTGGGATTAGAACTTTGGGGTTCTTGAGTCTGTCTGGCAGTGCCTGGAACAGAAGGGTGACTTAGGGAACGGAACCCCTCCTGGAGGTCTTTAAGGTTCAGAAAGACCTTTGTCTCCTGGAAGCCTTAGGTGTGGCTCAGCCGGGCTCAGAGGAGGGGGGTGAGCCAAATGACCCTTCCAGCTGGACAGAGCCATAATTCACGAGGCCTTGGACGCCTTCTACCCCCTCTCCGTTGTGTCTGGAAGAAGGGTCAAGGAGCTGCAGGGTAGGAATTTCACTTGGTGGCTGCCCGGCTTGCTTTCTCTGCCGGAGTGGTTTCCCAGGCTGGGGGTGGGGTGGACACCGATTTCACTTCTTATGCCAGAGTTAACTCTCTCTCCTTTCTCTTTTCTGCCCTACAGCTCTGGTGGTCCGGTTCCTCACCAAGCGGTTCATTGGTGACTATGAAAGAAATGCAGGTGAGGAGGCGCGTTTGGGACGAGTGTGCTCAGCTAGCACAGTACTGCCCTTAACCATTTTCCAGGGTCTCCCAGGGAGCCTCCCTCACAGGACAGTCTGAGCATCAGGATCCTGCCACTTCCAACTTTGCCTGCCCCTCCCCTGCTCCCCCGTTCCCATAACTGCCATCTGGCCTCATTCCATTCCTAGCCCATTCATCATTTTATCAAGTGCCTGAAAGTATTCTCCTTGGTATGTTTTAACTATAGGGACCCCAGTTGGAAGCACCCTTTGTACTCAAGAGTCTCTCCCTTCAAAACACTCCTGCAAAAGTCATAAAAAAAAAAAAAAAAAGATGGTCAGCTCCTCCCCCCACCCCTCTCCCTCTCTGTTGGCCGCCTTTCAGAGGTGACCTCTTAAAGCAGAGGCCAAAGGAGAGCTGTTGTAAACCTAAAGTTCTCTTTCTTAACAAAGACAAAAATAACTAGATGGTAGAATTTGAGGAGGGGAGCTCCCAAATAAATGAGAAGACACTATTTCAATCTCTGTGATTAAAGATGGCCACCGGGGAGACTTAAGGGCTTTCTACCTATGCTCTGTTAGCAAATTGCTTAAATCCTTAGGCCATATTTAGTACCTAAGGGGATTATTTGAAATGTGCTCTATAAACCATCCCGAGATAAGGCATGACAGTCTTTTTGCTTTGATGTAGATCTGGCTAACATGGTGTCACATTTTTATTCCAACTGATGACATTGGCTGTGCATTTACTAGCAATATTTACCTACCAAGTTGTTAATACCTAATGCCTAAGCGGATGTCAGAGAGTAATGAAGTACTAAGTTAAAACAAACAGCCATGCATGCTGAACAAGAAAATTTACTTCAAGGAAATACTCTAAATATGGGAGAGCCATTTAAAATGAGCTAAGTCAGTTTCCAAAAACTTGCAAATCGTGCCTTGATTTTAATAAATGCCCTAATCTGGGGTTCGAATTGCAGTTGTTTAAAAAAAAAAAAAAAGCAGCTGAAATATGCTCATTAAGTAGAATAAACTGTAGCTTATTGGTGTGCATTGGTTCAGGTTATATATTTTTTCCTACTTAAAAAAAAATCCCACTATGTTTTCAAAGTTGTACAAGGAGGAAAAACTGTGTGTGAGTGTGTGTGTGTATATATATATATATATATATATATATATATATTTACCCCCCCGCCCTTTATAGGTAATCTCTATACCAGACAAGTGCAAATAGAAGGTGAAACCCTGGCTATTCAAGTTCAAGACACTCCAGGTGTTCAGGTAAGAAGCTCTGAGATTCGTGACTAGGTCAAAGGGACCCTACTTGGCTATGGAATTGTTCAGTTGTTCTCAGAATAACGCGTTTTGCTGACGAGGAGGGAAATTTGAGGGAGGTAAAACTAGGCTTGTACACGTTGCTCATCACTTGGGTTGTCTTTGGCTCTCTTTGATCAGTCTTTGCCGGGCTTCATTTGGGGGATGTGGCTGAGGACAGAAATCTTAGGAGGATTCTATCCGGCAGGAGAAACCAAACCAAACACACACGGAATTGGCACGGTTGCCTTGCTTTGGTTAAAACGATCAATTTTTTACCTTTGTGTATTTGGCCCTGAAAAACCAGCCATTTAGGTACAGTCTTGAAGTCCGTGGGATCACTTTAATATTGTGGAAAGTTCCTCTGTAGACAAAAGAGCCCTGCTGGTGTATGTGTGTGTTTTTTTTCCCTCTTGAACTGGGCGGTTATCCAGGTTTAAATACTTCCAGCTCCTATCTTCACTTCCCCAGACGTACTGTCTAGCCAGTTAATTTCCCATTTTGTGCAACTACAAAGTCCCTCCGCGTGGAGTTCTCTGCAGGTCAATTTTCCAGCGGAGTGTGGGGAGCTGCACTATTATTTATTCCAACTCCGTGCAGCTGGATCAACATGCTGTCCAGAAAGCCCAAGCATGTGGGGAGCTAGCTGGTTTACGGCCTGCAACCCGGGTCCAAGGGTCCCTTGGACCTGGTGGTGTGGCAGAGCCAGGGGCTCTCCACGTGTCCCCGCCCCGGCGTGCACTTCACCCCCCGCCCCCAACCTCTTGCAGGTCCACGAGAACGGCCTGAGCTGCGGCGAACAGCTGAACAGATGCATTCGCTGGGCTGATGCTGTGGTGATCGTGTTCTCGGTCACCGACTACAAGAGCTATGAACTCATCGGCCAGCTCCACCAGCACGTCCAGCAGCTGCACCTGGGCAGCCGGCTGCCGGTGGTGGTCGTGGCCAACAAAGCGGACCTGCTGCACGTCAAGCAGGTGGACCCCCAGCTGGGACTGCAGCTGGCAGGCGTGCTGGGCTGCTCCTTCTACGAGGTGTCCGTCAGCGAGAACTACAACGACGTCTACAACGCCTTCCACGTGCTGTGCAAGGAAGTGAGTCACAAACAGCAGCCCAGCAGCACGCCGGAGAAGCGGCGCACCTCCCTCATCCCCCGGCCCAAGTCCCCAAACATGCAGGACCTGAAGAGGAGGTTCAAGCAAGCCCTCTCAGCCAAAGTGAGGACAGTCACCTCTGTCTGAAGCGGGGTCGTCCGCGGGGGTTTGGTCTTCCCGGGAAGGGGACCCAAGGTCCTTCCGGGGCAGGAACGTTGAATGCTGGCAGGAGTTCGTGGTTCCAGAAAGGGCCGGAGCCGAGGGGCCAGGAGGGCCCGTGGAACTGCTGCAGAAAAGCCGCGTTCTGAGCAGGGGACGGAACCGTGGAGGCTTGAGAGCGAGCCTGCTGAGCCGCTTTAGACCATGACCCGGACTGGGTGTCTTTTCCTTCCGAGATGGGGAGGGCGGCAGAATCACTTTGGAGTTTGTTCCTGACCTTGTAAATGACAGTCACTGGTAGTTTCAGCGGCGGACTGGGTGTGTGGCCAGCGGGAACGAAAGAACAGATTCAGCACTCAAAGGCTGTCCCCTTTCTTCTCTTTCTTTCTTTTCCCTTTTCTCCCCCACCCCACGCCCCAAGAAGAACAACTGCTTTTTCTCTTACACATCTGATTTGCATCTCCGGAACACCGGTCGTGACAGAATGCCTTTCTGACCTAAAGGATACCCAGCTTTCTTTAAGGAACAAGGAGGAAATTTCTCTCGCCCCCTTGCCTCCCAAAAGGGCGGGGTTTATGGGCCAGATGTGATGTAGACAGATGGACATCTGTAAGCTTATAGGGCCCACAGGAAGGCGTGGCGTCCTTCCTGACCCAGGATGGTTATGTTTAGTCCAGCA
This sequence comes from Neogale vison, assembly GCF_020171115.1. NCBI lineage: Eukaryota > Metazoa > Chordata > Mammalia > Carnivora > Mustelidae > Neogale > Neogale vison. The sequence goes on along the minus strand of NC_058101.1, from coordinate 26,438,031 downwards.
CATGTTAAACGGTTGACATCTCAAACCCTTGAGCCCCAGCCTTTGGGTAATTGTGAGACAGTATCATTTTTTTTTTAACTCTTGCATCAGGTACAAGAAAAAAAGAAAAAGCCGTGTTCATTGACTTTGGTGTGATTTGTGTAAAAGGCTCACAGCGATGACGTTGGGTCGTTTCCTAGGCCTGGCTGAGTCGTGGCTTAAATACGGAAACACAGTCCTACAGCGAGCCAACAGATAGGGGGGCCACCACCAAATCCCCGACAATGCACTTTACAAAGCCACTCGTGATTTGGCTTAAACTGTAATTAATTTATTTTATGTACAATAAACCTCATTTTAAAAGAGCAGAGGCCTGACTTGGTCTTCATTCAAGTGTTCGCATTCTGTCCTTCGCACAAAGTGTTGCTCGGCGTCCGGTACTTGGTCGCTCGGCCTCAGGCGCCGTGCCTTCCTCAGGCTCCCGCGTAAGTCCCAGGGCAGACGGAAGAGGTGCGTTCTCTCGTCCGCCTTCCACAGGTGAGGAGACAGGCTTACCAATGAGCTAACTCACTCGTCAAAGCCCCCCTCTGGCCTCTGCCTGTGAGTGCTGTGAATCCTACTTTGCTGCTTTATATTCAAGTGTAGTGCCTCTCCTGTCCATTCCCTTCAGGATCCTCCAGGTAAACCCAAGACAGATGTCTGGCTCTCTGTCTTCTGCTGTGAAGACCTCTCTCAGCTGAGCCTTGAAGATCATGCTTCTGTCCCAGATGGCTGCTTCTCTCCATCCATGTGGTTTACTGGCTCACCTCTTGGGGTGGGTGGCCTTCCAAAGGTGGACTCTATTCTCACTGGGAGCTGTTGATGGGGGGCCGTTCAGGAGCCGCTCCCGTGAAGCACAGTGTGTTCAAAGCGGCCGGGCCTCCCGCATCCTTCCACGTGGGCCACATGAGTCCCCATCATCACGAGCAAAGAATGACACCGTAGAGGAGGGCTTTTGTGCACTTGGATCTCCTTTAGGCCTCGGGATAACCCTGGGAGGAGAGGAGGGAGGAAATCCTGCCACTTACAGGGGAGGAGAACAGGCTCTGAGTTCAGAGTGAGGTTTTCAAGTTCACACTAAGGACAGGAATCAAGGTCTTCTGACTGCAGTATTCTTTTTTTTTTTTTAAGATTTTATTTATTTATTTGACAGAGATCACAAGTAGGCAGAGAGGCAGGCAGAAAGAGAGGAGGAAGCAGGCTCCCTGCTGAGCAGAGATTCTGATGTGGGGCTCGATCCCAGGACCCTGGGATCATGACCTGAGCTGAAGGCAGAGGCTTTAACCCACTGAGCCACCCAGGCGGCCCTTATTTCTTGATGTTTCGTACACAGGGTACCGCTTGCCGCATATGCGGGGACATGGGACCAAGGGCAGCAGTCCGAATGTCCGGCTAGTGAGGGCTACTGTGGGCCGGTGCCGGACTTCCAACTCTTTTCCCACAGGGGACATAGGCTGCCTGTTCTTGACAGGGCTTCTGGTGATGTCCCAAACCTTCCTTACAAGGAGGGTAGTTTTCTACGCTTATGCCTAAGCTAACCTCTGAGAAGGGTGTTTGTGTGTGTGTGTGGGGGGGGGCAGGGAGCGAAATGGTATCCACATGAAATTCAAAAAATGTCTCAGTTCAAAGGCATTAACAAGTTTCTCCAATTACTTCTTGCTTGTTTTTAGTTTTTTTTTTTTTAAGATTGTATTTATTTATTTGACAGAGATTACAAGTAAGCAGAGAGGCAGACAGAGAGAGAGAGAGAGAGAGAGAGAGAGAGGGGAAGCAGGCTCCCTGCCGAGTAGAGAGCCCGATTCGGGGCTCCATCCCAGGACCCTGAGATCATGACCTGAGCCAAAGGCAGAGGCTTTAACCCACTGAGCCACCCAGGTGCCCCAGTTTTTCTTTATTTATTTGTTAGAAAAAGAGAGAGAGAGAGAGCACAAGCAGGGGGAGCAGGAGGCAGAGGGAGAAGCAGGCTCCCAGCCTAGCAGAGAGCCCAATGTAGGACTCAATCCCCGGACCCTGAGATCATGACCAGAGCCAAAGGCAGAGGCTTAACTGACTGAGCCACCCAGGTGCCCCTCTTTGTTTTTAGTTTTATTCTTTCTGTGTGGTTGTATAAATGATGTCCAGTGAATAAGAGGTTAAATTTTATGTACTCCACAATGGTCTTCTCCTCATGTTCTGGAATTAAAGAAGATGCAGAGTTTTCCTGGGGGCTTCAGCTCAGCAAGGTGCTGAGCAGGGCTGTACCTCCATTATGACTGCTGCACACCAGTCCACCTGTTCTCCAAGCCAGCGGACCTCTGGGCAGGCCTCCCCTCCTGCCATGTGAGCTTCACTTCCTCACTTCCTAGAAGGTCATGGCTGCGCCCCACTTTTCCACTCTGCCGCACTCGCTCTCTCATATTTCACTTCAGAAGTTTGGGTGGGTAGGGGGTCTCAGAGTTCTTGTCCATCCAGGGGTATAAAGTGTTACTTGAGTGTGTGTGTGTGTGTGTGTGTGTGTGTGTAGAGAGAGAGAGAGAGACCTTGCTGGAAAGCCCCAGGTCCCAGTTCTGTCCAGTGTTTCAGGCTAACTTAAATATTTATAGTTCTGGAATCTACCATATTTTCTTCTCACGAATTTAGCTTCGTGTTTCATTACCTTTGCTCATCTTTTTCATTATTAGTATTTCTTAATCCCTGTGTGTTTGTTTTAAAATTTCTGAACTGCAACCATATGGTACATGGTCAAGGAATGTCTCCTTTGCCACCTGTGGAAGGAATGGGAGGGCCGGGAGTGTGGTGGAGAAAGGAAAGGAATTAGAATTTACTGAGCATTTATAATGTGCCAGATGATGAAGGATCTCCTTTAATCTTTTGAAGAATCCTATAAGGAAGAGAATACTACCACTCCCATTTTAAAGACAAGAACACTGAGGCTCAGATCACATCCTGTGCTTAGGGCCATGCAGGGAGAAACAGGGACGGTTTCTGTGTATTGAAACCTGTGTCTGGCTCTATGGAGTATCTGAAATAATTGTGTTTTCCACACCAACCTCACAGTATTTTTAGTTCTTCCTGCAGACAGGGAGAAGGGAGGCTGCAAAGAATTAGGGAGCTGATCCACCTCTTAAGAGGCAGATTCAGAAACCACCGCCCCCAACACACACCCAGGAGTGTCCGAAGCCACAGCCTAGTCCCCAGGCAACCAGCCACAGCTTCCCAGCTCCCCTCCTCCAAGCAAAGTGCCCCTGGGTCCTCTTCCAGGGCCTGCCCTTCCCCCCCACCCCCTTCCCTCCATCCTCCTTGGTGGCCACCCTGGGTTTGTGGCTCCTCCCTGGCCCCAGGCCCCCGGGGGCCAGCAGCATCTGCTGTTGCCATCAGCCTTGCTCAAGGGCCTCCAGTCCCAGCTCAGTAATAAAAGACGCAGGCGGGGGCGGGGGTTGGGGGGGGTTGGGGCCGCTCAGCCCGCAGCCCGTCAGACCCACAACCTCCGTGTCTGTCTTGGTGTCTGGCTTTCGAGTTTCCTCCCCGCCGCAAATCAAAACCATTCGGAGTGCTCTGCAGCCTGCCGGGCTGCGCTGTGTGCAGGGGTGGGGGCACCTTCCCGCCAGGCTCCCGCCCGCCCCAGCCTGCTTGGAAGCTGGGCGTGTGCACAGTGTGCCCCTTGTTCTGGAGACACAGGAGATTTCGACATTCGCTTTACACCCCAAGAGGGAGAAAACAAATGTGTTTGGTGAACAAGCTTGTGGGCGAAGCCCTTACAAATGAACAACCGAGTAACCCCGGGTCCTGCTTCTGCAGGGGTGAGAGGGGATGGGGACGGTCCTGCAGAGTCTCCCTCTGTAAGTCAGCAATGGGCCCTCGGGGATGGAATGGCCCAGAAGGCATTAGATGGCTTTATTTATTACAATAAATACACCAGGAAAACTCCTGTTTTCTGCACTCCCTTAAAATCTAAGGAGAGAAGTTTTCTGAAAAGTTCTCACTATCGGGCGCCCGGGTGGCTCAGTGGGTTAAGCTGCTGCCTTCGGCTCAGGTCATGGTCTCAGGGTCCTGGGATCGAGTCCCGCATCAGGCTCTCTGCTCGGCAGGGAGCCTGCTTCCTCCTCTCTCTGCCTGACTCTCTGCCTACTTGTGATCTCTCTGTGTCAAATAAATAAATAAAATCTTAAAAAAAAAAAAAAGTTCTCACTATCCTCATTAGCTCTGGGGGGGAAGAGAACAGGACTAGGGTTATTACTGGTTGTGGCAAGATCCCAGCCACCTCACCTCCCTTCTCCAAACCCTCCATCATCTGCTTTTGTGTTTAAAGATCCCCTCAAAAGAGAGACAGAGTTTCTTCATGTTTCTCAAGCAGGGACGGTGGACAGCGCTGGTAACACCAGGTTATTTGTTGGTGAGATTCTGTTTCTGGTAACCGGGGTAAAATAAATAATAGTGGTCTGGAGGGGAGCTTGACGGAATTCTTTGTTGTTGGGAAAACACTGCAACGGTCGGGGCCTGGTGTAAGCAGAGCCATTCCCATCGGCCCATCCAGAGCACCTCCAGGCCGCTGGGCCCGGCGCTTGGGGAAAGCGGGCCCCAGGAGGAGAGTTTGCAAAGGCAGGAGTCGGTCGCTGCACCGTCTCTACAGCTCCGTCCGCGGTGTTTATACCGCGTGGCCATGAGGTCCTTGGCAGAGGGTGTGCATTTCCGCGGGCTTGTTTTGACTCTGGCCAGCCAGAGTTCAGGTGGAAAACTCTCCGAGCCAGGCCCGAGAGAGGAAACCAGCGCTGCTACTTGGCTCCGCCTGTCACACCACCTCCAGGCAGCCCGAATGCCCTCAGCCCTCTTGCATGTGGTGGCCGTGGGCGTCCGTCTCGGGAGGCCCGTCTCAGAAGCCACGCGTGCTGCTCCGTGGAAGGGCCTATTTAGCCAGAGCGATTCCATCTTGGATTAAACAGTCATTTTGTTGTTTATGCAGTAAAACTTAAACTGACCCTGCCCCCACCCTCCCTGCCCCAGGGGACTTACTTAAAAGCAAGCCCGGGAAACCAGTCCCACGTAACAGAGCCCAAATACAAGGGTGGGTCAGGCCAGGTGGAGACATCCGATCAGTGGGGACACATACTGTCTTCCTAGCTACCAAGGAGTGTGGGTGCCTTTCGGGCGCCAATTCTGACCAAGGTGATAGGCTGGTTCAAATATCTACTATACGGTCACTTATGCATGACCTAGCATGACTGTACAGCTTTCTCTGTGTTACAATCTCATTGGCCACCTGTGCGTGGCCAGGCCTAACCACATGGCCTTTGTCCTTAAAAGCTAGTCTGTAAGGCAGAGGGTCGTCGCCGCTTTCCAAGAGATGGCCCTGGCGGTCAGTTTGATTCTCGATGTTTGGTACAAAATAAAGCTTTGCTTGACCTTCTCTTTGTATCAGTCTCGCTCCTTTAATCGCGGACCCATTAGTGGGGGACTTTTCACTCGGCAGTCAGCGTTTCTGGTGGAGAAATTTCTCGTAGGGACATGAGGCCCTGTGGGAGCAGTCATCAGACGGTTACTATCGAGCATGGTGATTCTCACGTGCCCTTGGCCCGCTTGCCCTTACGTGCCTTGTTCTTGCCCTTACACGTCCTCATTTCCGCTCTCACAGCAGCCGGGTGAGGCAGGCCCTGGGACTGTCCCGTTTCACAGTCCCCTGAGACCAGGGAAGCGAGCTGTGGGGTCGAAGAGCCCGGGCTGCGAACCCAAGGCCACTGGCTTGGCCTCCGGGCTCTACTGTTTTGGAAGTCTGGGGGACCGAGGAGTTACCCCTTCTCTATCTTCTCCTCTCCTTGTGGCCCCCGGATATGCCTCTAGATTTTCTCTTCATTTGACATTATTCTCCTGTGGAGGCTTGACCATTTTGTGAGGTGACTTGCTTGGCATTCTGGTCAGACCCCACAGCCCTTGGCATCACGCGCCAGCCGCTGTGTCAGGGACGGTCGCCGTCTATGTCTTGTGACGTAGGTACTTTGCGGGAGCGAGTCGTGCTTTCCAGATGGAGCCACTGAGGCTCGAGGAGCCCCACACTGGCTTTGAGCGCGTTCACACCTTTGAAGGAGCTCAGGAGCGTGATCCGATCCTCAGCCCCTCCTGTTCCTGGGCCCTGAGCCCAAGAAGGAGGCAACCCCAGACAGGGTTTCAGAGGCCCCGTCAAGGGGCCAACATGCCGCTTCCCGAATCCCTTCTTTCTCCCCATCTGTTGAAGGCCCTCTGTAGGATTTATACCAAGTTTCCGTTATGCTCCTGCTTTTAATTCAAGGAGCAGGGCTCTGTCCCGCGTCTCCTACCTTCTTATTCAAAACGAACTGGAGTCACCATGAACCTTCGCTTGTGTCCGGCGTCTTCTGCCCCTTGGTTGCCCGCCCAGCTCAGTTCCTTCCAGCAGCAGAGATGGAAGAAGGCTGTTGTAAGCCCGACTCGTGGCCTTGAGACTGCCTTCGGGGGCCCAGGCACGGCTAGATGACAACATTTACAGTCAGGGACTTCCTTCCTGGGTAATTCCGGATTAGAAGCTTTGTGGTATTCTTTTCTAAAAGACAAAATTAACTTGTAAAAAATACATGAAAGTTGCAAAAGTGTGACACATGTACAGGTTTGCTGCGGAGAACATTCTGACAATGCTGGACTGAAAACGAGACTCTCCTCTCTGAGCCTTCCCACTTGTACTCGTTGTCACCACAAGTGTCCTTGTCACTACTTGGTAACAGTTTGGTTTTTAGGTGCCTTTGCATACAGATGTGTGGCGTAAGGCTTCCCCTCGAGGGACGCCTGGGTGGCTCAGTTGGTTAAGAAACTGCCTTCAGGGGCGCCTGAGTGGCTCAGTGGGTTAAGCCTCTACCTTCAGCTCGGGTCATGATCCCAGAGTCCTGGGATCGAGTCCCGCATCGGGCTCTCTGCTCAGCAGGGAGCCTGCTTCCTCCTCTCGCTCTCTCTGCCTGCCTCTCTGCCTGCTTGTGATCTCTGTCTGTCAAATGAATAAATAAAATCTTAAAAAAAAAAAAAAAAAGAAACTGCCTTCAGCTCAGGTCATGATCCTGGAGTCTCGGGATCGAGTCCCGCATCAGGCTCCCGGCTCCATGGGGAGTCTGCTTCTCGCCTCTCATGCTCTCTCTCGCTCTCTCTCGAATAAATAAATAAAAATCTTTAAAAAAAAAAAAAAAAAAAAAAAAGAAGACTTCACCTTGAGTAGATACTCACACAGGCCCAGAGGACCGGGAGAAGTCCGAGCTGCTCCGTCTGCAAGAGCCCCAGAGTCAGGGACGGGTCTGGTTCCCTCACCCTCACCGGCCTGGCTGGAACCCAGCAGAGTGCCTGGAACGTGCCCCTCAATACGTGGAAATGAAAGAATGCTCACACTGACACAGTAACAGTGTATTCTTCTTCTTTTTTTTATTTTTAGAAAATATGATTAAATCTCTGCTTTAATTAGCATTTCTTTCAGGCTATCGCCATTTTCTCCCTGACTCAGATTCGAACTTCTAGATCAGGGGAATGAAAGAAACATGGGGTTTCTATTATCAGTGCCACTGGTGGGAACATACCTGGACAAAAGAAGAAGAAGGAGGAGGAGGAGGAGAAGAAGAAAGACTTTGGTGTCTATAAAACCTACTTTGATTGCATCTCAGAATGATTTTGAACTTCACAGTTTTTTCATTAAAATAACATTATTTTATCCGAGAACTAAAATCCGAGACACATGAGAGTTTTAATTTACATTCTACTTCCCCCACCTGTTTCATCCACTCTAGAACGGTTTTTCAGGTTTCTCTTGTCATTCACACATCTTTTAGAGACACTAGTAATTTCCATGAACCGTACACCTACAAATGTGTGGGTACCAAGCAGTTCATTTTTGCCAGAGTTCTTAAATAATTTCACTAGTTGGGTCTAGGTTTTTCTGCTAGGACCAGAAGGAAAAGTGAGACAAACCGAAAAAGAGAGCTCTCTATTTCAATAGAAACAGTAACTCATAAAAGTCCCAGGGGTTGAGGTTCTCATCTAGACTCCCTGGACCAGATGCCTTAAGGGGGGCCTTCCTTGGGGAGGGGAGGAAAGCTTTTATGGGCAGAACCAGCCCTCCAGTCAACCTCTCTCTCACTACTGTTGCATGTAGACTGGGGACTCTGCCGCGTGAGCTGGAGGGGACAATGCCGCCCTTTGTAATGACAGGCCCAGTTACAAGGCAGGCAGGCTACCAGCAGGGCCCTAGCTGCTAACCCCTCCCTTCCTTGCCTTTTCAGCAAGCTCTCAGATCCAATTCGCAACGTTCCCTCCCCAGTTACATAATCTTAAGGGAAACCAAACTTTCTTCACACTCATAATTCTAAAGCACGTCTAATTTCTTGAGCCACTGCTGGTCAAATAGCTTGTAAGCTACCAACACTTGGCAACAGGCGTTTACGTAGAATTCAGGAGTTTGTAGCGTGAATCGGGAAGATCATAAACAGAGGGTTAAGCAGAAATGGGAATTATGTCGAATGAAGCCAGCTGAGAGACAGTGAGATACCTTCAGAAAAATGAATAAAAACACAATTTTTTTTAAAGACCCATTTGTAGTCCAAGTAAAGCACTTTGCTACATGGTTCTCAAGACGTCTGGGCCAGAATTCCATCCTCCCCACAGTTAGCAAGAGGACGTGGGGTCTGGAGGCGTGTCTTGAACGGCGGCGGGCGACAGGACAGGTGTTTCCACCTCGGGCAGGTGTCCTCTTAGCCGCCGCTCAGAAGCCAAGGTCTGGATGCAGCCGGTCAGTGGCAAACAACAGCTCAGGAATGTTAAGTGGCTTCAGGAGTCGCGTGGACAGCACGATGACCTGCCAGCAGGAGGGGACAAACACACCACAGACAATTAGGGAAGCCAGTCCCAGGTTATGGGAGGACGAGAAATAAAACACAATGTGTTTCTCCGGGGGAGGGCATGGAGTGGGGCTCTGTGGAGAAAAGGCAGAGGGTGGCAGCTCGGATGCCGCTGGATCCCAAGGTCCTGGGTAGAAGGAAGGGTACACAGGCGGGGAAGGATGGTCTGTGGGACAGCGGGGCTCTGCTTCCTGAACCGTCAGCCAGCTGGCACTGGGAATGGCCGCGCCCAGCCGCCACGTGGGTGCAGAGCTGAATCCGATCATACCGAAGCCTTGATCCAGTAATTCGACCTCGCTAGAGAGAAGGTTTCTCTCTTCTCCAGGGAGCCTTTGCTCCTTCGGGGAGCCAAGAGAAGGCACACCAAAGGGGTGGATGGCATTGTGGGTGACGGTGGTGATGACTGTGCCAGTTTCCTAGGACCCAGAGCTAGGTGGCTTAAATAAGAGAAATTTATTATCTTAGAGTTCTGAATGCCACCAGCTCAAGATCAAGGTGTTGGCCTGGTTGTGAGGGAAAATCAGTTTCATGCTTTCAGTTTCCTTGTGTCTCTGCATGACTGTCTCTCTGTCCAAATGTCCCCCTTTTATAAGGACACGGTCATATCAGATTAGAGCTCACCCTAACGACCTCATCTGAATTCGATTGTCTACAAAGACCTATTTCCAATAAGGTCAGATTCACAGGCACTAGGAATTCAGACTTGAGCGTCTTTTGGGAGGGGGGGCACAAGGCAACCTCTAACAATCATGGGATCAGGATGATAGTATAGGCTAACGTTTATCAGTTCCTGTGATGTGCCACGCACTGAAGATGATCTCACTTAAATTCCATGTAATCGTCATCACAACCGTATGAAATGGGCACATTTATTATCTCTGTTTTGCAGACAAAGAAAATCAAGTACAGAAAGATTAAATAATGTGTCCAGGGACATGCAGGAGATAGCTAGGCTAGGATTCCAACCCAGGTAGGCTGACTCTAGCATCCAAGTGCCTATCCGGTCACTTTGGTCATGTCAAGGGGTCTGGGCAAGGCTGTTTTACTCCTCTAGTCCACGGAGACCTTTGGGCCTCTCTGGCCTGTCACTGTGGTGACCCTTCCTGCTTCCTTGGATCTGGACCCTTCCTCTGGGGTAGATTTCTCTTTGTAGCAGTGGAACAACTTACTCCTCAGATCTGTGATGTGCTGGGTAAGGGCTAGGGGCTGGTGAGGTTTTGCACAGGGGGCCGGGTGAGGAGCGGACTCTGGGAATGGAGAAGGAGGTCCTAGAGCCGGAACTCCACAGCCCAGCACCCAAGCAGAGGGGATGGCAAGGTGGGCAGCCGACCTGGCTTCACCCAGCCGTATTGCCCTGGCCTTGCTTGCTGACACTGCACACTTCCCTGTCTCCTCCTTCTGTCCCCCCTCCCCCCACCGCCACATTGTTCCAGGTGCACCCAAGCCAATGATGTAACAAACTCCCAGCTCACGGGTCAGAAACAAGAGTCCACACTCCACTGCGGAGGATAGACAGATGGGGCAGGAGTTGAGGGGGAAAGAGAGAAGAAAGCATTTTAGAATTTTCTTCTTCTTGTTAAAGAAGTGAGGGCTATTAAAAAGTTTCCTGTTTCAAACAAAAATCAGCCCTTGCAAGCAGCTATTTTATTGTTTCTTGAAAGAGAACGATCTAAAACAATATATGCCTAATGTCAGCCAAGTTGTATTTTTGGCAGGAAAAGAAATACTGCAATCTGCGCTCGCAACGCCAGGGGATGAGAGCTGGAGGGCATCAAGTCAGTGCTAGCATCCCCTAATGCTAGAGGCATAGAGACCATTTGAACACGTGGCTCCGGAGAGGGTTTCCCTCGCCAAGCCTCACGGTCGGCTAAGAATGGGGGCGCCCAGGCCAGCACACTCGTCGGAGCCCTGCAGAGCCCAGCTCCACTGCAGACTGGCTGTGAGCCCCCGGGAAAGCCACTTCCCTTGGAGCCATTCTCTGCGTGTCCTAGAAGGAGAACAACAGCCCGAGCTGGCAGCCTTGTGGCGAGGAGTACATAAAGTCGAGTGTGTCGAGCACAGGAGGCACTCAGCCGTTGTGAGCTGCTATTTTATCGTGGTTTTGTGATTGGGTCACAGGTCTCCTTTTGAATGGGATAAAAGCTAAGAACTTTCTAGAAAAATACATGTCTGCTCACACACACGAGATTCTGAAGATAGTTGTAGATGAGGTTTGTGTTCAACTAGGAATCATAGGCCACCAGGTAAGAAACCCTCATTCAGATGTTTTTTAAAAATGTGTGCAGAGAAACAGAAGTCCGTCGCACACTCTCCAGAAGTTGACTCTTGGGATGCAGGAGAGGCCCCTCTCGGCCCTCATGTGACTTGCCGGCCCCCGCCACCACTGCTGGCCCTTGTGCTCCTTCCTGAGTCAAAATGGCAGATTCCCCTCTGGCTGAGGCAAGGGCAAGCATAAGGGCGAGCGGGAGCCTCCCAGGATGGGTAAGTCTTGTTGGAAGGACTGAGGAACTTGGAGAGAAAAGACTGTTGACTCAGTTGATGACGACACTTCTAGAGCAGCGAAAACCCAGGAGAAAGAATCTGTCCCTCAGACGGTGTGCTCGGCTGCCAGCCACGGCTGACGGACACAGTGGCTTCCATGAGCTCCCCTGAGCTCGAGCCAAAGACCGGGCCCCTCAGATATGAACAGGCAGGTATCAAGTATGAGGGCTGAACCAGGGGATGACCAGGACATGCGAGGGGAGGGCTGAAAAGAAACTGATGGGAAACCAGGGGAGTGTGTGGAGGGAGCTAGGGGCTCTGAGGAGGCCAGAAAGCTGAGACCAAGGACTGTTGCCCATTGGTGTAGCGGGTAAGAGCACAGACTTAGAAGTCAGACCCTAGCAGGGCCTCACTGTCCTCATCTGTAAAGTGGGAATAATGCTCTCCACCTGCCATGATTTATACGAAGGTTGCACGTGAACATGTATATAAAATATTTAGCACAGCTGACAGGCTCTCGAGGGGCTGAAAGGGGTACCTACATCATGGTCTTCATTATTGTCCCCACCTTGACTCTTTCCATCCCCTCTTGCGCTCCCTCTGTCTGGCTCACCGCAGGCCCTGGGGCCAGTGCAGTGGAGGTAGAGTGACCTGAGCATCTTCCCCAAGTATAAATCTGACTGTATTAGACTATATTACTTATCAGCTTAAAATCCTGACTGCCTCCTCACCCCCCTTTGGTAAACCCAACCCTCCAGAGAGAACATTCTAGAACTTCAGAATCTGATGGCTGTTCGGCGCTCCATACCCCTCCCCCTCACGACCATACCCCCTTCACCAGCAGTTGGCACCCTCTGGTCTCCCTCAACTATCTGCAGTTTCATGGGTGGAACTTTGTGGATGCTTCTTTACCCAGAACACAAGTCCCCCTACTCTTTGCCTGAACACCTCCCGGTCCTTCAACAATCTGCTCAGGTATCACCACCTCCAGGAAGCCTTCCAAGACCACCCTTCCCAAAGATGGAGTGTGTCCCCATCACTGTTGGTATCACACTCTACTCCTTGCTGCCTTCCCTGAGTCTTTCCACTGTTTCTTAGAGCCCAGTGCCTGAAATACAGAGGGTCCTTGGTATCGTGAGTCCACGAATGAGGAAATGCGTGAACAAAGATGAAATGAGTGAACAAAGAACAAGGAAGGAGGCAGTGAGGTTAGCAATGGTCAGCAGGGAGTTTCTCACACTGGGAGGCTCTAATGAAAGATAGCTCAAATAGCTCTGGGAAAACTATTTCAAATCAGTTCAATGATTTGTCTAAATTTCCTCCTGGGAAGCACAAGGAGGGCTAATGCTTCAGTTATGCTGTTAGAGCTGAGGGGCCTTGAGAATTTTCCCATCTTACGCATCTTTTCGTCTTCAGACTCATCTGAGCATTTGCAGAGGTTTTTAGCCCCCCCAACCAAGGCCTTTCTTCATTGTTTGATAAATATTGTTCTCAATACTCTAAAAAACTAGCCAAATGGGGGACAAAAACGTGGTCAAAAATGAGAAAGGAAATGTTTAAAAGAGTCTGAGATCGGCCTGTTAGATGTAAGATGATTTTACAGTCATCAAATGTGCGGTGGCAGGCACATTTAGCATGAGCTAATTCCTTCTAGAAAACTGGCTCTTGTCCAGGCAGCCGAGGGCACTGATGAAGACTTCCGTCAGTGAGGCACAGCTCCCCAGGGCTCCCCACGGCTCCCCAGGGCTCCCCAGAGCCTCTCGTGTCACAGGCCCGGGGGCTCGTGCAAGAGCGGGGCAGGCTCCGACAGCGGCCAGCCCCTCGCGTTCTCCCCATGCCCGGCCGCCGCGGGCCGTCCCTGTAATCTGCAGGGGCCGGCATCTTGCTGTTCTATTTCTGCCGAACTCGGAGGAAGCAGGGCAGTCCAGGATCTAGATTCCGGATCCATCTGATTTCTAACATTGTGAACTGAAAGGAGCAGGGGATAAAAATGGGTTTTCTCCTTTTTTCTTGTAAACTTGTGAGATTCTTCCCAGTAAAAGTAGCTATTTACAGGCACCGAGAGGCACACTCCTCCCCTCGGTGACCTGCTTTGGGAGCATGGAGCGTGTTCGAGGCACTGCCTACCCCTGCTCTCACACGTGTGTTAAATGTAGAAGGTTTGGGTCGTTAGGCCGTGGGATAGTGGATTAATTCATTACAGGGACGTGAGCAAGTTTTCTGGAAAACTCATCGCGAACTGTCTGACCTGCTTTCTTTCACACTGCCGCTGTGGTCAGGGGACTATGCTGCTGGGGTTCCTGAAGAACCGTCAGTGGGACATTTGGGATCGTTGCCTCACCTTTGTCCCTTTGCGGGGTTGTGTGGTAAGAAGTCACTCGAGGTGAAAGAAGAAGCAGACCTCACACTGTCCTCACGTAGGAGAGAAGGACAGCACGAGATGAGAATTCTAGGAACATGTGTACCGCCATCCAGTACCTGGATCTGCATTTTCTCTGGTGTTTCTGGTTCTGATGATAAGGTTCTAAGCTAATTCAGGCAACAAAGATAAGTTTAAAACCCCCTTGATGTTTTCCTCAGAGGAAGAAACTTCCAAATAAAATAAATCGAGGGGTGCCTGGGTGGCTTCGTGGGCTAAGCGTCCGACTCTCAATTTCTGCTCAGGCCGTGATCTCAGGGTCGTGAGACTGAGCCCTACGTCGGGCTCTGCACTCACTGTGGAATCTGCTTCAGATTCTCTCCATCTACCGCTCCCTCTGCCCCTCTCCAGCTCACTCTTTCTCAAGTAAATAAATACATGTAAAGAGAAAAAAGAATAAAATAAATCTAGACTGAAAACAGAAAATAAGGAAATCACTGGCCTCTTCTCCCTGGGCCTTTCAATCGATTTTAGAATAGCCTGGAGCCAGGTTTTAGAGCCAGGATTTAAATATCCCGAGCCCCAAGCAGAACTGTGTGTATGAGCATATTCTTGGTCTACTTTCTTTTTTGTTTGTTTGTTTGTTTTAAGATTTTATTTATTTATTTACAGACAGAGATCACAAGTAGGCAGAGAGGCAGGCAGAGAGAGAGAGGAGGAAGCAGGCTCCCTCTTGAGCAGAGAGCCCGACGCGGGGCTCAATCCCAGGACCCTAAGATCATGCCCTGAGCGGAAGGCAGAGGCTTTAACCCACTGAGCCACCCAGGCGCCCCTACTTTGTTTTCTCTATTACATTCTCACTACATATACAGCTCCAGAAACGTAGAGCTGCTAGAAACTGTGGGTGGGAACATGTGCCTGCTGTGAAGAGCAGTGGACGGCAGGCCAACTTGTCCACGGTGCTTTCCTCTGTTTCCTGAGCTAGCCTTTCCCTGTGTCCTCTGGGAGGGTCTCTCCCTGCTATTCTCCTCCCACAATCTCGGGCTTCTGCGGGCCTCTTGGCCCCCATCCAGCCACATAGTTCAGCCTGCAGTGCCTTCTGGGCATGGGGCCCCACAACAGGCAGCAAGGGAGATGGGGGCGGGTGCCAGACACATGCACTCCAGAAGCTTCTTGCCTCATGGTTGGGGCTGCTTGGGTATAGTGGGGGGAGCTCTTTGATCCCTTTTTTTGTACTTGGGACAGAGGCCCATCTCCAGCTGCCCCCTTTTTCCATGGGCACCTTGACCACAACCTGGGGCAGAATGTGGAGGAAACACACCCTTTTAGAGTACGACAGCAGTCCTACGACACTAGCAGGTGTGGATGTGGTTTCTGGAGTCCATGTTTCATGCTATCCTTGTCACCTTCTGTGGAAGAGAATTCATTTCTGGATGGGCCTTAAGTGGGTTCTGTGAGTTTCCTTTGAAGAGCAGGTCCCTGAATACTTTTCAAATTCTTCTCCATGAGGAGCCTGTGCCATCTGAGGGAACGTCTCCCTCCACTTACTCCCACCATGGCCCCGTCAGTGTTCCTGGCACCCTTTTCTCTGGCTGGAGTTCTCGTGCTTAACATCAGTCATTCACTATTAGAATGTAAGTTCCACGAAAGCAGGCACGAGTCTGGCTCGCTCACTACTCTATCCTTAGCATAAGAACGGCGCTTGGCACAGAGTAGATATTCAATGACTATTCACTGAATAATCAGCAAATCCCATGTAGTAGATGTGATGGTAGCTCCTGCACTTGGGTCCCCAAAGCAGTCATGTAGATACAGAGAAGGTGTGGATTCCCAGGAACTGATACAGAAGTCAGGCTCGTTTTCGTTGCCCATAATGTCAAGAATTAATCAACAGGTTGGTGAATTCTCCAGAAGAGCTACTTTTATCTTATGCTACAATAAATAAGCAAAGTTTCTTACGTTCAGTATTCAGCATTCAATGAACAACCATGATACCCAGCAATCCTGACTCTATTTGAAGGGCTGGGTGGGTCTTTTTTTTTTTTTATTTATTTTTATTAAAAATGTTTTTAGAGAGGTGAGGGAGGGGCAGAGGGAGAGGGAGAGTCTAAAGCAGACTCCGAGTTCTTTACAGAGTCTGACGCAGGGCTTTATCTCACAGCCCTGAGATCAGGACCTGAGCAGAAAGCAAGAATCAACCGCTTAACCAACCGCAGGACCCAGGCCTCCAGAAATGCTGGGAATAAAATAATAAAAAAGCCCGAAGTCCTGAGCTTGGAGGGGAGCAAGCAGAAAAGATCCAAAAGCAGGCATTTGACTCTTGGGAGGCAGTAGAGGCCCCTCTCCTGCCCTTGTGACCTGCCGGCCCCCGCCACCACCGCTGGCCCCTGTGCTCCTTCCTGAGTCAAAATGGCAGATTCCTCCTTGGCTGAGGCGAGGGCAAGCATAAGGGCGAGCGGGAGCCCCTCAGGATGTATAAGGCTTGTTGGCAGGATTGAGGAACTTAGAGACAAAAGGCTGTAGACTCCATTGATGTCGACACTCTTAGAGCTGTGAAAAACGAGCCAGAAGAATCCCTCGGATGCTGTTCTGGGCCTTGTTGGCTGTGGGGGAGATGGGGAGGAGTGGGCTCCAACCGCCTCTGCGCTGAGCAGTCCACACTGAGCCGTGGCTCTCCGTTCCAGCTGAGCGTGAGAGGGACAGACAGAGCAGGACTGAGGACAGCCCCCATCCCCGTCACTCTCAGATATACGTCATGGGACTTAAAAGCCTGGGTTTGGAGAGGAGCAGACCCAGGGAAGAACATGCAGCTGAGGGACAGGCCTGATTTGCCTGTAAATTCCTTGGGGCCCAGGAGCTGGAACCAGCGCTAATGAGCAAGGCCCTAAGGAGGCAGATTTTGACTTATCTAGGGGACAGAGTCCTAACAGCAAGGCCCTCTAAGACCCAGGTAGGCTGCAGGGGGAGGGGTCAAGCCCCCATCACTGGGGGTGTTCCCATGTAGACGGGCTAGTCAAGACAGAATAGGAATTGCACACACACGCCCAGTGTTCACATCGACGGTCACATCCGAGTCAGCTTCTTGGTTGAGGGGTTGCTGGGTACACAGACTCGGTAGAACCTCTGCCTTTCGGTCAGGTCCCCTGTGTTCTCCAGAGACGTTGAAGTCAGAGCCGGCAATGGCACCAGGAAGCCCGCCATTGTGCGGACAGCTAGAGCAGCAAGGCCGCCATTTCCACTGCACGTTTAAAGGCAGGCAGGTGGGGTGCCTGGGTGGCTCAGTGGGTTGGGCTGCTGCCTTTGGCTCAGGTCATGATCTCAGGGTCCTGGGATCGAGTCCCGCATCGGGCTCTCTGCTCGGCAGGGAGCCTGCTTCCCTCTCTCTCTCTCTCTGCCTGCCTCTCTCTCTGTCTACTTGTGATCTCTGTCTGTCAAATAAACAAATAAAATCTTTAAAAAAAAAAAAAAAATAAAGGCAGGCAGGTGCTCCGTCCCAGGTTTGGGCCCAGGGAGCTGCGGACCAAGGGCAGTGTGAGTGGGCTGAGGTCTGAGGAAGGGAGCCCCACCTCCGCAGGCGTCACTCCAGCGAACATCCGGGTCATCCCCTCCTTTCAGGACCTTGAAGATGAAGGGCGCTATGGTCGGTAACGCCTCCCAGGTTCTTCCCTGCTGCCTCTGGGTCCTGCTGGGGCCGTTAGCTCCTCGGGGGAACTTCTTGTACCACGGACACACGGCAATCACAGCGGCTCCTTCAGCCGTGAATTCTCTGAGCAGCTCCCTCTGTGGATGACTGAGCCCAGGGCCGGCTTGTAGCAAAGCCCTTACAGACTCTGGGTCTGGGTTGTCAAACTCGGTTTTGAAAACGGCTGCCTTTTATCCTTCTAGAGCGGGGATAGCGTGTCTGTTGGGGTGGCACAGCGCAGCACTGTTCTTGGAGCGCTGAGAATTTGGTTCCCCTCGTTAGGGGTTGGGAGAAGTGTGCTTTCTGATTGAAAAAAAAATGTCTTGCTCAAAAAGGCAACTGCTTGCTAAACAGATCCTTGACATGGCTGAAAGGGTGTTAGATGAGGCAGAATTGACTGCTTGGTCAGAAATTTCACCAGCTGTGGTCAAGGCAGGTGGAAGTAAGAGCAGAAGCAGTCACAGCCGATGACTGGTCATTCCCCCGTTCGAGGGCTTGCTGCAGCTGCCGAGACGCTCAGGTCCATTCCTCGGCTAGGTGTCTGGAGACCACAGGACCCGGGCCTTCTCTGCCTCACGCGCGGTCTGGCCTGCTCTGCAGCCAATCAGGCCCGCAGACCAGGCTTCCGGAGCTTCTGCCATGTGCTCAGGCTTGCGGAGCCCTAGCCTTTGCCCTTATGGAATCCCCGTCTGCTCGAGGAGACCGGGCAGCGAACAGGAAGCAGGTGGGCACGCAGTCCCGGGTGGCACGGCCAAGGGCAGAGTTTGGATTCCGGCAGTGATGTGGCCGAAATGGAGACAGAGGCCCGCTGGGGTGGCCAATCAGACGTGCAAAGTCATGGGTACAGGTGAGAGCCAGAGCACCAGTGCCCCCAGTGCCATGTCTGGGCCGGACTCCCCTCTGCTTGCCATGCAGCTCTGGGGGACAGTCCCCTGCATGAGCCTGTGTTTCTCCCCAACACACGGCCCCTGCATCCTTTTGCTTTCTTCATACTATGGAAAGCCTCCCGGCTGCCTGCAAAAGCTGATGATAAGCTCCCAGTGGCAAGTCTCAAATGGGGGGTGGGAGGCAAGAGTTGGACTCTCTGTCTCACAGCGGGACAATTCGGAGGCATGTCTTCCAGACTCCTCAGGCCCCCAGAGGACAGAGCCTTGGCTGCCTACAATAAGGCGCTCTGTTCTGGCTTTTCTCTCTCTATGGTCTGTCTTCTCGGATTCCCTCACTTCTTTTTTTTTTTTTTTTTTTTGGATTCCCTCACTTCTGCTTCTTGGGATCATCTCCCTCTTTAAACCACCAGCTCTCATGTCCTTGTCACATGGCCTGTTTGTGGGGGAGCCCAGGCAGGCAAGGACTTCAAGTCTTACTGAGTTACAGGCTCTGTGCCCCCAGCCAGATTCGAACTTCCAGAGGCAGGGGCTCTCCTGCTCTCGGAGTCCTTCCCCTTGGGTTCCTGTTGCCCCAGGCCAGTAGCTAAAACCCTCCGGCAGAGCAGGGAGCTGACCGCCCAGAAAAAGCTGATGCGCAGGGCAGCCACCATTTATGGAGAGCTATGGGACAGGCACGGTATTAAGTACCTTCCCTCCCCTTATCTGATCTAAGACTCACAGCCGCCCTAGCCCTGTTCCCTCCATGAGAACATGGCAGGCTTTGCTCTCCCAGATCAGCGGGCCAGTGAGTGACAGAAGCAGGATTCAAAGACCTACATCACCAAGAGGAAGGCCACTTCCAGGGAGAATGAGCAGGCGCGGCCAGGAGGCGAGAGAGGAGAGAGACTACATCTGTCACTGCATTGACAAAGCGCCTTGAGTAACAACTCTTGAGTAACTAAAAGCAAGAGAATAAATGCCCTTCAGGAATCGGGACTGGGGACAAGAGCAGCTTCGCCCCTGAAGCCCAGAGGCAGGCGTGGACTATAAGGAACAGCTCCTCCCTGCGTCCCCAGCAGGAGGACAGCTGGCCCAAGGGCAGCTGGAGGGGGAATGTGACAGGGCAGGAGTGGATGGGAGAAGGCAGGCGGGATGGAGCCTGGGGAGAGGCACTGGGAAGCCGAACGAAGGGCCCTCGGCCACCCTCCCGCTTGTGCCTCAGGACCCTCCTTCACCGTTCGCAGAGGCCTCCGTACCTGCGTTCCGGGCTTCAGGGACGGCACGAGGTCTTTGATCATCTTGGCTTCTGAGACTGTGACCCCGCCCGCGACGAAGAGGATCAGGAGAGGGTGGTCGCTGGGATGAGGCCGGCTCACCTGCAAAACAGACCCTCATGGGCTCGAGTGGCTGGCGTTGGGGCACAGTGCGGCACAGCGGGGCGCCTTCTCCCTTGTCCCTCCGCGGGGACCCCAGGGCTGTCGCCCCCAGTGCAGGTGACATACACAACCCTTAGAAAGAGGTGATTCATTAAGGATAGGATGTGTTAGTGGGTATTAAACCCACTGACCAGGAAAACCCATACCACATCACCTTATTGTACCCTTTTGAATATTTTATTGAAGGAAAAGTTAAGGTATTGCAGTTATTAAATGGGAAGAGAAGACTGAGGGGCAACTTATTAACTCCCTCCTTTGTAGCCTTCAGGTCTGAGCATAAACATGCCCCTTACTCATTACAGAGCTCTGTTGATTTCCTTCAAAGCTTGCCACAGCCTGTGGTTATCGGATTTTTTCCTTTGGTTTGTTTCCTTATCGGCCGTCTCCCCTTCTAGAACTGGGGATCTGGGTCACTGCTGAATTCTCTCTCACCTTACTTAGCGCCATCTCTGGCAGCTAGCAGGTGCTCAGTAAACATCTGTGGAATGGACGGATGGTCAGAGCCCTGGGCAGCTGGCACTGGAGAGGTAAAAAGACGCATGAGCCAACCACCCGCCCCGGGAGCTTCTTGTCTAGCGCAGACCTCATCTTCTGCAAGACCACCTTAGCTGAGCGCCTACCCTTTGAGGATGGCCCACTGGATGTCGTGCAGAATCATCTGATGCCTCATGATTTCCCCAATAAGGCAAAGTCTTACACACCAGAAGGAAAATGACCCACAGAACCTCTCAGGAAATGCAAAATGACCCACATATAGTGGGGGAGTGGGGGGCAGGGCCAGGACAGAGCCCCTGGCTTGTCACGGCAGGAAGCATGATGTCAGTTCCCCTCATGGCTGCCTCAGCCCAGGCTTTTTTTTTTTTTTCCTTATTATTTTATTTATTTATTTGACAGAGATCACAAGTAGGCAGAGAGGCAGGCAGAGACAGAGAGAGGAGGAAGCAGGCTCTCAGCTGAGCAGAGAGCCCGATGTGGGGCTCGATCCCAGGACCCTGATATCATGACCTGAGCCGAAGGCAGAGGCTTTAACCCTCTGAGCCACCCAGGTGCCCCTCAGGCCAGTCTTTGACTCCGCAAAGGAAGGGCCCACAAAGGCGGGGAATGGTCCACATTTGCACCGAAAATTGACAGTACTCCCTCATTCACGCTAACTCCCAAATGGCTTTCCCATGCAGGCAGTCCCCGAGCAGGAGCAGGGTGGGCAGCAGACCCACAGGAAGCCCTTGCTCCTGCCCCTGCTCCAACTCCTTTCCCAACTGGGTTCTTCCAGCTTCCTTGCCTGAATATACCCACTTCTCAACATCTTATTTTAAAAATGCTTAAAAAGGGAATACATTCAGTGTTTCCATTACATAAGTCACTCTTTGGCTTCTGGAGAAGAAACTCAAAATGGAAAAAAGGAAGGGAGAGAAGGGAGAGAAGGAAAGAGACAGGGAGGGAGGGAGACAGGAAAGAGAGAGAAAGAGAGAGGGAGAGAGAGAGATCTAACCTTTTCCAAAGCAGGTGGTGGCGAATACTGGAAACTCTGATCTCGGCTTCTTGCCCTGTAGCTATCCTTTCCCCGGATTGCATTTGTTGGCTGCTTTCTTCCAAGTCATGTACTACATCCCGAGGACCATCCTGCTTGCGTCCCACTATTCCCCTGAAGTCCCAGTGGCCATCATATGTAGGAGTCAAGGGATACTACTTTGTCTTCACTGAACGGGTCATTTCTGTGACAACTGTCACAGCTGATGATGCTCTGCTTGGCTACTCTAACAGACTCCCTGTTGGTGGTTCCTTCTACCTTTTCTGATCCTTTCTTCTCAAATTTCTCCACAGGTTCCTTTTCCTGGTCTGCCCCTTTAAATGTCCATGTTACTTTGGGCTCCGTCTTTGGCCCGTGACTCTTCTCACTCAATACGTCATCCCTGAAGGAGCTCACCTGCTCATTTGCCTTCAACAGGCTTTTACATCCTTCCCAAATCTATGTCCTCCGCTTGAACGCCGCCACTGAGTTCCTGTGGACATGCCCACCTGGGTGTCTCCCAGGAACCCCAAACTCAACAGGCTCCAAACCTGATGTCTGACCTTGCCAAGTCTCTTCCTCATGTTGGCTTTCTTTCTTTCTTTTTCTTTTTTTAAGATTTTATTTATTTATTTGACAAACAGAGATCATAAGTAGGCAGAGAGGCAGGCAGGGGTAGGGGGAAGCAGGCTCCCTGCTGAGCAGAGAGCCTGATGCAGGGCTCGATCCCAGGACCCTGAGATCATGACCTGAGCCGAAGGCAGAGGCTTAACCCACGGAGTCACCCAGGCGCCCCCCATGTTGACTTCCTAACAGCATCACCATCAGCACGTGCCCCTGAGCCAGACACCTGACAATCACCAGGGACTTGACTCTCTTTCATTTCCCAGATCAAACCTCTTCATTGTATCCCCTCAAATCTGTGGATCTCTCCTGGATTTTCATTGTCCCTATTCCAGTCAGGCTCTCATTCTCTCTTCCCTACATTACTGCCACAGCCTTCTGGATCATCTCCTCGTGCTGTTCTGGCCGTTCCCCCATCCGTTCTCCTTCCTGCCTGAGGAAGTTTTCTAAAATGCAAACATTTATGGCTGACCCTAGGGAGCAGTCTACTAAACATTTGCATTATCTTAGTCAATCCTCAAAATAGCTTTTGGGGGCAGATACAATCATGGCTGCATTTCTCAGGTGGGGGTTTTAAGTTTACACCAAGTAACTCAATTGCGCTTCGAGGGGCCGCACTTCAGAGGCCACGCTCTGAAACGCTCCTCGGCTCCGTCGCGTGCTTGCTCTCTCCACGAGTCTTTGAGGCTGAAGTTCGAGCTCCCTCATTCAGCACGGAGGGTCCTTTCAGTGTCGCTTTCCTTTGTGTCTTCATTTCCATCTTCCACGCATGCAGTTTGCTGGAACCCTTCACGAGAATTTGAGCCACACCCGACTGCACGGTATTTGGGGTTTTTTGGATATTTTGGTAAACACAAGATGCCTGATTGAACATTTGCACTGAAAATTGCATTTATCACAGTGTCTGGTTTGATTTGCTTCCACAAAATAAACAAAGCCATCAAGACACGGAAAGCTGGTTCCCTACAGTCCCTCTTGTGCCCCACTCTCCTGTCACAACCTCACCAAGGCTAACTACTGCCTTGACTTCTGATACTCGACATTGTACTTTGCTTTCTCCACTTATCTCTAAGCCCTGGAAACTCTCCATGCCAGCAGGAAAGATCTGGGGCCCCCAGGCATTGGCTGGGACCATACTGGTACGCTTTGGTCTCTGTCCCTGCCCCTACGTTATTCGGTATTTAAAGATCCCCCTCCTTCTCTTCTGTACCTCCTTCCCTTTTACTCTCTTTGAAAACCATCCTCTCCCTGTCTCTCGACTCCTGTCCCATGATCTGAATCCGACCACACCCCTCCTGGCCTTGTCAAGTTGGACTGCAACTTGACAAGACTGCAAGCTCCTGGAGGGGAAGGATGGATCGTATTTCTCTTGGGATTTGGGGATTTCGGGCTTGGAGCATAGACCATGCTCATGGTAAACTTCCCACAAAGGTCGCATGAATAAAATAAACGCATGGACAAATGAGGAAGACCAGCCAGCTCACTGGAGGTATCCTTCTTCTCTTAGAGATCTTTAAGAAACGCTTTCTTCACTTCAAGTGTGATGTTTCCTGGCTGGGAAGCTAACCTGAGGTTCCTTCCAGCCCCGCAAATAACTGATTCTCACTTGATCCTGGAAAGAAACACAACTGGCTCCAGAATGTCAAGTGGGACAGTATGTTCTGAAGACATATGCTTTCCATAAGACAGTCTGGGCTCCCAAGTCCGCTGCCTGAATCTTGGAAGGATGGATCGAAAGATGAAAGGGAGACAAAGAACAGTAACAACAAAGAACAACACCCCGGGGCCAACGAGTTGAGCGAATGCTGCGTTTGGGACACATAATAAGGTCCCATTAATGTTTTGGTTTCTGTTTAGATTTACTTTTCGATACCAGACTTTCCTTGTAGAACAAGCCCAGTGGGCAGGCTATTGGGAGGCGGAGTCTTTGGAAGTCTTTTCCATCAGCATAACACATTCCTTACAGTCAGGCCCACACCGCAGCGTCCCCGGTGTCTGAGAGTTCCCAGTGTAAGGGACAAGGAAGAGGACAGATGTAAGCTGTCGCCAATGCGCAGATTAATAAAGCGAGTGAGCCTTTGCTGTTCTTTCATTTTCCGAGCCTTTGCTGGCTGAGATTTCGGACGTGGGTTCTGGTCAGAGAAAACAGTTTCCCTCCACCATCCATACACCCGAGCCTACGCAGGTCCGGGCTTCGGGCACCTTCTCTGCAGCTGTGGGCCCTGAGAGCTCTCTGCGGTCCGGATTGGCTCCGGTGAGCAGGGTTTCCTCCGCTTCCCTCCAGGAGTCCTGGGAATCCTGCTGCTGATTCTCTTCCACTCGGCTTCTCTGCACGTGGGACTCCTGGGCCCCCAGCCCCAGCAAGGGTCAGGCCCCCATCCTCCAACAACGGGCGGAGCCTTCGAGAAGGGGGCGAGCGCGACAGGAACTCTGGCCTTAAAGGGCACTCGGCCCTGAGGAGAGGGGTGCCGACTCTGAAGATGGGTTTGGCAATGGCTTTTCTCCCGAGCGCGGCCACCACCGCTGCCCAACACCGTGCTGCATACTCAGTTATCCGTCCACTCAACAAACACTTAGTGAGCAACAACTACAGGGCCCCACCAGGCTCCAGGCCTCAGGGATGTCAGGGATGTGGCCACGAGCGGACCAGACCAGCGGCTGGTGCAGAATTTCTATTTCTACACAAATAGAGGATGAGGAAGTACCCAGTACTCTGGTGAGGAAGGAAGCTGGGAAGGGCTCTGGAGGAAAAGAAAGCAGGGGGTGGGGCGAGCGGGACACGATGTGACACGGAGAATCTGCGAAGTGGGTAGAAGCTCTGTTTTACAGCTCGACACAGGGAGGCTTGAAGGGCTGAGTAAGTCGTTCCCAGTCTCAGTGAGCTGGACAGTGAAGACTAAAATCCAAGTGTCTCTCACTGCAGAACGAAGCGCCTTCCACAGCCCCCCATTTATAAACAGATCTTCAAACCTAAAGCGTTCTTGCTAGCTTTCATCTCTCAAGGCCGAGCTTCTCATTCCTTAGCAGCCTCGGCCAATTAGCAGGTTCCTGCTGGAAACTTCCTCACCGAATCACGTCGCAGACGGTCTCCACACGGGCAGCAACACTCCGTTGTTCAGCTTGACCTCCCTGCCACAGCTGCTGCAGTGGGTGCCTTCCTCTTTCTGGAAACTTCCCCCACTCCCTCAGTTTCTCTCCTGCCCCTCTGGAGTCTCCCTTAGAAGGCCCGGCTCACTTGACCTGCTCCATGACAGGCTGTGTCCCTGACTGCTCAGGCCTCTG
Organism: Neogale vison; assembly: GCF_020171115.1. NCBI lineage: Eukaryota > Metazoa > Chordata > Mammalia > Carnivora > Mustelidae > Neogale > Neogale vison. Next base: position 26,412,921 of record NC_058101.1, on the reverse strand, counting down.
CCCCTGTTCTCCTCCCAGATGGCCTTCCTGGTGACCTAGGCCCTGCCCACGGTCTGTGACTCACCTGTCCCCGTGGCCCCAGATTGCTCCCATCGGCCCAGGCCCTGCGGAGCTGCAAAGCTAAACTCTCAAATGTGAGTCCTCTTGCTCTCCATTCTGCTTCTCCGTCAGAGAGAATGTCAACATCGTTCCTGCAGTCACCCCACACCAGGACAATGACCCCAGGTGGTGTCTTCTCATCTCCTGCAGCTGAGCAACACCCTGTCCTGGGGAACCTGCCAGCATGGCACCCCTGCCCTCACACCCCCTACCCTGCTTGAGCTCTGGATCTCCTCATCTGCCCGCCATCCCTCTGCAGCCCGATGCGGGTCTGGCCACACGTCCCCCCCACACTCGCTGCTGGAGTCACCTTTGTAACCTATAAACTTACTATAGATTCCTAACAACCATTCAATGGCACCTCAGTGTTCTGGCAAAATTCACACCTCTAGCCGTCCTGATCTGGCTTTTGCCTCCCTCTTTGTCTTCACATTTTTCCATTCCCCATATCCGCCCTCAGCTCTGGCCACCGGGAACCACAGCATGGGTCGCATTGTTTCTATTTCCCATGGCACTGATTGTGCTCCACTCTTCTGGGAGGTTCTCTCTGACTCCCGGTCTGACGCCCCCTCCTTTGTGCCCTCGCGTCCCGTCTGGCACACCACTTCTTTCTCCTCCCCGTGGTCCTCCATTTTCCTGTCCATTGCCCTAGGTCCTCCGTTTTCCTGTCCATCACCCGCAGGCCACACAAGGTGAGCCGGGCCAGGGCAGGTGGGCTATCTGGTTTGTCCCCATGTCTTCCCTGCCCACAATAGGTATGAGCACACAGAAGAGGCTCTTGATAATTGCTTACAGGCAGATGAAGTTTGTTGACTGCCCAAACCAAGTTTTTGCTTCGGTTTAATGATTCCAATTGTGAGAACCCATCTCACTAGAACTGAAGGGTCATATTTAGCTGGTGGTAGACACAAATCAACCTCACCTCTTAGGAGGAAGCACAGTTAAGAAGAAGGAAATGGAAACCATGAGGATAAATAGTGTTGTGAACGGGACTTCCAGGACATGCACTGAGTTAATCAAGAGACACCAAATGCCGAACTGTTCACTTCTCGTCAGAAATGTCATTAAGTGTAACAGCTACACCAACAGTCCATCTCTCTGTCTTATTTGCTTATGTAAACAAGGATGAGCTGGACGAGATGACCCACAGGCACATCCAGCTCTTACAGTCCAAGGACCTGACGGCCAGTGTCACCTGAGGCTCATTATTTTTGCCCTTCATCTCCCTGGTAGCCTTCACCCCCTCCTGCAGGCGCTTCCGTCCCACATATGAACAGTCTCTTTTACCCCCATGGTTGTGGGGTGTGCGCCCAGCAGCTATATGGTTGCCCCTCAGCCATAGCTGACTGCTTTGGAAGAGGGCGGCAGACTTCAGTTGGGCCAATTCCAGATCCTTCCCAGGGAATCAAGACATTTGACCTAAGACAGATGAGGCTCAGTCAAAGCTCTTATTTTTCTTTTTTTTAAAGATTTTAGTTATTCATTTGAGAGAGAAAGAGAGACAGAGACAGAGAGAGACTGCATACATGAGCAGCGGGAGGGAGAAGCAGACTCTCCACGGAGCAGGGAGGCCGACATGAGGCCCGATCCCCAGACCCCAAGACCATGTCTTGAGCTGAAGGCAGGCGCTTAACGAAATGAGCCCCCCAGGTGCCCCAAAGCTGAGCTCTTAAGAAAAACCAAGGGCCATGGCATCATGACCCAGCCATTCACTCAACGAATACTTAGCGAGCACCCGTGCTATGCCGACCCTGGTGCTTTCCATCTTCTGCAGGCCAGAGCGAGTCCCAGAGAACTGTCTGGGTTCCTGATGGCTTTTCCAGGTCTCAGTCCCCATCCTTCCTGAGGCCCACCACACGGCTGCCCCGAGCTTCCCAAGACCCTCTTTGGTCTTTGCCACAAATGGATTCACAAGAAATGATGAAGTCGTGCATTTTGTTGGTATCTTCATTGCAACTGAAAGAGTTTTAATTCTGATCTCTTTTCACTACCAGCTTCTCAGGGTCTGCTGAGCAGCTTTTCCATCTGCCCTTGCAGGCCCAAGGCGACGGAGCTCTCATCTCAATTCAGAAAAGGGCCCAGAGGTGAGCACCGGGTCTTCTTTGAGTCTTTTTCCTAAATCTTTTAATATTTTCCAATTAAGCACGGCCATACAACAACAACAACAAAAACCTTCTTAAAAAACATAGATAAAAGGAGGTAAAAGGGCCTCACGCAATTTCATTAGATAAAACCTACCCTCCTCATGCCAATTCCAGCAGAGAAAACATCTTGGCAAATCATGTCCTTTAGTCAAAACAAGTTGGGGGCCAAACACATGGAGTAGATATAAAGTCTATTATTTTCAGGAGACTGAAATCCAAACCACAAATTCCAGAAATGCATTTTTAAAAGTGCTGCCTATTAGACATGCTAGTTTTAAATTAAATTAACGTTGAAGCACGAGGGGTAAGGTATGTTTCGATTTATTTATTAGATCACTATCAAGCTTTCCTGTAAGGAGATCAAGGTGCTCTGTGCATAAGCATCTTGGAGAAATGCTTGGTTGTTTGAAGAATGTCAGGCTCTGCCAAAGCTGTCTCTCCCCAGTTTGATAGTCCCCCCGCCTTCCTCCAGGGCATTGCCCTTTGAAGCCCACAGCTTTATGTGGGTAACCACAAGTCTATCCTCTGTTTGACGAGTGTACGTAGCTGACGCGGAACACTGTCTCAGAACCATCCGAAGAATGGTCTTGTGGGCACACTCGCTCTTCTCCCCAGCTTGTCTGCTTTACCTTCCAGGGCCTGACGTAGTGAACCCAGCAGAGGAAAGTCCTGTCGTGTCTTATCACGCAGGAAGGTTTTGTTTGGTTGGTAGGTTGTTGATTGGTTTTGAGATTATATTACTAAAAAAAATTATGGCAAACAGGCAGGTGTCTCATTATCAAAGCTTTTCTGGGAGCACTTATTTTGAAACCAATGTCAAGAGCACCAGAGAATTTTCTATCCTCTAGCCTGGAGGGAAAACTCTCAGAATCTGCCACATGCTGTCCTGTCAGGCTGGACAGTCAAGGGCATATTCGGGCCCAGTGCAGACTGTGTTTTCCAAAAGTGGCCATGACAATAATTTCTGCTCCTCATGTTCCTGCTCCCTTTCCGAGAGGAGGAGAGTATGTCCCCTCTCCTTGAACCCAGCTGCGTATGTGTAACTGCCTTGACCAACAGAGCACTGGGGATGGGATGCCACATGACTTCTGAGGTTTCTATCTGGCTCTCTGTGAGGATGCTTGCCCTTGACCGCAGCCGTCATGTTGTGAAGGAAGCTCAGGATGACAGAGAGGAACCTTGTCCCTTCGCTCACGGGCCAGGCTGGGCTACCAGCTGATGGGCAGCATCAACCTGCTGGTATGCATGGGTGCCATCTTGAAGGTGAATCGCTCTCTGTTGAGCTCTGCCCGGAGTCCAGATTCGTGAATGAAATCAGTGATCAATAGTACGTTAAGTCAGTGTTTTGGGATGGCTTCTTACGCAGCAAGAGATAACCAGAACAGAACAGGGGAGTTTTCTGGACAGCCTTTATGGAGGAAAGCACATAAAAGCAATGCAGGAAGGAGATGGTAACAAGTTGCGGTAGGACGCAGAGGAGGTTCGGACTTCAGTCAGGGCAAACTGCAGTGTCCTTGACTTCTCTCACACAGAGTTTTGGTTTGAGGCAGAGACTCTTGTTTAAACACACATCTTGCAAGCTCTTCTCTCCACGGGCCTTAGAGCAGAGTACAACACACTCTTTCCTGATGGCTTCCCTCCATCTCAAAGACAGAGCTCCTTGGGAAATCGCAGTTAGTCCTCAAAGCCCTACTGACTGTTCTTCTCTACATTTTATCCCATTTGTTTTGTTCAAGCCCTGAATGCACGAGCCAGAGGTAATGTTCCTTTTCAAGTTCCACGGTGTCGTGGGAAGAGTCAGCCATGGAAGCCCATGTAGCAACAGAACAAAACTCCTCTCCGTTGGGGTGGCGGGGTGGGGAGGGTTTTGTGCCCAGCCCGCCAAGATTCTTCCCAGCCCCTGCAGACCGATGACATCCCCTGGCAACTGAGAGCAGAGCCTGGCAGCTGGGGGCTGAGGAATGGATTCCGACAGCTGCTGGGAAAATACAAATTCTTCCTTTTTCTGAAATGCATTACTTGGGAACTTCCCTTTGAGATCAGTCTCAAGGGGCCAGAGCATTTCTTCATGAGTCCCAACTCCAGGGATAGGAAGTCAGAGAGACACAGCAGCCCAGGATGGCCCCAAGCATCTTCCTAGGCAAAAATCCTCCTTAGGACAGTAAAGCTTCTTGTCAGAGACAGAGCTGCAGAAAACACTCTGCAGAGCATAAAAGGGGAATTTAAAAATGTGATGTGTCACGGTTCATGAAACAGTAATGGAAAACGCAAGCCGATCGTCTCCCACAAGGGAGGCTCCATATTGACCTGATACTTGCAAAGTCCAGGAGCATAGGAAAGACACCGTGCCCTCAGAAGCAATATAATTTTTTGTTTCAGCCAGTGTTTCCCTAACAAATTTGGTCACAGGACCCATTTGCTAAGAAGAAACAGTTGTCTCTGCAGGACACCGCTGGCCAAGAGCGAGACAGAGGGTCTTGTCTGCACTGTGTGTCTCCGCCGACTGCAAATGCGTCTGGTGAGCAGAGAGCAGGCAGGCTGGAACCTTCACTGTGCCCCTGGCCAACCACAGAGGCAGCGGCCTGACTGGGGAAGCACATGGGGCCTGTGGAGCCGGCCTCAGATCTCCCTGCTTGGGTCCTGGAAGCCCCCACTTATCATTTTAGTCTCTTGTCAGGGCGAAGTCCAAGCTCGTGGAGAAAGGAAGAGGGCACTCAAGTGGAGAAGGGTTTGGAGACCACGTCTAGTCTGAAAGTTTCTACACAAACTAGCCATCGTGAAGGGCTACTGGACAACCTTAGGCTTACATTCTACAGAGGAGTCCCCACACACTTTTAAGAAGCTGATCTGTAATACATTATATATTAAAAATAAATACGTAGGGCGCCTGGGTCGCTCAGTAGGTTAAAGCCTCTGCCTTCGGCTCAGGTCATGATCCCAGGGTCCTGAGATGGAGCCCCACATGGGGTTCTCTGTTCAGCAGGGAGCCTACTCCCCACCCCCACCCCCGCCACTCTCTCTGCCTGCCTCTCTGCCTACTTGTGATCTCTCTCTGTGTGTCAAATAAGTAAATAAAATCTTTAAAAATAAGTAAATAAATAAGTAAATAAATATGGGGAAAACCCAGCCGGCACACGGAGTTAACAGGCAGTGCTAGTCGGAGGCAGCAGGAAGGAGACCCGGGCGGCCCCTCCAGCCCACTTAACTGCTTTGTCTAGAGTCTCATTGTCTGGTTTCTGTCCTCTGGCTGTTCGAGTGGACCAGTTTTCCTGGCATATGCATTTATTGAACTCTGAAAGGCCAGATCTTCTCTGTAGATTAATCCATGATTTCAAAGACGCTTTGAAGTAGGCAAAACATTCTGTTATTTCCAAGAGTTATTACGAATGAAATCCTGGCATAGACTAGGAGGCCAGCCTGTAATCTTGTTTAGATCCTTTTAAATTTAGAAACTTTATAGTGAGTTAAAAATAGATCTCATTTGTGTACTTTTCCTCCTTTCATCCCCATGGCAAAGGCTGTTCAGTCATTTTGACCTCTCCTTGATATTAGCCAGGGAAAGACTAGCCCTTGGCAACTGGGAGTCCACGAGGTGAAAACGAAAGTTTTGTGAATGGATTTGGGGGTGATGCGAGTCATGGGACTGAGTCATTCACTACTCTACAGAAGTTCTAGAATTAAGAGCAAAAGAACATCATCAAGACCTGTGACTAGCATACGGATTAGGTGAAATGTGAGCCAAGGAGGAGAAACGTTCTCATTCATGTTATCCTAGGGGGGGGCTCGTATCCTCATGTATCAACTGAAAAAAACACCATAGCGCTTAGGTCAAAAGAAGCTGGCTAAGGCTGGAAGGTCAGGTTGCTTATGACCAAAGTTAAACGAAGATGGCACCTGATTTCAGAAGAGCCCAAACACCAGAGGTTGTCCTATATGGTCCTCCTCAGGGTGAACTGGTGGCAGCATTTCCATGCCCAGCAAAGACAGCAAGCCGGACAATCAGGATTACTTTACCTTCATAAACATGCTGAATCCAGTTTTAAGGAGGTCAGTGAGGCCTGAAGACATGTGTTCAATATCCACTGGGTCTGGCCTCTCAGGATTAAATATTTCTTCCACAACCTGCTTCAACAATGGCTTGTAGGATGCCTGGAAAGACAAAATATTGTGTTGTAAATTAAAGGGTTTGTTTGGTTTGTCTGGAGAGATGATAGCTTTATCTGCACTAAATGAAGCAAAACACGTTTATTTTGGAAACTGAGCAATGGCTATGACTTTGTGTGTATGAAAAGGCAACTATAACAACATTGGGTTTTTTGGGGCAAATTTCAACCTAATACCCTAACGCCACTTCATTCGTATCCCCTTCTACTAGCAAGTATCTCTTGTCAGAGCTGTAATCCTAGTAGGACTACTTTTTTAAAATCTGGGTTTAAAGTGACAATTTTGGGGCGCCTGGGTGGCTCAGTGGGTTAACCCTCTGCCTTTGGCTCAGGCCATGATCTCAGGGTCCTGAGATGGAGCCCCACATGGGGTTCTCTGTTCTGCGGGAGCCTGCTTCCCCCCTCTCTCTGCCTGCCTCTCTGCCTACCTGTGATCGCTCTCTCTCTTTCTGTCAAGTAAATAAATAAATAAATAATCTTTAAAAAAATAAAATAAAGTGACAATTTTATATATGAAGAATATGGGAAAGCAAAGTATTGTCATTTGACACAGACATGAAGATGCTCTCCAATTTTCCTGAACATTCTTAGGGTTATGCTCCCCTCTGCTAGGAACTGGCATGTTTTCATATGATGTATTGCCACGATCCAAGCCTAACACAATCCCTTCTTCCTCTATAGAGCTCAACTCCAAGTAGGACTTGGCCAGAAAACAAAGCCATGATGCCAAACAGGAATGTGGCCAAGGTCAGGGCTTAGAAAAAGCAGGCCATGTGGTACCGAAAGAATTCCAGTAGAGTGAAGTTGATGTTGATTTGCTACGGCGCCTACAGTCTGATCAGTGGTGCATCTCTGCCTGTCCTCACGGTATTTCTGTTTTGGACCAGGGCACTTTCTGGGCATGTGCTCCACTCCTCGTGCCTTGTTCTTCTTCCTACCAAGCTCTTCCTCATCCTCCTCCCTTCGCACCAGCTGACCGCCCTCCTCCCAGACCTGCTCTGTCTCCGCCCTCCAGCCCCGCAGGGCATGTGAGTTTGGAGCACGAATGCTGAGAGAAGAAACACTGTCTCCTCTCCACGCACTCGGGTGATTATTACTGCCTCGGAAGAGCCAGATTCCCATGGAGCCAGATGTTTTGAACTCTTTGGCTCTTGGCCTTGGCCAAATCTGTGACCTGCTTCTAGCAAGTTCTAGAATTAAGAGCAAGAGACCATCATCCAGACCTATGACTGGTACATGGGTTAAGTGAAAATGCTGAGGCCGTTGGGTGAGCTGACTTCATCTCTGGCTTCACCTTGCTTTCCTTATAGTCATTTTTTTACTATTATTTTCCCTTTATTCCAACTTTCTTCCTTAAAATATTTTAGGAAAAAGCAGGGTCAAACCATCAAAATACGAAACAATTATTTAGGGGCACGTGGCTATCTCAGTCAGTAGAGCGCATGGCTCTTGATCTTGGGGCTGTAGGTTAGAGCCCCAGGTTGTGTGTAAAGATGGCTTAAAAATAAAATCTTAGGAAAACACTATCATTTAGCTAGAATGTCAGTGCCTCTATCAGGGATAAAATGCAGGGAGAAGCAGGAACTGTTCAGCGGACAGGTGCAGTCTTCGAGTTCATTAGTCCAACCGACTCCCGACCCCCGTACACCCAGGGATCTCGCAGGTAAATACTCATGAAAGGTAGAGCACTGAGCAGGAATAGCATTAAGACAGAAGAAAAAAAAAGCAAACACTATGATTCAACCTTCCCCATTCTAAAGCTGTATTAAGACGGATTTTAAGACCCTCATAGATTTGCTGGTGGGCGTGCAAATTGTTGCAATCAGCGTGCAGAGCTACTGAGCAGCTCCTATCACTATTACAAGTGTATTTGATGTGGCAGTTCCGCCTCTAGGAGTTTATCCTATCAATATGTTAACATATGCAAATGAGACCTATAAAAGGCCACTGCCATTGTTTGTAATAGCAGGAGACTGGAAACAACAAGTGCCCATCAGAAGCAGCTGGGTAATAAATGGGTCACGGCTACAGGAAGAAATGGCATGGAAGCTAAGGGAGAAGCTCTGGTGTTGATCTGGCAAAAAGCAGAATAAAGTGTGGGTGGGAACGGCAAGGTGAGAACAGAGCGCGTGTTGGGCTGGCATTTATGTAAAATGTGTTCCAGGGGATTTGGAAGCTTGTATCTGCTGAAATGTACAGAAGATAAATTGTGATGGGATTTACAGAGACTGCCAGGAGCAGTGATCCTGGAGTGGAGAGCAGGGCGAGGGAAAAGGGTGGGGGGCAGTTGCGGGGGAGGCTTTTTAATATATCGCTTTTCCAAAAACAGTTAAAACACCATGGCAAACAGCAAGAATGGTGTTTTTTGTTTGTTTGTTTATTTCATTTTTTTTTTACTTGTTAAAAATTAACAAATTATTTATGCACGGAAGAGACTGAAGTAAAGCCCGCCAGAATGTTAATTAGGGCTATGTCTAGCTAGGTTCTGGGAGTAGGGGACATTATTTTTTCTTTGGCCAAATGTTCTAAAGTTCACAGGTATACTTCTGGAATCTTAATATGATCCAATAAATATTTTCCATGTTAAAGAAAAATGGGTTCGTGGAACCGCCTCTGAATTTTGCACATCATCGTCTCTAAGTAAACTGTCTCGAGAGCCCTTCTGTCATCTCAGCCTTTCTGGACATTGACTCTCACTTGAAACTGTTCTCCAAAGAGAAGTCCTTTGACCAAAATTCTGCTCCCTTATCAGCATTTCGTCGACGCTCATTGACTTTTTCCTTGGTCCTTGCAGCCTGGTACAGCCCCGGAACAAAGTTCTGGACAATGGGATGTAAGCAGGAGGGTAGTGGGACTCGAAAATGCTCCTTTTTCAAAAGAGAAAGGGCTGCTCTTTCCCATTCTAACCCTCCTCTGTTTAAGCTGTTAGCTCTCAGATCTTTGTGACTTGCAACTGAATGAAATTCTAACTGATACAAAGTGCAAAGGGAAGATAAAGAAACTGGGGTACTGGGTGGCTCAGGCAGTTCTCCAATTCTCTAGCTCAGCTCAGGTCTTGATCTCAAGGGTCATGAGTTCACACCCCACGTTGGGCTCTCTCCTGGCCATGGAGTTATGTTAAATAAGTGAGTAAGTAAGTAAGTAAGTAAGTAAAGGGCCATGTCTTCCTTCCAGGAGATTATATTTATTTAATTTATTAGCCTGTATACAGATATATAGAATAACTTGAAGTGGAACCCCAGAGAAATACATGTAGGCTGTCATGATTAAGAGAGGGGAGAGTGTGTTCCCTAACCTATAACAAACACAACCAGGTTGTTGCTCTCCAAAGGATGTGCTTCCTGTGAAGAGGAAGAGTTGTGATGGGAGAAGGGCCTCAGCCACAGGAAAAGTCTATCATCCAGCTAAAATGCTAGACTCAGTAACTCCTCTGTGCAGGGGGCAGTGGGCTGGGGATGATGGTTCTCTCCAGCGCAGCCTGGGGGGAGGGGGTCAAGGGAAAGAAGGAATTGTAGGGGGGACTGGGGATCTTGTCCTCTCCCCTGCTCCACTTTTTGCTAAGCTCTGGGCAACGAAGCACCCAGTTCAAAATACCCACTGAGCTGGGGTCCCCCGTGGGGGTGAGCAGAGATTTGCAAGGGTTAGTCCCTTACTACCTTCATTCTTGGGATTTTGCGATCCTTGTATGCCACTGGGGAAGGTTGTAAATTCTTTTTATTTTTATTTTTCTCAAGTATGTAGGTTACATTTACTGAGAGTGAGGAAAGAAATCACAACTTCCATACAGAAAGTAACAGATAACAAACCCATCACATAATCCAGAACAGTAACATAATTGCTCTCATTAATTAACTGCCTGACCTAGCTCCGTGATACTCATTTCTTAGATTTCTTGGCTGCATTCTCTCGGATTATCTTTTCGTTTGACAGCAATGTGGAAAAATCATCTGCTACAGAGATGTGATCGCGATTAAGCTGCTGTCTCTCAACTCCACACACTGTCTTCTGTACTTAGCTCAGAGATGCTGGACCAGGTAGCCTGCCAACAGGGGGCACTAGAGGGAGAGTGGCGGCAGGAAGCAAGAGATCATGCTCTTCCCCGTTTAATTCGCTGTTCCCACTAGCATCACCCCAGCAAGGGCTCCTCACCACTGGAGGCCGTCCCTTCTCTCGACTTATAAGTCACAATATCCAATGAATTACCTTACTGGTTTAAGCCAGTTTGAGCTTTTTTTCTTTCATTTTTTGTTTTCACTTGTAACCAAAAGCACACTAAACCACATACTTTCCCGAAGGGACGTCGATAGGTTTTCCCACTTACATATATAGAAAACCTCTAATCCTTTACTAAAACAGCTAAGCACAGAACAATGGACTAACATTGTCCATTTAAAGAGCACAATTTGGGAAAGACTTTCTCAGGCATAAAAGCAGTACCGGCCTCATGACCTCTTCCCAAACACATTTCTTAGTTTTTCCAATTAGAGATTTTCATGACGAGAACCTTTGGCTCCTTCCTCTCAGCCACGGAGGTTGGTCCCAAATCATGTGGCTGAAATCCGATTGGAATGCCGGGCTTCAGCAATGGCTTCTTAGATGAGAAACCTCTGACTGTCATGGAATTTTCTATTTAACCAGAAGCCGCTCACCTCTTGGCAAAGGACCACATAGAAGGTGGTGATAGGGGAGAGATGTCTTCCCCTGGTGCTCTACTCTAAGTTCTCCCCCATGTTAGGGACGGCTGGGCGGGGGGGGGGGGGCGAGGCAGGGGGGGGGCAGGGATCAGTTGTATGGTTTCCTCTGACATTAAGAGAGTTAGGCAGAGTCATTTAATTTTCCTAATCTAACATTCTCTGTCAGTTCACCTTTGGGGGTGGGTTGGAGAGGAATGAAAAACACCAACAAATTCATTCTTTCCTGTTCTTGCTGGTCATTTATTTCTCGCTTATATATTCGGGGTATGCTGACACTAGGGGGTCTCTGCCCTACACAACCGCACAGGTACCCAGGTTCCTTCTGTCCCGTGGTGCCCCCATTCCCTAGGGCACCGGAATCCCGCATGGGAGCTCTGTGTCTCATCAGCAGAGGCACGAGATCGAGCACGAGGATTTCCAGACAGATTTTATGCGCTCAGCCTGAAAGCGATCTGTATCACTTCTGCCCATTGTTCATTGGCCGGAATTAGTCGCAAACCTACATTTACTCACAAGGGAATCTGGAAATTGTGGTCAAACCCCAGGAGGAAAGGGAAATGGACTTCAGGGAACATTGTCTCTGACACAGACACACAGTAAAGTCTGTACTATAACATTAATATGATTATTTCTTTAACTGGCAAGTTGCCTGTTATAGGCAAAGGATTATTAAGCCCTTTCCCCCTTCTTCTGCATAAGAATTTGACCTTTGGTTAACTTTCTAGCTCGGTTTCCGTGGAAACCTGATAAGAGAAGAATGTCAAACTGTAGCCAGGCAAGATGGCTTATGATAAAAATGACCCCTGCTTAGTAAATTGCATTAGATTGGAGAGAGCTTGAAATATTGGCCAGAAAGCCAGAGCTCTGGGCTACTCTGGGCACGATGACTCTTGTATAACTGGGCATGTCCCTTGGAGGAACACTGGGAGCTATGTCCACAGACTTGTTGCAGAGAAACTGGCTTCTAGAGGATATGAAGTTTTTAAGCCAAGGAGACTCCTGCCCCCAAACCTCTCTAGATGTGAGTCTAGTTCCTTCACTTCTGAGCTGTTATCTTGGGACCAAACTGGGTAGCTCCTGGGTGACAAGGACCACACCGGGGAAGAAACACGCATGCGACCCCCTCATGGCTAGCTATGCTCTGGGAAGACTGGTGCGAAGTGGGGCTTTGACCCCATAGCTGACTAACCCATTAGGCACAGAAGGCACAGTACCTAGAGCCCACAAGACTTTTAGGGGTCCGTGGAAATGTACTAGTTTAAAATCAGAAGGAAACAAACATACTTTTAGAGCAAAGATAATGTTCTGATATAGAATATTGTCTCTGTACCAATGCAATTGTACCATATAATTTTTAGTATTTTTTTTTAATAGAGGAAGAGGTCCATAAAGGCAAAAGTGAGTAGGACTATGAAAATAATAATGTGGCCCTTTATGACAGCCTTATGAGGATAGCCAGAAAGTTTGGTAGAGCCTAACGAGATCCCTGATTGGCATTAAATGTGAAAAAGTTGAAGTTTCAAAAAACCTGATCTTATACCAAAGCTTTCTCCTTTTCCTTTAAATGGCCAGTATCTCTTCCAGAACAAACCGGACTTTTAAAAATACTACAGTAAATCAAAATATGAATATTAAAATATTTGTGTTTATGTCTCTGGTTATTCTTGTGGTAGATATGTGATTAGGTCTAGAAGATTCTTTTATTGACCTGATTCTAATTCTTGAACACAGGTACTGAGGATAATAGTTTCTGATATTATACATAAGTCAAGAGAAAATTTCTAGAAACGAGTCTAAACTCCAACATCTTCCTGAATTTGGTGCATCTGTAATATGGCCCATGATAATCAATTTGCAAGAAAACCTGAGTTGTTGCCACAGCTATATCCCCTGCTGCCCTTGGCTTTGCTGACTGGTGTTGGTATGGCCATGGGCCCTCTCCATCCTAGGTGCTTCTCCCTTTCCCACAAAATTGGTTCGAATACTCTTGTAGAGAAAGGGTTCATTTTGTCTCAGTCTATGACAGTATAGAAAAACATCTGTTCAAAACTGCTGAGAGGTTTGGTTGTTCCATGGCTCATTTATTTTTATTTTTGGCTTTACTATCACTGATTTTTTTCCCCTCTTTCATCTTCTTAAAGGAAATAGTTTGCTCTGCAGATTAAAAAGTGGTTCATTTGCCTATCTGTTCATCCATCTATCCACCCATCCATCCCTCCTTCAAACCAGAAGCAGATTACTTTGTAAAATTTTGAGTGTAGTCCCTTCAACTTCAATATAAAAAAAAAAAAAAGGTGGGGGGGGCAAAAAACCAAGCCCAAAGCTATTTACTAACTTGCTTGAGTTCACACAGACAGTTAGAAGTGGGGTACAGGACAGAGCCAAGTCTCCTGACCCCCAGTTTTGTCCCATTTTGTGTTGCTTCTTTCCAAAGGGGTACTAGCAGGTCTGGAGTGAGGAAGACAGAATCAGGAGGAAGAGGAAGAAGAGAGCTTAGCACTTAGAAAAGAACAGCGAGGATCACTGACAAAGAGACTGAGCCTGCAGACTGTTCGAGAGCCATCATTCACCAGGCACCAGATGAATTAGGCCTCCTCAGGGCTCTAAATACTCTTGTTCCGCCAGCCAGAGGCCCAGAAGACAGTAGGCATCCGTGGAAAATTTTCCCCCAGCAAGCCCAGCACAGCACTTGGAGGCTTCTGCCAAAGCAAGTCATGCGAGAAGTCAGACAGTATTTTGCCTGAAAGGGCCCAGAAGCTCTTCGCCCTGAGACATGGGCCTAATGGCCTCCTGATGCCCCAGCTGAGGACGAGCGGCACATCAAACGTTTAGGGAGGAGGTTAAGCCTCCCGTTAAACTAGAACATTCGCAGTAAGAAACAAAAGCATAAGACTTGCTGCACAGGCAAAACTGGGGGCTTAGCTTTCCACTCAACACAGTCCAGGAACAAATACAAACTTTCCAGACCAACGGGCGTCAGCAGTAAGCCCTTACTATCCAGAGCAGCTAACAGTGCAGTGGTTTGAGAATGACTCCCCTTCGATGGGGCCCATCCCCTAGTCAAGGAAAAGGTGAAATGTTACGAAAGAGCACAAAAAAGAGACCTGTTTTGTCCTTCACTGCAACTGTTACAGCAAAAGCTTACACAGTGTGGTCTTTGTTGGCTCCTATCCAAAGAGCTTTGCATGTATGAACTCACCTAATCATCTGAGCATCTTTCTGAGAGGTATGGTTATTATTCACTCCTTTGTGCAGTGGAGGAACTAGGCACAGAGAGGGGAAGTCACCTGCTTAAGGTCACACAGTAGATAGGGCTCTGGACCTTTGAACTCAGTGCTTCTGTGCTCAGCTGTGAACCCATGTTGTTAAATTCCATCTCACTAAGAATTAAGAGCATTAGAAATGCCATCGTGGGTAAGAATCACAGTCCGTCTGTCCACCCATCCATCCATTCACCTATCCAGCCACCCCCTAGGAAGCACTCACTAAGCACGGCTCTGCAGAAACCCCACGGTGAACAAACGTGGATGCCATGCCCAGCTTTGGTAGTCTTCTCTGCAAGTCAAGAGCTTGCATCAAGAGCTCACGATCCCCACCATGCCCACTCTCTTGGCTGCAGCAGGGCTGGCTTCCTTGGAGAGCCAGGTGTGCAGTGATCTTCTGGGATCATTTCTGGAGATGCAGTCTGGACCCCCCTCCTCCAGCTCTCCCAGAGACTTTATACGGACATGACTTCTTGTATGAAATCCTGTTCTCCTTGAAATGAAGACAGTGATGTGGCTGTGGCTGATACACCTTCCCAAAGGGCTAAAGGACAGAGGTCAAAGAAGAGATGCCTCCGATGCTAGCAGATGCAACAGGAGTGGTTCTGGGAGGCAGCTTGAGCTCCGGAGTAGGAGAGAGGGGTGCTAGGAGGGAGCACGGGGCAGGTAGGGGCCCCGGGATCCAGGGGAGAGAGCCTAAATTCATAGCACTGATCAGAGCTGGAATAGGAATCTGGGGCTGGGCCAGGTCTAGTGCCTTCCTGGGTATCCCAGTGAGCCCAGAACATCTCAACTAGATGCTGTGTAGAAACTGCATGGAGCGACATAGAAAACACACTCCCCTCCTTTCCCCACCCGCCCCTATGGGAGCCTCAGGGATGAGGACCACGTTGGGAGGAGAGTTGCCCAGTCAAGGCCCACCTTCAAAACTAGACACAGCAGGACTCTGAATCTAGTCTCGACATTTGTCTTTTTCTCATTGTACATACTTTGCATGCCCCCAAATCCTCTGAAATATGATAAAGACACATGTATTGCATGTCACATGCTTGACAGAATGTTTTATCCCCCCACCTAATGGATCATAAACCTCTATTTTAGTCTGAGCTCTCCAAGAAGCAGAGCCTGAGCCAAGGATTCACATACAGTTCTGCTAAGTGCACTTGGATTTGCCTCATTCATTTTAATGGTTGTACTTTTCAGAGCATGTGTCTAGATCATTATTTACTAAATCACTTTAAGATACACACATAACTCCCCACCTTGCCCCTACTTCCCACTCATTGACATTTAGGATTTTCAGTGAAAGGGCCGATGTCATTGACTCACTGTAGGAGAGTATATGTGACAAAGGAAAGTTCATTTTCTAAAGGCAATGGCTGCAGGACAGGGTTCTCAGTCTGGAGAAATGGCAGTGTTGGCAGCACAGAGATAAAGTCTAGAAAATTTATCACTGTCCTTATCATGCCCAAGATTTATGGCTAATGCATGTTTGTGCAAATTTGGCTAAATTAGTCACAATGATGATTGTAAAACTGAAAAGACCTTATTAGTTGGTGGTTTGTTTGCACTTTGCCAATTATAGCAGCCGCTTGCTTCTTGACATTCTTTGGTCTAAATATCATCATAAATCACCAGTTCTCTGTCTCCTAGAATTAGTCCCTACTCCTGTATTTAAGACTGGTGATTTTTTTTTTAACAACTAGACTACATACGATGAATGATCTGAGTGACTTTATCTGTATTTTGTGGTGGTAGTTTCTCAGGTCATTGAACAAAGGATGGGAATTGACATTACTAAGTTGAGAGCCAGTTTCCAAGGTCTTTCATATGTTGGTGGGTGATTTCTGATGCCTATCAGCACCATCAATCAGTACTTCTAGAGCCTCCACGAGATCCATGGTATAGTGGGGAGGAGCTTTCGTAATGGCAGCAAAAACCTGGCATCTGGTCCTGGCCACCCGTGGGTCTGTGGCAAGTCATGTGGCCTTCCTGGATCCCGGGGTAATAATGCTTCCCTGGCTTACTTCTTGTGAGGATCAAAGGACAAGCCCAATGGGGCACTCTTCAAGTATCAGCTACTATAGGAATATATGGGAGGAAGAGTCTGGATTTGGCTAGGCTACTCTCGCAGATAACCTTAGCTCTTGTCTATATGCCCACCTTAAAAGGTCAGCATCCTAAAGCTGAACCCCTTGCTACAGCGGAGTCTCCACCAACAGCACATTCAGCACCTCAAGCAGCTGTAGCAAACAGAGTGGATTTTGTTGAGATCTCATGGGGGACATGAAGGAGAAGACGCTGGCATACTCCCCTAATGATCTTTCCCACCAGAAACATCTGTTCTTCCTTCGGCCACCAGAAACTGTGTGTGTCTCCATCCTTGTCCAACAGAGACTGCCCAGCCTCCATGATTCCAGCCTTTCTTCACTCCTTAAGCTTCCCTTTGGGTCCCTCTGGGGCCCCTCTCTCACCGAGCTTATAATCTTGGATTCCCACACTATCATCCTACTCACTGTTCAAAATACCTTTCTAAAAGTTCCCCCACTGCCCTTAGGAAGTGGTGGGGAAAGTTTAAATAACAAAGGTTTTGCTGTCGCTGACGAACTTCTTTTTTCCTTGCCATAGCATGATGAGGTCATCTTGTTCTAATTGTTCAGAATGTTTAGGGAGCGCTTAGATCTAGAAGCTTGGGAATCACAGAAGGCCAGCCCCTGGCCTGTACCCATAGCAACTAGGGCCCAACGAAGTAAAGGGACTTGCCTCTTACAGGGTAAGTATGTGACAGCTACAGAGAAATGGCTGGCCCCCATTCCAGTGCTCCTATCCCTGCATCAAGCCTATAAGTGCTCATGAACCAAGAGGCTTTCACATCCAGGGGAACCCAGAACTCTGAACTGGAAGGGGACTTGGTGTTCATCTAGAACAAATTCCTCGTTTTAGAGAGGCTAAGATGGAAATTTCATTTGGCAGTCCCTGAATCCTAAAAATACAACACAGTTTCGATGGTTACTTTAAGGCGTATGTACTTGCCTGGTGGGTATGATTTCCAGGAGCATATACAGACTTAAACTGTTTCATGAGATTCCGAGCTCCGGCGATATCCTGAAGCGAGGCAAAGAGCTTATCTGCAGCAATTTTGGATTTCTGAAATGTCAGCGTCATTGAAGAGTCACAGCCTGAAACAATCCAGAGAGATTTTCTTGGGTGAACACATCTTTAAATTAAGTTTTAATCATGGAGGCTTGAGCTCGAGATAACACAGTTGGATTTTCTTTTTCACCCTATTTTACCCTGGCTGTTCCCCAACTGGGTGGTTTTAATCCTCCACGAGCGATGGAACATACCAAGTGTAAATGCTTTTGACAGAAGGAGAACTCGGAATTCTCTGGGATGGTGGCCACTGGCTTCAATCCCCACAGTATAGAAGCTTCACAGAACGAAAGCTCCCCAGGTCTAGTATCCTCAGAACTTAGCTTTGGGAAAATAGGAAGAGACACCAAGAAAAGTACCAGAGAGTGCTGTGATGAACCCCTCTTACTTGAATCCCACCAACAGTTCCCAGAAAATACAAGAGCAAGACTGAGAGATGCTAGAGCCGTGCCGGGGACAGATCTTGCTGGGACGGGTGTCTGCCTAATGCGCTCTCAAAGCACATGGTGCCTTTCAAAATGCAGCCATTCAAAGCTGGTAACACACAAAGAGGGCCTAATATGAAGACTGTTCTCAGCAATGATTCTATTTTTCTTTGACACTTATAATAGCTGGATTTATTCTCTATCTTGTTAGAAGCCCATTCAGAAGAGAAATGATTATGGATAAGTCAGAAGTTTCAAAAAAAAAAAAAAAAACCAGAGATCCAAGATGAGGTTTTGTGTGGTCTCAAATACTCAGATACATTAACTCATTCATCTGCATAGCACCCTTATGAGATAGGAGCTATCATTTCCCCCATTTGGGGGATGCAGGAAGCAAGGCACAGAGTGGTTAGGAGACACCCCCGTGAGCAGATGCTGGCAATGCTCTGCCCAGATCTGCTCACTGATCCTGGACATCACCGTAGGTTCGGGGAACAGTTCTTGTGTACTCTGCTTCTGACCTCAAGTAGCTGCCTGCCTATCTTTTTGCCTTTGTGTTTCTGTCTCTCTTTTCTTGTCTGTGGGCTTCTTCTGGTTATAGAAGCATGCTTGGCCTTTGTGTGGGGCAGGCTGGAAGTCCTAGGTAGTCGGCATTCCTTGGAACAACCCAGCTTTCTCATTCCCTGGTGAGACAATTCTGAATTGTGGTCTTCAGGGCCTTTGCTCAGTCCCAGAAGGATGGAGCCCCAGTTGCGCACAATGATAACTCACTCGTTAATGACCCTCTGTTGGCTTTCCTTCCTTCCCTGTCTCAATTCCCTACTTCCTGACTACACTTCCCGAAATATATTTCCAAATAAAGTACTTGCACCCAAATCCCTCTCATTGGACACCAGGACTTCCACAGGCGTTCAAACACACATGACCTGGATCCTTTTTTGGGAGTCTATAATTATTGGGGGGAACGGCTTTGTTGAGCTATAATTCATATACTATACAAATTAAATACCATAAAATTAAAGTATACAACCCAATAGCTGTTAGTCTATTCACATATGTATGACCATCATGACCACAATTTCATTTTAGAATATTTTTTAATCACCTCAATAAAAGACTCCATACTTGTGAACTGTCACTCCCCTTTTCCACTCTCCTCCTGGTCCCTGGCACTACTAATCTGCTTTCTGTCTCTACAGATCTCCCATTTCTGGACATTTCATATAAATGTCCCATAGGACATACGATCTTTTGGGACTGACTTCTTTCACTTAACATAATGTTTTCAAGTCTCATCCAAGTTGTAGTATACATCACTGCTTCATTTCTTTTTATCGCTAATATTCACTGTATGGATATACCACATTTTATAGACATGTTCCTCAGTTGAATGCATTTTCATTTTGGCTATTCCGACTAAGGCTGCTAAGTTTTATACATTTTTGTGTAGACATACGTTTTCATTTCCCTCGGATATATATCTGGGGGTAGGATTGTTGCCATAGTGTTGGCAACTCTGTGTTTAGCCTTCTGAGGAACTGCCCGGCTGTTTTCCAACGTGACCCCACCATTTGGCCCTCTACCAGCAGTGTAAGACGGTTGCGATTTTTCCACATCCTCAACAATGCTCATTGTTACCCTTCTTGATTGACCCTAGTGGGTGCAAAGTGAGGAGATGTTTGTTGATTTTGACAGGGAGAAATGGCTTTTAGGAAGCAGAGGTAGATCCAAACAAGGTAAAACTAAAATGGAGCGTATCTAACGTATATAGGAACATTCAAAGGCGCCTGACTCACAGCCGGGTGGCACGTGAGTACTTGAACTTGTACTCTTAATGACTGTGGATCACCATCTGTAATTACTCTTTAAGGGAGGGCAAAATGCTGAACTGTCTTTACCTCCAATACATCTGACATGAATGTGTGAAAGTCCCCAC
Organism: Neogale vison; assembly: GCF_020171115.1. NCBI lineage: Eukaryota > Metazoa > Chordata > Mammalia > Carnivora > Mustelidae > Neogale > Neogale vison. Next base: position 26,393,044 of record NC_058101.1, on the reverse strand, counting down.
ACCAGTCAGTCGATTGTCTAATTCTCCGGGCACCTCCTGGATGTCCAACAATTCAGTTCACTTCGGACACTAACTACACAGCGTTAGTGTAGACCCCAGTTTAGTGTAGACCACGGTTAGTGGTCTACACTAAACTACACAGCGTTAGTGTAGACCCCAGTTAGTGTAGACCACAGTTTAAAGGTTCAGGTCCATTTCAGATGTCAGTTGCAGGTCCCAGATGGCCACCTGCACTCCCGACAGATCGCCTACCCTCTGAGGGTTCCCATGACCCCTTCCTTAGGTTTACTACTTTGCTAGAACAGCTCACAGAACTCAGGAAACCACCTACTCTACCAGAAAACTTTACCTACTGTTACCAGTTCATTGCAAGGATTACAACTCAGGAAAAGCCAAATGGAACAGATGCATAGTGCAATATTAGGGGGAAGGAGCCCCCTTCAGGCACTCTACCTTTCCAGCACCTTGATGTGTTTACTAGCCCAGAAGCTCTTCCGATCCTACTGTTGAAGAGTTTTTATGGAGGTTTCATTCCATAGGCATGATTGATTAAATTACTGGCCGCTGGTGATTGATCCAATTTCTAGCCCCTCTCCCTTTCCTGAAGGTTGGGGGGATGGGGCTGAAAACTCCAATTCTCTACACACATGCCCTTGTTTTTCTGGCAAAAAAGCCCCCCACCCTGAAGCTGTTAGGAGCCCCAAGCCCTTAGTCATCCCACTAGCACAGAAGACATTCTTATCACCCTGGAGATCCTCTAATAGTTGTATGCCAGGAACTGGGGACGAAGACCAGTATATATATTTATTTTTGTATCCTAAAAATTCTTGGACCGGTCTTTAACTCCTGGTTTCCAGAAATGTCCAACTTGTGTCATTAAAAAAAAAAAATCAGTGTGGTCAAGCACAGTGAGAGGAAGTCTCCATGTTCAGTGAACTGAACAATGAGGGGGAGGGGAGGCGTGGAGGGATGTCAGGAGCTCATGTGATCTTCTGAGAACTCTATGTCAAGCTTTGTGGAAAGGAGAAAGTGCCACTTTCTGAGGAAAATGTCCATAACCACTTCCTGATTCTTACAGAGGCTCATAACCAAAAAGGGTTACGATCCAAAGGTACAGGGTATGTGCTGATGCCACACCCTGCTTACCTTTGGCATCGCAGCCCTAGCTGAGACAGACCAACTAGCGCTTTAGTCAATAAGCAACCAGGAGAAACCCTGGAAGGTTCTGGATTCTCACTCATTCATGTAGCTTCTTCCCCTAAACTCTCAGCCTGAGCCATTTAAAATATGGGAAATCATACCAATTGTATCTAAGTGTTGTGTTGGACATTGTGTACCAGATTTTCGAGTTTAAAAAATAAAGGCAGGGAAAAAAAAGTTGGTCACTTGCCTAATACCACACAAATGTTTCAATTTCTCTAAAACACAATTCAGCTAATAGGCTAAATTTTTTTTTTTTCCCCTGAGAGAGAGAGAGCACGTAAGCAGTGTGGGGGAGTTGGAGCACAGGGAGAGAGGAAATATTTTTTTTTCCTTAAAGACTTATTTGAGAAAGAGAGAGAGAGAGAGATTGAGCAGGAGGAGGGACAAAGGGAGAGGATGAGAGAGACTCGCAGGCAGACTCCCTGCTGAGCATGGACAGGGAGGTGGGGCTTGATCTCAGGACACTGCCCGGAAATCCAGAGTCAGCTGCCTAACTGTCGCAGCCACCCAGGTGCCCCTCGGCTAAATTTTTTATTTAAAGTCTTTCATTTTCTTTCTTTCTTTTTTAAAAAGATTTTATTTATTTGACAGAGAGAGATCACAAGTAGGCAGAGAGGCAGGCAGAGAGAGAGGAGAAAGCAGGCTCCCTGCCAAGCAGAGAGCCCCATGGGGCTCGATCCCAGGACCCTGAGATCATGACCTGAGCCGAAGGCAGAGGCTTAACCCACTGAGCCACCCAGGCGCCCCAAAGTAATTCATTTTGTATGTAATAGAAAGATTCATCCAATCTTTCATATGGTCTATTTCAATTTTTTGGAGAGTAACATGATGTTCATCTAGTAGACTGAGTGGAATAGAACTGTCTACTGGATTATAGATTACTGAAATTTACAGATAATTCGTGGAAGTTGGGAACTGTACATTGAAATTAATGTGTAATTGCAGAGAGTTAGGTCCACTGTGGAACGGATTGTATGACAGGAACATTTACAGATTACTGGTAAATTAAACTCCAAGGAACCCAACAGAAAAATAAGGCTATCACATTGTTGGAAGGAAAATAAAGTCTACGGCCATACCACCCTGAACGCGCCCGATCTTGTCTGATCTTGGAAGCTAAGCAGGGTCGGGCCTGGTTAGTACTTGGATGGGAAGGAAAATAAAAAGTCCTCAATGTACAAATAAAGTAAAGCTTTCCTGAAAAACAGTCAATTCTCCTTGTTCTCCAAATAAACTGCACACGAGCTGCTTCCAAAGCATCAACTCTTCCCAATGTGTCTGGTGTCCTCAAAGCCAAGTGTTCCACAATGTACATGTTTCTGCGACGCCAGGCTGGTCTCTGAGCCTCATTCGCATTTCTATCAATCCTCACCAAGCAGAATTTATACTCACTTACCCAAAACCTATAATGAAAGTTTCACACACACACACACACACACACACACACACACACTTACTTTAGAAATGTGAATCAGAGAAGATAAATGACTTGTGCAAGATCACATCTCCATCGCAGGCTGAGTCAGGGTTCCAAATGTCCCGCTGATCACAGACCTGAGCTCCTCCATGTCCGCTGCCACAAGCCATCCCAAATCTCCTCTGGGCATGCAGCCCACTCTGGATTTGCGCTAGAATCAATAGCTAAAGATTATGTGAGCACCACAGCTCTGAAATGAGATGATTTTCTCTGGGACAAGAGAAGTCTCCAGAATCACGGAGCGCTCCCTATGCCATCTGCATGCCCGGTGCTATGCTAGGCAGTTTGTACATCTTCGCTTATTGAATCTCCACAGAAACACAATGAGGTAGCTTCTGACAGCATTCCCACTTTACAGATGGGGAAACTGAGCCCTCGCGAAGTTTAGCAATACAGGGGCCACTCAGCTAATACGTAGCAACGCTGAAGGTCAAAGCCTTGCTGTCTAATTCCAAATACGGTCCTGTTAGCCTCTCTACTCCGTTGCCTTTCACATGTGCTGAGACCACATATATCAAAGATCAATGAAACTCTTAATTCAGCCTTAACATCGAAGAAATGCTTTTAAACCGGAGTGAGGAGCAAAGGCCTTTCTTGTCGGCCTGGCTCTCCAGGTGGATGTTAACATTGCGGTTTGCAGTCATGCCCCAGGCTTGTCTTTCGTAGCCACAGAAGGTGTGAGGTCTCCCAGTCCGGCTGTTTACCCTCCTTCGGATCTTTGCTCTGTAAGGCGCTGTATTCAGTTACCTCTAATAAGCCCCTGACAGCCTGTTCCATTAAGCCAGCTTATGAGATAACAGTGTTTTGTAAGGGAACTCGAAGTGTACAATTCCAGTCAATTCTCATTTAATCCACTTAGTTAAATAGATAATGAAGCAGAAGCTGATCCTAGCCTTTAGCCAAGCATGATCTGTGAACTTCAGTTGCTACGTCTTGATAAGGGAGGCCCCCCGTCCCCCAGGGCCCCCCTGTGTTCTTCTGAAATGGGGTATGACTCATACCCCTGCCAGTTCTTTCTCTGGAGGGCTTGGGGAGCTCTCGGGCAGGGGTCCAGTTTCTTCTCAGAGCAACAAAATAGGGCTCTTGTGCCCGTGCCTCCCCCCTCCCTCCGTTCCCTTCTCCCCTGTCTCCACTTACTGAAGTCCCTTAACTTCAGCAGGGAGAGAGAGAACAGTGGTTTCTGTGGCTCTGTACACGGCAGGGACCCACATTTCCAGCTACGACCAAGAGAAAACGGAGTAAGGCTGAACAGCTAACCATCCTCCTGGGATGGCTGGAATGCCACTGCCCTCCCTACTCCCCTCTGCCTAGCTCTCTGCTGCTGTTTGCTTTCTCGGGGAGCAGGCTGGAATCCTGTGCTCCAGGAACCTTTTCAAAAGAACCTATTTTTCCATTAGTTTGGTTTTATTCCTTGGGTACTAAGGAAAAGAAAGCGTTTCCTATCAGGAGGCTGCTGTGTTCAAGGGCTTTGTTTGGACTGGAGCCGAAGCAGCCCTCATTGGAGGCCTCAGGCCTTCTGAAACACACATGTGAGCACACACACGCACACGCACGCGCACAGGCCTGTGCACATGCCTGTGCACACACACATCAATTGTGTGGCTGGATGTACGGGGTGTGTGTGTGTGTGTGGCTAGAATAGGATTTGAAATGTTTCCCCATTCAGCTCTCTTATCCCCCTCCCAGGTTGCTAGGCCCCTCGCATCTGACTGGGAAGAGCCAGAGTCAAAAATATTTGAGGCCCTTTTCTCATCTGGACCCACGTTATCCAAGGCTAGTCTCCGCATCCTTCTGCCGGCCCTGAGAGTTTGGAAACATCAGGCCGCTGCCCAGCTTGCATCCCTGGCCCCCCACCACTCAGCAGAGCCTCGGAGCAGGGGTCCCCCGCTCTGTGGGCTCCCGGGGGAGTGTGACTGGACAGAAAGGATGGGGCTCTGGGAGGTCATGACCTCCCTCATCCATCCAGCGGTCTGACACTGCCCTTTTCTCTCTCTCCAAACCATTGTTTTTAAACTAGGCTCTTTTCTCATGGCTCTCAATACGTTTGGCAAATGAAAACAAAACCAAACAAAATAAAAAAACAAATAAACCTTAGCGAATACCATCACATCTGAAATCTTTCAGGGAGGTTGGTTTACTGTATATAAACTACCCTGGAGTGGGGCATTCTAGTAAGTGTGTAAGAGCAACTAGAAGTCTCTTTTTCAAACGTGCTAGGGACCCATAGGTGACCCATAGGACTGTGAGTCCTTCAAAGAGAGGGATCACGAAAAATCAATCTCTCTCACACACATAATTTACATTATCTGTTATATAGTCATATATATGCATATATAATTTTGCTTAAAATTAAATCATAAATATCTCTGTATTCATTAATCTTCAAGGAAAGGTCAAAGTCTTCTCTGTATTATCTGCTATTCTGAATAGAGTTCTGTCTTCAGAAAAACCCATGACAGGGGCACCTGGGTGGCTCAGTGGGTTGAAGCCCCTGCCTTCGGCTCAGGTCATGATCTCAGGGTCCTGGGATTGAGCCCCACATCGGGCTCACTGCTCAGCAGGGAGCCTGCTTCCCCCTCTCTCTCTGCCTGCCTCTCTGCCTGCTTGTGATCTGTCTGTCAAATAAATAAATAAAATTTAAAAAAAAAAAAGAAAGAAAAACCCATGACATACCACGTACAATTTCTAACTTGAGTCCATTTCAGTAGAACGAGAAGTTAAAGACATCTGTCACACAATCTGAGCGCAGAATTCTTCTAGATTTTGACTTTTTTCCTTCAATCTTCTACAGTCTTCTACAGTCGTCCTGTTCACACCTAATCCAAAGGGTTTTTAAAGTGACCCATCTTGACAGAGTCTTTCCAAAAGCATTCCACTTGGCTTTTACCGAAATTATTTTCTTTTTGAATTCATGTTTCATCCGAATGTAGGAACATTTAATTAAAGCACGAAACTTAGTAACAAGTATATCTGGCATTAGCGGGCTGATGACTCTTGGGAATCACACATGTGGCCAGGAAGAGGGGATGTGACCGGCACGTGGAGATTGCCCTAGAGCCACGAGGGGTCAGGGCGTTGGCATTAGGCCTTGTATTTTATAGAGGGAGTGGAGAACGTCAGTCATTCTGGTGAATGGGTCAGGTGGAAGCTGGTCGTGAATACATGAATTATACATTCATTATTTGTATTCATTGTATTTACATCAACTATGAATCAAAAAAGGATATGTATAAAAATATTTCTGAGGTTCCGTGTTTATATACAGGCACGTATCTATGTCAACAATCTCATGCTCGATGACCTTGTGGGACTTTCAGGTTCTTCTACTATATAAAAATCATGAGCTGGGTTGTCAGATCCCAACACCTACAGGGCTGATTTCCTCTTTCATGGCAGAGTCCTGGATCCACACCACAAGGTAGGGCCTCCTCAGCCGGGGTGGAGCTAACGGCACAATGATGCTTGGAAGAGAGTTTGGGCAGTCTGGCTTCCCAAAGAAATCTGGAGTCAGAAATATCCACGTGAGACCACAGAGGGCCCAGGACAGGGCCCATGGAGGCTGCCCACTTTCTGGAAGTCTTTCTAGAAGCCTCTGCTTGTGCTCCCAGCCCCACGCTGATCCCATGGTCTCTCTGTTCCTTAAATCCTGCTCGAGGGCCTGGAATCTTCTAGCCCGTGACCTAAGTTACCACTCACATGGCACAGGAGGAAAGGAGAAGAGGCTGGGGGCACGGGCTCTTCCTGGTCTACCGCTGAGGTCTAGCACAGCGCCTGGCCCACAGCAGGCCCCACCACATAGTTCCTAAAGGGGCAGGGGCAATGGAGAGGTGACAGGAAGAAAGGGCGCCAAGTCAGGCCAAACGGGCCATAAAGGGACAGATAGCACTGATTCCTGAGGAGCTGCAAAATGAGCTGTGGGAGAAATTTCAAACAAAGAGCTCCCTGACGGTCTTGAGGAATTGCAGGCTGTACGTGTAAGTGGCTTAAGTCCCAAAAAGGCTACTTGAGAAGAGCCGCCTCAAAGGGCTCCATAAATTCCGGAATTGAACAAGCAAGGCTTGCTCCACATGGTTTAGAGCTACACCCAGAGGAGACAAAACTGTTTTTAAAAAGAAGGCCAAGAATGATAAATATAAACTTTGGAGAAGGGGTGACTTCCAAGGGGGGCAGCGGGGGGCCGGGGGGTAGGTGAGTAAGAAGGGGGTGGGTCCATGGGGTTATTATATAATTATACTTTATACCATCTATCAGACAATCTCTTAAATGGATCCGCCATCATTTAAAAAACTTTAACAAAACAAAAACCAGTTGTACCACTTTTCCAGCCTCCAGCAAATTGGGTTTTCTAAAACCGTTGACAGGAGGAAGAAGTGACAGCTGCGATCTTTGATCCTCAGGCAGGTCTGGGATGTGTCGCGGACCGGGAAGGACTTGTACAGTCAGGAGAGGATGTGACTGGCCAGGATTCTAGTCTGAGTGCGGAGGCTGTCTCCTGAGAAAGCACGCAGTGGGGAGGCCTGCCGGAAGAAGAACTGTCCGGAAGATGCTTTGGAACTTGCATTTTTAATGGCAGGGTGCAAGGTCAAGTTGGCAGTGAGGCCCAGAGAGCAGGATGCAGGCCGTGGGACAAGGAGCCCTTGCCGCGGGACATAAAGGCCACTGCAGGAAGGACCAAGGAGGCAGCAGACAGACAATGCTTGGTCCTGGCTGAAATGAAGACACAGCCCCTGCTATTTTGAAACATTCTTTCTAAGATCCTCTGAAAATTCTCTCCCAGGCAGCTTTCCTGGCTGCCCCAACTCTGCTCAGTTTCTCCATCTTAAGATGATGTGGTTCTGTAAGGGAGGCACGAAGGACTTTGCAAAAACGGTGGTGGTGCTTCATCATATTAAATGACACAGTTTCATGTGCTGGGAATATGGGATCCTATTAAATGGAGCCCTTGGACAAAGGCCCTGAAATTAAGCGTTCAGAGTAACGGAAATACCTAATGCGTGAGGGCTATTCCTCTAAAAGGCAGGCATCGATTTTCTGATCAGTTATATAATCTCCTATGATCTGGCTTATCAGCGCCGGAAAATCAGATCTCTCTCATAGCATTTCATCTTTGGGCTCCTTTCCTGGGAGTGAAACCTGTCGCGAGAACTGGATGCCCACAGGCTCCTGACTGTGATCACAGGCAAGTTCTCAAACACCATATCTCACGGCAAGTGTCTCCCAACAGGCGCATTGGTTTTATTCTCCTGAATCTGTTCTACTGAATGGTAAACTTGCCATTTCAACTTCAAGTCCCCTTTCAATGTGTTGACATTGATGGTGGTTTGGAATGGCTCAAAATGGCTTGCTGGACCCCCAAAGGGGACGAGAGATTACAATTTGCATGTCATCGTTTTCAGAAGTAGTCAGGTGGCACAGAGCACCTGGGAGCCATGGCGTACTTTATAGGACACTGTGACAAAGGACTACAGTTGACTTTATTTTTTGAACCAGGAAGAAAATGCGGCCACAGTATATGTATGCAAAGGTGTCATCAAAGCATATCCACGAGTTAAGCACAGTTGGCAGTTTTTACGTTAATATCTGCTTGCCTCTTTTTTTTTTTTTTTTGATGTAGTGTTCCAAGATTCATTGTTTACGTATAACACCCAGTGCTCCATGCGGTACGTGCGCTCCTCAATACCCACGACCAGGCCAACCCATCTCCCCAACCCCTCCCCTCTGAAACCCTCGGTTGGTTTCTCAGAGTCCACAGTCCGTCATGGTTCATCTCCCCCACTGATTACCCCCCTTCACTTTTCCCTCCCTTCTTCTAATGTCCTCCATGTTATTCCTTATGCTCCACAAGTAAGTGAAGCCATATGATAATTGACTTTTTCTGCTTGACTTATTTCACTCAGCATAATCTCCTCTGGTCCTGTCCATGTTGATGCAAAAGCTGGGTATTCATCCTTTCTGATGGAGGCATAATACTCCATTGTATATATGGACCACATCTTCTCAACCATTCATCTGCTGAAGGGCATCTCGGCTCTTTCCACAGTTTGGCAATTATGGCCCTTGCTGCTAGGAACGTGCATATGGCCCTTCTTTTCACTACACCTGCATCTTTGGGGTAAATATTTGCTTGCCTCTTGTTTGTTCTCTTTGAGTGCTATGAAGCTGAAGCAGCAACAAAGGTAAGAAAGCACAGGGATATAAACTTACAGTGGGGAAAAATTTGATCTGCTTTGTTTATTTTTCTTTGCATTGGGAAAAGACTGCCATGATTTTAATTTTGCAGGGAAGTGCCTAGTTTCAAACCAAGGGGCCAATCTGACATTTCCGAAAGAAAGGAGAAGAGAGGCCCAGAGGCTCCTTCCGTGGATGGTCACTCCAAGCCCCACTCCAGGCTGAACACGAAGCATTCTGGATGGGCCGCCACTTGCAGACAGCCCTGTCCCTTGTTACCCTCCACAGTCTGTCCCTCCCTATGCTTTGGTGCAGAGATGTGTATGTGTTGGTGGGAGGGGCTGCTCTGTTCTACCTCATGCAGAGGCAGCTGATGACCTGGAAGGCTTCCTGGAGGTGCAGGCCAAGAAGGAAGTGCTGGCAGACCACGGTGCCCTGCACTATTTCCGCCTCTTTCTGAATCTTAGCCCAGGTCCAGTCTAGTTGCTGGTTTTATTTTTATTTCATTTTTTTTTTTTAGATTTTATTTATTTATTTGACAGAGAGAGATCACAAGCAGGCAGAGAGGCAGGCAGAGAGAGAGGAGGAAGCAGGCTCCCCACTGAGCAGAGAGCCGGATGCGGGGTTTGATCCCAGAACCCTGAGATCATGACCGGAGCCGAAGGCAGCAGCTTAATTCACTTAGCCACCCAGGCGCCCCTAGTTGCTGGTTTTAAAACAGTATCAGAGGTCCATTGCCCATGAAGCATTTTTAAGAGAGAAGGCTGTACTTTGTTTTAGGAATGCTAATAAAACTGACAGTGTGGGAATAATGTGGTGTCATTTCTGGCTATAGCATGTCACTGGGAAATGCTCTCTTCTCCATGTCACGAGGAATAAATCACTCAGGGTTTGGCTTGCTTGCCCATTATACAAACCTGTGCTACGGCTAATTGTCCATTTGTAGGAGAGGATGAAATCGAAAGTCAAAATCATGGTACATTTAAGGAAACAACATGTGTTGGAGAGGATGTGGAGAAAGGGGAACCTTCTTCCACTGTTGGTGGGAATGCAGGTTGGTGCAGCCTCTTTGGAGAACAGTGTGGAGATTCCTCAAGAAATTAAAAATAGAACTTCCCTATGACCCTGCAATTGCACTCCTGGGTATTTACCCCAAAGACACAGATGTCGTGAAAAGAAGGGCCATCTGTACCCCAATGTTTATAGCAGCAATGGCCACAGTCGCCAAACTATGGAAAGAACCAAGGTGCCCTTCAACGGATGAATGGATAAGGAAGATGTGGTCCATATACACTATGGAGTATTATGCCTCCATCAGAAAGGATGAATACCCAACTTTTGTAGCAACATGGATGGGACTGGAAGAGATGATGCTGAGTGAAATAAGTCAAGCAGAGAGAGTCAATTATCATATGGTTTCACTTATTTGTAGAGCATAACAAATAGCATGGAGGACAAGGGGCGTTAGAGAGTAGTAGGGAATTTGGGTAAATTGGAAGGGGAGGTGAACCATGAGAGACTATGGACTCTGAAAAACAATCTGAGGGGTTTGAAGTGGCGGGGGGGTGGGAGGTTGGGGTACCAGGTGGTGGGTATTATAGAGGGCACAGCTTGCATGGAGCACTGGGTGTGGTGAAAAAATAATGAATAATGTTTTTCTGAAAATAAATAAATTGGAAAAAAAATCATGGCACATTTAAAAGCTTTTCAAATTACTGTCTGACTCTCCTTGCCTCTTGTTCTCAGAGGGGTTTTTAAAAAAACCTCAGTCTTTTCTTTTCCCTTATGTTTCTTGAGCTCCAGCCTCACTGAGCTTGTTATCATGAGGTTTCTAAGTATGGAGAAACAGCGGTGTTCTTTTAATTTATATTTTAAGGGAAGGCTAGGTGGTTAATAATACGGGATCATTTTCTGATCTATTTGAGAAAAAGGGAAGAATAAAAGGGAAGCTTATTGGCCTAAAGTTTCTTTCATCCCTTTTGTTTCTTAAGAGACTAGCAGAGCAAATGGAGTTTGTTTTTCTTCCAGCAGCAGACAGATCAGATGGGCCCCCATCTCTCCCCTCCTGCAACACACAAAATCCCTCTCGGCCTCAGTCTCAGCTTCCCCTGCACCTGCTGCTGTAAATCTCCATTGAACCGAGCCAGCATCCCCACGCCTGAAATTTAAGCTCCCTCTAAATGAGGCCCCTGATCTATCACTTCTCTGTACTTTCTTTCAGAGGTGGCATGGATTAGAGTGTGGGTTAGCTATGCCTGATTCAGCGATGGGACAAAGTCCAGGCAGGGCTGCCAGTAGGGCCGTGGCATGTGGGAGAAGGGGGATGAGGACCGTATTTGGGTGGACCCCAGAAACACAGACAGAGAACTCAGGCAAGCTGACAGGCAGAGCCCTGCCTCCTGAAACGGAGGGTTCAGGTCACACTGATGTTTGAGGGAGCCTGGAAGGAGCAGCAGAGAAGACTGTGTCACTGTGCCAGGCTTTGCCGAAGGCAGAATGCTCAAGAAACATGGGGAAGAGGCAGAGAGAGAGAGAGAGAATCCTTAAGCAGACTCCCTGCTGAGTCCAGAGCCCCTGTGGGCTCCATCTGACCCCGAGATCATGACCTGAGCTGAAATCAAGAGTCGGGTGCTTAACTTACTGAACCACCTAGGTGCCCTACTTGTGAGTTAACTTTATATCAACTTATTTATTTATTAGTTCCATGTAAGCTGATCTGATGTATGAATATTTACTTATTTTAACATGCATCGGAAAATACATAACCATGAAAAAAATTGTTCATCCACATCGCTCTGAATTCCTTTTTCAGACCACCTGTGGGGCACCTGCGCCCTTTGGACACAGGGCCCTGGACTGGTGGCACTCGCGGGTACACTGTGGACACTCTTCTCATGGGGCTCGGGAGCACATGTCCTTCCCTAAGATGCTCCTGTGTGACTCAGAGATGTGGTCCTCTCTTCCTTCTGCTCCCCACCACAGCACCTGTACTGAGCACTGCGTACAGGACATTTAGGGACCCCCGTGGCAATGAGGTGGTTCCCAGGTGCTGGGGACTGTGCTGACGACAAGCAGAGTTAGGTGTTGTCGTGTTCATTGTTCAGATGACGGAATGGAAGCTGTGATGGCTTGAGGAAGGCTTGTTTAGTGAGTAGCCAACAGAGAGGCACTGGGAAAGAACCTTGTGGTCTCAGAAGTCCATGAGGCAGGTGCCTTCCTGGCAGACTGGTTTTGCTTTCCGGAGTCTTCTTCATGGCCACCCTGGCCCCCTTCTTCAAACCTACTTTGCTCCAAACTAGCCTCAGGAGAGCCATCACCTGTTATGTAACTATGATTGGGCCTGTGCCTCCCCAGCCCCCTTGTCTGTGGGGTCCCAGCTACTCTGGCCTTCTCGTGCCCCAGCAGACCTCAAGCTCAAGGTCTCCGCACATTCTCTTACTTCCCCCTGCTCTGGTCTTTACCCTATATTAGGTCTCAGCTTCAAACAGCATCTCCTCAAAGAAGGCTTTTCTGATCTCCCCACCTGTATTAGGTGTACTTTTGGTGTTTCTTAAAGCACTTTATCAACATTTATAAATACATATAAATGTATTCCCCTTTGGTTTGTTTTCTTCTCCCTCTTTCCCTCCCTACCTCTTCCCTTCTGTTCCCTTCACTTTCCTCCCTTCCTTCCTTCCAGTCAGTAAATACTGGGTGCTAACTACTTGCTAGGTACTTCAGACTCAGTGTCTGTTCTCACAGAGCCTTCATTTCAAGGGGGGAAACAGATGATATTTAAGTAAATACACAAGTAAACAGATCATAACATGTCTTTAGAGGTAAGCGCTCAGAAAGAAAATAGAGGTAAGAGCTATTGACTCAAGGTTGGCTTCTGCCACATGCATTTGAGTGCGTTGGCAAGTGAAGGGGCAAGTCAAACCCTCAGTGAGGTCAGGGCCTGGCGTGGTCAAGAGAGTCTTAAGAGAAGGGAGTTCTCAGGGAGCCTGGGTGGCTCAGTGGATTAAAGCCTCTGCCTTTGGCTTGGGTCATGATCTCAGGGTCCTGGGATTGAGTCCCACACCAGCCTCTTTGCTCAGCGGGGAGCCTGCTTCCTCTCTCTCTGTCTACCTGCCTCTCTGTCTACTTGTGATCTCTGTCAAATAAATAAGTAAAATCTTTAAAAAAAGAATAGAAAAGGGAGTTCTCTTATTATTCAAGAAAGGAATCAAGGGTTAGGCTGGCTTTTCCATGTCATGAGAGTAGAGTCAGTTCATTGATTCGGTCAGTGAACATTTCCTAGGCATCTGATATGGGACTGTCCTAAGCATGGCCTAATACAGCAGCAAACAAAGCATAGAAAGTTCTGGCTTCACTGAACTTCCTTTGCATTTTACTGTGCCTAAAAATGAGGATGACAGTTAACATTTATCAAGTACTTACTATGTATATCAAATGCTAGTCTGAGTATTCTATGTATTAATTGATTTAATCCTCAGAATTATCCTGTGAGGTGTGTGCTATCATCATCCCCAGTTCACAGATGAGAAAAATAAGGCGCAGAGAGTTGAGTTACTTGCCCAAGGCCACAAGCCAATGGCGGAACTCTAACTTGACCCCTCACAGTTCGGACCCAGAGCACAGACTCTTCAATGTGGCATTTTTACCACAGCAAGCAATCAATAAACAACTGAGCGATTATGATAAAAAGTATGGTATAAACATGGTAAAATAGCCCAAAGTTAAGTAAATAAGTAGGAAAAAACTCTGTTTAAATTACGACAACCTTACATTCCAAATTATTTGGAAAGAAACGTACTTTTATTACGTACAAGTGCATAGTGACGCTAGGGCTGATTGGTCATCCACAACAAGCAGAGAGCATCCTCTCGGCCCCGATGAGTATTTAAGACTGATTGCAACTCACTGCCCCTCCTCGTACTGAACACGTGATATCCCGAGACTAGTGTGTTCTCTCAAGAAGGACTTACCGTCGCCATGACAATCATACTGATTTTACTCATTTGCTCAAAAGTTCTTACTCTCAACCTAGGTCAAAGTAACTTCAGATTTCTTTGTCCTTTGAAGTCAACCTATCTTAGATATTTAGGGGGTCGTCATGGGTGTTCAACGACATGCGAGTTCTCCTCTGCCTGGCACATGGTGGGATTACGTGCTTTCCTCAGTGAGATGGGAGCATGGGTTTCACTTTGGGCAGGAGAATATAAGGGGCAGAAACATCTGCCATTTCCACACAGAAGCCTTCAGAAGTGACTATGTAATTTACTACTTCCCCTTCCTCAGTGATCCAGGATGGCTGTATCAAGAGGAGGTCTTTGGCGGTTGGGCAGAGCCCCCACACATCTGCAGTGGACACAAAGCCCAGAGAAGAATCTAACCATTGTTGCTTGAACTAGCTCAACCTGGTTCAAATACCAGCCCTCCAAATTTGGGGTGAAAAAGAAGAAAATGAATAAAGGATTTATATAGCCAATTAGAAGGGAAATGAAATCAAATACCGAACATTATTATAGTTCAGATATTTACATGTTACCATGACAATCCTCTTGGCCACGCTGAGAACGAGGCATTGGCTTCATTTTGCAGGCATGGAGATTGAGGGTCAGAGAGGGAAGGGACTTAGCCAAGTTATATGGCTAGAAAGTGACAGAGGTGAGTTTTCAAATTCAGGTCTGTCTGAATGGTGTGATTATGTCACACTGTCTATAAAAAGCATATACAACTATATCATCCTAAGAATGTCTAAAATAAAAAAACACAAGAAATAACAAGTGTTGGTGAGGATGTGGAGAAACAGGAACCCTCGTGCACTGTTGGTGGGAATGCAAGCTGGGACAGCCACTGTACAAAATGGTATGGAGGTTCCTCAAATAATTAAAAATAGAATTACCATATGATACAGTATTTTCACTACTTAGTATTTACCCCAAAAGGCAAAATGCTAATTTATATATATATTTTTAAAGATTTTATGTATTTATTTGACAGAGAGAAATCACAAGTAGACGGAGAGGCAGGCAGAGAGAGAGAGGGAAGCAGGCTCCCCGCTGAGCAGAGAGCCCGATGCGGGACTCGATCCCAGGACCCCGAGATCATGACCCGAGCCGAAGGCAGCGGCTTAACCCACTGAGCCACCCAGGCACCCCGCTAATTTAAAAAGATATATATGCCCCTATCTTTACTGTCGTACTACTTAAAATTAGCCAAGGTTTGGAGGCAGCCCGTGTCCATTCATGATGAGTGTATAAAGAACAGGTGATATACAAAGCACACACACATCACACACTCAACACATACACACAACATACACATACAACACACACACCTTGGAATATTACTCAGCTATAAAAAAGAATGAAATCTTGCTAATTGCAACATGGATGGACCTAGAGAGTATAATGTTAAGTGAAATAAGTCAGTCAGAGAAAGATAAATACCCCATGATTTCACTCAGATGTGGAATTTAAGTAACAAAATAAATGAACAAAGAAAAAAGAGACAAACAAAAATCCCAGACTCTTTAAATATAGAAAACAAACCGGTGGTTGCCAGAGTGGAGATGGGTTGGGGGATGGGTAAAATAGGTAAGAGGGATTAAGAGTATATTTCTCTTTTCTCTTCTTTTTAGAGAGGTGGGGAGGGGCAGAGGGAGAGGGAGAGAGAGCATGTGAAGTAGGCTCCATGCCCAGTGTGGAGTCTAACATGCGTGGGGCTTAATCTCACCACCCAGAGATCCTGACCTGAGCTGAAATCAAGAGTTGGACACTCAGCTGACTGAGCCACCCAGGCACCCCAAGAGTTCATCTTGATGAGCACTGAATAATGTACAGAGTTGCTGAATCATTACATTGCACACCTGAAACTAACAGAACACTGTATGTTAATTACACTTCAATTAAAAAAAAAAAAGCCATGCATTGGAACACTAGGTGGGCAAGGCATTCAATCATTCACCAAACGCGCATAGCATGCGTACCTACTATGTGCCGGGCACTGGAGCAGGAGCCTCGGAATGAGTAAGATCGCTCTGATCTCTGCTCCTGGGGTGCTCACAGTGTAGTGTGGGCTACAGATGGGTCGAGGGGCAGTTTCAATGTGAGTAACAAGAGCCATTTGGCTAGGGTAAAGATGGGTGGGGTCTGTGGGGGGGAACACTTGAAGTCATGGAAGGAAAAATAAATTGGGGGAGGGAAACAGTAGAGAAGGGAAAGCAAACGAGGAATAATGGCCAAATAGAGACGTGTCACTAACGTAATTCTAGTCCTGCCTGCACTGGCGCACACTTGGTAAGAACATGCCATATCCCTTGCACTGGCACACGCAATTATGGCTGGCACTGTCACCAGTTGATGACATCAAAGCATCCCGCTCTGCCTTGCTGGTAGCCACAGCCCCCACCAGCTGGCTCAGAAATTCAAACCCGAACAGGCAACACACATTCCTGGGGGCGGCTGGCAGCCCGGCTCAGGCGGACTGAGGGCAGTTGGCTCCCTCCATAACATGCAGTCATAGTCATCAGACCTGGGACTGTGCCTGGCAGGCAACGGTCTCCCTGCCCCTGTTGATCGGGCACCTGACAGAATGAACAGAAGCCCTGGAGGTGAAAAGGCCTTTAAGGAAACTGAAAGGCCACTGAGCACCAACAGGTCAGAGGCACCTGACAATCAGGAATAGACCTCGGCACGCCTCAGGCTCCTCCTGACCACCCCAGCAACGCAGGTCTGAATTTGGAGCTTCGGAAGGTGTTCTCTCCCTTTTGGAAATGAAGACCTCACGGGCTCTCCTGGGTGGATGTGCGTCAGGGTAGGGACAGCGAGGCCACAGTCCATGCCCATGGGGCCTAGGGAGCGAAGTGAACCCTCCTGTGGAAGTTACCGGAATGGTCCCTGTCTTTGGGCAACTTAGAAATCCAGCTCTAGAAGGGTTCATGCACCGAATAGGAGAGCAAAGAGAACCTGGGGGCTCTTACAACGTGGAGATGGGCTGCCGTTGCCAGGAGGCATGGAGCTGAAAGAAGAGGAAACATGGTGCTCTGCTCACGGGAGTTTACATTTCAGAAGGGCGCCTTAGTGACCCCAAGACTCATGATCTCTGAGGGCTCAGACGGGGTGGGGGGCAGTCTGTCCTGAGGCAACAGGCAAGAGGCTTCTTGTTGTAGGACAGAAGATGAAGGAGAAGAAAACATAAACTTCTAGAAAATTCGGAAGGAAGGGGCATTTTACATGGTAGAAAGAGTACATGGGTAAGGATGGGCACATTCTCGTGGAAATTCAGGCATCCACTAACTCTGTTAGAAATGTCCTTCTGGATCCTTCTCCTGGTTAACTCATCTTTTCTTTGATGTCCTGGCTCAGATGTCACCTTGCCCATGCAATCTCCCTTGATTCCTCCCAGGCTCTGGACTGCTGGGGAATCTATTTTACAGCCTGGGTGCTGAGAACCTCTCTCCAAGCCCAGAAAGGACATTTCTACCTCCTGGCTTTTTTGCCCCTGCAGAAGAGGGAGGTAGCCTCGCACCCCTTCTTGGCACAATTCCAGAGAGCCACTTGCTGCTGACCAAAATTAAATATGTATTTATCAAGTGCGTATTATGTACTGGTATAGTTTCTAGGAGATACATCTATAAGCACGCACTCCTGCTTTGTGGAGGGTTCTTTCATTCTGGTTAAGGAGACAGACAATAAACAAACAGACCCATAACAAATGTTAGAATAGAATACATGCCATGAATGCAACAAAGAAGCACATGGCAGAGCCTCTGTGGGAGAGCATCTGAGCTACTGGGAGCTAAGCTACTAGTTTTCCAGCCTCTACTAGACTGAAAAATCCAGCAAAGGAAGCTGGAAGAAGGGTCTAAAAAACAACCCACCTTATAGCTCCAAGCTCCCAGAACTGCTCTATCAGAATGTTATCCCATTGTGCTGAACCCAACTGCTTCCATCATTGGACGTGGAGCTTCTGGAAGTCAGGCACTCACACTGGTCTATTTATCTGGCACAGAGAAGGCACACACCAAATGCATGTTGAGTAAATGGCTCCATCCGAGACAGCCTCCCTGGCTTAACCTGATGACCTGCCCTAGCAGTGATGAGGGAGATTCAGAAAGTCACATCACGAGAACAAGTCACCCACTGGATGGTGAAGGCTAGGAGGCCATGTTAACACTACAGACTAAAGAGAAACTCCTGCGGGTTCTCTGGGGGCGGGGCAGAGTTTGATGAAAATCGTATATGACAGCAAGTATTTTCTAGTGTGTCTGTGTGGAAGGACTAGACCACACAGGAAGTGGAGGTGAAGGGTTAAAATATTGATTCTAGATGGTAGAAGGTTGGCAGCCAAAGAAAAAGGAAATCGAAGAGAAGATGTTGCAGAAGATTTGCAAGAAGGCTGGCTTCTGAGCTATCTCCCTCTGGGGCGGGGCGGGGGGGGGGGAGGCGGGCCCGAGGAGCCTGATGGAGAGGCTGGCAAGTGTGGGCTAGTTGGAGGAAGGCGGGAGTTCGGATCCCAGTGCTGACCCTGTCTGAGAGTTGCTGGGAGCTGATGTGGAGAGAGAGGGTCCTCTTGGCTTGATTCGCTGAATTAGGAGAGGTGAGAGCATGTGGCCGGTGGGCGCATGCGCTCCAGAGCCAGGAAGCCCGGTGTGATTCCTGGTTCTGCTCAGCACTAGCAGCGTCGGCCTGGACAGGTGACCTAACTTCTCTGGGCTTCATCAATCAAACATGGGCAATCATAGCGCCTCCTGCAGAGGGTTGTGGAGGGGAGTGAATGAGGGAATAGACTGAAGGGAATATATTGAAACAGAGCCTGAAGCCGAAAGGCAGCTGGCTATTGGTAATGTCTTCAGTTGGTCCTCAGTGAGCGATGCCTCAAGGTGAGTGGTAGGGAAGGTGGGGGGTAAGGGACAGGGAGAAAGCACTGCATTCTGATCACTAGAGCTCTACACAAGTGGGCCAGTGCTTTGGCCTTGGAAATACTGTAGCTCTCCTCAGCATTTTGATAGTAGACGACTACACATGGGAAGGAGATGCACCCATATAAGGTAGCTTATGGGTAGCTGAAGATATCGCCTATCTAAATCTACCTTGGGGGGGGGAGCCAAAAAAGAAAAGCATGAAACAGAGGGGAATTTGGCATTATTCAAATTTGAGAGTAGCTTGCTGCTACTAAAGAAAATCTTCAAAAAGAATAAAAATAATTAAAACAAAACAAAGGGGTGGGAGTAGATCCATGATTTAAGATGGCGCGCCTGACGTGAGAAGGCAAGGGGCCACCCCAGCTTTTCTGGCAGTGACCTCGCGCGTGCCAGATGGAATGTGCTGAATTCTAAACATCTGACACTAAAGAAACCAGGCTAGTCACTTGCAGTTTTCTTTTTTTAAAAAATCCCCGTGGAAGATAGGCTTTGGGTTTATCCACTGGCCCAAAGCTAGGGTAATAGGGGGAGAAGAGGGACCTAGGCTCACAACACAATGGCTCTGTCTGACCCACCTCAGCTTCCTTGATCTTGCCAACCCTTTCTTGTGCCTAAAATAGAACCCAAGGGAGGGGTGACTTCATAAACATGGTACACCTTTATTTTTAGCCAACCGAGGACATTTTATTTACTAAACAATATAATGAAACGAGAGTTTAAACATAAAAGCTCCAGGATGTTAAGAGGTCATGATGCAGAGAGTTTTTCAGCAGATAAACCCTAGAAACTGACAAAGATACTGCACACTAAAAATATTCCAAGAGGACATTATTGAGGGACAGATAACACTTGCCATTTTAAACACGCCTTTCAGTTGGCATCTGGATTAATATAATTCAGCATAAGACTGCTCAATACTTATTTTATGTCAATGGAGACCCAGACTGAGAACTCTTTTTTTTTTCTTTAGTCATATAAATGATCTATTACTATTTATCTTGTTTTAAAAAGATTTCTATGCAGCAACAGTATTACAGAACACAACACCCAGAAGGCCAGTGGGGGAGGGCAATTGAAGACAATCCTGCTTTATAAAAACCATGTCTTAAAAATGCTAAGCACCCTCTCATGCCACAAAGATCTGGAATTTAAGAGGAGAACCTTGACCGACCAATCGGGTTCAACTCTGCAGGAAGAGACCATAAAGCAAAAAGAATAACAAAAACCTGCATTCTTCCTGGCTTCCAGAGTCCACACCAGAGAACCCTGCCGCCCTGGAAAGAAACAGATGCTATGACTCTTCGGTAAAAGAAAGTCCAATTCCCTAGATCTGTTGTTCTAATGACACATTTCTCAACTAAATTTTGCTCTCCGTGACATAATTTTCTGGCCTCACTTCTCACGCGTTGTAACTGACACCAGGAAGACCTATTTTAGCTCCCTCAAGATACAGTCTAGTTGATGCACTGCGTGTTGTCACCTAGTGCTGGGTCACATGCACCCCTCTGAGCAGAGCTATAGGAAGGGAGGGAAGCTCCTGGTCCAACAGTGGACAGGGGAAGATGTTCTCCTGCTGATGTCCCTCCCTGCAGTTAGTCTGTGTCTTCAAGCGACCCAAAGGTCATCAAACTTTGCATCTGCCCGAGCTGTAGACATTGTCGACGGCCTCCTCCCTCCTGAATCCCATTCCCTCAAGGCTCTGCTTATCCCCAGCAGCTGGCCAGTCTCAGAGAAGAGTCACAGAGCTTCAGAGCTGAAAGGGACCATGGCCACCACCCAGTTCTCTCATAATACAAACGAACTCCTTTCTATTTTCCAAAGGGTCAGTGCTAAAGGGACCTGTTTTCCTAAAGAAATTTCCAGGCATCAATTTACATCAGCAGGAGGATTTTTTTCCTGGAGGCCACTGTTTTCTCCCCTCTCATCACAGAATGGTCACCCCTTATTCCAAGCATCTAACGTGAAGCTGGTTTCCATAGCAGGTACTTATTCTGTCTTCAAAGTGGGCTCTGCAGTGAGTACTAACTTCAGACTCTACCCAGACATAGTCACAGTGAAGCTAAATGCAAGCATATGGGCAAAGAGTTCCTCTGGGTGTGTATGTAAATTTATTAATGTGACAATACTTACAAAGCATTAAATACTAAATCTCATTAAGTCAAAATACAATATAATTTTTTTTCCTTCACCATGAATCCCAAACATTTTAAAGCTTGATAAAATCAAGCATTGATGGTAATGGGCAGGGTTGGTGGAAATGAAGATTAGTAAAGTCATTTTGGAGGACAATATAGGGACACCTACGAAAATTACAAATATGCAGGCCTTTTGGCCCACTGACTACTTTTAGGAAGCTACTCTAGAGATAATCTTATTTGGGTACAAAGGAGCAGGTAGAAACGTGGTCATTATGCTTGAGACTATAATTGACAATAATTAGAAACAATTATTGAATACACACATCTGTGGATTGTGAGTAAATTAATAACATAGGATATTGTACAGCCATTAAAAAATGAATGAGGAAGATGTATATGTGGTGACCCAGAAAGAACTCTAAGACATATTAGGTGGAAAGAGAAAGTCGTAGAACAGTATGTACGCTATACTAGTGTATGTACTCTAAAGGCCTATACACTGTGCATATACTTGTATGTGAATTCTTAGGAAAAAGGGTGTAGAAGATTGTATCCAAGCTGATGTCAAGGGCTACTGGTGGCAAGATGAGTGGAATTAGGAAAAAGGGTCATCAAGAAGAACTTGTACTTTTATCTCTATTGTTCAGTGAGACTGATTCATAGATTATGCTCTGTGCTATGAATGTTATTTGGTTACATTTAGCTTATTTTTCCTTAGAGAACTAAAGGCTTAGCCCAGAAAAATCTGGTTGCCTCCTTATTTCTATAGCCTGAGACCCCACTTGAGATTTTCTTACTTAAGTCCTCTTCCCACTCCACCCTCGGCAACACATATATTTGAAACTTAGCAAAATCATCCTGGATCCTCATCATGGAGATAAATACAGGATGTAACGCTGAGCTTTTCACAAATGTTTCTTTTTCCCTCAGTTCTTAGTGTTAATCCGTGAGAAAATGAGCTGTGTTTCTGCTAAAGTCAAGGGCAAAAATCTCAAATCCAAATACACCATCACCAATAAACAAAACCAAGTGGACAGAATTCTTTCTCAACAGAAAACCACAGCTCCCACCAGAACATGGCCTTCCAGGCCTTGGTAATCACATATTCCTAGGTAGACATTCCAAGAAACCTATGACTATATGGGTTTCAAATGGAGTGATTCCTTTACTGACTTTAAATTTAACTCTCTCTCTCTCTCTTTTTTTTTCTCCAAACCTCCACTTATAGAAAGACTCGTGAGAATTGTAATATTCTTCTCAAGAAAGAAGAATGACTTTGGGATTTATGCATCAAACATATTTTGTCTTATTCTTCTCATACGGTTGAATTAAATGGATTTTAAAAGCAAATAAAAGCCTGTGATTTGTAATGATTAATTATAGTGGAAAAATGGAATATGTTACTCGTAAGGAGTTGGGAGAATAAGAGGCTTGCTTCAAAAGCACAGAAAATTGTCACCAATGCCTGCAGAATGTCCTGGAGGGGGACCTGGGGAGCTTCACTTTAAGAGTCGTAGTGGGTTCTGATGGTCAGCTGGGTATGTTTTCCTTCTTGGTATAAAACACAATTTGCAAAGCAGTTATGATCACCCATGGATACCAGAGGTTATCTCAGAAGGATTCCAAAAAATACCCTCACAATCTCATAGCAAATTATTTAAAAATTTTACATTTTAAAAATAAATACATTCTGGGG
The DNA here is from genome assembly GCF_020171115.1 of Neogale vison. Lineage (NCBI taxonomy): Eukaryota > Metazoa > Chordata > Mammalia > Carnivora > Mustelidae > Neogale > Neogale vison. Next base: position 26,370,452 of record NC_058101.1, on the reverse strand, counting down.
TGCCTGGGTGGCTCAGTCGGTTCGGCAGCCGACTCTTGATTTCGGCTCAGGTCATGATCTCAGGGTCCTGGGATCGAGCCCCACTTTGGGCTCTGTGCTCAGTGGGGAGTCTGTCTGAGATTCCTTCTCTCTCTCTTTAAAATAAATAAATAAAATCTTTGAAAAATAAATATATTCTATTGAGTACTTTCAGAAGGATAGAGAATGCCAGGTTTCAAATTAGCAAAGACTGCAGTATCCCAACTCAAAAATGGTTGGGAATATCTGCCTCCCCCTTGCTTCTCCTAAAAAACGTTTGATGTCCAATCCTCAAATTTGTTATTCCTTCTTGAACAAAGAGAAGGCAGTATTACAGTTCTCATGGTATTTGGAACTACAAATGATTTACTGTGACAGGGACTAGGATGAAAATCATGAGCTATCAGGTTTTATCCCCCCATTAGAAATAGTACATGCATTTCCGTAGTTTCACATAATACAGCTACTTATTTGATTTTTGTGAACATCTTAAGATAAAAAGAAATGGGCTCTCATCCTTTAAAAAATCTCCATGCAACAGTATGAGAGCTTTCCAGAATAGAGGCTTGGCATTTCTCCTTTCCAGAATTCAGACTGTTTTTCTTTGTGTCTTAGGTATTTATGGCAGGAAGGCTGGGAGGAACAGGACAGTACTCATCAGAGGAAAAAGGGTAATCATCTTTGGAAAGAAATTGGCTGGGACATGTGAAACTCAGCAGGCTTGAAGACGCTCTTCTTGTTTCCCAGCGTTCTGTTCTGAATCTCTGTCTCCTGGGCAGAGTTTGCAGCCTGTGAGGCCTGTTCACTGTGATCTGGTGTATGTGAGAGCTTTCCTGTGAACCACCACAGGGATCCAGGGATCACACAGCCCCCTGCACTGCTCCTCTGTGCTCTCTTCCCCTAATTACATAAACTTGATCACTTGGCTAGAAAAAAGTCTTGGCAGGGGCTCCTGGGTGGCTCAGTGGGTTAAAGCCTCTGCCTTTGGCTCAAGTCATGATCTCAGGGTCCTGGGATCGAGCCCCACATCAGGCTCTCTGCTCGGCGGGGAGCCTGCTTCCCCCTCTCTCTCTGCCTGCCTCTCTGCCTATTTGTGATCTCTCTTTCTGTCAAATAAATAAATAAAATCTTTAAAAAAAAATCTTGGCAAATTGCACTAGGTTAAGCATTTCCTACTTTTGCTCACCATGGAGAAAAATATCTGTTGTAATGCACCAAAAGTGTGGGCAAGGATGGCCATTTGGCAGGGTCTCTCCATTTACAGGGCAACTGCCGGACAGAAACCAGGCGTCGTTTCATTATTCAGAAAGCGCTCTGGCCTTCGTGGACTTGTGGCAGGTCAAATTCAAGTTCGGGAAGGATTAGGACTGTAAAAAGATCACTTCTCTCCAAATTAATCTATGAATTCAGTATACGTTCAATGAAAATCGTGTGTGTATGTGTGTGTATATGTGTGTGTGTATGTGTGTGTGAAATTTAATAATTTGATTCTAAAACTACTATGGGAGAGCAAAGTGTTGAGAGAACCAAGACAAACTTGAAGACTAACAAGGTTCATTATGCACAAACAGTGATTTAGACAGTGTGAAACCCACATAGGGAGAGACAGAGAAATGAAACAGAAAAGAGCCATTAATAATCCCACACAGGTACGGATGCTTGGTACCTGGCACACGTGATGCTGAAATCTAGTGGGGAGGAAATGAACTACTCAAAGTGGTGTTTGGATGTAATCAATATAAAATTTGATCCTTAGTGTAAATTGTATGGGAAAAAAAATCCCAAGGTCTTAAAGACCTAAATGTGAAAAAAAATTTTTTTTTAATTTTTAGAAAAATTGAAAGATACTAAAAAAACAAGGTGAAAAGACAAGCCTAAAGCTAGTATATGATATTTGTAACATAGAAAACCAACAAAGGATTACAGAGACAAATGAAGAAATCAGTAAGAAAATCAAGAGGAAAAAGGCAAACAACCACGTAGGAACATAGGCAAAGGATCCAGACAGGCACATCATGGAAGGAACTCGTGTGAACCGTGAACAACTTGCCCGCATATGCAACCTTCTGCAGAATCAGTGCACGGAGACCGAGAGACTGAGAAGCCTGGTGCGGGCCATTCCCTCCGGGAAGCCACTGTGCCGTGCTGTACGCACGACGGAGAGATCAGAGGGTATCAACCTGAACGCAGCAGGTGCTCTCTCCCCGCTCTCGGCTCCAGCCTCCCTGGCATCCTCATGTGGCATGATCATCCCTAAAAGACCGAAGCTATGACAGAGACAGCTGCAGTGCCACCGAGGAAACGGAGGCCTTTTGGAGTCAGAGGACCTGGCCTCACTGTGGAACTTTGCACAGCTTCTTTAACTCTCCATCTGTTTCCTCTCTGACAGAGAGCTTTAACTAGAGTGACCTTGATGTGACCTTGACGATGCCAATGAGCTAGTGTCTTCCACTAGCTTCCAGCTTACCCTAGACCGATGCACGCACAGGTAAGTCAGCATGAGTGCCTCACAACTGGAGGGCACGTGCCAGGTCTCCTCATTGTAACCAATGGCTCCCGCACAGAAATAGCATCAGCCTTTCCAACTTCTGCTTACATGGAGGAAATTAGGACCCCAGAGGGAAGTCAGGACCCCACCAGCCCAAGCACCCAATAAGAGACAATGGGAGCTCCATTCTTTATCCTGCCAGTGTGTTTAAGCTTCCTGGGGGTGGACAGGCTGGATTCAAACAATGGGCGGGTTGATTCCTTCTGCGTGCCTATTTCCAGAGTTGTAATGTATATTCTTTTTCTCCCACTTCCTGTCTTCTATTTTCTTCTTGCTACAAGGCATTTTTAATACCAATTTATTAAAAACAGGTATTTTAAGATTCGGCTTAAAAAGATTCTTTTGCATCATCAGGCTTAGTTAAAAATCTGAGCATAAAGGCTTCTGGAGGAGAAATTTAGGACAAGCAGCCAAAAAAGACTGGACTTTGCTCGATGTTGCTGAGCCAACAACTCCCCATGGGACCTGAGGCAAAGGCACATGACCTTGGGGCTCCACATTCTCATGAAGAGTTCTTACAGGCCACTGAAATACGCTCGGAACACTAGTTCACTATACACACACACATGTTTATATTTAACACTTGCAGTTATATGTTGGTATTTTCACAGTGGGATCTTTTCCCAATATGTGCATTATGAAACTCTGGGCTCAAGAGCCCGGGAACCCGGAAGTGCACACGGCTGCTCCTTACGGAACACTGTCTCCATCTCTAACCACCACCTGCATTGTCAGCTGCTTCCCAAATCAGCCACTTTCCCTTTTGATGTCTGAGGCCTATGACTTTTCTCTTTGACTTAACCAACAGGTGTTCTCAGACTCTTTTCATAATGGGCAGCCTTCCCTCGGGGTTCCAGGCAGATGGAGTTTCTCCTAAAAGATGGCGGAGAAACACAGAGAAATATTTCTCCCCTGATCCGCCGTTGGAAGGGCAGTCTGTTGGGACCCTCTCTGACATCCTCACATTTCCTACTTCTTAGAAGATGCAGGGATACATGGGCAAACCATAAGGACCTGACCTCCGTATCCCATGAAAACATTGCAAGTAAAATCTTTTGTCCTTTGATTTAGGGCCTCAGTATGCCAGATCTGTGCCAAAATGTAAGAATGGGCAGAGATGTCTTCGAACCATGGTGCTGGGTCTGGGAGAGCAGAGGGAAGTCTAGCTTGTGTGGCAGGGGAGAGTCTCCCACTAGGCAGGTGAAGCCTAGCATTGCAGGGTGAATCTCAAATGCACTATGTGAAGTTGACCATGAGTCTTCTCTGGCACAGGTGGTGGACTGAGGGCCTCAACAGACACATGTGTATACCCAAGATGCTAGCAGTCACCAGTGGACAGGGTATGGGGACAAGCTTGAAGACACCCCTGGATTACATATGGGGATATAAGAAGTGCATTCCCCAGGAGTGACATTAGCGTGGCAAGATAATATTTTAAAATATCAATGGATTTCATATCCTTGCATGAAATCACAGTTCTTTTGACCCTACAACCCACCTCCTGTCAATCAGCTAGGTGTTCAGTTTTCAAAGGCCAGAGGATGCTCAGGAATTGAAAGAGGCAGAGGTAGGCTTCTAGCTCCCAAGACCAGAGAGAGGTCCCTAGGTCAGGGATATCCTGGGAAAGAGTGGGAGAACCCATGGATGCATTTGTAGGTTTAGAGAACAAAGGGCATGTGTGTTTCATCCCTTGAATGCAGCCCAAGAAAGCAGAAGATCCAGAACAAAGATGGCCGAGTCATGTGTCACATGAGGTCACAGAGTGCTCTGTGGCCCAGCCTCTATGTGGTCCAGAGGTGCAGAGCTACAGAAGAAGCCACCAACAGCCTCTCAGAGTCCCTCGGGCCCTCGCGCAAGGACAGCAGAAAGCTCCTGAACAGCACCTGCCAGGGTCTTGTGGACTGACTGTGGAGATGCACAGGGGTGAAGGATGTTGCTGGGATGCCTTCAGGGACAGATGGTACCTGTCCAACAGGCACCAGCTCCTCATCGCCTTGGTCCCCAGGACTTAGACATGGCCGTGGGGAAGACTGGCTGGAATTGCCAGACAGTAAGTTTCCACCACCAGGGGCATGGGAGCACAGTGTACAAATTAAAAGTTGGAGGAAAAATTTTGAAGTTGCATGTATTATATAACTAAACATTTATCCCAAGATTGGTGCCCACTACCTTGGTAAAAATCAGCCCAGAAGAGATGAGTCTAGTTTATGACTAACCCATTCTAGGAGCTGACTTTACTTCCTTCCTTCCTTCCCTTCCTCCTTCTCTCCCTGACCCACCATATAACCAGGTACTTGGCTCAATACCAGCAATGCTTTTTCTTTCTTCCTTTAAACCCCAAACACCTGTTTTCTGCTGTCAAGATTTGGCAGTTTAGCTAGGAGTGGGTGGGGAGGGGAGGGGCAGAGATGGAGACACAGGCATGTGCTGAGGGCTGCAATGGAACCACATACTAAGTGGTTTAGGAGCACTGAGGAGAGCTTGCTAATCTGAGACGGGGACATCTTTGCAACCTGACAGTGCCTCTCTCTCCAACCAGTACCGGTAGGAAAACTAAACTGTGATCAGAAAGCTCTAATCGATTCAGTAGTCTGGAAAATTGGGGGGATGGACTGTGGCAGAGCCATTGTCTGCATACGGATATCCTCCTCACTTTCCAGCCCCTTCGCAACTAGGAGGGGCCCCATGGCTGGTTTTTGACAATACGCCTAACAAGGGACACTCCAAGAGCTTATGTGCCTCTGTAGCTCAGACGTTCTCTCTCCTCGCCATCATGTCCACCAGGCCTCTTCCTCCTGGTGGAGAAGCTTCAAGATCTCTGAGCCTTTGTCAGTCCCAGTCTTTGAGAAGATGCGCGGGACAGCGACCCCCCCAAGCCATGGTGAGCTTGCGACATGAGCAAGAGGTTCCCAACTGAACTCCCTCTCTGAACTTTGGGGCTGTTTTGTTCCTACAGCAAAGCAGACTGTCCTGACTTGGTGCTCAGGATGACGATGAGAGGGGGGAGCTGGGTTATGAAAACATTCTGCTGCTGTTCGGAAAACAAGGTGCTCTGCTCTCAGGGGGACCGGGATTTTAAGAACAACATCCTGAAACAGATGGTGGAGTGACAGGCAGCCGTGTGACATTTGTACATAGGGAGAGGACGTGGACTGGGCTTCAGGGGCCATGTTGGTAGAAAAAAGCCTGAGCCAGGGGCAGAAAACCAAGGAAGGTAGGGAAGCCACATCTCCACCTTCTTTGTCTCCCTGTCCGGGCAAAGGCCAGGAGCTGCTCCCTCCCCTCCCCCCTCCCACCCCCTAATCCTAGCTAGGCAGTCCCTTGTGGGGCCCATCGGGGTAACAGCACAGTCAGGGGTCTTGGGGGGGGCAAACTAAAGGTAGCTGCTCTCCTGCTACAGCCCCCTGGAGGCCACTAGCTTCAGGAATGGCACCTTTGAAGGGGAACAACCCAGGGAGAGACACAGAGAAAATCAGCAAAAAAGGCCACTTTAATTTTACTCTGGAATGAAGTTTATCTTCTCCTCCCCCTCCCCGAAAAGACTCGTAGACTTGAAAATATTTCCATCCTTACTGCACCTGTTCATCTGAAACCAGTGTTTGAAGTGAGTCGTCGGCACATCTGGGCACCATCTAAGTGACTGAGCATGAGGGAGCTGCCAGGCAGACGGCTCACAGAAGCTTCTTTTCCTGCTGTGTAACCCATGATGCAGTGCGGTGCAGAAGGGTTGTGGCTCTACAATCTGTCAGTGACAAGGGGACGCATGTTGGAAACAGGTCCATTCGAGAAAATTATAATCCTTTCATTCCCTAGAATGCTACTTATGTTCTCCCCCACTTTTTCCCAGATAAGAACAGAAATCTTCATGGGACCTAACTATTCCCTGGGAAAATCATCGGATGGCAGGGAACCCATGAAACAATGACAACTGGAATACTGACATCTAGTAGAAGTCTCTGGTGTGGGAGCCACAGAATAGCAGAAGAGTGTCGACAACTTTATAGGGTCCCCCAGCACTGGCATCGTACCCCGCTGATTAGGCTGACTCTACAGGCCTGTTGGAAAAAGTGCACCACGACAAATCACAGCGACAATGACAACAGCTGCGTCAGCTGAGTGCTCCGAAAGTGCCAGACCCTGAGCTCCACCCACCCTCTCCTTCAACCCTTAAAAGCATCCCCGAGGGAGTTATTATTACACTCGTCCCCTCTGGCAAATGAAAAGTTCTAAGAACAGTCATTTCGTAATAATAGTTTACAACACCAGAGTAGGAGACAGTGTGCATCTAAGTTGGTTTGTTTTATACAGTATAGATCTGGTGTCGGTTTACAGACTGTGTCTTCAGTATCAGGATGGCCAGACTAGAGCACAAAGGAAGAAGGGAACATTCTAGAATGTCTACTACATAGAGAAGTTCCTGACAGTGTTGGCTGCCAATCCTGCCAGGTATAAATACCTCTGATCTTTCTAAAAATAAACAAATAGAAGCTCAGGGAGGGCTGATTGTCTCATCAAACTCACGCAGTCCTAAGCAGTGAATGGGGTGGGGGGCGCGTTTCTCACATGTCCTCAACAATACCAAGGGAGTTCTGGGGACAGCCTCAGCGGGAATCACGGACAATGCCCATCTGCAGAGGTGAGTCACGCGTGTGACCTGGGGAGGTCCTCTCCACTGTCAGGGTATCAGTTTCCTCCTCTGGGAGACAGGGACATGAGGGGGTGAATGAGAGGCCAAATACGGAAAGGCTCTCTGAAGTCTCAGGGGCTGTGTAGGTGAAGATATGAAATAGGATGTGGGAGGTGGTGGTAAAATACCAGATAAAAACAAAATCTGCATCTAATGGATTACTAATGGACTTATATTAGCTTTAATGCAGAAAAAGGACTTTAAGCCATCAGCATTACCAGGAAATTCTGCAAACTGAAAAGGCTGGGCAGAAAAATTTGATGCATCATAACAATAGCATTTTTCAGCAATGGCCAGACGAGCATGGCTGCCTACTGACTGGTCAAAAGTTCCTTAGTGTGGTGGTTAAGATCAGTGACTCCCAGCCAGGAAGTCTAGGTTCGAATCCCCGTTCTGCCACCTACTGTCTGTGTCACTGTGGGCAAGTCCCCTTACTTCTCTTTGCCTCTGCCTCCCAGATGTAGAGGGGGATGTTTCAGGTTCCCATGTCTTGGGGTTGATAGGAGGATTTTGAGCACGAACACACGAATGTCACTGTCCGTTGGGAGCTGGTCTCATGCCCAGTCTTTGACAGTGAGCCAGCTTTCTGTCACATCAGGCTATGTACTTCAATGAGGGTACCCAGTGCTGGGGACTCTGGTCCTGCTCCTCGGGAAACTTACTTAGAACCTAAACTTCAAAGAATTCAGTTGAACCATATGAAACTGCTGTTCTGTAGGCCAAATATGGGAGGGAAATCAGCATCTCATCCATTTCAACCTGATACATATGGGCAAACAAATCCAAAGCTCAGAAAAGCAGCAAAAAAGAAAGAAGAAAGAGAAAAAAGAAGAAAGGAACAAGCAGTCCAGCAAAAATCATAAAAGGAGAGTCTGAAGAAATGTAAATAAAATAACCGCGGCTTACACAGCTGCATCAAAGAAACGCATAAATTAAGTCCAGGACCTAATCATGTCCTTTAAGCACAAACATTAACTCAAGAGGCGGGTGGCTTTGCAGATGCACGTATCTGACTAAGAAGTGGGAAGAGGAGGGATTTTTTTTTTTTTTTTTTTTTTTTTTTTAGGGCCATAAAAGAGACATGGAGGGACTCTCTCCTCCCCTGAGGGGCCAGCTCCTCTCTGCTGGGTCACACACTCCTTTCTCATCTGCTGCTTTTCTCCCCAGCTCCTTTTGATCCACAAAAGAGAATCTCAGCCCACCCTCTTCGCCCACCCCTCCTGCTCCTGACGTCAAGCCCTCTCCCACGCTGTACCCTCTTCTGGAGCCTTCCTCCTCCATCTGCCGGCTACTTTCCTCCCACCCTCGAGGTTCACCTTCCATCCTCTCTCCCACAGAGGCAGCCCTGTTGAGGAGGAAGCAGGGAGCAGATACCCGGCCAGGCTTTCCACAGTTGGCAGCTGGCGTTCCGGGATTTTCCCCCTTGTACTCGAACTGGACAGGAGGGCTTAGGGTGGTGGGTTTCAACACTAGCAAGAGATCATGACAGCATCTTTCTCTTCCTACATCCCACTGGTCTGCTTTCTGCCAGTTTTGCCAAGTCCATTCCCAGAAACAGAATATAGGGTCATCATATAAGAAAGCAGTCCCACGGGCTCCGTGTGAAAAAAAAAGTATTACTATTACTGCTACTATTTTTGGGTGATTACTGTGGGGTATAACTTATGCTAAGCCCTTTGACATTAGAACATTTACTCTTCACCACGGTTCCATAAAACAGATGCTATTATTATCCCCATTTTTTATATGTGGGAACTGAGCCACAGAAGGGTGAAGTGATTTGCTGCAGGGGTCACTGGTAGGTGACAGAGCTGGGGGCCCACCAAGGCAGTTGGACTCCAGAGCCCCTGCTCTTAGTCTTCCTCTAAATGCCATTTGAGAATCAGTCTTGGCTTGCCATAACCTTGTAGGGTACTTCCGAGAAGACTGGCAATAGCATCTACCTCAAGCTTTGGAACAGGAAACGTAATACACTTACATACACAGAAGTAGAAAACCATATGCTTTTTCCATGACAGTACTTTGGGACAAAGGCAGTCCACTATAAGGATTTGGGGCTGAGAAAAATATTCTTTATATTGCCTGAAACAGGATGCTGTATTCAAGGAAAGGCAGCTGTGTGGCTGTGGGAACACTTTCCAAGGATGGAAGATAAATGAGTAGATCAGTCTGGTGTCCCACAATAGCTTGGCACTTGCTGCTATGGTCAGCCATGCTACGGGGACTGTAGATTTGTTGGTAAGGTGATGGTTGTAGGGGGTCCCGATCTCCTTCCTGGCCTTGGGGTCTCTAAGACATCATGTGAGGGGTCTCGAAATACGCTTCTCCACAGCCAGAGCTCTAAGTGTAAAAGAAGCCCAGGATTACCTTTAGAAGCTCAAAGAACTATCATCTCTGGAAACAGTGGCTGTCTCTCCAAGAGCAGGTCAGAATCATCTGCCGTGTCTAGAAGGAAAAGCTCCTTCCCTTGGAGATTAAGAAGGGGCAATGCTGCTGAGGAGCCAGAGGAGGTTGGAGTGATGTTATAACAGAGACCAAGGGGCCAAGAGTAATTAGAACTCTTGGTCGCAAGTGACAGAAATCCAACATAGCTCTATCATGGCCAAGAGGGGAATGTATTGGCTCAGGGAACCAAGCCAAAGGAAGGAAGGTGGCCAGCTGGGTCCTGGGACAGCGAAACCAGGACCTGGAGCCCCCATGCCCTTTCTGCCCCCTGTCTTTTCTCTCTGATGGTCAGCTGCTTCCCCCTGCACACTGGCATCCTCTATGAAACACGACAACGTGGCCGCCAGCAGCTGTCACAAGCACATCCTCTCAGCTTCACGGCTAAGAAGGTGAGCTCATCCTCTCATTTCAGTGACTGAACTAGACAAGCTATCCAGCGGGCTTGCTTCCATGGCCAGCGGGGTAAAGTGGTGTGACAGACTGCCCCCCACCCCCCCAAGCAACAGCAGGAGAGGAAGAGCAGTTCTTCAGGCAGGGTTCCCAGGAGCACTGGAGGGGAGCAGTCACCCATGTCCATCCAGGGATCTGGCAGCCCTGGGCCCTCAGGTCTCTGCAGTCCTGTGGGGAGCTGCCCCGGGGCGCTCAGCTAGAGCAGCGGCCAAGGGGGAGGCTGCAGAGGGGAAGCAGTTGCAGAAATCCTAGCAAAACTGGCTTGGAGAAGGGGCGCCTGGCTAGCTGAGTCAGTAGAGCATACAGTTCTCGATCTCAGGGTCATGAGTTTGAGCCTGCATGGTGGGTAGGATTTACTTAAAAGCAAAAAAGGGGCGAGGGGATGCCTGGGTGGCTCAGTGGGTTAAGCAGCTGCCTGCAGCTCAGGTCATGAGCCTAGGATCCTGGGATCGAATCCTGAATCAGGCCTCTTGCTCAGCAGAGAGCCTGTGTCTCCTTCTGCCTCCTACCCCCGTCCCCCATCTGCTTGTGCTCACTCTTTCTCTCTCTGACATATAAATAAATATTTAAAAAATAAATAAAAGTAAAAAAATTGGCTAGGAGGTCAGAATGAAACACTTCTTCATAATTCAGACCTTCCCTGTTCTGGGGAACTCACACGGCCTGGGAGACTAAAGTCAGATACGCGGGGGGAGAAGGGCATGAGGGCCAGAAATACCCCCCAATTTCAGAAACCATTCGGGGACTCAAGGGCAAATGTCACCCTTCGCAAGGAGCGGGATGCAGGCATCATAGGGCAGGAGGGTGGGAAAATGTGAGGGACCCCGTCCAGGCTCAGCACCACCACCCCCAAACCCTGCGAGTGCAGAGCCCACCCAACAACGATCTCTAGCCCGGGAAAGTGGGCCACCTGGGTCCATGCACTCAGGCTACACTATTCCAGCGACAGAAATAACACGGGCGCGCCGTACAAACATCAGATGAACATGACCGCTGCAACATCTGGAGAACTGTCACCATCTGCCACTCCGAGACCAGCACGGAAAGGATCAGCAGGAGAGCTGCAATCTGGGGCCTGGGTTTAAAAAAACCCAGTGTGGGCCGCTGCTGCCGGCTCTCAGCTGCTGAGCACAGCAGCGGGTCTTCCTGACGGGGCAGTTTATAGGTTTTCACAAATCCCTGCTGGCCCATTGCAAAGGCCGGGGGGGCCCCGTATCGAGTGGCTCCAATGGCCCCTGCTGCCCCAGCACGCTGGCGAGGCTTTGCCGCATCCCTCCCGCAGCCTCACGATGCAGGCAGAGCAAAAGGGAGAAGGCCATGGGTGGAGAGAGCAGCCAAGGCATCCTTCTCGAGAGGACATCCTTGACCCAGTCCTCGTTTGATTGTGTCCCCAGAGAGGAGACTTCCAGGCGCAGTCCCAGGAGGAGATGGACACGCAGGCCGTAAGAGGTACGGGCTTGCATCAGATCAGGCTTAGACTGGCGTGCTCACTTGTGTATATCGATCGAAGGTAGCCAGCCCAAGCGGGACTCAGCGTGGGCCGCTTTTTATGAACGGGCTGGTCGTTGCTGGTTTTAAGAGAGCCCCATGAAACCTGACAGATGGCCTCCTTGTGCGGCCGAACAGTAAACGTCATTGTTAGGATTCCAGTCACCATGTCCAGGCACTCCCTGAAACACAGGTTCTTTGTACATGTGAAATAAAGTCAGACACAAAGGGGAAAAAAAGGCCCATTTTCTCCTAGTGCATCCAAATTGACCCTTTAGACTAAAAAGGGCTATTTTTGCTCCCCAAGGTGGGGACGCAAAGCAATGACACCCTGAGAGCAATTAGAAAATACACCCATGCGCGGACACCTCACCCTGGTCTTTATTACAAGGTCATGAACTTGGGCTTACATATTAAACCGTGGCGGGGCTGTGAGGCCCTTTTGTTAGGATTGTAAGGCAGGTACGACATATTTGTTTCTTTCTGGGCAGGAAGGGAATTAACTGGGCTCTTATCCCAGCTGTGTCTCGAACCAGGCCCTTTTCCCACTTACTAATCGAGGAGGGAAGGGGGCTGGGCGAGATGCTTGCAGAGGTCCCTCTCAGGACTAACATTCTATAACGCAGTGGCTTTTTTTATGTGCTTCAGAAGTTCTCTTTCCTGACCTTTCTTTCACTGGTGTTTCACCCTCATCTCAGCAACTGACTTCCGTCCGCTCCCCACCTGATCCAAAATCTCTGTATCTAAGATGGACCCCCTTCCTCAACAGCCGCCCCAGGACAAAGGAAAAGCTCACAGGCAGGCGGCCTTAACTTGGAGACAGTTGAGTCCTCTGTCAGTCACCCAGGGTCAGAACTGCGGGACTACCGGGGGCCAGAGCTGAGAAGTGACTGTGTGGCTCTGGAGATCCTTTCTTGTTCCCCAGGGACTCCTTGGCAGTCCATCCTAAAGGGCCCTTGCGGCTTTTGGCAAGCTCGACTGCTAAACGCAGTTGAAGCAGGGAAATCATGTACCATAAATAATAACAAGCTGATCGTCATAATTAAGCATTAACCTGAACTTATGATTGATTAGGTGTTGCACCAACTTACCTGTATTAGCATGTGTGATCCTCCCAGTAACCCTTGGAAATAGACACTCCCCCTCCTCCTGCTTTCCCGAGTAAGGAACTGAGAGGGACGGGGACAAGACTGTAAGGTGTGTGACAGCCAGCAGGTCACTTCACAACTACTGGCTGAAGTCTATTCATGCCTAAAAGCAGGAGTTCAGCCTGGGTCAGTATTTCCCAAAGTGTGGTATATGGTCCATTCTGGGCGATCACCTGGCGGACCTGCTCAAATGCAGACCCATGGTTCCATCCCAGATCTACAAAATCAGAATTCCTGGGGGTAAGGCCCTGACATGTATCTATTGAACAAGAACCCCAGGTGATTCTGAAGCATGCGAAAGCCTGAGAACCCTGGGTATAGGATTCCAAAGTCCCCACCAGCTCTATTACAATGGCCCATCCTTTCCCTTTGTTAGAGACTCTTCAAGACCCAAAGTTAACCCCCAAATATCCTGAACATCTTCTTTAGATCAGCTTTACCCAACACAAGATCTTGTTTCATATATGACACGGACAAATTTTCCATTCTCTGAAATGTTTAAACCATACCAAACAAATTCCTCCCATTTAGAAGGAATGCAAGAACAAGATGACATGACCTTAGTTAATTAAGTTATTTTACAAATAGAAGTCATTAAACATATGGAACTAGTTACTGAGGATAGGGTCACTGGACCAGAGAACACTGACAGTAAATGAGAGGGGAGGAAGAGAGACGGAGACAGAGACAGACTTGGCTAAATCAAAACACAGACACACTCAGATCATGCACACAGAAGAAAACAGGTAAAATTGGGCTGTAAGCAAAGAGTGTAAGAACAAATAGGCCTTATTTTCACTGAGAACAAGGAGGTCTTGTCACCTTTGGCCACGGTCTTGACTTTTCCTCCTAACTTATATCCTTGTTTCCCTTAAAAATGCCTCTCTTACCCCTTTGTCCTCATTCTTTCCCCCGATTTGCCTTTTGGTCTATTTATTTTTGTCCTTCGCTGCTGGAAGTGAGGTCAGAGTGACAACACGGCCTGCATTCACCTCACCTTGTCACGTCACCATCTTACTGTAGAGACGCAGCAAATCCCCTCAGCGGAGGTCTCCACCCTGGCTTCCAAGATCGCCAAACACCCACAAAACCATGTGGCCACCAGGCCTGGGGGCTGCCTGCTGAGACGTTTCCATGGAGATGCACATCTGCTTTTCCCATGCACCTTGGCCCACTTTCTGACACACACATGCATCTGCACACACGCACAATAATATTAGCCCAAGTCTCCAGCACAACAAAAATCTTTTACGCATCAATTGTACAAAGCAATGTCCTAAGTGCAATGAAGAAAACTATGGTGTAAAGATGCATAAGATGGGGTCTTAGCCTTCCAGGACCTTAGCACCTTATAGAGACTTAGAATGCTCCAGAATGCTCAGGAGTCATAGCACAGAGGCTGGTTACAAAGTGGTAGAAGTGGTACCTGGGCTGGGACCGGGAGGAGAAGCTGAGAGTGTGCAAGGGTGTTTTGGGGGGTCGGAAGGACTACAGTCTCTATTCCTACTTTTTTGGATAATAGCACCCTGATTTTCTTTTTTCTTTCTTTTTTTTTTTTTTTAGCACCCTGATTTTCTTCAAATTTACCCTTAGCTCTTATGAGTCAGGTGGGACTGAATTTGAACTTGCTAATCAAAGAACCCTGGGCACCTGGCCCCTCTGAGGCTTCAGAATGGGTACATGATCCAGGTCAGTCCAGAAAGACTGGACTGGATCTAAGGAACCATGGGTAAAGGAATCATGGGTAAAGAGAAGCTCCCTTTCCCCATGATTGTTTGCTTAGGGGACATAATCCCGGAGCTGCTGGTGGTCATTTTACTACTAGCTGGAGGGGGTGACCTGGGAGTGAAATCAACGAGGAAGAAAGCAGAACAAAGATAGAGCCAGACTCTTGAGGACAAAGACTGAGGAAACCAGCTCTATCTCTGGACCATTTACATAAGGTAAGCTGATACTGTTTTTGTTTTTTAAAGCTGCTATGGTTGATTACCTGTCATTAGTCACTTGGAGGCAGAAGTGTGTAAGGAGGTTCTTGGAAGAGTGGGGAGACCAGCCTCACCGGCTGGTGTTGGTGAAACACCAGCTGGAAGGCTGAATTACAGGCAGACTTGTCTGGAGATGGGAAGGGAGGCATGAACAGAAAGCTAAGGCATGAGAACTTCATGGCCTACAGGCAAGATAAGACACTGGGGACCTCTAAGAAAGGGAAGGCTGAGGAAAGAGGGAATGTCTCAGCGACAGATCATGCAAGAGAGAGGCAGCAGAACAAGATGGATCCTCTGGCTTCTTCCAACCTTGAGCTTGTGTGTAGATGGTAGTAGCTGGGCATAGTCTGCGGCATGGCTCAGAGCGGTACGACTGGAATCAGGGATGTTGCCAAGACCATTCTCGCCAGGCTGGGGGAGATACCGCAGGTGCTGGTGGGATGAAGGAAGGAGGCCTGGAATGACACTATAAAAGGACAGTCGCTTTGGTGACTAGCGGGTGGTGGGTGGTAAAGGAAGGAGAAGGCAGATTGTGCGTCTGTACCTCTGAGTTGGGTGGATGTCGTTCCATGGATGGAAAGCAGGGGTGGAGCTGGTTTGAAAGGGGGGATGAATTCTCCCCCTGAGACTTAAGGGGGCAGCATTCAAAGGGGTGGGACACACACAGACACACAGACACAGACACACACACACACACACACACACACACACACACACACACACACTCTTTGCCTTTGTTTAAATCAAGAAGTTACAAACAAACATGGATTTGGCCAGGTTTAAAACTCCAAAAGCATGCCATTGGCTCCTGAAGCATTTTAGCTACCCTCCCTTAAAAAGAACAAATGTATCTTCCTCAGTTTGCAACTTATTATCAGAAATGCCTTGTGCCCTGGTCACAGATCAAGAAGAAAAATTACAAGGGAGGTTACTACTGAGATCGTATGAGTTCATCTGCTTTCTGGATTGAAAAAAGAAACCATTTCTCTCCGTCAGCATTATGCCTGCTATTGTTGTTCTCTTCTGATGCAACATAAGGTCAGAGGAGCAGCAGGAATATTTGGGGTCACTCATCCTATTGCTTTAAAAATGTTTATATCCACTTAATTCTTTTGCATTGAGAATTTGCTAGAAGGTCCTTGAACTGCCTTCTCCTCCTCGTTTCTTGGGAGCCAGGTTCCAAAAGGCACTCTGTCTTTCTGAGAGTACCCATGATCTTGACTTGACATTTCATTTTTGTGATTCGATCCACTCCCCACCCCCCATTTGTTCCTTATCCTTATCTGTTGCTTCAGATAAAAAGCATCTAAGGTACAGTTACAAACTCCACTATGTTCAAAAGTCTGTCCATCAGATGAACTCAAATCCTCTCTCTTCTGGCCATGACGGTCTATTTGGTTTTCTTAGGGAAAGGGGAAAAGGGTCTTCTTTGAGATAGGTGTCTTTTCTGTAAACCCAATGAGCAGCTGTCTGTTTCTCTCTCAGGCTTAGCTCCGCCCTCCACCAGATAGGCTTTTGGTAAAAGCAGAGGTGGTGGTCAGGAGAAGATGTTGCTTTCTGATTTTATAAGTTGGACAAGAAAAGAATCAATAACTGCAGAACTTTAAAGTCCCATGTTGTGTAGTTATCTGATGAGTTAATCTAATACATGGAAATCAAAAGCAGCTTAAGAAAAATTAGACATTGGAGTGAAGGATTTGTCATACATTTGTTTTTCCCAAATTACATTATTCTCTTGTGATTAATTGGGGGAAAGAATAATACAAAGATTTTATTGAATTATTTCCATTAAAACGGGGCGCCTGGGTGGCTCAGTGGGTTAAGCTGCTGCCTTCGGCTCAGGTCATGATCTCGGGGTCCTGGGATCGAGTCCCGCATCGGGCTCTCTGCTTGGCAGGGAGCCTGCTTCCTCCTCTCTCTCTCTGCCTGCCTCTCTGCCTACTTGTGATCTCTCTCTGTCAAATAAATAAATAAAATCTTTAAAGAAAAAAAAAAAAAAAGCTCAACGACAGGTTATTTAAAACTAACACATCTTTCCCTAAAGCGAACCACTTAGCAATGTTCTGGGTACCAAATTTAGAAATGGAAAGCTTCCAAGCTGTTGGGTTCCAAGCCTTTTCAGTTAATTAGTGCAGAGAAATTATTTTTATCTATGCATCATGTAAAGATTCAAAAACTAGGTCAGGATTTTTTCTTTCCCTTTTAAAATTTAAGTTCAGGACTGACTGAAGGCACAGGAAGTTAGTAGAAGGATGGGGATGTATGTACCATCAGGTTGGATTTGATCGAGTTAAGTCATTAGAAGTGACTAACATTTCCAAAATATTAAAGAAAGACATTTTGCTATACTAAGAGGAGCCTTACACTTTCCTAAAACAAAAGGTTTTCCAGTGGTCCCTAAAGCACCCTGCTTATCTCCGTCTGTGTTCCCAGGCACATTCTAGAAGAGTTTCAACTGAGTTGCTTGAGTTTTCATGTCATCAACTGAATGGTTCATGCTAAACAATACTGGTTTGCAATGTGAAGACGAAGTACTCAAGTACTACATATTGCAAAGAGAACGTTGACCTTGGAAGACTTAGGGGTCACAGAAAAATGGGCTCAGAGTCAGGAGGGGTCCTTGAATCTTTCACTCCCAACTTCTATCTGATGTATAGTCATCCCCCTTATCCACAGGGAATCTGTTCCAAGATCCCCAGTGGATGCCTAAAACCATGAATAGTGTCAAACCCTACAGGTACTATGTTTTTTCATACACACACACACACACACACACACACACACACCTATGATAAAGTTTAATTTATAAATTAGGCATAGTAAGAAATTACAACAAAAACTAATAATAGAACAATTATAACAACATACTATAAAAAAGCTGTGTGAATGATGTCTCTCTCTCTCTCAAAATATCTTATTGTACTCACCCTTCCTCCTCTTGGGATGATGGGAGGTGATAACATGTCTATGGGATGAAATGAAGCGAGGTGAATAATGTAAGCACTGTGACACAGTAGCAGGCTATTATTGACCTTCTGACGATGGGTCATCTGCTTCTGCACCGCAGTTCTCTGTGGGTAACTGGAACTATGGAGGCAAAACTGCTGGGAAGAGGGGACTACTGTAGTTGGTGGCCAGCCTTCACTGGCTTCTAATGATGGGCCAGCATGAAACAGGATGGTCTAGGATGAGCACTTTAGCACACTAGAATAACACCAGGTGAACTCAATCTCTAATTTAGAACACTGTATCAATTCAGATTCTGTCCTATAATGGAAAAAGCCTCAGAGAAGGGCTAGTACTTACAAAGATGACATTAACGACATGATTCTTGACCTCAAAGGCAAAATATATGGTAGTAAATAGATGCATTTAAAAAAAATCGCACATAGTAACCGAAGTTGCATGAACACACACACATACACACACACACACACACACCAGGTATTAATGCCATTTATACCATGTTGCAACCAACATCCTTGCAACCTCCTATGTGCCATCACCATCATGAGTGGCAGAGGCCAAGCTGGAGAAGACTAGGTTTCACGCTCACCTTTCCACACTATTCTTGTCTCCTGCTGCATATCTTCCCTTTTCTGGGGGCCACATTAAAAGTATCCCAATCAATGACATGGGCTATAGAAGGTAAAAAATATGAGGGGTCTAATGTTGACATTTTCACAGCATATTACTGATCCGCATTTATAGCAAAGACATTATTTCCTGATGGCTCGATCCCGGGCCCTTGGGTCCTTCTGGTACCCCTGCCCCAAGGCTCGTTTTCCTCCTGCTGTGTGTACGTTCCCTTCATTCTGTCCCCATCACACGAGGCCCCCGTCATTTCCCCATCCTTCTGCCTGCACCATGACATGCATCTTGGTACCCTATACAGCTTCCTCACCCTCTTCCCACGTCGACGGGTCAGAATCAGCACATGTCCAGTGGTTCAAGATGATGCCAATGTTGCTGACATTCCGGCCCCCGGCACCAGTAGGGGTGGAGCAGGCACGTGATCTGTAAAAAGGGCTCTTCTAGGCCCCCTTCTGCTCTTCGGTTTTGCCTCCTGCCCCTCCTCCTGTCGCCAGGATGTTGGGCTGCATCGGGCCTCTAGGCAAGCCCCTCACCACCATACATGGTTTGATTTCATTTGGTTTGACATGTTACAGAAGGAGCTTGGAAACTCACAATTCATTCGTTCATAGTTTTGGTGGGCAGATCTTGGTTTGATTCCTTCTTTCGTCACTTATTATTGGAATGATTTGATTCTAGTTTTGTTCATATAACACTCTACAGTAATAACGCTATTAGTTAGGAGCATTAAAACAACATGGGTAAACATGCCAAGTACAGAGCCACATACGTGCTAAAAATGTGGTGAATTTGGATCTGATTCATAAAGACTTTTTAGGAACTTCTAGAGACAAGAATTTAAGACAGTAAATCTCATTTTTTAAATGACATCTAATGTCACTACCAACACTTGACAGTTCATTCCCGCCATGCTTACATACTTTACCTTATTTAAACTCATCTGACCCTCTGAACCGTGGGACCAATGCCTCATGCTCTGCTCCCCACCATTCTGTGCGTTCCTAATTGTCCGCTTGTTGTTTTGCTTTACGGAAATGTCCAAGAACACGGGTTTAGTGACCTTCCTTATTTGGAATTTGAAACCTGCTCAAGTGATTAGATATGTCTTCATATAGCTTTTCTCTACATATGTGCAAAGCGGGCTTGGTGTGAGTACAAGTCCATTCGATGACCTGAATCCCTTCCCGGTCGTTGTCATGGTCATCTGTCCAGCGGACACTGTGAGCAATCTTCCCATATTAGGTACTTTTCCTTCTCACCACAGTACCTTCAAAACCACACTTACAATCTGTTTTTAGACTCATAATGATCATTCCAGTAATCTCAGTCATCTCTTACTCTAGCCAAAGCAGCTCTTTATCTGGTTCTTCCTGTCTTTTATAGCTATTTTGTTGAAAACAAACTTAATTTTATAGAACAGTTTTAGAGTTGCCAAAAAATTACAAAGATAGTACAGAGATTTCTCATATACCCCTCGAACCCAGTTTCCCCTCGTACTGACATCTTACTTTAGTAGGACAGAGTTGTTGCTGTTCACGAGCCGAAATTGATACATTATCATTACTAAAATCTGTATTTTATGCAGACTTCCTTGGTTTTCAAAAAATGTGATAAAATACACATAATGTATAATTTACCATCCTAACCATTTTTAAAGTGAACAGCTGAGTGGCATTAAGTATATTCCATTCACATTGTTGTGCGACTCTTACCTCTATCCATCTCCAGAACTCTTACCTTCTTGAGAAACTGAAACTCTGTGCCCATTAAACAATAGCTCTCCATTCTCCCCTCCCCCTTGACAATTACCCTTCTACTTTCCATCTCTATGAATTTGACTGTGCTAGATTCGTCATATAAGTGCGATCATCCTGTATTTGTACTTTTTTTTTTTCTGTATTTGTACTTTTGTGACTGGTTCATTTCACCCAGCATAATGCCTTCAAGACTAGTCTATGTTGCCCATCATCTCCATTGTCAGCCAACTTCAAAAGGACGTTCCTGCACATTCTACATCTTTCTACCTTGGCTTATCTACCTCCTGTTTCTCGTGTGTGGACTTGGCCTTCTTCTACAAAGAACCCCAGCTTGCCTCTATTTCTGGGACTTCGTCCTAAAATCTATTTAGCATTTGGGGCCAAAGAACCCCTGTGAGAACGAACATTTTAAAGCATTTACTATGCTTCGGCTCTTATTCTAAGAACCCCTGTGAAAATGAATTTCTCTCTTTCTTTTTTTCTTTCTATCTTTCAAAGATTTTATTTATTTCTTTGAGAGAGAGAGAGAGTGAGAAAGATCACAGAGGGAGAGGAGGGAAGAAGAAGCAGACTCCCTGCCGAGCTGGGAGCCTGAAGTGGGGCTCGGTCCCAGGATCCTGAGATCACAACCTGAGCCAAAGGCAGATGCTTAACGGACTGAGCCACCCAGGTGCCCTGAAAACTAACATTTTTAAAGTACTTATTATGCTTCAGCTCTTATTCTAAGCAATATACACAAAATATACCATATAATATGTATAATATTACATACATATAACATACATATACGATATGTATAATAATAAGATCCACATACACTTTTGTCGAATCTTCACAATATCCCCCCTGAGGTAGGTATTATTATTAATCTCATTCTACAGATTAGGAAATAAGCATAGGGAGATTAAGTAACTTGCCAAAGAGATACAGGTAACAAATGACAGCCCCAGAATTAGAAGCTAGGCAGCCCCAAACATCCATTACTGTCCTTTACTTGCTGCCAATCCCAGCTTCCCTTCCTTCGGGGAAGTGGTTTGGCTCTCTGTACCCCTGCCCCGCCCCCAGATGGACTCGTGTCCTCATCACAATACAGCACTTGCTGGCTTTTCTTGGACTCTCTGTTGTCCTGTTGGCCAGCCTGACCACTGTTTCCTGAGCTTGGTCTGAGCTGCTGAGGGCCCCTGTCCCATCATGCTCTGCGCTGCTCTGTCCCCTCCCCTTCCCTATCTGACTCTCACGGGTACTGAGTTGCTTCCAATCCCGAAGGAACCTCAGCTAGTTCCTTGCAGTAACTAATTTTTTCATTAAACATAAGTATTCAGCTACAGGGCAGGTAGCTCTAGTGTCCAACCAACATTTACTTAATCATCTAAAAGACCAGAATACACAGTAATTCAATTCCAAAGCCACAGAGGTCCCGTGACCCGGATTCATGGACCACACTTTATCACTGGGGAATGGCACAACCTGTGAGGGGCTGCACAAGCTTCCCTGGGCCCCCGTTTCACATCTCAAGTCATCTCTGTTCTCCTTTGGACGTGACTACTGTGTTCCCCAGCACTATGCTGAGGCTGAAGGTACGGCCTGCTGTCATTCAGCTGCAAAGGACATTTTAAATGCTAGGTCCAAGAGACAATCTTGGGAAAAGGCACAGAGTCCAAGGCTGCGGCGGGGAGGAGACAAGGAACTTACGACAATGACCTGGGTGTCAGTGGGAACAAATCAGAACATGCAGGCACATTTGGGTGTATGGCTGAACTAAGCGTTGAGTGTCTCATCTTACATTTGTGGCCTCAGGGCAAACAGGTGATCAGATGTGTGCGTATGTGAGTGTGTGCATGTGTGTGTGCTCAGTATTTGTGCAGCTGGCTGGCATGGAAGATTGATACTGTTATAAATTCTTTACCATCAAGGAGGAAGTCTGCGCAGAGGTGGTCAAGAACCCAGCAGCAGGAAAGTGGGTATGATAGGACCTCTGATTTATATTTCTCTTGCTGCAAACATGATGGGAAAGTGATGGAGAGGATGTTGCTGGTGTGGGGGTCGGTAGCCTGTCACGTGTGTGTCTGGGTGCCCGTGTGTGTGTTGCGGGGGGTAGGAGTGTGCACACGTACAAGGGATCTCACTCGGGGGTGGTACCATAGAACATATTCAAATACATATTCCAAAATCATATAAATTCATTGCTTCTGGCCTATTTAATCGCAGAAAAGTGGCTTAGTAAATGATAGCTCATGGTAGAATATAACATAGTTACAGAGTTCATGAGGCCTGTTCTCGAACATTCCATTTCCCGTCCTTCCAAGCACACAGCCTATGTAGAAGTCCATCCTCCCGGAAGTTGTGCTGGGTATGGGACTTCTTTGGCTGGTGGGAAGGAGCTGAGACAATGGGGGGTACTTCTTTGCAGAGTGTGAAGGGCCTGTCTGTAATCGGCTGCTTCTCCTTCCCCTGTCTCAGTGATGGTGGAAGTGTGTGTCTTCATCCTGCCCGTGGGAGCAGAGTAACTGTGACGAGCAGAGCCCTCTGCTGACCTGAGTTAGAGATGCAGAGTGAGTGTGATGGGACTAAGTCCTGTTAAGCCTCTGAGTTTTCCAGAGGTGTGTTACTGGAGTTATTCTACTACCGTGAGCCGCAGGGACATCATGGAAACACAAAAATACTCTGAACGGAAGATGACATGCAAAAATGAAAATCTTTGTTCATTTTTCTAAAAGGGACCATCTTCTTTAATACAGTTTCTTTTTCTTTTCACTTGTAAAAAGGATAGAAAGCTCAAGAATTATGAAAGAAACAATGGCTGCTTTCTTAAGATTCTATTCTCATACACATTTGAATTTAGAGCAAAAGACTTTGTGAAAGAAAGCCCTGGGAATAAATTTCAACTCTTCTGCTGAGGGGTGTTATTGTTATTAAATTAAGTAACACTGATCCAGCAGCTTCAATAAAGAGAATTGTTACGGGGAGGCACTTCCCTTGTCTTCCAGAGACAGGTAAGAAATTATTTCCTCCTTTTAAGTCATAGGAAATTGTTGCTTCCTTCCCTCCAGCCTTCTCTTGAATCAGAAATATTGACTCCAAACCCAGATCTCCCTCCCACAGCTTAACCTCCTCCTGAAAGCTGGAAAAGTCTGGTGGAGGGCAAGGGGGCTGCCACACACTAGAAACACAAAACTTGATGAGCCAGAGAAGAAGTGGGCTCCTGGCCCTGAGGAAGCTCACCTTCCTAGGGACACAAAAGCCTAAGACGTGTGACAATGTACCACTTGACGGAGTCAGGGATTTGAATGCCATGTACCAGTGGCAGGTACAGGGGCTCCACTCACAGTAAGGAGGCCCAGCCAAGTACTCAGACCAACGGCTCATCCCAGCTATATTCCTTGTTCATGCTGGGAGAGATGACAGCCTGGAGATTTTGGCGTAAACTCTGGGGACAGGCAGCCGGGATCGGTATCCTTGTTCTACTACTTACTAGCTGGGGAACCTTGGGGGAGTTACTCAACCTCTCTGTGCTTTAGTTTTCTCATCTGAGAAATGGGGAAAATAATCACATCCAGCTTGCAAGTTGTCGGGAAATTAAGAGCTACATCTGTAAGGCTCGGAGCATGGAGCCATGCACACAGTGAGCACTGAGTCCGTACCTAGTATCCTCCTGCTGTTTTTACTCTGCCTGCAATAGTGGAAACTCCCTCGGGGAGGCAAATCTTACTTGGGGCAACTGCCCCATGGGAATTAACTTCTTGTACTGCTGCTGGAGGTGGAGAGAGGCGTGAGTTGTATGCATCTGACAATTCTTAGAAGAAATTCAAATATTTTGGTACAATATTTAGAGCATCATTAAGGTTTTGAAGAGGCCCTTTCCACTTAACTGCACTCGATGGGAGAAATTATGTGCTATTATAGCATCGTTTGTGAACCTGAACACTGGCTAAGGGCTTTGGATTAGTTCCTAAGAATATTAAGAGTCTACCGTATTCCACCCGAAGGTAGAGAGGCATTCAAACCCCTTTCCCCTCCAAAGGCTGAGAGAAGGTGAGAACTTGCGGGAAGAGTGCCAATCCAGTATCATCAGAGGATAATAGTAGCAGGGGTCTACTGAGCTCAAGGGGCCAGACCCCAGGCCAGAAGAAAGATTCAGACACCTGGCAGGAAAAGATTAAAAAAGAGGGCATCAGGTTTCCTTCTAGATTAGTCCACTCAGTTAAAGATGAAGAGATCTGAAGCAGATCTTTAAATCGGGAATAAAGACAGTACGACTGGCTAGTTTCTCTACTAGCTACTGGGAGGCTGAACGTACAATGGAGAGGAATTTGATGGGGAGAATTAGACTGACACAGCCTTCCTCACGATTCAGGCTTGTGAGTAAGGCACACTGAGGCCACGGTTATCCCGGCGAATTCTGACAGCCTACGAAGGAGAAACAGATTGCCTATTACAGATGAGGAAAAGCCCCTGAAGGGTTTTTGGTGTGTGGTTGGTCAGAAGCCTGCAGTCATGTAGGACATGGAACGGGGTTTGATTTCGAAGTCAGATGCAGGGGATTTCTTTCTTCTTCACTTGTTTATTTTCTGTCTGTGCCCGATAGAGTTAAGATGCACAGAACAGAGCCCACATGAAACTGGTTCTGCTCACTGCAGTCCATCCAAGCCATAGAAAGTGCCAGTGGGGACCCGTAGAGACGACCTAACTGCAAGAAAGGAGCACTGCGGAGAGGGCGGCACTGGGACCTGAGGAAGAAATGGAACCGCGAGCCTCAAGGCCAAGAGGGCACTCACCGAGGTCGGCTCCAGAAACCACCAAGGTTCAGGCCAAGGCAACATGGAACCAGGGAGTGTACTCATGGGCCACCGGATCGCCGGCCACCGTGCTCCCTGGCGTTTCCCTGACTCTCAGGCCTACGGGCATTGCCAACAAACACTCCATTCAGCGTCTGGGAGTCAGGCTATTTGAAATAGCCCAGCCTCCTCCAGTGTGCTCCAGAAGTAACCTGTCTTCCGTGGTCGTCGTGAGGATTAAACACAGCAATGCGTATAATGTACGTAGCATGGCATTTAGATAGGAGTAGGACTCAATAAATGGTAGCTATTATTATTATTATTATTATTGTAATTGTAGAAGTATCAAATTGTACAGATGGTTTGTTTTTCTCAAGTTTGCTTTTAGATTTTTTGTCCTAATTATTGGATGTTATTATGAGTAACTGTTTTTAAAAATATAAGGGGATATTTTGCTTTAAAATGAACAAACAAAAGGAAGGAGCAGAGGATAAAGGGTAAGCAGGATGACATCGGTCTCAGCTCGAATGTGTGCTTTAGAGAGGGGACCCCAGAAGAATATCAAGGTGGCGATAGCACTCTGGTTCTGGCCCCCCAGGAGTGAAGACGCTTACCCATAAGGGGCATATCTGAGAGGTATCGCACTTGGGTCAAGCAGGGGCAAAAATAAAATCCATCAAAAAAATGCATTTCAGCCAGACGTGAGCTATTAAACTCTCTCTGTTTTTCTTTGGAAATAGTTAACAGTCAGGTCAAGTAGGAAAGCTATTTTGGGACCCAACAAGGGGCACAGGAAAGCCCCCTGCACCCTCCACCTGTCTGCTCTGGGAGCTGGCACCCCCCATCCCCCAGCCTGCACATGTGAATATTAGACACACAGCAGGGTTGCTGGAGGCAGGGGCTGGGGGTGAAGGAGGGGGTGGGGGATGACACTCTTTTCTGTTTCGTTTTCAGGATGTTCTGAGGTAGTCTTTACAAAAGGGTACACAGATTTTTCTTCTTCTTTGTCCCTAAAACTCCACTCTCCCCCACCCTGTGATGAGGTACGTTTAAACACACATTAGCAAAATGACGAACTTTCCCGCAACTGCCGAGAGGCTTCTGCTCTATGTACCTCACTTTACTGAAAATCAGGTGCGTTCAGTGATCGAAATCATTAATTCAGAAAGAGCACGGTGAGTCTTGCTAGACAGAAGACTGCTACAATAGCAAATCACAGATCCCGCCATGTGTCCGGGCATGGCGCCTCCCTGGGAGGTGATACTGAGCCCACAGTCAATCCCAATCCTTTATACTCCTGAGCGGGAGAGCCACACTTAATAGAGAAAATGTGGCTAGTCCAAAATCAGGTTTATTTTGCCTTTTGGAAAGTTGGAGACACAGATTCAGAAAGAGTCACTGATGTGAGTTGATCTCTGCAGGCTGTGTCTTCCCTTGGCCTTGATCAAGACCACTCGTACTTCCTGACTGTCCCCACCTACTCCATCCATCACCAGTCACTAGGAACCTCCCACCACCCTGATACCCCTCCCCTACCCCCACTGCAGCTTTCTTTGTCTCTGGATTACTTCCTGTCTTGTTCTTCTCAGAGCCCTTGGCTGGCCCCCAAGGGGCACATATTGACTGCAAAGGGAAAGGCAGGAGTCCCCTGGAGCTGGCGATATGGCCGCTCTCCACGCCCACCCCCGACCCTGCCTGCCTGGTTGGACATCCTGCACATGCAAATATGGTTAAGTTGTTCCATTTCTTAATCTGATCTTAAAAATGGATTAGGACTCTGCCCCCGAAGACAGTCATGACAGCAGGTGCCCCCCCCCACAGTGCTCACCAAACCTTTCACATTTCTTCACTTGGTTAGCTCTCGAAACAAACCGGTTATCCCCATTTTACAGATGACAAAGCGGAGTTCGAGGGATTGAGGGGTTTGTACAGGGTCACGCAATGTTAAGTCTCCTTTGCTCGACAGTGGTGCCCAGCAGGGCTGCAGAGATGGCCCCCATCACAGCTACAAACTCTTAGGTGAGTTGTTTCAGGTAAAGTGGCACTTTGTGAGCTCTCCATAGGTTACCTAATATGGTTATTATTAGTAGCACGTCAGGATGCGGTTCAAACCTTACCAAGAGCATATGGGTCGTACCAGCTTCTTTACAACATACTGCCTGCCTCTCTCTCCAGCTGCATCTCTGGCCAGAGACCCTCTTGAGCCCTGCCTGTTCCCCGGAAGGACATTGCTGCTGCAATCCTGTTTGCTGCCTCCCCACCTCCCTTTCCTGGAATGCTGTTTTCTTCTTTGACAAGCAAATATAACTGGTCCATCCCACTGCTCCCTCCACACTGAGAAGAGCACTTCATTGCCCCAAAGACTACAGCCCTACAACATGACCTGTTTGCATCTGGGGCTGCGTGCTGCTCCGGGAGGCCTCCCGAAGGCTCAGCCCTAGATTTCCTTGTTGCAGCCTGGATCTTACAGGCGGCTGGTATCTTACGGGAGTTCAACGAAGTTTACAGAGCTGGATTGACCTGGCGTGGGGTGGACTCGGTTTGTAGGAAATTTGGCCCCAAATTCTGGTTTCGGTGCCCGACAATAGGAAATTGGAAACCTGACAATACTGCCCTACTGATGAGAATAACATAAACCTTGAGAACCTTGAAAATGTATTCTCAGTAAAGGATGGTTGGAATGCCAGTTAGATACATCCCCACATGTGACTGGTGTGTTCAGACAGAACCTAACCTAGTAAGAGAGCAGTGAATTTACTTTCTAAGGATTAAGTCTCCTATCCCGCTGTAATTTAAGCTTTAAGGCTTCTCACATGGTATATACATCCCTCTATTAATTGAAAACGTTGCTGGTTAACATATACATCTCAATTTCAAAGCGTTTATATTCTGTACTGTACATGGAAAATATTTGCCAATGGGCATGTGGCTAACTTCTCGTATCATTTCAGAATCGGTGCTTGGTAGAATTTCTTAAAAGACAAATTCAGGAGAACTTTAGTCTTTTCAAAGGAAGCAGGGAGGTCCCTTTCTCTTACAGAGGAGAAAAACCAAGGCCCGGCTGGTTAGATGACTTCCCCAAATCACAGAGCCTTCAGGCGGAAACAACCGCCTGTGGGAAGGGCCTGAGTCAGAGATCTTGGAGTGGGTGTGGCGTGAGGCGGGAGTGGGGGAGGGGGTGGTCAGGACGGTGGGCCATCAGAAGGGGTTTGGATTGCAGTCCAAGTTCAACGGGCAGCAGTTGTAGGGTTTTTCATACAGGGAAATAACTCGGACCTGATCCGTGTTTTCTAATATAAAGACCAGACTTCTGCCGGAAGGATAAAGAGAAGCTGGAGGCTTTTGCTGTGGTGCAAGCGTGAGATGATAGGATCCAGGTGAAGGTATGTCAGTGGGGCTGGAAAGATGGAAATGGGGGCGAAGTATGTTTTAGGATCGGAATCAAGAGGACTTGTGGGAGATAAGGAAGAAGGAAGGAGCCGGGGTGACCATTATGTTCCTGGCTTGGGTGGATGGGGTTCTATTTCGGAGATGAGCACCAGGAATTCAGTTTGGGATGAGTAGTAAAATCAGGTTTGAAATGGAAACAGTGTAACAGATGTGAATTGCATGGTGCCTGGCACAGAGGAAGCCTGGCCACAGTGATATTGATCACAGGCATTTTTACTACCACACCAGTGGGGTTACTAAGGCCAATGAGAGAAAAGATTTGTATTGTAAATGTATATGGGCTCGTTGACCGCATAGTGGATGACAGACTCATTTATTGGTGAAATGATGCAAGTATCGTGAATGGTCAGTATAAACCGGCATTCACAGGAACGACATTGACTTTGGTGATTCTCCTAGATGACTACTAGTCTGAGACCTGCTCTAGGTTAGAGTTGTTAATGATGGATGACCTGCAGCTTGTACAGAACGTGTTACCGAATTCTCCCACTCTTCCAAAGTCAAGAGCTTTAACTTGTAACAGCAGCTTCTCAGTATAGATACCGGCATTCCTGTTTGATAGCTTCCCATCTGGATGTTCGTTACCCATTCTGTGAAAATGGACACATTTACAGCATAGTTCAAAAATGTCTTCCCCAGTCAGTAGAAACTGCACATCATTTCAAGAGAACATGCCTTTAGTTTGTTTTCTAGCATCTTGATTTTTGGCCAGCTGTGCATTCCGACACTCCTCTACTGCTCTCTACTGTTCAAAATGATTCAGCAGCCAGCTAACTGCGCGCATAGACGTCCACTGGGGCAGAAGCAGCAACCTTTATTCTCTACCTATACTTCATCCTGGCTTATTTTAGGGAGACTTACATGCCAGAAATAGTCAAAATAATGATCCAGGTGGGGCAACAAATGTTTTTTAGACAATCCATTTTCAAGGATTTCCACTGGGCACTATTTAGGATCATGGTTCCCTGTTCTCTCTTAAGGAAGGTATTTTTATTGAGTTCCAGCGTGAACCCCTTGATCCCTTGCTTTACTGTAAAGGCTTTTGAGAATATTATGGTTCAACCTATACAAGGTATTCTTTCAATGCCTTTCACATAAATCCTGGATGCTTGCCAGACAAGAGTCTACAGAAGTTCACAAGAGGGGCGCCTGGGTGGCTCAGTGGGTTAAGCCTCTGCCTTCAGCTCAGGTCATGATTTCAGGGTCCTGGGATCAAGCCCTGAATTGGGCTCTGCTCAGCAGGGAGCCTGCTTCCCCCCCCTTTCTCTGCCTGCCTCTCTGTCTACTTGTGATCTCTCTCTGTATCAAATAAACAAATAAAATCTTTATTAAAAAAAAAAAAAGAAGTTCACAAGAAACCAAAGGGCATGATAGCTCTGGCCAGTCACTTAAGGGCTTCATTGCCTATAAAATCAAATCAAGAGCATCACATCCTATAAAACTAAATTCCAATGTTCAATATGTACACTTGTCATTTTCAATGCCTACAGAATTAGTTTCAAAGGTAGATACAACTAAAATAGTAGAACAGAATTTTGCAATAAGTCATATTTATGACACTTCTTTTGGGTTACATACCCTAAATGGAAGAAAAGTCATATTTTAAAGTAGGAAAAATTTAAAAAAAAACTGCTTGAATGACCTACATTTTCTGAATAATTGCTAGTTTTCTTTTCCTCTATGGGACAAAGTGGCTTCTAGAGGGTCTGCTCTCAGTTCCTGAAACCTAAGGCTCCTTTCAATAATTTGTCCAGTGTAATTTATAGAACTAACCTGCCTAACACCTGGGAACCCATCTACATTGTGGAAGTGGTGACCTCTGCTGGGAAAATTAAGAGGAAATGGAGTCCCAAATCCTCTCCTTTTCTCTGGTTTGGTTCTGGTGTTTGGAACATGGAAAAAAACAACATTCCTATTTGCTTCAGAAATGAACCTAGCACACTAGCCTGCTAATTGGCCCTTGTTAAGACTGATAGTCCATCTGATCTCATCTCTCCTGGAGAATTTAGGTTCCTTTGTTGAACATCATCTGCATTCCTAAGAGAAACTCTCTCCCCTGGTAGGGATGCCACCTAGTTCACAGACTGCGCAAACAGGGTAATTAGTTTACCACTGCTTTGCAAAGCAGCTAGAGGGCCTTGTGGTGCATGACAGAGGGGAAATCAGGGGCCCTTGGAAAGCAGGTCTTAGGCCTACTCATTGTTGCCTCATGGGGCCCCAAACAGGAAGCCAGTGAAATACATTGTAACCTTGACCCCAGTTGGTAAGTTACTTCAAAGCTCTTTTGTAAAACTCTTAGTTTGGGAGAGGCAGAAGCTGTGTAGGATAAATATTAATATTGAAATAAAAGGAAGGAACGTGTACAAAATTAAAGTCGGGGACAGGGCCAGTTGAAGAATTTGACTATTGTCTTGTCTCTAAGAGCACCTTTTGGGTCTGCTTTATAAAATGATGACCTCAGCACTGTGCTACAAAGCCACTGTTGTCAAGGGCACCCTGTAAACACTGGTAGGAGAATCCCAACTGCTTTTCATTCTTTATCAGGGAAACAAAAGAGCCACAAGATGATTGTTACTGGAATCAAATGCTTTCCAATGGGACTAGCCTCATAAAAGAGCTTGCAAAGGTTTAAGATGCTCTGAAGTCAGGGTCCATATGAACTAAAAGTGGCCATCATGGGACAGATGAATGGGAAATTGCTTATAATGACTGAACAGGTCTAAGTAGTCCTTGCTGTGGAATCATCGGTGATAAATCCTTAGGTAAGCAGATACTTTACATGGTCTAGTCTCTGCTATAGGGGGAGAGAGGCACAGAGAACCGTGTACCATGGGTCACCCTGGGTTCCAAGGACTGACTTTCGAGTCCTCTCTTCCTTATGCGTTGTCTTGGACTTACCAAAATTGCTTTAATGAAATGCAGCTGGATTTTGTACTCTTCCCAACCCTGCAGAAGTTGGGAAAAATGATTCTGCTCTCTTGCCTACCTCATTTATAAGCCAAAGTGTGAATGAACTATCAAAACCTTGTGAAACTTATTAAGGTGAATTCTGTCGCCAGAAACACTTTTTATAGCTTCTTAAAAAAGCTATGGGGAATTTTCAGCAGGACATGGGTATTTAAAAACACAATTTGCTCAGTTAATTGGGAACCGTACAGCTAAGCCTCAGACAATTTGAGTTTTAAAATTTCTCTTAGGGTTTTAAGGGTATTGATCATAACATGCTTATTTAATATTGTTCGACTGTGTGACTGCCTCCTCACATTAGGGGTAATCCTTGCCCTGCTCCTACCCAGCTCTGGAGAGCAGGACGTAATATTCAGCATGTGTTTGTGAAGACATAGGAATGTATTCAGCATTCCTCTGAGTATGGTTTTAGGACTTTCTACTCCAGCAAAGTTGTTTTAGTTTTTTCCAATAAATATTTATTTCATTTGGCATGATACTTAGCCCCATATTTTATTAATTAAACCTTACGCTTCATCTGAAATACGAAAACAGAAGACTTTCAAGTTACAGAGGATCCCAAAGGCATTTATAATGAAATGCTAATATGGGCTTTGT
The DNA here is from genome assembly GCF_020171115.1 of Neogale vison. Taxonomy (NCBI): domain Eukaryota; kingdom Metazoa; phylum Chordata; class Mammalia; order Carnivora; family Mustelidae; genus Neogale; species Neogale vison. The sequence goes on along the minus strand of NC_058101.1, from coordinate 26,338,543 downwards.
GACTTTGGGGATTTTGGTGTTGATAAATTTGAGGGTGTTCTGGAGTGGCATCGAATGACTTTTAAACCGTGGCAGTTTCAGTCTGTTAAGAAATCACACCCCCGAAGTGTCTGAAAAACTTCCTTTAGAAGATTTCAAAATGCCAGATGCAAATAGCTTTGCACTGGAACAGTCAGAACACAAACATCAAGTGAGTTTTGACTTCTTTTTTTTTTTTGAAGACTTTATGATTTTAGAAGACCCAAATATCTGATTGAAATTCTAGGTCAGAGTTAGTTAGCAGGTTAGTGTCGAGTTAGGTTTTAAAAAACTTTTGCCAGGGCGCCTGGGTGGCTTAGTGGGTTAAAGCCTCTGCCTTCAGCTTAGGTCATGATCCCAGGGTCCTGGGATGGAGCACAGAATCAGGCTCTCTGCTCAGTGGGGAGCCTGCTTCCTCCTCTCTCTCTGCCTGCTTTTCTGCCTACCTGTGATCTCTGTCAAATAAATGAATAAAATCTTAAAAAAAAAAAAAGAACATTCGCCAAATATGCAACAGATGACAGTGCGCAATTCCAACTATGTTCTCCCATTCTAGAACAAAGCGATAAACACACTTGGGAATTTCCAGTCAGATCAGAAAGACACCAGAGAGAGCCTGCTGGGACTGGGATTTTTTTAAAAATGCCGAAACAACCGCCAAGAAATCATATCTCCTTAGACACCGAGTGGGCAGAAGTGGCGTACAATTCCTCCCGACATTCTGCTTGTGTTCTTGTCCCTGCCTGACATCAGGGGAGGAGCACAGGGAGGCTGGCTTGCTCTGGCTGCCCCCCTGGATTGGTAGGTTTCTGAGGCCAGAGGCTGCACCCAATCTCTTCCCTCCGGAGCTGACCCTCTTTGCATCCTGGAGGACATACTGCCTTTTCCTGTCCTTCTCCTTTCCCTGGGCAGTTGAGAGGGGAAAAAATGATTAGGTTTTCTTGAAGTTGCTGATCCCACATAAGGTTTTTTAAACTTCTTGTAACTTCCACTTTGTGTATCAAGGGAATGACTGGAACTAATTTTGCCATTTGGTGGCTGATAATTTGATGGCTCAAGTCCAAGCAGGATTCTGAGTATGTGATATGATTTAAGGAGTACTCTCTCAGCAAGCGCTGCGTGCTGGGTACTGCAGGGAATGCAAAATAAGGAAGTGTCCATTCCTCTTGGCAAGAAGCTTAGGGTCTGGTTGTGGGGTTGGAGATGTACCTAATCTAAGTTTTACAATTTCTGAACTACAAGTTAGAATTCAGTATTAATGATGAGAGGTTAAGAAAAGTCTGAACCAGGGCACCTGGGTGGCTCAGTTGGTTAAATGACTGCCTTCAGCTCTGGTCATGATCCCTGGGTCCTGGGATCAAGTCCTGCATTGGGCTCCCTGCTTGACGGAGAGCCTCTTTCTTCCTCTCCCACTCTCCCTGCTTGTGCTCTCTCTCTGTCAAATAAATAAGTAAAATCTTTAAAAAAAAAAAAAAAAAGTCTGAACCAGATGAAATTGTCAACATTTGAGCATCCAAAAAAAATTATAAAATCACAATTTCCTATGGCTCAACCTAGTGCTTGGTGAGAATTTAGAGCTTGATACATAACACTTTATAATTTAGATGCAAATTCCTAATAGTTTGAAGTGATTTTAAAACAAATGAGTGCATCACTCCCTTTCTCTCTTCATTATATTAGGATGTGTTTTCCTAAAATACAGATAAGCCAACTCATTTTCAATGGCCATCCCTTTCTTCACAAATGTTCTCCTCTTCAAGACAACCCTTTTCAAGATCTTGCTCTCCTTTTTCTTGAGATCCCCAGAGCACAGGTTTCTATAGCATTTCCCCGTGGTTTGTTGTTGTTATTGTTGTTGTTTGTTTTTGTTTTAAGTAAAGTTGATACACAACTTGACATTGGTTTCAGGTGTGATAGTGATTCACTTCAAGGCCATGTTCACCACAGGCATGGCTGCCATCTGTCACCACACAACGCTATTACGATACCATGGACTATATTCCCCATGCTGTTCTACAGGACTTCTCTTTAAAGAGAACTCATGGGGCAGTGGGGCATCCCATCTGAGAAGGGGGGACTTATTCCACTGGGGACTGACAATCTGCCAATATCATCAGAGCCTCCTATAAATTGGAATAAATGATAAGTTCTTCACCAAACTAACTCCAACCAGTAGTATTTCTGCTCAGATTTCCTTACCTTTCTCTTTTCATTTACCTGAATTACCCTTCATGGTTTCTATATTGCGAACTGAGGAGGTGAGGTCTCATGGCTACCTATTTTTATCAAAATAAAAAAATAAGTGCCACAACGCAGTTAACTGCCTCTCATCAAACCGGCCAATGGGAATAGCAAGAATGGCATTTCCACACACAAAGAAAAGAAGAGACAGGAGTTGCCAGCAACGTGGGTGTCTCCAAAGACCCCACCCAAGTGCATGTGAGAGAACAAGCAGGTTGAGACATGGACCGTGACCAGACAGCGTCATGCTGGCTTTTTACAAGGTCAGGACGGTGAGGACTTTCCTCACTTCTCTCCTATGGCTCTGAACTCTAACCTTGCTGCGGGTGGAAAATGCTGGTTTATCAGCTCTGGGAAGGGGAGAAGAAGGAGAAAGAGAGGAGGGGGGACAGGGTAGAAGGGAAGAAGGAGGAAAAGGAGGAGGAGGAGAGTAAGAAAATGGCGGGGGAGTGAGGCGGCAGGGAGAGCGGAGAAGGAGAAGGGGGAGGAGGAAGAGCCTGGCAGGAGGGACGAGAGGCAGGGAGTCACATGGCCCTTCTTCAGCCGCAGCAGGGAGAAGCTGGGAGAGAGAAAAAGCCTTAAGGTGACCTCGGGCATGAAGTTGTGACTATTACATGGGGTTGGACATACCAATGACTACATTAAGACTGTATTTTCTAAGGGTGACCAGAAAAGGTATGAACTTGCTTAAATGTTCATGCAGGGATAGGAGAATAACTAGACCCCTGCTGAATAAAGGAACACTAGGAAACAAAATGGGTTGCTTTATGATTGGACCCGATGAGCCCCATCTATCCAGCGTACTAGTTCCAAACATACCTAGGAGGCCTGTGCGTGTTGGGGCTCTGGAAGGGATTCAAGTTCAGACCGTCACGTCCAGGAGGGTATGGCTGCTGCTGATTCTCAGGTTTTCCAACACCAAACAAGCAGTCTTCCATCTGTGTCACACTTACAGTTGGCTTTCCACTTATCTCATTACCTTCAGGTGCATATTAAAATATGAGAGATGCCAAGCCTCCATTTTAATAGCAGTTCAGGGAGTCTATGGCTGAATTTACTCCATTTCTGTACTGATTTCCATGTAGGCACACTGACCCAGAGACAAGAAAGGAATCTATTTCCCTTCGCCATATAACAAACTGACACCAGCATGCTTTTTTCTTGTGATTAGTTTTTCTCTTCCTTAATTTAATTTTGCTACCCTATTCCCCCTCCCTTTTTGCTAATGCAATGATGCCTTTTCTTGACTCTAAAGATATATACTGCTATCTTCTGTTGCATGAAAATAATAGCTAAAAGTTGTTGACCATCTACTTGCTCCAAATGCTTTATATATTTTATCTCTAGCTGTTACAATAATCCTGGTGAAAAGGTAATAGTAGCTCCATTTTGCAGAAGGAGGAAATGAAACCTCAGAGCAACCAGTTTATAAAGCTCACACATCAGGGAGCCTGGACTCTCACCTGAGAGTGTCTAATCCCTTGACCTTTTGCTTCTGAAGGATGAACAGAGCCGGCAGGACTTGTAAGAATGGACCAGGGAACTAGTTCTGCCAATGACTTGTGGATTATTTGGTTAGTCTTTTAATCTTTTTCGGTGAAATAAAAACCACACTACATCTATCCATTTAGCTGAAAGGATTATGATGTGAGACAGATATGCCATTATCCACCAAGCCTACGAAGGATAGGTGATGTAAATAGTCTTAGTAACACTATGACTTTCGTTTTGTCTTCATCCATACTATAATTTCCTTTATGGTATTAATCATCATATCATATTATTACTTCTGTATTTGAAATGCTATAACTTAGAAGTTTGACTTATAATAAAGACACTCTAGAAGTTTCCCTAGTGTGTCCCTTCCAAATATAATGAAAAAAAAAAAAAAAAGGTGTGGGAGTGGATCAAACCACCATGGAATGTTTATAGTAGTGACTTCAGAGGAGCTCAGCAATTTCTATCAGGCAAAACTTTTGCTCCTTTGCTTATATAACATAGACATAATCTAATGTGCGTTTTCCATTTCTGCACTGAATTATCTTCACCCTGAATTTCCATTTCTGTCATTCCACCTTCTTCCCAACCTGCCTGATGCATTTTGTTTTTTCGAACTTCAGCCTTTTCTGTGTGTTGACAATGACCTCTCCTTCCCTGTGTGCTCCTTTCTCCCCACCCCCCAGAGCCCCGGTCCTGCCCTCTCTGCTTGCTGCGTGTTTCCGGTCCAGCTGTTCACCTCCCTTCATGTTCTCCTTCTCTGACTCTCCTCCGCTGCCCTCGCTGTTAACTTTCCGGCGTCACCTCCCGTCCGTCCCTCCCTCGCATCCTTCATACCTCCTTCAACGTCTCCCCATTATTGCTTCGTTTATAAATAGCCTCCCAGTAATCTACTATCCATCCCAGTGCTCTCGGATAATCTCTTGACACAGCTCCCAGACAGTAGTTCCCGGCAGCAGGAAAATTGACCATGCTCATTTATTATCCCCTTGGAAGGAGTGCTGAGGCAGGGGTTAAAACGAAGAGAAACATCCTACCTCTCAGCAGCTCCTGAAGAAGGAACTGGCAACAGTTCATAAGAAAGCGGTCTTCATGATGACCACAAACATGTTTCTAAGGAGACAAAGCTGCTGCCAACAGATGGAGGGATCCTTGCATGCCGCACGCCCCACGTGTTCTGTCAGCCTTGTTTTACCATGACAATGAACTTGCTCTTGTGCACCTACAAGGTGCCGGCCTCGTTTTAACTACTTCAGGTGAATTGTCTAACTCAGGGCTCTGCAACCAGGTTGTGCAGTTTGTGTACTGTCTTACGGGGTCCCACAGAGGGGTGAGCTGAGGTTGCTTGTTGAACCACAGGGAGAGACTCTCATGATGCCATTTTTCAGACGAAGAAAAATGAGGCTCAGAGGACTGAAGTACCTTGAGCAAGGGGAGGAACCTTGTCATTTTGACAAATGTAGACTCTGTCCCCTGGAGACAATTCCCTTCCTAAAGTGTCAACACACTGAGGGCAGGCACCGTGTCTACCTTGCTCACCCTTGTGGCTGGTGGTTTCAGAATGAATGAAAAAATCAAGGGTATAAATCATGAAGCACCCAAAGAATTGGTTTTTCCAACAAGGGAGATGTACAGTGATCTTGAGGGAAAAGCCCACTGTTTTAACTCTTAAGCATTACGTCGTCCTCCCCTTCCATCAGAACAGGGCTGAGGCGGGGGTGGAGGTGCAGGGAGAGCGTGGGAGAGCCTGGACACACTCACGTGACCATGAGGCAGAGGTGCCTGCAGGTAAGCCAAGCAAGGCAGGCCCCTGGTGTGCAGAATCAGGACATCATACTGACGAGGGCCAGAGAGTGGGCTGCAGGAAGGAGGAAGGTTCAGTATGGGTCTGGGAGGGCATCTAGGCAGACTGAGCAGATCTGCAGGAAGCTGGTTAACTGGCAATATTGGGGGCTCAGGAGGTTGGCGGCTGATGTCCACCATGCACGGGGAGACCCGAGTTAATACCAATGGCAGCCGTGCATTAATTCTTATGTGTCAGGCTCTGTGTGTTGTAGGTGTTCTCTCATTTCACCCCACAAAAACCTCCACGGTGGCTATCATGATCCCTCCTGTTTCGAAGTTTGAAAATTGAGGCTAGGTAAGCTGTCAAGGTTGTAAGGATAGCAAAAGGTAGACTCTAGATTTATCCCCACATCTGTTGATTTCCAAATCCACATTCTTGCCCTGCTGCCTTAGGAGGAGAGACTGGGACTCAGTGGAGACCCTCCGGGATCAGGGCTCAAGGTTGAGCCCCTACCACCAAGACAACTAGGGAGAGGACGAAAGATTCCGGAGCCTGGAGAATGAGGAAAATCACACAGGTTATTGAGGAAGGACTCAGCTTTGGTGAACACTGTCCCGGAGATAGGACTTGGGCTCAGGTTGGGCAAAAGGAGCGGAGCACTGGAGACAAAGAACCTCCTTATCACCATGCCCATCTGAACAGAACCAGCCTCAAGGTGACTTGGCATCACTCCCTCCCCCAGCTGCCCTGTGAGGGAGGCACCTGTAATTCTCTTTGGTTCTGGGACCCGGGGGTGGTGTTATAGCTGTGGAAATGGGAGCCTTGCGCAGGCAGGAAATCAGGCTGGCACTAAAACATTGAGTTCAGGTCATTCTACCTGTCAACACGTGACCTGAAGCTATCTTAAATCCTTTTGGAATGAGGTAGGGTACAAACTTAAAAAATGGACATGTCTGTCCCCAAGCAGCCTTAAAAAGTATGCGTGTGTTTTTCTTACGTATTTTTTTCCCCTTAATCAGATCTTTTATTTACGTGCTGCGACTAAATCATCAAAATACTTTCAGTGGCTCAGTAGGATGAATGTCTAAAAGCAGCTCTATGTTTTGGCCTTAAGTGTGTTTACAGGCTCCATGTAATTTTTCACATATGCTGTTTCTCTCCTCAAAATGACTGCTTCCAGAATACCAGAGGAACAAGGATAGCGGCAAAGGGCTGGGACCCATGGGGCTGTTTGGTGAAAACACAATCTATGCTGTTTTAAACGAAGACAGTACTTTTTTTTTTTTTTCTTGACACTAAAATTATTCCTAGACTGATTTGTACTTGACTGAGAAAGAGCTATGCCCTCAGAAACAGAGCTGGGGACAGAAGGAAGTCTGGGAGAGAAGTGGGGGTGTCAAAAAGATGACAAGTGGCCCAAACTGTGGGTCGGTTGGCCATGCCATGGTGAGGGAAGCTGGGGGCACCGATGTGCCTTGCACGCCATCCCCTAATCTGTCTCCCTATCCTGACATTGGCCCAACTCAAGACAACTGGGTTTGGAGTGGGCAGTCTCAGAGGCCACTCCTGGGACCCTGGGAGGGGGCAGGGGGAACCCCCTCAGGCAGTGACTCCCCTGAATGGACCCAGGGGGCAGCGGATTACCACAGGATATACCAGAAAGCCTGGTATTCTGGACACATTTTGGATGGGCTGTGCTCAAAGTCTGAGGATCCCTACTTTCTCTTCACATTGCCTTACCACTTCACTTTTTGGCAAAGCCCTAGCATTTCACCACCATCTTACACTGTCCCTGGCCACCCTGCAATGATGGTGGGGGGTGGCAAGAACAGGGGACTCAGAGCCCGAGAACTGGGTTCTACTTCTGACCCTGCTGGTAGTGACCTTGGATGAGGTGATGAAACTCTCTGGCAACAGAGTCCCTAGCTGGCAGAGGTGGGGGATGGGCTGCAGGGCCCAGTGTTCAGTGAGGAACTTAGAGGTGATGTGGCCCCTGAGACCCAGGAACCCAGCTGGAGAACCTAGTAAACACGGCTCAGCCACGCGCTCCCCCAGAGCCTTGGGTGGTCAGGCCTGCGCTCTGTCTCCACAGCGCTCCCCCTGCCCCCGCCCCACTTTCCCCACACACAAGCCCCTCCCCCCAGTCCTGTCTGCTTGTGAGACTCTACAGAGCCCCGTACATTGACATCCTTTCTGCCCTCGCTGTTGACAACGCAAAGGAACTCACCTCATTAACACTAGTAAAGAATGGGAGGATCTGCATATTATCAGAAAACATATTTATCCTGTCAGCAACATTTAAAAAACCTTTACAGATATCTACTGCCTTGATGAATCTACCAACATCTGTTGCTGGAGAAGGAGTTAACTTAGCCCTAAATAATCTCTATTGTAAGACAGGAAGCAAAGGGATGCCACATAGAGTGACTACTGTGTTTCCTGCGTCTTCCTTCTAGGGAGAAGCAAGAAGCAAGATGGAGTCACTGCTGTTCGAGAAGCACTTGTGTAATGAGCTTCCTGCCTGGTCTCAGTAAAATGGAAGAGAAATAAAGGTCATGGATAATTCCCAAACCTTTCATCTCCTTCAGTCTTTCCCAAGAAACGTTTGTTGAAAGCTGCCCTGTACTGCCTTCTCTGAGGGACGCACATCTCTCTCTCGACTCCATCTCCAAGGGAACGGGCAGAAAGAGCGAGCCGGAGGCGAGAGGGACCAACCGAAGCCCGAGGTGGAAAGGGTAGACCAAAGTAGGATTCCCACTGCTGCCGGGCTCCCCCGACACACCGCCTGAGGTGCAAACGAGACACCAGGCTCCTAGGGTAACGCCGGGCCCCAAGGGTCACACAGACATTCCTTAGGACCCACTGTCTCCTGGAGCTGGAGTAAAAAGGTCTTGGGGCCCTGATGCGCGGACAGCCACAGAGCGATGAGAGAAGACTCCCCTGAGGGGCACCGGGGCCTGCTTCCCATTTCCTGTGCGGCCCATGCTGGAAACACATTGGAGCGATTTTCTCTTTTTAAAAACGCTGTTTTATGTTTCGGCTTTCAAGATGTCCCAGTTTCTGCATCACAGCATCTTCACATACCAGCTCAATGTGTTTTATGTTCGTCTGGAGAGAGCTCTCCCCTCGTCCCCTTCCAAGGAATAAAAGGGGAGATGCTGGTTTAGGGGATCCACGGCTGCAGGAGTGGATGAAGTTTGGGGAGAACACAATGAAATTCTGGCTAATTTGACCCATCTCTGCTCAGAAAACCAGAACCCTATGAATTATTTATGATTCTCCTGACCCCACAGAAATGCAGATCGTGGTTCTTGCCAAGAACAAATTAGGCCTGTCTGCATCTGTTACTCTTCCCAATCAAGCAACTGCCTCGTGTGAGGAAGGAGAAAGGTCAGCGGCCAGGACAAAGGATCCGTCCAAGAGAAGGGGAAGATAAGGCTGCATTCCAGAGCTTCTACTAGAAAAGCTACTTTTTGGAAGCACAGTCAGATCTCTTGTCAAAACCCCGCACCAGCACAGGGTTGGGTTGCATTTGTGTGTCTAAAACATCAGAATAGCAGTGCCACTGGGGACGCTGCAAATGTTGGACTTTATCTTGTTTTGGGGTCATGCGTAACTTCAGGCCAAGGACTGACTGGGTTTGGCTCAGGGGACTGTGACCTTCTTCTCCCAAACCAAGGACATTCTGTAGCATCAGAGACATTCAGGACGGTTTCCCCCTGAACACACTCGGAACTTTTCCCTTGTGCCCTTGCCTGTGTAGAGCAGGTTTTATTGTTAGCTCGAGACGAGCTTTTGAAGAGAGCTCCAGGTTCCCCGCCTCCCACCCAACCCTCAAGACAAGGGCCCCCTGGAGTGGGATCAAGGAATAAAAGACCTTTGGGAAAACACGGGTGGGCCCTGGTGGTAAGGGCAATTGGAACTTTCCATGGTAAAAAATAAAAAGACAAAAAGCCTTTCGTGGTGCGTTCTCTGGTCTTTCCCAGGAGCAGGTGTGGAGACAAGCCTCCTGCTTCTGTGGGACCCACGCTGGAGCAGAACCAGGAGGAGGAGGTCTGGAGTGGACCACGCAGGCAAGAGCCCCATAGCTTTCAGAGAAACACTCTCTGACATCACTTTCTCATTTTCCTCCTGGCCTTGGGAATGGAGAAGTGCAGAAAAGGCTAAGCCCAGGGTTTTGGCCTGGGGAAAAGATACCCCTTCTCTTTCCTAGGAAATAGGCCTTAAGCAGAAAAAAACTCAGAGATTCCTATATGGTATAACAGGGTCACCACTGTAGATAGTCAGATAAGAAACTGCAGCCAAAGTCCAACTCTTTCAGGAGAAGAATGCCTTTGCCTAAAGGATATTCTATGCCTGGATTCCTGGCAGCTCTCAGATTCTGAGATCTGGGATGCTAGTAAATTCTCTTTTTAAGTGAAACGTACCTGAAAGTCAAGGCAATTATCTTGGCCGGACTATTCATCAAGAGTAGCAATAAATGGGGCACCCAGGTAGCTCAGTCAGTTGAGTGTTTGACTCTTGATTTCAGCTCAAGTCATGACCTCAGGGTTGTGGGATCGAGCCTCATGTTGGGCTCCGCGCTCAGCGGGGAGTCTGCTTGAGATTCTCTCTTTCTCTCACTCCCCCAACTCAAACTCTCTCTCTCTAAAATAAATAAAATCTTAAAAAAGAGTAGCAATAAATACATGTTTACTTTACATCATCGGAAATAAATTCTTCCTTATTAGACTCTAGGTCTTTTTAACTCTTGGTAAACTCTTTTAAACTCTTGCTAAAATATTGGTATAAACCCAAGGGACTTCTAAGTTGATGAAATCCAATTTCTTTATTTTAGGGATAAATCGATTTAGGATCCAGAGAGATTATCTAGCAGGTCACACTGTTAAGTCAGGAGTGAAACTGGGACTCGTGCACAAAGAAAGCTATGGTTATGAGCAAAGGCTGGCATCATCAGAAAGCACTGAACACCAAAGAGGTAAAGTCTTAGCAATCATTCATCAGATACCGAGTCAGGGCCTCCTGTGGTGCCAGGCATTGTGGGGCTGCCGTGCGGAATCAGCCAGACATGGCCTCTGCCCTTGCAGGAGAGAGAAAGGACTACTACTTCCAAGATAGAACATTACAAACTGTTAACCAAACAATGGGAAAATGGCAGCAAGGCCAGTTGTAGTTCAAGAAAGAATCAATTTATCAGCAGGGTGTCCCTCTGAGCACTTTACATCATGAGAAAGTTGTAATTCTAGGCTGAAGTCATACTCAGCTGCTGGAGGCTTTCCACGATCACAGATTAAATCCCTCTCCTTCGTTCTCAAATGAATATTCCCATATTCATGAACATCAAAGGGAACAACCATTTTTAAAGAGCTAGCTCAGCTTTCCTGGGCCCTACCACTCCATCCTCAGTCAAGGAAATAATGGTTGTTGGAACCACCTTTCTCCATAGTCAGGAATCTCTTTCTGGCTGGATCCCACAAAATGACCATTGATGCCTGGTCATCATTGACATGAGTGAGGAAGTCACAAACGTGCTGTGCATTTATCTTTGATTCCACAATAATTGAAAATCTGGATGTTTTAAAAGTATTACTTGAGGGGTACCTGGGTGGCTCAGTCTGTTGAGTGTCTGTCTTCGGCTCAGGTCATGATCCCTAAGTCCTGGGATCCAGCCCCATGTTGGGCTCCCCGCTCAGCAGGGTGTCTGCTTCTCCCTCTTCCTCTGCCTTTCTCCCCGACTCATGCTCTCTCTCAATATCTCTCTCTCTGAAATAAATAAAATCTTAAAAAAAAATACTACTTGAGTATGTAACTGATTATTCACTATTTAATCTGTTTTAAAATACTATTTGAAATGTCCTTGAATACTACTTAATCATGATCATGATGATAGTGATGGAAAGTTAATAATACTGTTTAGCCAAAACACATTCTGGGCATTGTAACCCATCCTAACTGTTCCTGAGTCACAGAGCTGGAACAAAAGATGTCTGGAGGACAGATCCTAATCTACAGCAAAAAGTACCTTATCCTCTTCTGTAAATCATATCATGCATATGCTTCCTACAATTTTCCTCTGAAATTTAATTTGAATGGAAACTTGATTTAACAATAAAGGGATAATAATCAGCAGATTGATTTCTAAAGAACTGAACGATAATTACTTTCAAGAACATCGGAAGACCTTTCTAAGTTGACAAGAACATTGGCAAGTAAAATCCCTGGGGACCAGCTGAGTTGACAAGGACTACATGTAATTAGCATCTCAATCTCCTGTTCCCTCAACCTTTGTTTATACTGTTTGTTTTGAATCCCTTATTTCAAAGAACAAAGGAAAATCCAGTCCATGATTAGGAAGAATTACCAGAGTCTCAAAATTAATAGATTATGAATTAACTAGTTTGTATTCTATTTAACAATTCTCATCCAGTTGCAGGAGAATTCTGTTCCTCCTGCCTAGAGGCAGAGCATTACGAAAATGGCGGCTAGGGGGAGGTGACACCCATCTGAAGGAATTGTGGGAGGTTTCTTCATGAGATGGGGCCATTATTTTTCTTCATTTTGGTTTCTACCTTGATGAAGTATTTATAAAAACAAACAGAACTAAGACTTACATTCTATACTCAACACAGCTGACTTCATATATAGCTATGTGTCTGATAGTCCCAGAACATTCTTCTGGGTCCTGGATCCTGAAAGCAGGGAGACATGATGCTTTAATGTGGAAGAGGTCATTTGCCCTACTACCTCCTCACCATGTACTAGCACTTGTGCTCCATTCCTATTCAAAGGGAGGTGGGAGGCGTCAGGGTAAACTCTTCATGGTCTGCCCCTTGCTTATCCACTCAGCCTTACCTCCCACTACTCTCTGACCTGCATTCAAGCCATGGCTAGCATTGAGCTTTATCCCCTCAAAGGGACTTTGTTATGCTATTTCTACTACCCAGAACATTCTTTTTTTTTTTTCTCCTCTACATCTGGCTAACTTCTACATACACATTGAGTTCAGTTTGAGTGTTGTTTCTTCCAGGAAGCCTTCCATGGACCCTAGGTCTTATTGAACTTTGAATACAGCTGAATCCACTGGAAAGATCCTAACCAGAGTTTGTACCAACTGTTCCCATGGATACTGGGCTAAGCAAATACAACTGTTAATTCATGGTGTGCCACCTAGACCACCAGTAGCTGATTTTGACTCCCTGTGGGGAAGCCCCAAGTGCCAGGGCTGTGTGGGAAACCATGTACCATTCTTTCTCTTGAGAAGAGAACTGACATTTCGTAGTGTAGGCAAACCAACAGAGAGTAGAAAGGGATTCTATTTTTTAAAGTCTGGCTTCCTCAGATGCCAGGAAAATGAAAAAGCCTCCTTTTCTCTCTGCAAAGTACGTCTCACTTTGTGCACTGATCTGGCTGAGGACAGCTGGCTTCTATGCTTTCATTTGTCCCCCTCACCCCAGGTGTTAGGCTGGATTCCCCTTGTCCATCTCATCTGGTTTTCACTGCGTGAAGCCTAAGCAAAAGCCTTCAGTAGAAATGTGATGATGAACTTGGCATTTGGGGGATAAAGGGGAGCCTTAAAGTAATGTTCCAGTAGCTTTTGCCTCCAAGCCTCTTGCACATACAGCAAAAGAAAACTTGATTTTACAGAAGGCTTCAGAAATACAAGTGAGGCCTCTTAGATTTATTTTACTGCCATCTAAAATGGGAAGAGTCTCCATGACATATTCTCATCCTTTTGACATTCAGCTTTATACTTCCTGTCTCCTTCTAGAACTCCTGAGTTAATGGTGCCTTTCTGAAATAATCTGAGGGCCATCTGCTGCTGATGGATCAGTGTGACTCAGTCAGGTCACTGTGGGCATTCTGAAAAGGTATCAAAAATGAACTCCTCACAGTCCTCTCTGGTTCCTGCTGGGCTGTTCCAGGCGGTGAGGACACAGCAGCCTCTGAACTGCCAGGACACCACGCACCTGACTTTGATCAGCATGTCACAGTCTGTTTCCCTGTGTGTCCCACATAAGCAGGAGTTCCTTAGGGACTGCGCTTTTCAAGTCTTTGCTCTTTCCCTCCACAGCAAGCCGCCAGCACAATGCTTGGATCCAGCAGAGCCTCTGGGAGTCCTAGAAATGCTGGGGGTTGGGGGGTGGGACCTCTGAATGCACCTGCTTTCACAGGGTGCCCCCTATAATCCCAGCATGAGGAGAGCGTGGGATGGGAAAGGCCAGAAGAGGCCTGTACCTGGACGGCCTATTAGGCAGTCAGGTGATAAATACTTGAGTTCTATCAGGGGTCAGAGACAGCTTTTGCCTCCAATATTTAAAAAAAAATAAAAAGACTTCATATACAAATAGGGATTTCCAGCTTCTTTTGAGAAATTAGATCTTGCAACATGGGGCCCAATTGTGGCTTGGAGGCCATTGGCTAGAGTTGAGCAGTGGCAACCCCTCTAAATGGGACACCGTCCCTGACTCCCCACACTACCTGTGTGGCCCCCGAGGCATCTGAGTGAGCTCTGTTCTACTGTGGGCCAGCTTAGAGCCCTGGCTAGATTGTGCACAGCGGGCAGGGGGTACTGGAAATCAAAGTCTGAGTCTTGGAGTTCCCAGGGTATGGTACCAGTACCGAGCATTATGATACCCAGAATTCTGCCCTGTCTTCTGGGTCAACCTGGTCCTGGCCATTTGCATCCTTGGAGTTGCATTAATGGATTCGTGCCAGCAGAGGGAAGGAATGGTCCCCTTAGGGAAGGGCACCTAGTTATTGTAGGGCTATTTTACTAAAACAGTATATGCACATAGTAACCACTCAACATTGCTTTCTTGAATGATATATCCCTTGCTCATGTATTAAAATAGATCAAATATGCATATTGAATCCTAGTTTCATTCATTGTCTTATATAAGAGAGATGCTTCTGCATTGGGGCAATCATCTCTAAGATTTACTAAAATAGCACACAGGGTGACAGAGAAGAATTCAAGGCCCTATCTCCAAAGAAGCAGTACTTCTCTTTAAGTTGTGTGGCTGTGGGCACAAAAAGCCAAAGTGCATAAATTCTAAAAAGAAAAGTTCTACTTTTAATGAGGCCCCAAGAATCCAATCAGGCTGGTCCTCTTATGTAAGCATGCAGCAGCTCTATAACTCTTCCAGAATAAGGCCCTTGCTTTGATGTATAAGGCCTTTGGTGACAGTCACACCTCCCATCCCTTTCTCTCTCTCTTGCACACATGCATGCACACGTGTGCATGAACACATACATGTGCACATGCGTGCGGACCACGATGCCACTTAGCAACATGTAGTGCCCCAAACGTGCCTTGTCCTCCAACAACCCCATGCCCTGTGCACCTGGACAACTGCACTCAATCATCAAGGACCTCCCCCAAGGAGGAGACCCATTGCTGACTTCGAGGAAAGAGGTAGGTGGTCCTGGGCACTGGGGCAATTTGTCCATCTCTTGTTCTGGCCTTGGTGCCCTGGTGGACAGGGCTGTGGTCTTATCTTCTTAAATTCTACACTGCTCAGCATCTTACTTAGGCCACAGAGGGAGTTTCATACATATTTAATATATAAATAAACTTTGTAATGTCATTAAAGTTCTAAAAGGAAAAAAGGAAAAATGAAAAGAATCCTCCATCCCAAGATGAAGATTCTCCATCTCCTTATTTCCTATGTCTGTAAGTGGGCTGGAACCCCTAAACTGCATTTCATTCCAAAAGCTGAAGTGGTCTAATAACCTACCCTGTGTCAGTTATACATATTTTTTAAAAAGCCTCCTCAGGTGATCTATACCATATTTGTACCTACTGCATAGCTATGGTATAATATCACAAATATATGTCCCATGAGACATTATATAGTAGAACAGCTACACTCCCTGCCTCCTCGGTTGACAGATAAAGAAACCGAAGCTTCAAGAACCTATTCTAGGTCGCACAGCTAACTGATGGCAGTACTGAGACTTGAATTGAGCCTATCCAACATTGATCTGGAAGGCTCTAGAGTTCTTCCAGCACAGCAGTCATTAATTCTCAGGTGTTGCACTAAATGATATGACATTGGCTGCCTTCACTGTAAAAAACAAAAAACAAAAAACAAAAACAAAACCCAACACCACCACTACCACCAACTAGCATTTTTGATACTCCTCCAGTATAATCTTGGAATACAGTAATCAAAGCTAACTGCAATGGTGTGGTATGGTGTGGTTTCCTCCTTCAGGACTGAGCTTGCTGAAGGGCTGTTTGGTGTCCCTGCTCTTTTTGGGGGAAGGGAGCCCATGGTAGCTGTGGAGAACCACAGGTATCTCTCTCGAAGGGCAGCTCCACAGCAATCATTTACGTGAGTAAATTGTTGACCCTTCTACCAAGACAATCAAGACAGTACACAGCGGAATGGAAATTAACCCTAATTACCTACTTTCCTGCCTTTTACTGAGTGCTTTTCCATTGTTTTATCCTCTTTCTCTGTATATTTGGCTTAATTACATGGTTTGCTTGATTTGCAATGGAGAAAGACAATGAAAATTTGACTTTTATTTACTTGTAAATGGGGTTTCTACCATCTGCACTTAGATCAGGTTTACCTTTCTTATAATAATTAAACCAGTTTTCCAGATGAAGGGTAAACTAGTTAGAGTGTTCTTTTGGTAATTTAATCTTTTTTTTAATAGTGGAAAAGGTATACAGGATAAAATAAAAGGGCGAAATGTAATTAAAATGTGAACACCCCCACTGGCTTTAAATTCCCATGTGTTTTTATGTTGAGGAACAGGTGTATGTAGGTATATTCTCAGAGGGAAGAGAGCTAACAGTTGCTGAGCACCAAGCAGTGTGCTGGATACTTGACAATTTATGAGAAATGCATTATTAAGCCATTTTATAGATGAGAAACTGACGGTCTAAGAGTTTTGTAACTGGCCCAAGTTCATGTAAGTAGTAGGCTGTAAAGCTAATACTTGAATCTAGGGGGTCTAACTCCGAAGTTAGCGTTCTTTCTGCTTCCTGCTATTAAGTGGTGTTGCAGCTCATGAGACCACTGTCTAACCTGCCAGCCAGTCTGGCTACCAAGAAGGGAAGGAAGGAGAGGCAGAGGAAGGCCAGCATGGTATGGTAAGGCAAAGGAAGCACATCAGAGCAGGGCCAGGCACCAAAGGGGGCCATTAGTGAGAAACCCATGGTTAAGGGGAAGATAGCAAAGCTCGAGGGCAGTAAAACGAGTAGTGATTCCCCCTTTCTCTCTGTAATGGTCTAATTGGTATGTAGCTGGATGGCCAAGTCAAGCAGGGAACCAAAGGGGAGGACTTGTCAGAAAAGTCAGATTGCCTGCTGGTTTAGAAGGTCTGGAGGGGATACAAAAACCAGACAGCACCAACACTGCCTATTAGACAGACAATGTAACTTTTCCTCCTGTCACTAGCAATACCCACTCAGATGATTGGTAGTACCACCATTGCCAGGTGTGCATTTTTTCAGCATCTGATTCAATTGACCTTACATTTCTTGAGCACTTCCTATGGCCCTTCATATGGATCTAGACAATGGGTCTAAGAGTGAAGGCAAAGAAAAGATAATACCTGCCTTCTGGACTTCAAGATCTCTAAACAAATAGGTCCCTACTGTACCTTGAGCTCTACAAGGTCAGAGACCTTGTCTCTCTCCCTCGCATCTCTCCCTCCTTTGTACCATATGCCAGGCATTGTTCTTGGTGCTGGGAGCACAGTGACAAGCAGAAGAGAGAGATCTCTGTTCTTATGAGGCTCATGATCTAGAGCCATGCCTCCAACAGAGTAGTTACGGGTCACATGTAACTATTTATGCATTTAGTTCCTCAGTTGCACTAGTCACACATCAAGGCACAATAGCCATGTGGGTCAAGTGGCTACCTTAGTGGAGAGTGCAGACATAGAACATTCCCATCACCACCAAGAGATCTATTAGATAGCACCGTTCTAGAATCCCATCTTGGCTAGATATTTAGAATCTAGCACTGTGCCTTGGCATATAATCAGTGCTATCTAATAGGCATTACATGTTAAGGCAGTAAGCACTCAATCAAGGTATGAGCCAGTACAGGAACAGTGTAGAGGATAAAAGACTTAACAGAGTAGGATGGGGACAATAAATACCTCCCAGAAGGCAAAGGCATCAGCAATGGGATTTGAAATACATTAAAGGTTTTGACGTACATTTGGTCAACGAAGGTGGCTTGCCACAATTCTAATGGGAGAGTGGAAAAGAATTCTTTTCCAAGCTAAATGCTTACTTTAATGACAGCACTAGTTAACTGCCTCTCGGACAGGGAAGGCTGAAATGCAGGGAACGAGAGAGAGAGAGGGAGCACAATAACAGCTTTCAAACTCGGGAGGAATTCTCATTAGGAGGAAGTAAACAGAAGCGTGGCCTCCTTATTTTAGGAAATACACAGTTTTCAGTAAATGCCTGAAATAGTCCTGGTTCTTAAGTATTACTATGCTCTTCCAAATGAATGTTCTGTGAGGCCTCCCTTCTAATCAGCAAATATGCTAGTCAGAGCCTTCTATAAAAAGAAGCAGTACTTAGGTGTCCATTCCTTAGCCACAAAAGGAAACGGAATAACAACATACACACGACACGTGGTCAGTGATGGAGACCTCTGGGGTCTGATTCAGACTCGCTCCGGTCTAGAGCTGTCCGAGCCAGTGGGTATCCCAACTCCCCGAGAACCAGAAGATTGGAGAGCACAGAAAGAGAGGTAAACAAGCCCTGTGCAGAGGCCAGGTCAGCTGACTTCAATTACCAAGGTCTGCTCACAGAGAAGCATGAGGCTAAACCTTGTTATGTCTTACCTACAGGTGACCTGGCGGCTAGCCAGACCCCCACTGTCCTTGTCATCCAAATAAGTCCCATTACTAACACTTGTCATAGCTCTTATTAAATGCCAGGTGTTAATTCATTTAATTCCTACAACAGCTCTACAAGATGGATACTCTTAGGCTTCCTTTTGACAGATGGAGGGATTAAGGCACAGAGAGGGCATGTAACTTGTGCAAGGTCACACAATTAACTAGTAAGGGGTAGAGCTGGCATTTGAGGGCATTGGGCATATGCTAAGTGTGGTTGGAGACAGGAAGGCCAAAGTGCGGGCATGGTGGTGAGAAGGTTCCACAATTGCTTAAGCTTTTGGGGGCATCCTGGAAACTTTTCAGGGTGACTCCTCTTCCCGACATCCTAGGGCACCCCTGGAAGTGAGAAGGGTGGAGAGCCTGGGACACTGCTCACTGTTGGGGGTATTTTCAGGGTTTAAGTACCTACCCCCCAACACCAAAGCTCCCTGCTCTTGGGAGATGGGGATTTCTACTCTTAACTTTCATTATGATGCTACTCCCCAAATCCATAGAGGCCAAAGCAAGAGAAGTTGAAGAGATCTTCAAATTCTGTACTTTTCCATGAAGCCCCAAAGGGAGGGAACAAGCGTGACCCCCCCACAGTTTGCCTCTGCTGATGGGAAAGTCCCTGGCTTGCCTGCCCAAATCAGGCATCTGACCCCTCTCAGTGAGGACTAAGAGCCCCAGTCTTAGCCAACTCTGCGTCCCCAACCACCTACAGCTTTTCCTACTCATGAGGAAGAGTTCATAAGGCCCTCCCATCTCCTTGTACATTAAAATGAAGAGACAGCTGCAAGCACATTAGGCTCTTTGGTTTCCTTATTGGCCGGTATGTCTGTTACACCATTTTAAGTACACCAGCCCCCTGTCTTTGGAAAGAGGATTCATTGTCTTAAGTTGGCATCTATTTCTTGAAGTCCTTTGGTCCACAAGGACAGGTCAAACTCTAATAAGAAGTAATAAATAAAACTTGCAATCGAAGAGACCCGAAGAGTTTCACATTGAAAAAAATAAGACTTCCCTACTCTTCACATGACTGAAGCCAGCTTTTTAGCTGTGTTTTATACTAACAACCAAATTCTACTAAAATTTGAAATTCTACAGATTTTGTGTGCATTCACAAATGTAGAAGGCCTCATCCTGCACAAGGCCTTACCCCATAGTGACTCCTGCCTCTGAATAAGCACTTCTGTGTGTCACGTACTCCACTATCCACTCCAGGAGGAAACAGGAATAAAGAAGGGCCCAGAGCTCTGTGTGCTTCTGACAAAACCTTTCCCTTCCCCCGCACCTGCCTCACCTTCGACATGCACAGTCTCACCACAACAATCTGCTTTGGAGATCAGGACTAAGCCCAGCATGTCCTGTACTCCTTGTGACATCTGTCACCTGAGGCTCCCAGGCACTCCCCATCACTCTTGCTCTCGGGAGCTCTGCAGATCTCTCCTTGGCCTCCGTTTCCCCCCTGAGCAACTTCTAAGTCCCTGTGCCTCCCGGAACCCATGTCCATTAGCATTAGTGCTAACAGATCCTCTACATTCTCAACTTCTTTGAAACCTCCTATTGCCTTCTTGCTCTCCCCTCCCCGAGAGCTCTCTCAAGGAGGGGCTGCTTTCTCTCCCATGAGTTTCACCCCATTGGCCTAGAGGTGAGTTCCACAGTCTTTAGTCAGCAGTGCTAGCCACCCTGCTACCAGCAGCTCTACTGGAGAAATGGGACTGACTTCACTTGTTTGGCCTTAAGGGACTGGACCCAATCCATGTGCAAGTATGTCTGCCATGTCCTTGCTGAATTACCTTGTTGACCTAACTTAGTGAACTTGAGCAAGTTGTTTTCTCCAAATTCACAGGTTTTCATCAAGTACAACCTAGGTGCTAGGTGATATGAGAAGCTTGAAATATAGAAGCTACCCTCCTCCAACTTTTCTACCTGGGGAAACAGGAGTTGGTGTGGGATAATGACTAAGGGCATGTAAGTGGTTTCCAAAAGCCCACATACAAAAATTGCTCTCATGCAGTCATTGAGAAGAAATATAAATGCAGGACCAGGCTGGGTGGAGAGCCCTACCCAAACAGGGTCCTTCCCACTTATCCCTTGCCCACTCTTGCAATGGCTGATCGGTCCTAAGGGCCAGACAGTCCTTTTTATTTTTTTTTTTTAAGAGACACTAGAAATGCAGATGTTAAAGTGAAATCTGAATTTTATTTTATTTGTTGCTATTATTATTATTTTTTATTTTAGGTTGGCTCAACACCCAATAGGGGGCTCAAACTTGTGACCCTGAGATTAAAGATCACACACCCTACCCACCGAGGGAGCCAGGTGCCTGGAAATCTGAATTTTAGATAACTGAAAATTCAAAAAAAATTTTTAAACACCGTCAAAGGTAGCCTAGTGGCATGTTAAGAGCATGGATTCTGGAGCTAGACCACCGAGGTTCAAATCTTAGCTTCAGAATTCACTACGTGTGTGTCCTGGGCCTGCTGGCAAACTCTTCTGTGTCAGCATCTGTATTTATAAAATGGACATAATAACAGCACCCACCTCCTAACTCTACAACCTGCCTGACAGTGTCTGGAAGTTACTGCCTAAGCATAACTGGCCTTCTTGCACACCCATGAAGGATCACCTCTGAGCAAGATGAGTATCAGTCTTAGTACATTTAAGTCAATATACAAGAGAGCATTTTTAGGTGCTTATAAGTAGGGCAGAGTGTAAGAACTGGGACATCGCAAGAGGAGATTCATGTGGGATGGGGAGGCTTCCTGATGGTGAACCTAAGCTGGGCTCCACTGGACAGTGCTCCTGTCTGGCCAGCAACAAGACAGAGGAGGTTACAGGCAGGTGGGTGTTTCAGGCAGGGTCTCTGCAGGAAACACTCACACTGGGCAATGTGAAGAGAGTTTAATAAAGGGTTGCGTTACAGAGATGTGGGTGGTGCTTGAGGAAATGAACCCGTGGAGGTAGAGTGGCCTCGAGGGCTAGTCACAACAAGGGTGGGGGGCACGGGGCAGGCCCAGGCTTGAAGAGGCAAGGGAAGGAAGCAGGTCCAGAACATGAGAAAGGTGTGCTATGGTAAGCTGGCCTGGCTAGAGGTGAGGTGAAAGATACCCAAACCTCGTCTCCTCCTAAAATCTCCAGCTGATGCTTCTTCAGTAGCCGATGCTGACCAGAAGCCAGTGGCTCTGGAGCCCATGCATAGAAGCCATAGGGGCTGACCTTCCCCCAACTTCTTCCCCACCTCCACACAAAGCAGACTGAAGAGTGAGAATAGTAAGTATGATGGGAAAGATGAAGCAAAAGGAACAGAGGCTGAAACGTGTTAGAGAACAAGAAAGCTACCCGAGCCTTATACTTTTTCTGTCATATTCTTTTGCTGTCCCTAAAGTCCAATAAACAATAGGAAAACATTTTACAGTGTTGGAAGGACATTGCAGCTATACACACGTGCTTGGGGAGGTGGAGAAGTGAGAGAGAGGAGTAGAAGTCGGCCAGCGGTTCAGGAGATGGGAAGCGGCATGTATAAATCACTTTTCAAAATAATGAAAAGTTTCTAGAGAAAGAGAAAACACACACACATGTCTACAAAACTGTTGAACTTGAATGCTTAGCCAGGTTTTTGGGGACAAGCTATAGAAAGCAGATGATACTGTCTTCATGGACATGACCTCAATATTTAAAGAATGGAAACTGACTGGCCAAAAAGCCCCAGAGTAGTGTTTCCCAATTGTCTATAATTAAAAAAAAAAAAAAAAATCACGCAGAACTACCTGCTCAGTTCAGCCAAAAGCTCAATGAGCTGCTCTATGTACTTGTTCACGGAATGGTGCGTGTTATGTCCTGCTAGAACAATCCAAGCCCTGACGTGGAGACCTGAGTCTCAGGAGCAGCTCCAGAAAAGCATGGTGTGGACTATAGGGCTTTTCCTTTTTGAGCCTCGCCTCCCCATTACCTTTGATAAACCTGTCATCGACCATAAATGGCCATAAACTCCTACTCCTCACAAATGACCTTCTTTCTATAAGGACTCAAGAAGTAACAAGTTCCACACTGCCAGGCAGTACGTCCTCTGGTTGGGACCAAAGGCCTTTTGGGGACCTCCAAAATCTTGGAATCCAGTCTTCCCAAAACATTTTCAAAAGCCCCTGTAGGCACTAAATGAAAAATAGGTTTTCCTTCCTTAAGGATAACCCTCTGAGAGCTTTTAATAGCAAATGCAAATGACAAATCTGGAGGAAGAGACGGTATGCAGAGATTTGCAAGCTTACTTGATGCAAGGACACCTTTCCTCCAGCAGGCAGCTTGTGGGACAGGTGTGCTTCTGAACACACCTGGGAGTGTGGATCATAACAGAAGAAACCGGCGAAGGGAATTGTCATGCTCAAGGCTTCCCCACTAACTGTTTTTAATTCAAGTGTAATTAACTTCCCCACTAACTCTGGTTGTAGCAATACTAAGAGGCAGTGTTGACTTAGCACGTAGCCTTCTGTTATAGCCATAACTCACCTCACCTCCACTTAGATGGGAAAATGTCTGCTCCTCCGTTTTGTCTTTTCCTAATAAGGCACGTGTCCTCTTCTGCCATCACCTCTTGCTCCCCTTTATGCAATTATTAATGTTAATTGCATTTCTCGGAACTCTGCCCCATCCCAAGCTATCTTTCTTGAGGAACAAGGTCAGAAACATCGTACACATTCCAGGTAGTAGCACATGATGGTTCTGTCCATGTGTTCAGCCTGGTTTCCTGTAACTTTGTCAAGGACCCAACATGTCCTTGGCCCTCTGGCCTACAGGAGCCCTTTGCTCTGGAGCTGCGCTGATAGCTCGAAGCATACCATCTTCTAAGTCAAGGGCTTATGTTTCATTTCCTGCCCTAGATTAGGCCAGAGATCATCCATCCTATCTCAGATCTCCCACAGTGTCCAGGCTCCCACATGATCGCTGGCTCCCCCAAAGTCTTGCATTCGCTTTGCTGAGTTGATATTTTAGAAGTTTCTTCCCTAATTATTATTCTGCTCTGGCCCCAAAGGAAACACATTTACTGCATGTCTGCAGCTTTGCAGGATCTTCTTGATATTTATCCCTGACAGCTAACTTCGGAATTATGCCGAGTCTACAATTACTTTCTTTAAATGACTTAAAAATATTTTCTATAAGCTGTTTTTTACGGCCTTGTACTACTTCTTCTAGATATGACAAAGGTTTATGTCCAGCTGGAAGACAGGCTGTAAAACAAATGGCTTTTACAAAATAGCAAAGATGCTGGCAATGAAAAGAACGGCCAAGCAAACAGGTTTATGCTTTTAACTGAGTAAGGTATAGAATTGTTGACCATTATATTTTACACTTGAAACTATTATGACACTGTATGTTAATTACACTTGAATTAAAAAAAACAAACCACAGGTTTGTGCTTTTAGACGCAGACACACTGAGTTCTGCTGAATGTCAGGGCTGAACTGGGGAGTGCAGCTACTTCTTACAGTAGAGCGATGAGAACAGAACATTCTTGGCCAAAAGCCCTGTCGTTGTGGGCAAGTTGCCTTTGAATTAGACTTCCCAGTACCCAGCATGGTTCTGGGCTCAGAGCAGATGCTCAATAAACATATTTTAAAGGAACAAATGATTGAATAAAGGAAGGAATAAATGAACAAAGAAACCCTCTGGAAAAGAAATATCTTAGGCACGGTATTGGTCTCAGCAGCCAAGCATAAGTTCTCAGTGTCCTTTGTTCTTTTTCTCCTTCCTTGAAATCAGCCCCTCCAACACATCCTTTGTACTCTGAGACATTCCTCAGATCCCCACACAGCAGGAGGTGATCTCGCCAGTCACATCTTTAGATAATGAAAATTTTAAATTTCCAAGGAGAATTAAGGCTATAAAGCCATTAGCGGCAAACCCTTCAGAATCCCTTTAGAAACTAAAGGTGACATTTGTATCTCGAGAATGGAATAGAAAAGCATTCGATTCAAACTGTTCTAAAGCAGCACAAATGTCTAATTTTATACTGTACATTTGGATTCTGTTTTTCCCTCTAAAAAAGGCACAAAGATAGCAAAATATTACGTTTGCCAATTCATGGAGCAGTCGTTACTATTCTGTATGTACTTCTATGAGGACATTGTTACGGAACTGTTTTCATAATAGAACCTTTGTTCTAAATCTTTGTGTACCTTATGAATTTCACCCCGTCTTAACTCTTTTTCCCCAAAGAAGTCACTGAGCTTCCTTTAATAATACCAGTAACTAGCCCCAGTCTTCCACAGCTGCAGAGGTTCACTGTCCTGGGAGATCTTCCATGTTACAATTCACGCTTCCAATGAAAACAGTGACAGAGCTGACATGATGTAGGGGGGAAAAGGACTGATCAGGGACTAGCGCACTACCGAGCAAATATTAAACAGCGATGGGGAATTTTAATGTGCAATGCTCTCTCTGTTCATAACAAAAACAAGCCAGAAACAATTTCCTGTGCTACAGTTTGGTGAAATGGAAACTTGTTTTTAACTTGTTCCTTGTCGTGTGTTGTACACGTTCAGGGAAGCAGCCTTCACCTAGGAGAGGCACTGGCTCCTTCCAGGACTCTAACCTTTCCATTTCGAATGAAAACCAGCTGTAGCTCTCAACAGTTCTGAAAACACCTATGCAGGAGGTCAATGCTGGGCTGGAAGACCCCTCACCATGAAAAGCATCAAGCTTCTTTATCTCACTTCAATTTGCCCGCCGTGAACTGTCAAAGGCACCCTAAATCTCCTTGGTGCTTTCCGGGCATTATCTTCTCTACCTCTCTGGAGATATAAATAAGCACATGATGGACTACGAATTGGGGGCTGAAATAGACATTGACTTGGAGAGACAGAAGAGGTTCTGAAAAAATAAATCTATGGATTTCCCATTCAGAATAAGTAACTTTGAAAACCCAGTTGTAGACTTTTTTTTTTTAAAGATTTTATTTATTTATTTTACAGAGAGCACACAAGTAGACAGGCAGGCAGAGAGAGAGAGGGAAGCAGGTTCCCCGCTGAGCAGAGAGCCCGATACGGGACTCGATCCCAGGACCCTGAGATCATGACCTGAGCTGAAGGCAGTGGCTTAACCCACTGAGCCACCCAGGCATCCAAGTTGTAGACTTTTTTTTAACCCCCTTCATGATTTAACTCCTCCTGGATGATTTGAGAACACTCCCATATGCCCCAACTCTCTGTCCCCGAATTTCCAAAAACAACAGTAAAAAAGATCCTGGAGGAAGTCAAAGGGTCGACGGATCCTAAATAGCTTTCAGGCTCAAGTATGCACCTTCAACCATGAGAAATGCAGAGCTGTGTTATGAGTCACCGCTTGACAAGAGGTTCCAGACCATAAAAATGAACGCCTGGGTTTTAGTGCTATGAATGGCATCACTTATAAATCTCGAGGGGGCAAATCTGAAATTGGGAAAGACCAGGATAAGTTAGTCTAAAATACATGCACATGTATGCACACACACGCGTGTACACCTACACACAGCAAAAGTTGGGGGTGGGTGGGTAGAAGCAGAGACTTCTCTACAAGCCTGGCCATGCATGCCGTCCTCCGTGACATGGTCCATAATTCCAGAGCAAGCCAGGGCTATTCGTCTGGCTTGGGGCCACTCTGATAGACTTTTTGAGACAATTCTTAAAACAAGAGTAAAAAAGGAATATTCTTTGTCTTTGTTCGTGTAGGACAAAATTTGTACCAACTTTGTTTTCCTAGTTTTCCAGAAGGGACGAACTAGTGCTTTTCTGGTCTACTCGTGAGCACGTTTCCAGCCAGTCAGCACAATACCCATCTGCATTTATGGAGTTAATTGACATTATTAATTTTGCTCAGATTCTCTCTCCTCCTTCCACCTCCTTATCCCTTACTTTTCTTTTTTTTTCTGTTTTAAAGAGAGAAAGCTAATGAAAACCATGTTTATGTGCTCAAAGGCACAGAGGAAATTCATTACTCTGAGGACTAGCACACTCCACAAGTGAAATGAAAGTAATCTTATTTATGACAGGAAGGGGCCCAAGCTAGACTGAACCGCACCGCACTCAGATTGTTCCATAGAAAAGACTGCAGAGCTCCCGCACCAGTTCCAAAAGGCAGCCTCGCTGACAACAAACACACCGGCGGCTCTGTGCTTGGAAACTCTTAGAAGCCCCAGAAACATAGCCATCTAATAGATACAAGAAAAGAAATGTGTTTAGAATAGACTGTTCTTCCTTCACACCTTCTGGTACCTTCCTGGGACTCCATATTACTAAATTTCAGAAGACACTTCACCAAGTCATTAGTCCACGACATTTATCAAGTACTGGCGTATAAATACAGCTAGGCTAGTTTCATGGCCTAATTCCCTTATTATAAGGGCTTTTCACTGTAGGTTCATGGGCCATTTCCCACGTAAATAAATAATGTTACTGTTTAAATGACATGTTTTCACAATAAATGTCCACTTGTGCCCTGGCACACAATTCCCCCTTTCCTTCTTGAAAATCCCATCAACAGTAAGTATACTTCTCATACAACTATTACTTTTTTTTTTTTTTTTTGGTCCCATATGTCTTTTTTTCCTCATTCATTTAGTCAACAAAAATCACTTAGGTCTTGTGTACTAGATAGGAGCCACTGGAGGGTGAGTCTCTTCTAAACTACTCATGAGTACTCTACAAAATCTTAATAAACATTATGTGGATTTTTGGCAGGAAGAAGATGGTTTTTCTAGTATTTATGGTGTGGCTTCCTAGAACAACTTTTGCTGGAAGGTCCTCTGAGATCATTAGGACAAACCCATTGTTTATGGATGAGGAAAGAGGCTCAAGGGTAAATCCTTTTTATTTAAAAAAAAAAAACAAAACATAATTTCCAATCCTTTAAGCAACTTCCCCTGTTTACCATTGAAGGAAAAGGATATTACTGCGTGGATTCTATGCAGGAGGGATTTTATATTTCCCTCATCTATATGAGAAGGGCTTATCTCTTTTTCCAGCATAAAATGAAAAGGGTCAGCTAAAAAACATTTGGTCTTCTGAAGTCACATGCAGAGATCCAACACCGGAGAGCCATTGGGAATTCATCAATCAACTGTTTGGATCAATATGTCTTTATCAAGCCTTATGCCTAACAAGTGGTAGGAGAAAAGCAAGGCACACACTCTTTCGCACGTGGCTCTGGTCACGCGAGGAGGCAGGTAGGTAAACAGGTGAATGTGTTTATGTTCTGGTGGGGTAGGCTCTCTGAGGCCGGAGTACAGAGCGCGGTGAGAGAAGGGAGGATCCTCCAGGATGAAGGGGAGAGTCGCTCTGAAAACAGGAGCAGTGACTCTTCTGGGCAGAAACAACAACATTTTAAAAAGCCTGGAAAAGGGTTGCCTGGGTGGCTCAGTTGGTTAAGCAACTGCCTTCGGCTCAGGTCATGATCCTAGAATCCCAGGATCGAGTCCCACATTGGGCTCCCAGCTCCACGGGGAGTCTGCTTCTCCCTCTGACCTTCTCCCCTCTCATATTCTCTCTCTCTCTCAAATAAATAAATAAAGTCTTTAAAAGGAAAAGAAAGGCTCAAGAGTTTTTGGAGAGTCAATGCTAGTGGTCCACACTGGTGGGGAGGCAAGAAAGAGACGATAGAGCCACACCCCAAATCCGAGCGTTCCTTACTGCCTCACCCAAGTTGTGTGTTTTCAAGTGTGGCATGTAACCTTATTTGCCGATTTCGCTGTAATTCCAGACTCTGCTCTCTGTTCAGATCACAATACACAGCGGTGTTTCCAGTTATCTTTAAAAAGGCCCTGAATTCAATTCATCCAGCATTTACCAAGCACCTCCTACACAACACTTTCCCCCCGGTGCTAGTCCGCTCTCCGTGTGTACATTGTTCGATCAGAGCATGGCTCGCCCTGCAGTAGGGCTTCCCTTGAGGTCTAGGGAGCCCAGGCTCTGAAATCCTAGCGCAATGCCAAACACAGGGTAGGAAATCAACAAATGTTTGTGAATGATGCCTGTGTTTGGTGGAACCTAGTTCAATTCTCAAAATACAGTGAAGTGTGCCAAAAAAAGAAAAAAGAAAAAAAGTGTTTCTTGCATAGCATGTTTCAATGCAAATGGCATGTGGACAATCAAAGAATGGTTAGGGGTACCTGTTCTCTGCAAACTAGCGTAACTCAGCACTCCCTGCCATTAGAGTACATGGCACGGTTTTTTGCTTTGAGCCTATAGCAGCCGCTAGAAAATTTTACTGGTTTAGTACCATACCGGGTAGCAGATGTTTTGAATAAAAAGTAGACATTACAAGCTAATGATTTAGCAAAACAAACCCAAAGCCAGCAATTCAGGAGGGAGAACAGGAACTATGTCAAAATGTCCAGCATTATTACAGGGTCTACTGTTTGCTACCTCGGTTTTTCATTAAGCAAAACTCACTATATTTAAGGCAATTTTCAAAGAGTAAGTACAGAAGAACACAGTAATAAAGACTAACCATATACTCGGATGGTCAGGACGCAGACCAGGATTATGGATTTGATGGCTCTGATCCACTATGGTTGGTCCTTAAACACCTATCATTCATTCGGTGTTTACTGAGGACCTAGTATGTGCCAGGCACTGTACTGAGCCCTGGGAATACAGAGGTGGGGGAACAGAAGAGCTCCGCCTTGAGGGAATTCAGAACCTAGTAAGGGATGCAGAAAAGTAAGTTTAAAAAATTACAACTAACCCAACCTTTGAAGGAACCAGCAGGAGAGTCAGAGCAGGCTTCCCAGGAGAAGCTAAATCTCTCAAACGCGTGTTGTCAATCATCCGGCAGTTCAGATAAGACTTTGAAAACAGATCAGCACGTGTTTTCCATCACTACTAGAAAAATAACTCAAGTCAGAGTGTTCACTAACACTGCCTTATCTCCCAAGATGGTAATGCGGCTCCGCGTGTTCTCAGAAGCTTTGCGTCTGACTACTTCATCAAATAATACACTCATTAAAATACAATTTGCCTTTAAAAATGCATTAAGTTTGGGGGAGGTGGGGAAATGAAGAGCGAGTGGTAAACAGTTTGGAGTCTTTCATCTTCCTCCTGTAGTAATGCGTTCAGGCCACACAGAGGCACTCTGGGCTAAAGAATGAGGGGGCTTTTCGATCCCACTGCACATTCTTTCCCTTCTCTAGGAGGGGCTTTCAGAGCGCAACGTGAGCTCAGGGAGCATCAAGGAGGACCAGCAGCTCTGCTAGGAAGGTACCCGTTCGTCTAGCACCAAGTATAGATGTTTTTGACTGCATGGCCAAAATAAATCTTATTTGTGCAGGAAGAATGAAATGAAGGCCGACCCTGCTTCTTAAGAGAGGGGGCTTCTATTACTAGAAACAACCATTTTTCCACCCAGTCATCCCTGGGGGAGGAGGGGACTAAATACATAACAAACAAAATTAAAACATTAAACAATAACAACAGCAAAGCCCCTTATAAAATAAAACCTAGCTCTCGGGATAAGGAGAACATTTTTGAGAAGGACGAACGGCTGGAAGCAGCTCTAATAATAGTCCCTTTGGTGCTGCTTTTGGATGATCCTGTGCAAACAGGAATCTTCCTTATTAACCTTCATCCTGAACCAGTTGATAATCCAATATTTGTGATAACTACAGTCAGTTGTCATGGAAATTAATGCTGAAATTTTAATTCTTTGGTTACCATCCTGGATCATACAGGAGCAGAGAGCAAGAAAATCCCATCTGCCCTGAGCTAATATTTTCATTTCTTGGGGGTCAAACAGTTTCAGAAATATTGGACAAACTGTATACTACTGTGATAACATGAGTCTTTAAAAAGTATTCAACTCTTTATGTGGATTTTCAAAACTCTAGTGCTTCACTGTACAGAATTTTTGTCTAGCAAAGACTCCTGAGGTCTTTAACCATGAGTGAGTATTCTAAATTTTCTTTGAACCAGACAAAATAATTGAATTGCGTTAGAAATGAGTAAGAGGTTCTAATTAGAAGATTGTTGAATGAAAACATATACTTGTTACTTTTTGAAACATTTAGTTTTAAATTGGGTTTGTGTGGATTTTTTTTTTAAAGTGTCTTAGGGAACCTGAAAAACCACAAACTTTTCCCAAGATGATATTTCAGGACATTAAAAAATGATCAAAATCTTATCCACCCCCCTGCTTCCATCCCCATTCCCTAAAAGAGAAAAGAAGCAAAGGTTCTTGCGTAATATTCATGTTTGGGTGGGCACCATTGACTAATTATAACACAATAGACTATTTTCTGCTTTCTAAAAAAATAAGAAGGGCGATTATCCAGGGGTACGGGTGGTTATGCAATGGGACCACATGGACCACACTTCACCCACTGGAAATAAATGTGGAAAACATTTCAATCACACATTAAAAACAAAACAAACAAACAAACAAACAAAAACAAGGAGAGAGAGGATGGATAAAAACTAGTTCGATAAGGACATGTTGTGTAAACCAGTTAGGGTCCATCAGAATCAGGAGTTGGAAGTGCCTGACATTGGTACGATTTAGTTCTTTTAAAATTGATTTTGGGGGAAAACACAGGGCATTGTGTTGTAGTATAAAGATCCCGTGTTGGGAATCAGGAGACAGGTTTTGAGGTCAGCCCCAAAGCACGTGAGTTCTGTGCCCTGAGCAGGTCTCTTTATCTTGCTGGTGGGTTTTCTCGGCAAAATGAAGGGCTTGGACTTCGTGACTTCTGAGGGTCTTTCTAGCTCTATCAGTCCAGAGTGTTAGTTCTTCTAACCAAACTCTCAGCATTATAACACAGCCTCATTGGCAAAGACAATTGGCCAAGGCCACAGGGTGAAGGCTAGAGAGGCAGCTGGCTGAAGGAAAATTTGAAAACAATTTCGAAAAAAAAAAATTTATACAACCGGCCCTTTACTCAAGTTATTAATAATCATGGTGCTCATGGCCATATCAATTCTTATTCCTCCTCCATTTTTCCATTCAGGCTTCTGCCCTCCCCAACTGTAACTTCAAACCCTCTCCTTTCCTCAAACCACCAGGGCTTCCTCCCTCAGCCCTGCCGCTGGCTGGCGGCCTGACTTCCTACTTGACCGAGAAGCCCAAGCCATCAGCGGGGCCTTCTGCGGGTGCCCGCCTCCCACCTTGCAAGCTCGCACCTGTGCCCACAGAACGCTGGCTTTCCTCCTGCTTTGGCGAATAAACCACCTCAGCTGCCAACAAAAACTGAAGTCGAATCGTGTGACTTCACTTGAAACCCTCTGGCTCATGCAGAGCCAAAGCCAAAGTCTCTAGGAAGGCTGAGTAGGTCCTCCTTGCTCTGCACTCTGCCATCTCTCCTCCCACCCCCACTCGCTCATTCCAGCCTTCTGGCTCTTGGGCCTGGAATGGACCAAGCAAGCTGCTGCTTCAGGGCCTTTGCACCTGCAAGTTCCCCTACCTGGTACGGCACTCCCCTCCAGTATCAAAAAGGCGGTTTGCTTTAGGTCTGCTCAAATGTCTCCTGGCCACGAAGGCCTCTCCCGACCATCCCCTGTACAATGGCATACCCCGATCCTAGTTGGTCGCCTCCCTGCTCCCCTTCCCTGCTCCCTTTTTCTCCAAAGCTATAATCAGCATGTGACATGCTCTGTATCTGCTTATCGTCTTCCCACACCAGAATGCAAGCTCTATGCGGGGAGAGACTGGTTGGGTTTATTCACTGCTCTAATCCCAGGGAGTCTAAGAGGTTCAGGCCCTCACATTCATTGAATGGTTACATTGACTTATAGGACACTGTTAAGCATGTAAGGAAAACCTGGTGAAATTCTGATATTGTTACAGAATGAACCAAGCCTTAAAAACGAAAATGAACAATTATAGCTCTGTTGTTCATAGATGGCTAAAATGGAAAAGGAAATAAGTAGGACATGCGCACCTACAGAAAGATCGGTCTAAATCTTACTCCACTCCGACAGGGCTCCGAATAATATAAGAGGAAAAATCAGGCGAAAATGCAACGCTCCTGACAAGCATTGTTCCTGACGGCAATAATCCAATGTTCTCACACTTCAGAGGCCAATTTCCTTCTGGTGATTTCTCCCCAATTCATCCTGAGTGGGCAGAATCACTCAAGTCAGAGTGATTTCTATTCAGTCAATCAATTCTTTGTGAGCAGGAAAACTCCACTGGGCCCATGGAGCGCAGTTTTCTCGCTTCTAGTCTCCTTTTTTGCTAGACAGACATTTCTGGGGGAAGAGTCCCAGCACATTGACTCTGCAGGCCAGACACAACCCTCCCAGAGGATGCTTAGGAGATATAATATAACAAAACTCCTACCAGCCTGAGTTCGCTCTTTAAGAACTGTGCAATTTGGGGTGCCTGGGTGGCTCAATGGGTTAAAGCCTCTGCCTTTAGGCTCAGGTCATGATCTCAGGGTCCTGGGATCGAGCCCCACATCGGGCTCTCTGCTCAGTGGAGACCTGCTTCCTTTCCTCTCTCTCTGCCTGCCTCTCTGCCTGCTTATGATCTCTCTCTGTCATATTAATAAATAAAAAATCTTAAAAAAAATAAAGAACTGTGCAATGCGTGTGCTTGTGCTGGATGTGGCTCAGACTGTCTCTGTCTGTTCTTAGAGGCTTAGCCTAGTGGCAGCCATATTGAGGCTTGCAAAGCCTCTCACGGTATGTACGCAAGATGGCCAGTTAGTAAGCAGAGCCGCTTATAAAGCTACAGATATGACAGTCCCGTGGAATGTTCCAGCTCTCATTTGATGAGTAAAGACTACTACTCAACGCAGAAATGATTTTGGTCAGACAGACTCTCTCATACCCAGATGATACAAATAAACTGCGGCAAATTTCCTGGGGTGCAGTGTGACTCATGTTCACAGGAGTCTTAAAAAGAATTGTGCCCTTTGACCTAGTAATTCCATTTCTGTGACTTTAGCCTAAGGAAGTAATCAAAGATAAGGGGCAAAGATTTATGCACAAGGATGTTCAAAATCTGGAAACAACTGAAGTGTCCAAAAATAGGAAATGCTTCAATAAATAATAGTAGCTCTTAAAATATAATGCAGCTATTAAAGAGGAATTTTTGAAAAGAGCTTGGCAAGTACTCCTGATATTAAGGTTAATTTGTATTTAAGCTTTATTTATATAGGTATATATATGCATATTTATATATACACACATGCCTGTGAATTGAAAGGAACTTACCAAAATATTTACAGTGATTATCTCTGGTGATGGGATTAAAGTCGATTTAAAATGTTTGGCTTCATAGTTTTCTACCATAAACAGATATTTCCTAATTTTGTGAAAAATACCATTGGACTGACAATCGAGTGACATCACCAGGAGAAGAAATAAGGAGTAAAAAATCCCACTTGGATTTAAAGAGATAGGAGAACCCTGGCACTCGAGAAAGCTTGTGATCATGTCCGTGCTGCTGAAATGCTTGTTCTTTCAGACACATCACTCTTGTAGAAAATCACCTCCAAAAGGCTCCCTAACGAATAAAATATAAAGGTAGGGAGCTCCACCATCAGCCGCCTGCCCCCCTTCTTCCTAGTGGGTTCTCTGGTGGTCACTCACTAATTTAATTAAATTAACATGTAGGTCTTTGGTGGGTACCCTGCTTTGGATCCCAAGCAATGCTAATGATTATCATAAAGGACTAGCAACTAGGGAGGTTTAAAGTTCAGGCACAGAGGCTGCTGTCTACGTTTCTGCCATTTGGCTGACCAAATTACAAGAGTCTGGTGAGTCAATATGAGAAATTCCAAACACAAAGGTCAATGCTGGGCTACTGACCTGCCTGACCCCACCTCAGAGCCAAGAACTGCAAGGCAGTTTTTCCTCCCACGCCAGAACCATTAGCAACCAGCTTGTCCTGGTCGTTTCTTTTCTCTTACAACTATTTTTGAATAGCTGATCATTTTTCCGGAGCCCACACACTAAATTAGGCTGTCATTTCATGACTCTTCTTCCTTGTAAAGGCCTTGAATGTGTTTGTGACAGTACTGTACTTGCTAACATTAATTCACATTAATTAAGTGATATTCCCTTTCAAATCAGGGTATGGTCCCACTAAGCATGTGCATGCTCTAGAGGGGATGGGAAAAGCCAGCTTATACTACACTTCTCTAGAGTTAGTGGGTCACTGATGCAGAACTAAGTAATAGACGAGCTATCTAGAGCTCTGTCCAGTCACTTTTTAGAAATAATTTTCAGCAAGCCTGAAGATGCACAGGACAGACACAGGGGGAAGTTAGGAAACTGTCACTACCCACCCAGTCAGTCACCAGCTCCTAGTGACTCCTGGTCAGAGTGCTCTGGTGTTCGGATCTCCCCGTCCTTCCTCACTACGCTATGCCAGGGTCTAGGTTTCTAAAGAGAGGAATTCAGATCTGAGGGGAGAGCTGTTCCCCGTCATCCCGGGCACAAGAGGTGTGGGCCGCTGCCATGCCCGGGCCGTAAAGAGCTCCTGGACGTGGCCAGCATCAGCAGGTGTTGAAGACGACAGAGCCTGGACGTCTAGGTATTCAGGTGAGGGCCGGTCTTGAATACTTGTCTCTGGCTTTCAACAATGAAAAGTTGGTGTGGAGGGTCTTTGGCTAGGATGGAACGTTTGGCTGATGTTTGAGATGAAATGTTGCCCCAGACATTCCTCCTTCCAGAATTGCAGTGTCCCATCTTCTTCCCCTAAACTTGAAGTCACCATTAACACGATACATTGAAAATGCTTTCTAGGGGCACCTGGGGGGTTCAGGTGCTTAAGCATCTGCCTTTGGCTAGGGTCATGATCTCAGGGTCCTGGGATCCAGTCCCAAATCAGGCTCCCTGCTCAGCGGGGAACCTGCTTCTCCCTTTGCCTCTGCCTGCCCCTCCCCCTGCTTGTGTGTGTGTGCTCTCTCTCTCTGACAAATAAATAAAATCTTTTAAAAAAAAAAAGTCTTCTATTGTTTTAGGAACAATTTCTACCACAGCTAACATCTGTATCACTTAGATGATGGAATACTAGCAATGTGAAACTTCCAGTTAAAGGAGAAATCCATTTTTAGAGCCACAAGCATGAACTTATTGGGCCATTTAATTGATGGACCTATCAAGCATGTTAGATCAATTTTTTAAACTCTATCGAATACTTTCAAATATCCTGTTGGTTTTAGACAATAAAAACTTTCAGTTGTTCTTAAAATTTGTCTTTAAAAGGATATCTGGGCTGTCTGGGTAGCTCAGTCAGTTAAACATTTGCCTTAGGCTCATGTCATGATCCTGGGGTCCTGGGTTCAAGTCCTGTGTCTGACTCCCTGCTTGATGGGGGGTCTGCTTCTCTCTCTCCCTCTGTCCCTCCCTGCCCCCTGCCATGTCCCACCCACTCATGCTCTCTCACACTCTCTCATAAATAAATAAAGTTTTTAAAAAAATTTAAAAAGGATATCTTAAAACCACAACACTGAACTTCTATTCCTAACTTTTAATAAAAGGGAAAAAGGTTTTAACTAATTCATTTTTATAATGGCAACTTTGACCATATTTTATTCCTACAGATTTGTTGAAAACTAAAAGAAAATACTCATTTTTTTTTTCTAAACTTCCAAATCACTCCCTGAATGGAAACACACTGTATAGTATGAGCTTTAAAGGATACAGGGCCTGTTCTCCTTTGAAGAGATTGCAGTCCAGTGGGAGAGAGAGAAACAGAAATGAATAATGGTGACACAACGCAGGATGAAGTAAGTCCTCCACTTGGGGGGGGCGGTTAGGAACAGCTTCTCAGAGAAGGTGACACTGGAGATCTGTCGGAGTTCGAAGATATGGGGGAGAGGAAAAGAAGAGAGACGGTGGGGAAACGTGTTTCAGGTCTTTTTGACTAGACTTTTCCTTTCTAGTAAATTTCTCTTAGATACCTCAGCAAAATCTTGTTTTGTTCTCGAAGAGCAAACAGCGCTGACAGATGAAGAAGGCAGTTGTCATTCTGTAGTGCCTCCAGCCTGGGCCCTAGAGACCGTAAGACAGAACCCAGGTGACATTCTGGGATGACTGGTGCCAAGCCGGCAGATGGAGAACATTACTGGGCCAGTGCTAATCCCGTGACTGGAGGCCAGCATCCCAACGAGAAAAACGACGTGGGGCCACAGGTCCACGGAGCACGGAGCGTGATGGTTAACGCCACTGGGGATGTCGTCAAGGGATTTGTGGTGCTCTCAGAAGCCCTTCTCCTGTCATTCCTTGTTCTTTAAGTTTGGGGGGTAGGAAACAGATTCTCTCTGGAAGATTGGGAAAGGAGGTTGGAAGCAAAATGATGTCAAATGTAAGTTAAATATTCAGAGTTGCATATAAAAGGAACGAGCATTGAAAAATGTTATTTTCTCTTCCTGGGGACTGAGTTTTGGAAATTGATAGTGACAAGGAATAGGATTTGTCTTCTCTACCTATAAGGCAGCCCTGAAAATATGCATGAGCTGACCCGACTGGGGCCTCTGAGGTTCTTAGAGGTGGACATTAAATCAGCCAGCAAATCTAAGAAGCCCCGTGTTCTGATTATTTCTCCCAATCTACTTGGTTTTCTGAGAAATGGGCATGTCTGCATCTCCAGTGTTACAAAGAACTGCTTATCTTTTTTCCATCCAGCAAAGTGGAGGTTAGAAAGCAAAGGGAAAATGCCTAAATGGGAGAATGGTATATTTGAGAAAGGCTGGGTGTTAGAGCAGAGAGAACTGATTAGGAATCCCAGTTCTGTGTGACTTTGGCAAGTTTCAACTTTTTCCTGATCTCTAAAGGGGGGATTAATTCCTGCCAAACTACCTCACAGGGTAATTTAGAGATCAAAATAGAAATGAGATAATACTTAAGAGACCGATTGGTCAGCTAGAAAAAAATGCAAGAGTCAAGTTCTTCTTAACATTAAGTAACAACAGCAAAATAATAATTATAAAGCATGTGTGTGGAGATTTTGACATTTTTACTCTGCTTTATCCTGGCACATTGCCTGGCACGAAGTTGCAGAGCAAGAATTATTTATTGTATAAGTGAAAAAACAGAGCCAGGTAAATCTATAGATTAAGCAGAGCTTAATAATACCCAAAAGGGTAAAGAAAGACACATTAAACTTCTTTAGTACATTGTAGGCTACTGATTTAATTATGGTACATGTGCGTAGTTGTGTCTTCTTGGGATCCCTGTGCATAGAGAGCCCAGTAAATACTTAGACTCATGGGTACATGGGCCTAAATGTAGAATTAGATGTCAGGGAGGAAAAATCCTTTCCTGTGATACTCCATCTAATTTTAAACAGCTAGTTTACTTCCCTATTTTCCTTCCTTCTTTCCATTTATTTATTTGAGAGACAGAAGAGAGAGAGAGGGGGCAAGTACACAAATGGGGGGGTAGGGAGAGGGAGAAGCAGGCTCCCTGCTGAGCTAGGAGCCCTACACAGGGCTTGAACCCAGAACTCTGGGAACTCAAACTGAGCTAAAGGCAGACGCTTCACGGACTAAGCCACCCAGGTGTCCCCCAGTCCTTCTTTCGGATTTGAACTGTCTCCCCCAAAGATGAGTATTGCTGAGATGAGAAATTGAAACCTGAAGCGTGTCTCTAGCTCACTGAACTCCTGACTCCAACGGTACCTTGGGAACATCAGCGCACCAGCTTCCCAGAACACACTTCGGAGAAGGAATCACAGACCCCTGTGAACCTGGCCCTGAAAATGATGGTGTGGCCGCAGGCCGTTGCGGGAATCCGTAAGACGTAGCCCTCGCTGAGAAAGTGGAGTCTGGGTGGGCGGAATGCTGTGACCTCAGTCCCCTGGTCCAAATTCTAACTGACCTGAGTGCTCTCTTTTCTTTGGCTGCTAGGAACCCTGAGCCAAATCTAGACCAAGGTCCATGATACAGGACCCTGTGGCTTTTCTCTGATGTTTTATAATTATATCAATGATTTCCTTTATCTTACCTTCTGTTTCATTTTGTTTTTGACTCTTACTTTCTCTTTTTCCCTGGCCTCATCACTGTTTTTATAGCCTTTCTCTCTGGAAACCACTCTGGATCTCTTCTGGCATGCTGCTAATAAATGGAGCTCCAGGTGCTGATCCAGAGCGACACTGAGGGGTGTGAACCCAAAGTGCGTGTGCTCTGTCACCCCTGGCTGTGGCACAGTCTCGTCAAGTGAAGTGAGTCACTCATGGGCAAACCACATCCCCAACATGGAGAACATCTCTGTTTGAGTGCGAGGCTGCAGGTGATGGGGCGAAGCCCTGCCGAGAGGTCAGAGCTCTAGAGATGCAGTTCCCCCCATGAATCTGAGGCTGACTTGGAACGTAAACTCCACAGTCAGCAGCCGCCCTGCTCTTGGGCATGTGGGAACAACCTACCAACGGAAACCTCCTGTTTTCATGATGTCTGCTTTCATTAAATACTTGTGGCGGTGTTTCTAAGACCACAATGGCCAGTCTTAACCTTCACAAGGAAACCTGAAGATTTGAAGATTCGTTAATCTCCCCAGTATGTAGGACTCTGGGCTAAATTTTGGCACCGGAAGAGTTCTCTAGAGTGGTGATGGCTGGCTCAGTTCTTTTCTTATTCAGCTCAAGCTGGCTAACACACAATGAAAACCAAAAAGCAAAAAGTTTTTGCCCAGCATATTCCAGGTAATAGATTTAAAGCCCTGTTGAAAAAACCAGCATGACTGACTTGGAAGACTATAGCTCAGAAAAAGACAGAGGAGGGGAGGAAGTTTGAGGAAAAGTGACATAAAGTAGCCAATTAATAGATACTTGATGAATAAGAGTTTAAATGAATAAATGGTAGGGCTAGGACATCATCAGTTCTTCATAAACTCTTTGTTTGCATCTTTTGAAGACTGGCCATCTCCTACTGAATTGGGACAATTACTTTCTGTCAAAATTTTATAAATTTTGTTATAAAAATAAAATATTCCATTTTTCCCCACTAATCACTGATAGTATTTTCATCACAAGGTGATTTTTCATGCCTACAGCCATCTCCCTTTCCTGTGGTCACTCCAAGCAAGGCTCTTAGCTGACCTGGGGAATTACGTTACCGCAGAAGGGTTCCAGTATCCCTCTGTCTCTGTTCTGTCCCCACTTTAATAGTTACACAGTGGCCCAGATTATCCCAAACCCAAGAAGTTTGAAGAAGGCAGTCCTTGTGACCCAGAGGCATGAATACAGCTTCCACAATTGTGGATTTTTTTCTCCTCTCAGAATATCCACTTAGACTCTGGATCTGGTACATTGGGTCCACTGG
Source organism: Neogale vison (assembly GCF_020171115.1). NCBI lineage: Eukaryota > Metazoa > Chordata > Mammalia > Carnivora > Mustelidae > Neogale > Neogale vison. Next base: position 26,298,908 of record NC_058101.1, on the reverse strand, counting down.
TTATACTGTAGCTCATCTGCTCGTGGCCCAAAAGGGCATGTATGATCTAGCTATCCTGTGAGCATCTCCACTGCCCTGCTGTGTTTGCTCTGCTGAAAGCTTCTATTATGATAGCTAGGAATCAGAGGAATGCAATGAAAAGGGGAAAGGGGGTAAAACAGCGGGGAAGGTGGCTTAGCCCTTCTGGGTGGCCACCTCTGAAACAGGAATCTATACTTGCTCATATAAACACCACGCTAAGTTTTTCAAATTCTCAAATCACATTTATACCCTTAAAAATATCTTTATTTCCAAGCTGTCCTGGATGAGATACAGATGGGGCTATCTATTTTAAAACAAAATTAGAAAATCAACACTAGAGCAAACATTTTTGTTAATCCACGAGCAAACATTTTTTAGTTTAATTGATGCCAAATGACATTGATACTTCCAAACCCAGAAATACATCAAAGAAAACAGAATATTCTCTGGCTGATGATAGCAAATGCCTAGGAAGTACAATGTAGAGATCACTCTTCTGGGAGGAAGACAGCTCCTTCCAACTTCAGTGTTTTAGACAAAGCACAAGTTTGCACTTCCAAAGCCTTCACAGCATGTTGTATGGGGCTATCGTGCCTCTCATCCCCCTTATGATATAGTCAAGGTCATCATATTTCCATTATAAATGCTAAAGACTTAACTATAAAAAAAAAGAATTTTAAAAAGCTACTCAGTTCCTGCAGGAGAAACTAGACACTGTGATCTCTTTGAAGACAAGAACTGTTTCTTCTCACTCCCCTCTGATGGCCAGTGTGGCTTGTGGTGCTGCCCCCTCTCCCAGGAGACTCAGAATTTGCTCAATGGACTATGATTATTGAGTTCATGGACTAATTTTTAAATAACAGTTTGTCAAAACCTCATCTCGGTTAACTGTAAGTGCAAAATGAATTTGATTTACATAAGGACAATTCTATATATTAAAAGTTTCAAGAAGTTTTTTTACTTAGACTGAATTATGTTCTCAACACCTACTTGAATTAACAAGGAGGATATAAACTTTTAAAGTTTTTCATTTTCTTCTTTCTTTTTCTCAGGAAAAGTTCGTAAAATTTTCCCCAAAAGCTATCACCACTAAAACAACCCCTCCCCCCATTCTTTGTGTAAAATTGTTAGACTAGGAGTTTTTCCCCTACTGCTTAAGTTGTACTTCAGTTCCCCTAAGAGATACTATGGATGCTCTGCTTTCAGGAATAGAATATTCTTGTTGTAAAGGACCTTCTGAGAACATGAAGTCCAGGTCCTTCATTTACAGAAGAGGAAAATTTGCCTAATTCTCCCAATTCAAGGTATAACTGAAGTTCCATTAAGGCGGGAGCTAACACTGTGTTTCCAATGTCTCACACAATGCCTGGCACATAGTAGACATTCAATAGATACTTGTTAGATCAATAGATGCCTTAACAGGAGCGAAAGATGCCGTCTCTAAGTTCCCTGACCAGTCCTTCGACAGCACCGTGGCCAAGCCATAAGCCCAGTTTTGTGGTAATACACTAAGTGGGAAATAGGGGTATTGGGGCCCATGCATGGAGATGGGCATCTGCAGGGCTGAATTAATCATCTGCTCTCCTGTGGGTGGTGGATACCAGGTTGCAATTATATTGAGAATCCTACAAATCCATACTGGCTTGCCCTCTTATTGCTATTTCCTAACCTCTAATTTTTAGGCAGTCATTCTAGGAGCCAGACCCTTCCAGTCGTCTGAACCACTCCATAACTTCCAGATAACCAGAGCAGTGACAATTGCTTCTTCAAGGTCACTGAGATAGGGTGTGGTCTGTGGCAATAGAAGAAGCTTAATGAGATGCAAACTTTCTGACTTAAACCATTAAAAAAAAGAAGAAGAAAGAAAAAAAGGAAGAAGCAAGGACTGGAGAATGACAAATTCCAAAGTTGAAAATGGTTACTAAACTCTTCCAGATTTTCCCTGCTAGTAAAAGTGTGAAGTTATAACTACTCTAACCAAACGAGATGTGCACGCTTTACTCTTTTGAAACAGCAGCATTATTAACTGTCATTCTAAGGACCGACAGAATCAGCATACACCCACATAACAGATGCTCTTGGGCTCCCATTGACCAGAGCTGCTGTGAGTGGGCCTGTCTCTAAGGGAGCCAGCCTCATACAGTACCACGGACATGCTTGCCTGGAGAGTTCTGAACTTGAAAGCTCTGCAAACACATCACCAGCCTATCCAGTTCCTCTCCCACCTTCCTGGCTGCCTTTGTCGGCTCCTTGGGGAGCTCCACTATCATTCATGCCCACACTCTCCTTCAAGACTGTCTGCGGTACTGTTTGTGCAGTTACTCACAGGGAAGAACTGGTCCAGGTCTGTAGTGTCCTGGCAGTGACCTTGGTAAGAAAGGGCGAGGTTGGCCAGCATGGGTTTCTTGACAGGCTTGGATAAGGTGATTAGAGAGATACCTCTCAGCCCCCATGTCTATAATCCCAAGTACTTTTTGCATTCATCACTTTGGTAGTTCTAAAATTCCTTACCTGGAAATCTGTAGATTTGTAGAAGAGTATGAGTAATTAATATATGTATCCTTAATGAAAAATAAGTAATTTTTTGTGCTAATTCATATTCCATTATTATTTCTAAGATAGACTTTGTTTCGAGGGGGTTAATTAGACAAAGATGGTCACTATTTTATTTTATTGGTAAAAAAGAAAATATCAGTGTACCATGGTAAAACTAAGTTTTGTAGAACTCTTTGTGAATTGTACTATATTGCTTATATGTTATGAAGATATGTATTCCCTGTCCAACTAAATTATCAGGAAGAAACTGTCATATTCCTTCCTGACATGGCTCAGTGCCACCTATTTGATATGGATGGAAGGAAAAAAGGGAGAGCAGGATAGAGGAAGGGAAAAAGAAGAAGAAAGATCTTCCTTAGGGTTCTGAGTTTTCCCTGGTCAAGCATTTAACGGGTTAAGCATATAGAGGGAATGCCTGCCTGATCTTTTTAAATTTGCTAAAGAATTTTTTTTTTTTTTTTAATTTCTCTACCACAGTGTTGGTTCACTTGCTTGATGAAAAGTCCTCCGGGCTTTTGAGGGTTAAGTAGGCCAGAATATAGTAAGCTATTAATACAAAGTGGAGAGATAACGGGAGGAGGTTGTTTTCTGAACCATTTCATTGATAAAGGCATGTTATGGATATTTTATACCTTGTTTTAGGATCCTGTTGGTTGAAACAAACAAACAAAAAAGTCAGTTCCTAATATTCTGTGCCAATACAAGAAAGTCAAATTTTAGTAATAAAAAGATTCTATTATTTTGAGTTTACACAAATATCAAATGTTTTTGAGCTATAAAATTTTTCTTCTGATGTGTGGTGTGTATGTGTGTGTGCATTTGTATATTTGAGTATAAAGGGGAATCACTTTGGAATTTCACACCTTTCCTATTAGGAAGAATCTGGAAATTTTAGCAACAATCTTTATCTTTGGAAAAATCCCACTAAAAATATTTAAACCAAAGGATGCACACATTATTTCTCCTTAACTTCATTCTCCCCCATGCCCAACTCTGCCTTAAACAATGCAAGTATTTAATGACCTGAATTTAACTATAAGATGTGTTCACTTTGACTTCATTAAGCTAGAAACAAATGCATAGTCTAAATGGGATTTGGCAGCTTCATTTCTCAGAATGGATTTAGTAGCAATATGGCAGACCTTTAAGACGCATAACTTTGGAATAGAATAAAGTGTCTAAAAATATAACCACATACATATGATCACTTGATTTTGGTAAATGTGCAAGACAGTTCAATGGACAAAGGTTAATCTTTTCAATGAATGGTGCTGAAACTATTGGACATTCTTAAGTAAAAAGATGAACGTCAAATCTTTCCTCTTATATGAAAACCAACTCTTCATGGATCAAAGATCTGAATTTAAGAGATAAAGTTATAAAACTTTTGGAAAAAAACAAAGGAGAAAAGCATTGAGGTCTTAGGTTAGGCCAAGATTTAGATATGACAACAAAGTCAAAATCCATTTTAAAAAAGATAAATTGGACATCATCAAAATGTAAAGTTTATGATCTGCAAAAAGACACAGCTTGCAAAGACAAATATTATCTGGGAGAAATATTTGCAAAACACATCTGATAAAGAACTTGGATCCAGAAAATACAAAGGATGCTTACAAGTCAATAAGAAAATAATCCAATGAGAAAACGGGAAAAGATTTGAACCGACACTTTATCTAAGAAGATACATGAATGGCAAATTAGTATATGAAAAGATACCCTGTATCACTAGGGAAATGCAAATTCAGACCACAATGAGATACCACCACACACCTATAGGAATGGTTCAAAAAACAAAAGAGCTGACAATACCACATACTGGTGAGAGTATGCAAAACTAGAAGGTTCACACATTGCTGGTGGGAATGCAAAATGGTATAGGCACTTTGGAAACAATCTGGCAGTTTCTTATAAAGTGAAACATACACTTATCATGTGACCCAGTAATCTCACTCTTGGACATTAACCCAAATGAAATTAAAGCTTACATCAACACAAAAACCTATACGTGAATATTTATAGTAGCTTTTTTCATAATTTCAAAAACTGGAAACAACCAAAATGTCCTTCAGCTGCTGAAGGGATAAAGGAACTGGCACCTCCACGCGACGGAAGACTATTCAACAATAAAAATAAATGAACTATAGGTACATTGACAGATACAGACACATTTTGCTAAGTGCAAGAAGCCATGTTCAAAGGGCTACATGCTGCATGATTCCATTTTTATGCTATTCTAGAAATACTAAGTTTACAGGAACAGAAAATAGCTCGGTGATTGTCGAGGGCTGGTGGTGGGGGAAGGGGTTGACCACAAAGGAACAGTGTAGTGAAAGTGTAAGTGATGAACTCTGCATTTCCATTGTTGTGGTAGTTGTATGACTGCATTCATTTGTCAAAGTTTGGAGAACTTTATACACTTTCACATACAGTGAATTGTCCTGTATGTAAATTAGAAAGCAAATTAACAATATCTCATGTAAATGTCCATCAAGAGAGAATTGTTCAAATAAATTATGGGCCACTTCCCAAAGGAATAAAATATTTCTGTTAAAAAAGAAGAAGATAGCTTTGTACATAATAGCAAGAAAACATGTGAAAGAGAGAAAAGTAAGTTGTAGAAGCATAGGCATATAGTGAATTCAATCCATTTTAATGAATATATGCATGTGTATGTTAGTAACTCAATAGAAAAGAAAATACGAGAAATAGTCTCCAAAAAAGTAAGAGGAAGATATTTTGAAAAGTTGGATGATTAAAGACTTTCATTTTCTGATTTCCATTTATTATAATAATGTATGGAGTTTTTAAACAAATAGATATTTTTCATAATGCAAAATTATAAAGATAAAAAATCTGTTGTTTTGAGCTGAAGATATGCACGTTTTTTCCCATAAAAGCACAGAATTTAAGTGAGTTTTCTGCAAGGCACTTAAAAATAGGTTTTAGCAGTATTTGAAATGGAAGCTCTACTCCGAATTTTGAGTCAGATTTGAAGGTTAGAGTGGGAAGTTCCCTTTGAGCTAGCATTTGTGTTGTCTGTCAATCAGCAACTGTTTGCCAGATTTCAAAGAACATTTTTATGTAACCCAATGAAAAAGGCAAACCAATATGAGACATATCCTATGAGCACTGGTGCATGGAAAATCAAAGGTTTTCACAGTCTCCAAACCTTAGGCCTTCTAAACATTTAATGTTCTTTCAGATATAAAGTTGTCTTTTCACAGAAAAATGTCTAATGACTTTAAAACCACTTCTCTCTGTTACAGGCCAGAGAACTCACCCTGGCCAAGCAAGACAAGAAAATCTATGATAAACATGAGAACAATCTGACAATGAACACAGTGTCACAGTTCAACCAAACCCTGGGATCTTGGATATTTTCTTGGAACATACCACTTCCATGTAAGCCAGAATATGGAAGTTTTTATTATGATTGCATTCTGCAAAAATAAAATGGCGGTACTGCAAAAATTTTTAAGAGTGTTGGCCTATGTTGGGCTTTCAGTGCAATATTTTTTGAAAATGTTAATTGGAAGCACAAATTGACTCTTTAAGAGTCACACAGTTCCCAGAATTTTCCTTAATAAAAACAGCATGTTGAAGAGATACTTCTGAAAAGAAAAATGAATACAAGTCTAGAAAAATTCCTGCTTTCTGATTTACCGAGCTATTTATCCCAATAAATTCACTGGATTCCAGTAAAAGGACTGAATAGGTACAGTTGTGGTTGCTCCCCACAACTCCCAACTTTGCTTCCCCTGGCCCACCCAGGGCTGGCAAATCTTTTCGTGAGTCTGAAGAGAATTCCATTGACGAGGGAGTCTGCCAAAATGGAGTCACCCTTCCTTGGATCACCCTCAACTATAAAGGCAACTGAATTTTTTTGGATACAACTTTTCAGATTGATAACTGGGCTCCTATATATTTCCTTACAGATGTTCAAATGTTCACAGAAGAGCTTGTTTTAAATAGCTCCCATTTTAATACAGTGTGGTTTTAATGAATATGAATTTGAATGGAGAAATCATGACTTATGTCTGAAGCCTCTGAAAATTCTCTATTGTGATTTTTACTCAAAGTACAAAAGGATAGGGGAAGAGAGCATAGAAAACACCCAGTTGTTATTAGAAAAAAATATATACTATTTTAATACTGACAAAAATTATTCCTTCAAACAATTTGCATTCTGCAATTTCCTTCTACGAGCACCGTTGTTCTCTCTCATTCCATATAGAGGGTAGTTTGGTTGCTCTTGTCTATTCCCCTCAGAATTCCGAAAAGCTCATCTATGCTTTCACCTTCCATTTCATTAAAGAGGAAGAGAAATTGATTGATTCTTCCTTAGTGAAGAATCCATTTGGGATCAGATATTTGTTTATAGGCAATGGTCTAAAGCATATACCATAGGTGTTCAATAAACATTCATTTTCCCTCTGTCTCACCCTTAGCTCTTGACTCCCAGTTCCCATTTAGATTGTATATCTAATTACTAGATCTATCAAAATAAGAGCCTTAAAACATCAATTTCATCAAGCAACTGCCTTGGTCAATATTTTCCAGTGGCTCCCAACTGCCCATAAAATGTAGTCTGAACTACTCTTCCTGGCATTCAAGGCCCTCTGTAATCTGACTCCAAGCTGACTTTAGCCCATTTTTAAGACACATTTCTAGTAGACAAGCCTTCTCACTGATGCCTGTCCTTTTTTTTTTTTTTTTTTTTTTTTTTTTAAATTCCTGCCTTTAAATGGCAGGTCCTAAGCAATCCTTCACTGTCCTTGAGTTAAAGCGTATCTTTTGCCTGAGGACTGACTATCCTACTCTTGCCTCTATGGTCACAATAACCATAGAACAGCTGCCATGTAGTGGGTGCCTCCTGCACCAATCATGCACTTCCCATACATTAACCTATTTCATCATCATAACAACTTAGAAAGAAGGCATTCTGATCTCTATTTGATAGACAAGGAAATCAGAACTCTGTGATAATGGCTTAAAACCATGTTGTTGTTACAGAATGGTGAAAACAAGATTCTCTCTTAAGACTATCTGATCCTAGAGCCACTTCTCTTTCCCTTGTCTCTATGTGGCCTTCACTTATCTTTTCTGCTCAGAACCTTGTCCAGATTTATCTTGGAATCACTTATTTGATGCTTAATCTCATTCTGTCTTGAGTTTTAATTATATGTTCACTTGTGCTTATCTTCCTGATGTGGCTGTTAGAGGACAGTGACCTCACCTTACTAACAAACCACCTCCACCAGCATATAGCACAGTGCCATGAACACAGAACAAGGATACAGTGGGTAAGCATGGCCTGAAATCCTACATATACTGCTTTTTGAACTAGATTCTTCCTTGGTTTCATATTTCTGTTAATAGCACTCTTTGCTGGGGGACCTGCCTGGCTCAGTCGGCTGAATTGTGATTTTGGCTGGGGTCATGGTCTTGTGAGTTAATGGGATTGAGCCCCACATCAGGCTCTACACTTGGGAGGGAGTCTGCTTGAGATTCTCTTTCTCCATCTCCCTCTGCCCCTCTTCCTGCTCACGTGCACATGCGCTCTAAAATAAATAAATAAATCTTTTAAAAAAGAGCACTCTTTTGCTGAGTTACTGTTATCAAATAAATTAATATACCTTTCAGTCCTAAGCACATGTACCTACCAGACAGTATACTCATAAAGGGTATTATGAGAGAAGTAAGCCTTACTCTAATATCAATTTTCTAGAATCAATAAAGTATTGAATGAATGTATAGAGTTAGGTAAATCATCTTTACGATTTTCCTTTATAAACAGTCCACACTGGAATTTGATATCTTTTTCTCTAATCATACCTCAATTTCAGAATGTGGGGTTCATTCAAACCAAAATTTAATTTTTTGTGATGTAATAAAAAGAAAGTAATTTGAGATTTAAAACGTTTAGTAATGGAAGCTTGCTAGTGTGAAAAACAGAAAGCCCATAGTTTAGTATAGATACTTTGCTCTGACTACTTTGGCTGAAATTTAAAAAAAAAATGCTCTAAATTGTATTGCTTCTTGGCCTTTTGGCCAAGATCAAGTGTAAAAGGCTGTAAATTGTGCAAAGGTAAATATCTCTGTTCTTTGAGTTTCCTGCCTTTTCTGCAAACCACAGCTACATTAAGTCCTTCCAATGTACACTTCTTGCACATTCTAGCATTGCCAACAAACACCGTGCTTTTTAAATGGCTCATATCTTGCTGATGAACTTTGTAAAGGATCTTTACCAAGAATGAAGAGAGCTGATTTTGAAAACAGAGGTTAAGATTTTAAACTTGTTGATATGAGAATGACTGAATGAGATAAAACCCTTGCTGCACCTAAATATTTGCTCAGGTTTGGAATATTTATTCATCTCCCTTATTTGGTGAAAAGAGAGAGAGAGAACCACAGGGGGCCTATTTCATCTATAAATCTGCTACTAGACATATGCTGTGTGCATTTTCATAAAGACTTTTATTATGTGATCCTTAAGCAGCATATCCATGCCAGCTGGTGGGCTGGAATATAAAACATGTCTCTCAGAAGAAGCTATTATTGGGTCAATAATATGCTAATTAAAAGGGCTTGTGCAACCATCTGTGGGATCCCCAATAGTAGAGGCTTGTCTCTAGAACCCTCAGCACGGCTGCATCTTATGCTATCTCTAATAGTTTTGCTAATACCTGACATTCTCACTGATGACAATGGGAACAAAAGTGTTGGTGAGCCTAGTAGACCTTAAGCTATGTTTTTATACATAATAGGGATTTGCAGTCATTGCACCCAACTTGGTAAACTTCAAGAGTTTCTATGGAATCAAGTTACTTTAACGCTAATTCGATGCAGAATATATTACCATCACATTACATTTACCTATTTATAACACTTGTGCACAGTAAAACAGCATTTAGGTCAGGAGATGAGACGTCGGTGTAAGTAACTACGTGAGTAACTTGTGTACCCTGCGCCAGCACTTTGGGAAATATAAGAATTTCATTTTGCAGTAGTAAGTACTGGGTGAAGATGAGAGGAACAAAGAGAATGAGACTTGTTGTCTCTGACTTTGAAAATGGAAGAGGCCACTTTGTACATGGGTTGATTTTATACAGCTCTTAAGAAATGCACAAATAGTTGCTTCAAAAACCATGCTTCACTATTTCCATGGTAATAAAATTATTTGGACGTGGTGGTGCCAGAATGTTTAAATTTTATTCTTGTCAAGTATTCCATAGTGTTGCTCTATTTCGCTGGCCTTACCAGCTCTTCATTTCTGTCATCCACCGCCCGCAAGAGTTTCCTTCTTTCTGTATTTGCCCTCTTTCAACTTAACAGCATGGAGCACAGAACACTTCACTTTGCTAAGGTACGCTAAGTGACAAACAGACTATGTCAAAAAGATAAAATGTCTCTCAAGTATACATAGAGTCAATCCCTGTCTCATAGGTCTAATTAAGACTTTCCTCAGCAGAGCTGTGTAGTGCTTCTGATGGCTTCTGGGCCCTTTGGCAATTGATACCCTTAACATGGTTTCCTAATTGGTCTTGGTTGGACTGTTAGAGGATTTTCTCCAGGTCTCTAAGATGCCATGGAAGTAGAATGGCCATCAGTTCTCCAACCCAAATCTGGAAGTACAAAAAATCACTGTTCTGGTCTCAACCAGATATTAGAGACATTTATTTCTATGTAGATAGTATAGGGCTTCTCCAAAACACAACAACAACAACAACAAAACAACAACAACAAAGATACCCCCCTCTCCTACTTCAGCCAAGATCTGAGAACACCGGACTCTGATTCCCACATGGCCACGATCAGCTAGAGCTGAGCAAGAGCGCCCAGTCCCCATGGCATGACTCAGGGATCCTGATCACATTTCATTACCTGTCTGGTCCCAGCAAACATTTGACTTTGTAATCTCTGTAGAATTTTGGGTAAGATACATTGCACAAGGCCTTATACTCTTATGACTTCCATATTTGCATCAATCAAACCAAACTTGGCTTTTGCCAAGATATATGACTAATTTTAGGGTGCCATTGAATGCATAAATGTGTTTGAGAGCTGATGGGGATAGAGCAGAGGAAAAGCACAAGGTAGACTGAGAAACCAACTTCTTGTCTTGGTTCTGTTAGTCTCATTTCTAGACTTCAGTTTTCAAGGAGTCCATAAGTATCTGATTTATGTCATTAAAATGTAATACGTCCAGAAAAACCAAGATGCATACTTACATGTACCACATGTTAACTGGAATTCTACCAAAGCACCAGTATGTGCCACATAGATAACAGTTAGTCCTAATGTTTAGTTGAAGAGTATGTATGTGTGTATATATTTATATATATCATTTGCTTGCCTGTTTGTATCAAATTTTTGGCAATATTTTTGCAATTTTAGCAGAAATTGTTGCTTTTCAACAGTATGGATATGCTCTTCTACATTTCCTAGCCTTCCTTGAGTTAGGTTGGCTACATGACTAATTCTGACCCAAATTAGTCAAGGTTATTGTGTAATTTCTTAGCTAATATGGTTAAGGATATGTGTTCCTTCTTCACTTTCTGTCTCCCTTGTTTCCCACTCCTTCTACATCATTTGCCTGCATCAAGTATAAGTTGGCAGAGCCTCAAGAAGGCAGTATTTGGGTTCCTAAGTCATTAATTAGAAGAAGGTGCCCGACCATGTCAGATTTTGACGTGGTTGGGTGAGGTAAGCTTCTGTTACAGAAAGCCACAGCAATTTCAGGATTCATTGATTAGCATAGTATAATTTTGCTTTAAATATAATAACTAACACAAGATAGATAAACTGTTTGCCAAAGCTGACAGAAGACTGCAACTGTCATCTATAATCCACAATTTCAAATTTTTGTAGTTATCAAAATGCCTTAATTCATTACAGGCATCATATTAAGTTTATATTAAACTTATAAATTATTAAAGTCCTCATTGTTCTTACTGATAGTTTTTGTGGTATATTTATCTTTCAAATTATAAAAATGTACTAATAAGACGCTAATCAATTCTGTTTCAGATTTTAGGATTCCATGCAAAATTCATGTGGAATGCAAAGAATTCCATTTCTAGAAGTATTGGGAAATCACTAGACTAGATGATATGGAAGGTTCTATAAAATAATAAAACTCAGTAACAAGTTCTGTATTACCCTCGACCCAACAAAAGGAAAACCACTGCCTTGAAGCTGCAAAGAAGTAGAAACCATTTCGGCGAAGTTCATGCAGTTTTCATTGATTTCCCATCCCACAGGTATAATAGATAAGAATTCCCAGGACTTGCAGGAAATCCTAAAAGAATGGACGAATGCTCTTATTTTTTCATTCAGTTGTTAGGACTTCTAATACTATGTTGAAAAAGAGTGGTGAGAGTGGGCATCCTTGTCGTGTCCCTGATCTCAACGGGAAGGCTGCAAGCTTTCTCCCATTGAGGATGATATTTGCTGTGGGTCTTTCATAGATAGATTTTATGAAGTTCAGGAATGTTCCCTCTATCCCTACACTTTGAAGTGTTTTAATCAGGAACGGATGCTGGATTTTGTCAAATGCTTTTTCTGCATCAGTTGAGAAATAAAAGGTATCCAAATTGGTAATGAAGAAGTCAAACTCTCTCTCTTCGCAGATGACATGATTCTTTATATGGAAAACCCAAAAGACTCCACCCCCAAACTACTAGAACTCATACAGCAATTCAGCAACGTGGCAGGATACAAAGGCAATGTACAGAAATCAGTGGCTTTCTTATACACTAACAATGAAAATACAGAAAGGGAAATTACAGAATCGATTCCATTTACATAGCACCAAGAACCATAAGATACCTAGGAATAAACCTAACCAAAGAGGTAAAGGATCTGTACTCAAGGAACTACAGAACACTCATGAAAGAAATTGAAGAAGACACAAAAAGATGGAACACCATCCCATGCTCTTGGATCGGAAGAATAAACATTGTTAAAATGTCTATACTGCCTAGAGAAATCTAAACTTTTAATGTCATTCCATTAAAAATTCCACCAGTATTCTTCAAAGAGCTGGAGGTAATATTCCAGAAATTTGTATGGAACCAGAAGAGACCCCGAATCACTAAGGAAATGTTGAAAAACAAAAATAAAGCTGGCGGCATCACCTTACCTGATTTCAAGCTTTACTACAAAGCTGTGATCACCAAGACAGCATGGTACTGGCATAAAAACAGACACATAGACCAGTAGAACAGAGTAGAGAGCCCAGATATGGACCCTCAACTCTATGGTCAAATAATCTTCGACAAAATAGGAAAAAATATACAGTGGAAAAAAGACAGTCTCTTCAATAAATGGTGCTGGGAAAGCTGGACAGCTATATGTAGAAGAATGAAATTCGACCATTCTCTTACACCATACACAAAGATAAATTCAAAATGGATAAAAGACCTCAATGTGAGACAGGAATCCATCAGAATCCTAGAGGAGAACATAGGCAGTAACCTCATTCAGTTGTTAGGAAAGGAACACGAGGCAAGGAATAATGGGACTCACAATAATGTGTGAGGCTGAAACATGGATTTAGAACATGCGGCAACACTTCCACGGCTCAATTCCACATGTCAGGATTTTGATATTGTCTATATTAGCTATCTATTTCTAATATACTACCTCAACATTCAGAGACTTAGATAATAACAAATCTTTTATCGCACAGTTTTGGGGGTCAAGGATTCAGGCTTAGCTGGGGAATTCTGGTTCTAGAGATCCTGCTTCCAAGACAGCATATTCACATCGCTGGCAAATTGGTGCTGACGACCTCCCTCATGACTGACTATCCTCATGAGGTGATGGCTGCCTTCCTCTCCCCCAGTGGAAAGCAAGGTGGGTGTCATCATATTTTTTTATGACCTAGCCTCAGAAATCACACTGTCATTTCTACAGCATCCTGTTAGCTATGTAGGTCTGCCCTTCTCAGTGTGGAGAAGACTACACAAGGATACCGGGAAGAGGGAATCACTGGGCACCATATTGAAGGCTGGCTACCACATGGTTCTCATTAAAGAGGAAAGCCTTATCCATAACTAAATATGCAGAATGGACACTCTTCAAGTTGTATTTATCAGTAAGAAGTGAAAAGTCTCCAAATACATTCACCTTAATCATGCTTTTCCAGAAAAGTCACATTTTAAGGAAAACACTGGAGAATTTCTAGGAGTATTTTGTTGGCCTCCAAACAATAAACTTTCTACTGGAACATATATAGTTAAAAGGAACCAGAAACATCTTGTTGACATAGTAAGTCTGTTATTAATCTTCTTATATACTGATATCCAATTAAAACAAAGAAACTTTTCAGCTTGGCTAAACACATTATGTACTTTGCTGTTCTCATTCCAACAGAAAAAACGGCAGTATGTACTGAATTTCCTAGAGATTGGAACTTTTAAGGCATGAGCTAAATATCACAATAAATAAATAAAATAATGTGTCCAGGAAAGTATATATGGAAAAGTTCTAGTCTAAGACAAAACATTCTTTGGGGGGCAAAACATATTCAAAGTAGTTACCTCTTTACTTTTTTCCTGACCAATTTTTTTTTCAGCTGAATATTACCATTTTATCTAATTTCACCCATTTATGTAGATATTAGATTTCCAAACACAGGAACCTAATGGAACTCCAGAATCAAACTGAGCTGACCATCTTTCTTAGAGCATTTTCCTACAGCCTCTTCTTAGGACTACATGATTGCTATCCAAATGTTATTTCTGGTTTGTCTTAGAGCAAGGTTGGGGTGGTATTGGGAGGTATTGGGACTTATCCGGTCCTTTGGGACAGAGAAACCAAAGAGCACCTGGACCTCATCTAAGGGCCACAGGCACTACTTCTGAAAATAAATACCTCCTCACCATTTTTGACTATGGCAGTGGGCTTAGTGATCCACAGAAACCCAATTTTATTATAAATTAATCAACTGACTTCCTATTAAAGAAACAGGACTGAGAGGGAAGGGCACTAGGAAGACATCTCTGTAAAGTTCAGCTTCAAGGTTCTGAGGCCAAGAGCAGATCAGATGGAACCAGGAAAGGTCCTGTGGGGAAATCAGATGAAGCCCACACCAGTGAGGAGGGAAGGAAAAGTGATGGCTTCAAGCCAAAAAGAGGCTGAAAACAGATGGCAGAAAATTAAAGCATCTGATTAGGCTGGAGATCTTAGGTGGTTGTCAACTAACAAATATAAATGAATTAGAGCGAGTTGGCATATAAGAAATAGTGTTGAGAAAAGAAACCAGTCGTGCTTAAACTCTAAATAATTGTTGACCATATTGTGTGAAATTTCATGCATTCGTAAATAAAGATTAATTACACTGAAGAAAACATAAAGTGGAAAAAATGATAATTATCTGGAAGAAAACTCCTAGATAACTATAACAACACAGGGGTTAGGGCAGAGGAAAGATGTGAAAGTATACTAGAGATATTATCTTGTTGAATAAAGAAAGCAATCTGTAAAACAATATTACTTTTAATACTGTTCCCTTTTTATATATACAGAATATATAAATATACACAGCAGAGGAAAACAACTTTGTTAGGACACAGGCCAGATTTTTGAAGTGGTAACTGAAAGAATATTTGTGCACTTCCATATTAATTAAATTAAAAGAAAATAAAACATACCCTTTGTAAATAAAACCTTTAAAGAATAGTATTTCTGCCCATGGGTCCTGTCCCTATGCTTTAATAAAAACAGCTTTTGGCACCCCCCCCAAAATTAAATAAAAAATACAAATTTCCCCAAGTATATTTTTAAAGTATGGAATCTCTTAATTTTTGACATCGATATGCTGATTATAAGCTTCCTGCATTTTGTAAGTAAAACATGTCGCAGTTAATGTCAGACACTGTGAATACCCTGGGTCCACTGTAATCTCCCTTAAAGAAAGAACTGCCCTTTGAGCTACAAGCAGTACAATTAATGGGCAGCCCTCTTCTGTTATCTCATTGGCAACCTCCTTGGTCTGAGCCAAGGCCAAGCACATTCCTCTTGGGCAGTACCAGCCAATGACTGAGAATGGTGCAGGCATGATCATCTAGGGCCTGGCCATTTCCTTCTAGAAATCTCCTCTGACAGGCAACTTTGCTCTGAAACATTCCCATGGGTTGGTCTCACCTTTGATAGACCTGCATTGAAGCTCTCCCTCCTTAGACTTGCTTCCCCTTCTTTCCTTTCAGTTTCCAGATCTACATACTAGGCAAAGACTTTCCCTCCTTTTTTTTTTTTTTTTTTTTTTAAGAAAACCAAGGGAAAAAAATTTTTATAATCTGAAGTAGAAAACAGTTTTCTGAGCAGGACTACAAAAATCAAATCCATAAAAAAGAATGATGAACTTGACAATGGTAAATAATACAAACTTATGTATAAGAAGACACCATAAGCAAAGCCATATGTACCATTCTAACACTCAATTACGAATATGTATAATATATAAAAAGCCTTTAACACTCAATAATACAAATAATCCCACAGAACAAATGACATTTCATAGAGGAGGAAATAAAAATGGAAATAAGCATCTGGAAAAGATGTTTTACTTCAGTAGTAATGTGGGAATGTAATAAAGACAGTAGTAGTGATGAGCACTTATTGACTACTTGGGTCCTAGGTATTGTTCTAGATGTTATAGATTTTAATTCACTGCATCTTGGGAATCACTGCCCAAAGTAGGTAATATTATTCTCCCTAGTTTATAAATGAGAAAAAAAGAGTCACAGAAGAGTTAGATAACTTGCCTTATGCCAAAAGCTGGGATTTGCATCCATATACTAGGAACTCAACAGCCACACATTTAACTATTCTGATTCACAAAAACTTGCTAATAACCAAAGGAAACAGATATTCCATTGGTGGAATTCTAACCTGCTAGACCTGCTAGAGTCTTCTCTCTCTCTCTCTCTCTTTTTTTTTAGACTTTTTTTTTCCTTTTTTTTTTAAAGTTTTTATTTAAATTCTTGTTAGTTCACATGTAGTGTAATATTAGTTCAGGTGTACAATTTAGTGATTCAACATTCCATCCAACACAAGTCGCTCATCACAATAAGTGACTTCCTTAGTCCCTATCAACTATTTAATCCATCTCCTGACCCACCTACCTTCTGGTGAAGGGAGGTTTGTTCTCTACACCTAAGAGTCTGTTTCTCGGTTTCCTTCTCTCATTTTCCCCCTTTGCTCATTTGTTTTGTTTCTTAAATTCCACTTTTTTCATTTAACCTGGGGAATTCTTTTTTTAAATTAACATATAATATATTATTTATTTCATCCCTCCTCTCTTTATCTTTTAAAGTGATTAGCCCCTACCCCATAAGGCTCTTGCACTTCTAATTCTGTCTCAGCACCTATTTCCTGGAGGATCCATTCAACAGAGACATCTTTTGGGGTTCTACACACTTTACAAGGACTCTTCTGTTTTCTGAGAACTCCTCTCTCCACTCCTACCCCATAACACCTTGCCAAGCTTTCTTTTTACCATATAGCTTTGTCTTGACCTTATTGTCAGTGTTAGGAGCAGACACGCAATCCAAATTACAACAGTCACTATAGCAACCCATAAAAATTCTTCCTGACTTCTCCTTTATGTTGTGTATGCTAGCTCAAGTAGATTTCTATTACTTATAACCATAATTCTTAACTAATATATTCAACAATTAGATCTCTCATTTCTAGAGGACTTGTGCACTATTTTTTATGGAGGTCCCTGAAAAGCAGGCTGAAAAGTATATATAAAAAATATCATTTCCCCTATCATTTTCATCATAAAATGACAAGTTTATGTCTTTAAGAGCTTTGATCTCAAGAAATGAGAACAGCATGATGTTGGAGAATGAGCACTGATTTTTGAGTCTGAAGACCCAATTTTGAATCCCAGCTTTGCTATGACTGGTTTGGTGGTACTTGTCAACCACTGTACATTTCTGGAGCTTGGTTGTGTGATTTAAAAAATAGAGTGATTTTGGGGCACGTGGGTGACCCAGTGGGTTAAAGCCTCTGCCTTCAGCTCAGGTCATGATCCCAGGGTCCTGGGATTGAGCCCAGCATCGGACTCTCTGGTCAGCGGGGCGCCTACTTCCTCCTCTCTCTCTCTCTCTGCCTGCCTCTCTGCCTACTTGTGATCTGTCTGTCAAATAAATAAATAACATCTTTTTAAAAAAATAAAAAATAGAGTGATTTTAGACTAACTTATTGCTGAGGTCCTTTTTCCAACTCCATAATTCCATCATGTGCCTAGCATTGTTTCTCTGGAGACTATGACAGTGTCCAGCATGTGGTATGTGTCCAACAAGTATTTTCTGAATTGAATAAGTTAATAAGTAAGAACCGTAAGGGTATTTTTGAGCCTTTAGAAGCAAGTAAATGAAAATATTTAATCATGTGGGTAAAAGGAGTATGATATGTTTTTCTTTCTTTTTTAAACTTGGTCATGGTTTCTAGGACTTTGCTTACTTTTTTCTCCAGCCCAAGCCTCACCATTCAGTATTTTAGCTCTAATTGTAACAATCTAGACCAGGTTTGTTGAGCAAGTGACACAGCAAATACCATGCTACAATAATATATATTATACTTACTTGTTCACTGTCTGTCTCTCCCAGTTAGAATGTATCTTTACCAGGGCATGGATATTGGTTTTGTTCACTGTGGCATCTCCAGTGCTTATAACAGTGCTCTGCACTTGGTAGATCCTTAGTGTTTGTTGAATGAATGAATGAATAGTAATTCTACATATGGCTTTGTCTTTCAGGAAGCTACTTACAATGGAGATTTAAATATGAAAATTTTTGGTATAGTGAGAACCAGGAGAGGGGCATTTATAATTTTAAATAGGGCAGGACCATTCCAGTGAAGACCTGAAACAAGGAAGGCAAAGAGCCACTCTTTCACTTACTAAAGTCCCAGTTCCTATTTTTGGCTTCAACATGGTCTTGAACAACATCAAGTGCAAAGACCCTGAGGCAGAAGCAGTCCTGGTCCTTTTGAGGGACAATATGTGGGTCTATGTAGCTAAAAAGAAGTGAGCAAGATAAGACTAGAAGGCGAGGTCATGCGGAACATAGCAGGGGCCTGTAGGCTATGTGGAGACTGGCTTTTACTTAGTGAGGTATAGGATCTTTTCTGTAGAGGAATGACATGGTCTGAATTATGTTTTTAAAAAGACAATTTTGGCTCCTATGCTAAGGAAAGATGACACAGGAGCACAGGCAGGAGCAAGGAGACCTCAGTTTGGAGACAATACCATTACTCCTGTTAGACAAATGTTCTACGGTCGTTCCAAAGCCATTTAGCCACTATGTGCTTCCTACACTGGGTTACTTTCTCTTTTCTTTTCTTCTTAACACCTAGTTGGGCATCTTGCCACCTAGGTGTCTAATGCAGACTTTTTTTTTAAAACTACTCATGGCAGAGTCTGTTGACCTTCCCCTTCAGCACCTCTGGAAGCTGTCACCTTTTCTCCATCTCACAGTAACGGCTTGTTTTTCACTAAGCCAATATCCTCCTGACAGGGGCTTTGTTTCCAGGCTCGCCCTTCCCAACAGTAATTTTTCCCAGACACAAATGTGATCACGTTCATCATCAGCTTCTCTGGTTCCCCACAGAAGTCTCTTCTGCTTGGCAGGGCACACAAGTAGCTTCCGCCCGGCCATTCGGGTTCATCCCTCAACATGGCGCTCATGTGTCCCATCGTCGGCCTCAGTAGAAGAATTGTTCAAAATACCCTCCCTGCCGAAACTGCGATTTTGTAGGTCTTCAGTTGCCTTCCCCCTTCTCCCCTTCCTTCCTCCTCCTTTTGAACGTTACAAAGTTCCCTCCCAGACTTGGTGTAGCCAGGGTTAGAGTGAGCAATATTTCACATTATGTGCGCACAATTCTGACACCATCCCTGATGGGGAGTCCTTTAGGAGGCCAGGATATTTCTTATGGCCAGGTTTTGGTTTCATTTTTGCCAGCACATCAGTTGTATCCACCTGCCTCCCCACGCCCACTTCTACCTTCACTCCCCCCAGAGGAGAACCTGCCTTGGGTCTGGAATCAGCTCTATTAACTTAGAGCCCACCTAGTATGAACTTATGCTCCTAAAACTAACCAAATCTGCTGCAGTAGAAAATTCACTAGCAAGTCTGCTTGAAGCTGGTGGACAGTAGCAAAGGTGTGCCCTGTACATCAGAGTAGAGCGGTGAGTGACACAAACAGGTTCCCTGGAGAGGCATTTGGCCACATTTACAGCAGGATACTCTTTCCTTTGCATTACATTTTACTAATATTGTTGCTTTGACGGCATGTACCTTCCTGGAATTCATTCATATTTGTTTCACAGTGTGGCTTTTTAGTTCCTAGTATTCACTGAGGTGCGGTACTGGTATCTGCTTTCCTAGCCCCATTAGTATATGGGCACTCCATTTCTCAGTGCAATTTGTGTTTTCCTTGTCTGTTATGTACCAGCATTCCATGGCCGATACATTTATTAGATACATAATGGAGCTTTAGAAGTACAATTTCGAGGGATGGTAAGGTATTACCCTATGGCCAGAACTTATAATTTCATACATTATACAAATAAACATGTATGAATAAAATAATATCTTTGTTCACTCTCTGAATAATAAAACATACATAAAATTTTATTTCCCCCCAAATTTCCTTGTAAAATTAGATTGCATCATATACATGGACATATCTCAAATTCTGCCAAATAACTTATTTTTTTCTTTGTGCACCTGCACATAATACCTGGCATACACAGGGCAGGTAGTCAAAGATGCTTATTGAATGAGTAAACAAATTAATCTATCTACTAATTATTTAGGTAGTTTTCAAAATAAAAAATAGTCTATGGTTATTTCAACTTAAGTTTCTATTAACTAAGAAAAACCAATACGCCTTGAAATGCTCCTCTGAGACTAATTTTCTCATTGTTTTAACTTCTTAAAAAATAAACATTTACTGACTATCCATGGATTAAAAAAATCATAGCTTCGTAGAGCTGGCAAGTCTCCTAGAGATCATTTAGCTAACCACTCTGTTTTAAAGATGAGAAAACTAAACAGCAACTCTTTCTGTGCTTTAATAAAAATCACCTTTTTTGCATCTAAATAAATAAATTAATTAAATAAAAACAATAAAGATGAGAAAACTTAAGATCAGAGATGTCACTTAACTATCCAAGGACCAGAATCCAGCTCTCCAGATTTTCCACTCAGTTTTTACTTCTCTTCTATGGTTGAAAAATACATACTGAAAAATCTTCTCAGAATAAATTTTTATTCCTTATAAATAATAGACTCAGCAGTGGCAAAGATGATACTAAATTATGTACCATTTTTTAAAGAGCATACAATTTTCTTGTAATATCTAGAAAATTTCTAAATAAGAAAATTTATAAATAAGAAAATAGTATTTTATTTTAGTCTTAAAGATCTACTTATTTGAGAGAGAGAAGGGGAGAGAGCATGAGTGTGAGGAGGGGGAGTGGGTGAGGGAGACAATGTCAGGCAGACTCCCCGCTGAGTGTGGGGCTTGATGCAGGGCTCCACCTCATGACCCTGAGATCATAATCTGATTCCAAATTAAGAGTCAGATGTTTAACCGACTGTGCCCCTGCAAAATAATATTTTAAAAGGAATTAGAAAGTTCTGGTTTTAATGGTACCTGACACTCCTGCTTCAGCAATGTAATGTGTGCCTGTAATTACATGTATGGCAATTATTCCCCAAGTTTTTATTTCTTGTCATATTGCATATTCAGCAAATATTTGTTGAATGCCCACTGTACTTAAAGAATTGCTCTAGGACTTGAAGATAGTGAATTTTTTAAAAAGCCAAATTTCCTGTTTCCTGAGGAGCTTATTTTTCCATGCTTTTTACAAAGTAAGACCCACCTAATATGAATGTATCATTACACCTCTTCCCTATTATTCTCAGAAGAGTAAAAACACAATGCTCTCTTCCAAGCATTTTCTTTAAAGGTTATGTTTCCTCCCAACCCCCTAACTATCTGCTCTTCACCCTATCCCCTCATTTGTTCACATTCATACACACATCCCCAATGCACACACGCATTATACATGTACACATACTTGCACCAGTGTTGGGGGACTGACATTTATACCTTCTCACAGTTTTGAAATTCAGAATGACTAAAACCTTCCCCTACCCTTAGACTTTGGGGCTCTACTTAGGTTGTTGATATCCAAAAAAAAGCCATGAGAGACATTTATTTCTTCCCAAGGACTTTGTGGAATGTTTTGCTATTTTGTTTCCTTAGATAAATGAGGTTAAAATTTTCTCTCAAATGGGCATCTCAGGATGGGTAATCTCCTGGATTTAAACCAATACTATTTTAGAGGTGTCTGATCCCCAAAATGTGACAGCTCGCTTGTCCAGCCCTGATGGGCCTCCTGCTCTGAATGGCCCCATTCAAGGAAGTGTACACACTGGCTGGTGATTACTCAATGTGGGTCAGGCATGCAGCCAGTGCACAAGACCCAGGGCTTTGAGGACAAGGTGGCTTGATATTATTCTAATTAAACAGTCTGATTAAAACTTAGTGGCTTACTTTAACTTTTGTGGTGTTGTCTTGAACTAAAATAAATAAATAAATAAATAAACAATCATAACAATCTTGGGGACCACCTTGAACATGCAGAGTGAACCAGATGAACAGATGAATGAGAATTAGAGTACATGTCCCAGGGGCACCTGGCTGGCTCAGACAGTAAAGCATGCAATCATAACAATCTTGGGGACCACCTTGAACATGCAGAGTGAACCAGATGAACAGATGAATGAGAATTAGAGTACATGTCCCAGGGGCACCTGGCTGGCTCAGACAGTAAAGCATGCAACTCCTCATCTTGAGGCTGTGAGTTCAAGTCCGACATTGGGCAAAGAGCATACTTAAAAAAAAAAAAAAAAATAGAATACATGTCCCAGAGAATAAGCCCAAAGGAGTAGAGTACCTTCTTTCATCCCAGTTCAGCTTATTTAGCCCAAAAGACTTCACAGGTTTATTTCCATGTGGAAAGGGATAAATTTCAACCTTTGTGAATCTGGAATTTACCAGTGACAACAAAAAACACATCCATGCTTTCAAGAACGCCTATCCAGCATTGCCATTAGAAATCTTATGCCACAGAACTCCGTCTGGTACACGTATATATGTATTTTTAAGATTTTATTTATGAGAGAGAGAGAGAGAGCATGCGCACCCATGAGGCTCCCATGAGCCCCCAGGGCAGAGGGAGGTGGGGACAGGATGGGGCATAGGAAGAGGGAGAAGAAGACTTCCTGCTGAGTGCTGAGCTCAATCCCTGAGGCAGGGATCAATCCCAGAAATCCAGGATCATGACCTTGGTCAAAGGCAGATGCTTAACCGAATGAGCCACCCAGGCGCTGCCCCCATTATCATGATTTAGGTAGATGATGATGAGGAATGGACAGTGACCTGGACGTAGATTACTGGTTTTAATAATATCACTCATTCACATAGTGCATACACCATGTGCCATGCACTCTTCATACCCTGTGTTCACTTTTTTAATCCTCAGGACAGCCTGAAGGGGTAGGTGTCCAGAGGTGAAGTACCTTGTGCAAGTTCACGCAGAAGAACTGTGGTTGAAATCCAGGCAGTGTGGCTTCCTGCTACTCTAAACCACTACGTGTCACTGCCATTAGCCACCCCCCTTTTGTTCCCAAATGACAGGATGACATACAAGAGTAAACAGAGAGTCACAGGGCATGGCGAGAGGAAGGAATGTGTCATTTGGAATCAGGGGGCCTTGCCTGGCTGTACCCTTGCACCCCGCCATCTAATCTGGGTCTGAGTTTATTTTTGTCAAATTTCTGATAATGGTATCTGCTCTACCTCATGTCAGAAAATTACATAAAAGAGTTTAGGAGAAAGGCCATTAAAATGTTTTAGAAAAGCAGGATATGAAATGGTCCATGAAACTGCATAAAAATGCACAAGCAAAATCTATTTTTCAGGGGAGGGATTATGGGTTCTTTTGTTGTTGTTGTTGAGTGTATTTTAGGTCATTCTAACTTTTTTCTTGTAGCTTTTCAGCATTTAAAAAATTTCTTCAATTACCACTTATTCATTCATATGTCCTTTGATTCAGCCAACAAGTATTTATTTACTTCTGCTATTGACCAGAAGACACTGTTCTGAGGTTAAAAAAGAAAAAAAGAAAAAAAAAACAACAGAAGATATTTTGATATGTGTACACAAGCCCACAAATATTTTCATGTGATATGTGAAATTAAAAATGTCGTATGATGGGGTCAAGGGAATTTTTTCC